>NC_135235.1:59450208-60143208 GCF_051348905.1 Ranitomeya variabilis
AAATTGTAATGGATTTCCAAACACAATTGTAACATATTTACCCAATCATCCCTAATTGATTCTTCTGTAGTTATTTGTTACACAGAAGCAAATACACTGAATAATATGTTGCGGAAACTCTCATTAGTAATTAGGCCAGATAATATTTATATTTTGTGAGACCACCTTGTGTAATGCGAAGCTCATGCCAACATTTTGTAGGAGAGAGTGGATTGCAGGCCGCTTCTGCTAACTCCTGTCCCGTCTGCCTCCCCAGATCTGCAGATAAAGTGGTCTCTCACGGCCCCTGCAATCCCGCGCAGGCATATTACTGCGCATGCATGTTGCTGAGCATACGCAACCACAATTGAAGGTGGACCTGCACGCAAGCCACAGGATAAGCCGCATAAGGCATTAATACAGATGAAATAGTGAATTTATAATACCGTCCAATAATTTTAATATGTTGCGAATACTCTTCTTCTCACACGTTGCGTTTTGAGCAATACTTTCCGTAAGACCGCCCCTTTAACGTTTACTGTAAAGCTTTTCGAGTGTTGCAGTGTTTCAAAATGACGTTTTCTACTGATGCTACCGGCCTTGGGCGTCAGACGCTAATCCGAGCCAAGTAAATTTTGGTCTCTATTTCACCATTAACTAATTATATGATCAAAATCCCACCACCTATCTATAAAATGTTTTTCTTCCTATCCTGTGAAATACAAACCTGCAACTAGCCCAGTAAGTCTCCCTTCATAACTATGCAAACTCTTGAGGGACTACAAGTCCCAGAACAACAACATTGCATCAGACTTTCCACGCAGACTCCCTCTGCGACACATATCAGCCACTGACAATTCTGCCAGTCACTGTTTCACCACCATTATAACAGACTAGATGGCAGCCCGATTCTAAAGAATCGGGAGTCTAGAATCCATATATACTTTATTTATTCAAATGTAAGAATAATACAATTAATAAATAATAGTAAGAAAGAACAAAAAATGGCTGCACTCACCAGCTCTTGACAATTCTTGACAGTACGGCACATTTCTGATTGGTTGCCGCCTGCTGCGAGCGACCAATCAGAAAAGTGCCGCGCACCACGAAGGCATATATCTTTGTCCACCCTGAGCGGGTGTAGGACGCTGGTGACGTCACTTATCTCCGGACATTATCTCCGGACAAAGCCACGGAAGTTGGCACAAATTGCCGGAAGTAGTATTCTAGGCAATTATATATTAGATTTTAATGTTATCAGTGTTTACCTTTGAACGTTTATATTGTATTGTCCTGTCACCAGCCATGTGTACGATTATCGGCCGAAAGCCTCTCTGGAACCAATAATCACCCCATGTAAAGGTATCTTTATAAGTTAAAGATTCAGAATACTATGACTTTTATCATATCCTGAACAGTCAAGTTTTTTATGAACCGTTAAGGTTTTCTGGTTGAAGTAAAAAAAACTCTGAGTGTTTACAGTTTGAAACCATAAAATGTTGAAAAATTATGTCATTCTTGAGTATATCACTCAATGGTGCTCATAAACGTGTCAAATTTGATCTATAATATACTTTAATATACGTTACTTTAATCTTTAATATACTTAAGAACAGGGCCCCAGACATCACACAGGGGGTCTGAAACACCGCACAGTGGTCCAAAATATCGCTGTGCTCTGCCTGGGGCCCCATATGCTGCCTGGGGCCCCATATGCTGCCTGGGGCCCCATATGCTGCCTGGGGCCCCTGTGCTCTGCCTGGGGCCCCTGTGCTCTGCCTGGGGCCCCTGTGCTCTGCCTGGGGCCCCTGTGCTCTGCCTGGGGCCCCATGTTCTGCCTGGGGCCCCTGTGCTCTGCCTGGGGCCCCTGTGCTCTGCCTGGGGCCCCTGTGCTCTGCCTGGGGCCCCATATGCTGCCTGGGGCCCCTGTGCTCTGCCTGGGGCCCCTGTGCTCTGCCTGGGGCCCCTGTGCTCTGCCTGGGGCCCCTGTGCTCTGCCTGGGGCCCCTGTGCTCTACCTGGGACCACTGTGCTCTGCCTGGGGCCCCATATGCTGCCTGGGGCCCCATATGCTGCCTGGGGCCCCTGTGCTCTGCCTGGGGCCCCTGTGCTCTGCCTGGGGCCCCATGTTCTGCCTGGGGCCACTGTGCTCTGCCTGGGGCCCCATGTTCTGCCTGGGGCCCCATGTTCTGCCTGGGGCCCCTGTGCTCTGCCTGGGGCCACTGTGCTCTGCCTGGGGCCCCATATGCTGCCTGGGGCCCCTGTGCTCTGCCTGGGGCTCCATATGCTGCCTGGGGCCCCTGTGCACTGCCTGGGGCCCCTGTGCGCTGCCTGGGGCCCCTGTGCGCTGCCTGGGGCCCCATATGCTGCCTGGGGCCCCTGTGCTCTGCCTGGGGCTCCATATGCTGCCTGGGGCCCCTGTGCGCTGCCTGGGGCCCCTGTGCGCTGCCTGGGGCCCCTGTGCTCTGCCTGGGGCCCCATATGCTGCCTGGGGCCCCTGTGCTCTGCCTGGGGCCACTGTGCTCTACCTGGGGCCCCATATGCTGCCTGGGGCCCCTGTGCTCTGTCAGGGGCCCCATATGCTGCCTGGGGCCACTGTGCTCTGCCTGGGGCCCCATAGGCTGCCTGGGGCCCCTGTGCTCTGCCTGGGACCACTGTGCTCTGCCTGGGGCCCCATATGTTGCCTGGGGCCCCTGTGCTCTGCCTGGGGCCACTGTGCTCTGCCTGGGGCCCCATATGCTGCCTGGGGCCCCTGTGCTCTGCCTGGGTGTAGGACACTGGTGACGTCACTTATCTCCGGACATTAGCTCCGGACATTATCTCCGGACATTAGCTCCGGACATTAGCTCCGGACAAAGCCACGGAAGTTGGCACAAATTGCAGGAAGTAGTATTCTAGGCAATTATATATTAGATATGCCTCCATGCATATCCCACGGAGAGCACACAGCGCCCCCTAGCTGCCACAGGGGTCACTGCATCACAATAGTATTATTTCCATGGAGCATTGATCTCTTCTGAATTACATCTGCACACTAGAAGCCTGTGTGCACCGTGCAGCATATGTCTGGCGCAAAGAACAAATGATTCCACCAGATGGCGACATTTCACCATCTTTGGTCTCAGGGGCCCAGCGAATATGTAATGATGGGCACAGTGACTGCTGGCTGTATATGTGTTCCAGAAATTACTACAGGAGGAAAAATATATAATTTTTTTTTTCTCATTGGACAACCCCAATTTATTAGTAAGATCACAAAGTTTCCACTTCCTCAGACCCTCTGCTGTAAACTGCGGAGAAATCTGGCACTAATTCTTCAGTATTCCTGCAGCGCCACCACAGGGGAAATTAGGCATAACACAGCGCCCGTTCACATCAGTGGACTGCCATCAATAGGACAGGTCCATCAGAGGAAGGGATCCTCCTTGTAATCACTCTCCACCGTGACCAAGAGATGAAGATCCTGTCCTTATCTAGATGTAAGAAAAGTTTTTTTTTTTTTCTTTTTTTATCTCTAGAGAAGTCTTAAAATAAGTAATATTACCTTCAGCTTTGCTATGTGGTCTATGACCATGGAGATTTGCTATTTGTCGACTATCCTTGCCTCCTGGCATAGACTCCCTCTCCTGTTTTGCTTTGTGTTAACACCCAATATATATGATGGCTGAGAACTTTTCTATATTTTCACTTATTATATTATATTTTTTTCAGCATCCACCCAAGACAGAAGATATTAACCGTGTCCACACCCTGGAGGCCCAATTAAAAGATGTGAGTATTGGTGACGAGCAAACAACAATCTATTAAATTCAAAAGGGCTCGATGGAATTTGCCTGCCATGCCGCGGGGGCGGGCCTCACGCCATGCCGCGGGGGCGGGCCTCACGCCATGCCGCGGGGGCGGGCCTCACGCCATGCCGCCGGGGCGGGCCTCACGCCATGCCGCCGGGGCGGGCCTCACGCCATGCTGCCGGGGCGGGCCTCACGCCATGCCGCCGGGGCGGGCCTCACGCCATGCCGCCGGGGCGGGCCTCACGCCATGCCGCCGGGGCGGGCCTCACGCCATGCCGCCGGGGCGGGCCTCACGCCATGCCGCCGGGGCGGGCCTCACGCCATGCCGCCGGGGCGGGCCTCACGCCATGCCGCCGGGGCGGGCCTCACGCCATGCCGCCGGGGCGGGCCTCACGCCATGCCGCCGGGGCGGGCCTCACGCCATGCCGCCGGGGCGGGCCTCACGCCATGCCGCCGGGGCGGGCCTCACGCCATGCCGCCGGGGCGGGCCTCACGCCATGCCGCCGGGGCGAGCTCTAGCAGCAGCTGCTAAGAATTGCTTTACAGCAGACACTTAGAATGAGGAAAACAATCTATAGTATCTTGTGTGCATGACCATAAACCAGTCAAATTTCTTTGTATATACAGCTTGACCAAATATTTCTTTTCTGGACCTGTGACAGAATCTTTGTGATTCATGCTCTGCGTGTCACTAATTTTTTTTATTTAAAAAGAAACAACTGAGATGCAATTGAACGTATCCTATTATTGATTTGGCCACTCTCAACATTTCTACTTTCTGTCTTTTTTTTTTTTTTTTTTTTTTTTTTTTTTATATATACCCTAATTATGGTCTGTTTCTCTTCTATTGAGAGCTCTTTTTACCGCATGTTGTGGGTTCACAGCAGCAGGATGCAAATGCCACACCTGGAATCGGCTCCAGAACGTTTACATACTTAATTGATAGATTAACGAGAAAATAGCCCGTGCAGCCCTTTAAAGGGCTTTTGAGATAATTGTCCAATTGGTTTTGGTCCCTCTAAAAAGAGACAGCTACAAATTAAAGCGTTGTAATTCCTAAATCCTTACTCTAATTAGGAGCTGAGAGTCTGAATTCTTAAGACCATATTGATTATATAACCATCTTGGATATATTTTGGTAAAACCCCGCCCCCACCACTGATTGGCTGCTTGCTGTGTACAAGGTACATTGTCCGCAAGCTGCCAATCCGTGTTGTGGGAGGGGTTATATAGGGCTCAGCATTCTGAGCACTGCTACTTCAACAACAGAGAAAACAGAGATTCTAGCCAAACTGCACCAAGGAGCCCAGTAAGTGACACATCGCTGGAATCAGGCTCTGGGCCTCTACATCATGCTGATTTCCGATTACATATAGCAAAAACCTGTTGACAGATTCCCTTTAAAAGCTTTTCTACCAATACATTTTTTTTCTCTGTGTAGTACATGAATTAGTGTACAGAGCTGTGTTTTCTCTCTGTGGATGCTCGGGGTGCAGTCCGGTACCGTCCCTCCAATACCTTGTGTAATGCCATCATGTGAATGCGCCACCTGCCCAGCAATCGCTCATTTTCCCCGTTGCATAATCCTATTTGCACAATGTAATTGTGCCGTTGTAATGTGTCCATTAGCTGCGTCCTGTCCGCTCTGCGCTCACATTTCTGCATACACACAACAGATGCTGTGTATAAGCACTGAGCGTCATGGACAAGTGCCAGTAATGGGCTATTACTATTCCTCATGTGATCTCATTATAGAGCTGGATTATCATAGACGACGTATCGCTGTCTTGTTTGTTCATATTGCCGGTCATATAAAGACTTGTGATAAGCCGTCCAGCTGTTGCCGGCTCAGTCCTTCCCCCGCTAATGGCTGGATAATAGCGCAGCTCGGACGCTGTGGTCTGTGATTGCAGTGATCGCTGCGGGCACCTTTACACTGATCCGGTAAATTCTCCATAACAATCACCAATATAGAAGATCGTTCGGCACTTGTTTGCTATCATTTACATGTTAGTCATCTTCAGCTTTTTTTTTTAACTTGAGCAACTCCTTTCCTGTGCAGCACATCCCCTGTTTATACGATGGGTAGTGCGGTTGGACTGCTGGACAGGTTTACACTGAGCAATTGTTGGGGATGACTAGGTACATGACATCGTTTTGTCCATTATTGCGCCCCGTGAACGGCCCTTTAGGCCACTGACACTGGCATGGTGGAAAGGAAACTTTATACTCTATTAGGACTGAGATTTGTGCACAAAGCCATACAAGCTTCCTATTTAGAAGCTTCGAAGACTTGGCCCAGGTTTACTGCCACTCTGTTTTATTGTTTGCACACTATATAGCCCTCAAGGAGAACCATATAGTGCAGAGAAGCATTGGCACGGCTGATGCTCCTAGTAATCATACGATCGCTGGGGGTCTGAGCAAACCCACTGAGTTTTGACCTGGCAGAATACCATTTTAATTGGGGCTCATGTGGACATCAAAGTTACAGCTAAAAACTACAATGGGTTTAAAATATATAAATGTATATAATTTCTTAAAAACAACAAAATGTAATAAAAAAACAAAGTTAAACATGACGATTTAGTAATAATAGAAATAAACCTTTAATTCTGCAGCAAAGTCTGGGGGTCTTGGTGGATGTCCTGTGTATCATCTATGGCCACTACTGGGTACTATTTAGATTACCGTAGATTATTGCTCTAGAAACAGTGTCTTTAGTGTAAGAATAACGTATTAATATTTGGCTTTTTTTTGTCATTTTCTGTAGGCCCTAGAAAAGAACCGGCAGTGGTTGGTATACGACCAGCAGCGAGAGGCGTATGTACAAGGGTTAATGGCCCGCATGGTTGATCTGGAGCAGCAAGTGGCAAATGCCAAGCAAACTCAGCAAGACAAAGAGAGCAGCTCGCAAGGTAGAAGGATGCATGTTTGATTTTCTTCTCTCCGTACCCTACATATGTGCTCCCCGCACACCATATATTTTATATACAAGCTAGGGGACATATTCCTGTATTTTAGTTAGGGGCTTTACCTCCCTTCTGTGAACCTCACCAATATTTTGGGGTCTCCTGACGTATAAAATTGAGTGGGGGGAGGGTGCCTATCAAAACTTATGGAATAGTGATGCATGTCTCAGATGGGAAAGACAGTTTTTATTTTTTTGCTTTATTTTAGTATTTTTATTAAGCAAGGGAATATGTAAAGGGAACCTCTCATAAGAAAAAATATGCTATTAATCTGCTCATATGGGGTTAATGTGCAGGATAATAATGTCATTAACCTGACTAGCTCCCACACTTAGTTGAATCCTACAGGGAGAAAATGTATTTTAATCCTCCGGCAGCATTTGGGATTCGGTCACGGGGGCCGCGCCGGTACGGGTTCAGTCACCGTTACACATCGTATATAAAATAGTATACAGAGCGGTGGCTGTAACCGCGCCCTTGGCCCTGACTGACATACTCTCTACATGGGCACCGCCACTGACCCTACGGACTGAAAATGGAACAGTGCAGGAGGAATAAAATTAATTTTCTCCCTGCAGCGTTTGACGCCGGGCAGGTTAATAACTTTTTTCTCTTCTGGTGACAGGTTTCCCTTTGTAAACTTTTCACATGTCAAACAAATATAACAAAAACTGCGGCTGCTGACATGTCCAGTGACTTCATGTCTGAAGGGGCATCAACTTATCTCCTGAGACCATGAAGTGCACTTGCGTTGCCAGCACTCGTCTGCCTGATTTGTACAGTTAGAGGCGGAATAACAGATAACAGAAAAGATGTTAGTTCATAGGGAGGAAAAAGATTTTCAGACTTGGCATGAGAACAGTCAGATCCCCTTTAACCTAGTAATCATGAAGACAAGCTTATGGCTCTTGGAAAAAAGGGAAGAGCAAAAAAAAAACATTGGCGAAAAAATTCTGTTTAAAAAGTGTTCCGAGGACTTGTTTTAGTTTAGAAAGACTCAATTTACTTAAAGGGAACCTGTCACCACGTTTTTGGAAGATGGGATAAAAATAGCGTTAAATAGGGGCAGAGGTGGGCATTACATTAGTGTGTTTGTTATGCGTTTATTACCCACCTAAGTTGCCGAAATACCTTTGCAAAGTCTCCGTTTTCGCCTGTCAATCAGGCTGGTCTGGTCAAAAGGGCGTTGTCTTCCCCCAGATTTTGCGTAGTTTTCCGTTGGTGGCGTAGTGGTGTGCGCATGCCCAAGGTCCCGAATCCTCTGCCAGGGGATTTAAAAGAGCGCGCTGTTCGTTTTCATTGGTGATCGGTGGGCGCGGCCATCTTCCTTTGGCCGCGCGTGCGCAGAAGCGGCGCTCTGCTGGCCGCGGCTTCAGGAAAATGGCCGCCGCGATATCCATCTGCGCACGCGCGGCATCCCGCGGCCATTTTCCTGAAGCCGCGGCCAGCAGAGCGCCGCTTCTGCGCACGCGCGGCCAAAGGAAGATGGCCGCGCCCACCGATCACCAATGAAAACGAACAGCGCGCTCTTTTAAATCCCCTGGCAGAGGATTCAGGACTTTGGGCATGCGCACACCACTACGCCACCAACGGAAAACTACGCAAAATCTGGGGGAAGACAAGACGCCCTTTTGACCAGACCAGCCTGATTGACAGGCGAAAACGGAGACTTTGCAAAGGTATTTTGGCAACTTAGGTGGGTAATAAACGCATAACAAACACACTAATGTAATGCCCACCTCTGCCCCTATTTAACGCTATTTTTATCCCATCTTCCAAAAACGTGGTGACAGGTTCCCTTTAACTTTATAATGCCGTATTGGCATCGTGTTTATTGCATGAGCTCTAACACTTCATAACACATTTATCATCGCATTCCATCGTGTTGCATTCTCAGACCCCTCTTTATAATGTATGTAGTAATTTTTTATTTTTGTGTTTATTTCAGCAAAAGAAGATAAGCAGAAATACTACGACCGGCTTCTACTCGCTGCGAAAAAGGATCTTGAAGGAGAACGACAGATAACGGCCCAGCTGAATTCTGAGCTTTCTGCGGTGAGAATGCAGCACGAGGAGAAGAACAAAGAGCTTGAAAATGTATCCGCCGCCTTAAAATCCCTGCAAGAAAGCGAGAAGGGACAGCGGGAGGAAGAGCGGAGACGGTTTAAGAAAAAAATGCAAAGTATAAAGGACGAACTTGATTTGTATCGTGAAAAGTATGAAGAGGAAAAGAAGAAAAACTGTGATCTTTCTAATCAGGTACAAATTTTCTTTTTTGGGTGTTAAAATCTGATGGTGGAATACATATTTAGAAAATTGGGCAATAAGATTGCCGAGGCTCAAGAACTTTGCAGTAGTCGTTTTAAGCATCTGTTCTACTGTTGTATCAGCCGCTAAAGTTGTTTTTTTTTTTTTTTGTCCACTCTCCTTACTTGTTTTAGTAAATATTAAATGGGTTGGGTCATCTCTTGTTACTTAGTGGGTAAAATTGTAAAGTGCTTGTTAGAGATGAGCGAACTTGTTTGTAAAACATTCGCTAATCTCAAATTCGCCATGAACGTTGACCATTCGGATTTGTGTTTGGATTCCCAAGATTATTTCCTAAAAATTTGCAAAAGTCAGTCAAAGTTCGGTAAATTACATATTTCACTAAAGGCTCTTTCATGCGTCTGTGTTTCCGGTAGCAGCACGGGCCACAAAATGTTCCGCACACTGATGACACACAAATTGCATCACTGTGTCATCAGTGTGACACGTACCAGCGCCTAGGAATCAGTGGTACTGTTCGCGCTGTTCCCTGGCACCAGGTGCTGAAGTGAAGACGGCCTGCATCACTGTTCCCTGCTCGTGTTGCGATCATCGCCAGCAGGGGACAAGGTTGAGAGTTGAATTAAACGGTTAACAGCGAGAGCATGTGGCAGCTGATGGGAGTATTCGTTAGCCACCGCCTGCACTAAAAATAAATAAAAAAAAATTATATATATATATATATATATATATATATATATATATATATATATATATATATATATATATATATATATATTTTTTTTTTTTAAATGACGCGTGGCGCCCCTGTATTTATGATAACCATCCAGGCAAAATTGACAGCTGTGGGCTGCAAACCTCAGCTTCAGCATGGCTGGTTATGAAGAATAGAGGGGTCCCCGTGTCATATTTTTAAATTATTTAAATAAGTTATTAAAAGAAAAAAGGGCGTGGGGGATCACCCCCTTTTTTTAAAACCAGCCAAGCTAAAGCAGTCGTCCGGGGGTTGGTATTATCAGAATGGTAAGGGGCCATGGATATTGGCTCCCCCAGCCAAAAAATAGCAGCCCGTAGCCTCCCCAGTGGCAAGTGGGGTTGATGTCACCTTTTGTATTGTCCAGTGACATCAAGTCCACGGCTTAGTAATGGAGAGGTGTCTATAATAACACCACAATTGGCATGCGAGCTCACATCAAAGATTGGGAGACGACGTATGATGTACATAGTATGCCATAAGTTGGTAAAGAAAATCTAGCACCAGGTTGTTGCTATGTAATCTGAAAGCGGCATAATGTAAGGACAGAGACCCTGATTCCAGAAATGTCACTTTCTAGGCTACTTGGTGCGATTTGATAAAATCTCTGTTTTATCTGCTGTAAATCTAATAATTCTCTGTGTATCTCCGCCCACACCACTGGCAGATTTCCGTGTACATAGGCAGAAAGCAGCTAATTGGTGGTGTGGGATATGCAGATTATCTCTTGCTGATAAAACACTGCTCAGGCCAGACCCTTGTAGCTGCGTTCCCAGTCCAGCCTGTATGGATATAAATTAAAATCCTTGTATAGTCCAAATGTGAACCTTTCCTCCTTGTGTCCTCAGATTCAGCGGTGCACTTCTGATTTAGAAAATGGGAAGATCGACCAACAAAATGTACAACAGCAGCTGAATAAAGTACTAAAAGAACTGAGGAAAACCCAGGAGCAGATCACGAAGCTGGAGGCGGCGGTAAGTCCAAAACTTACAGTAGTGTTCAAAATAATAGCAGTCCCATATGACCAATATTCACTGTTTGTGGTATAAATTCTATTACCACACGTCACACAATTTACCAGTTGGTGCAGTACATTGTAAGAAAACCCCCCAGACTCGGCATTCATGATCTGCAGGATTCTGAGTCTGTGTGTTAGAATAATTAATTGAAAGAGGGGGGTGTT
This sequence comes from Ranitomeya variabilis, assembly GCF_051348905.1. Lineage (NCBI taxonomy): Eukaryota > Metazoa > Chordata > Amphibia > Anura > Dendrobatidae > Ranitomeya > Ranitomeya variabilis. The sequence goes on from NC_135235.1 coordinate 59,461,155, forward strand.
CAAAATAATAGCAGTGTGAAGATCAATTAGTGAGGGGTCAGTCATTCTGGGAAGACACCGGTGTGAAGCCAGGACATATTGTGCGCATTTCTCCTTGAAAGCTTAAAAATTATGGGTTGTTTGAGACATAAAGAACAACAGCGTACTTTGATTAAAAAGTTGATTAGAGAGTATAAAGCTTATAAAGAGGTGCAGACAATGATCGGCTGTAAATCTAAAATGATCTCCAATGCTTTAAAATGGAAAACCAAACCAGAAAGACGTGGAAGAAAACTGAAGGCTACCATTCTAATGGATGGAAGAGTGGCAAAGACTCAGCCAGTGATCAGCTCCAGGGTGATCACAGTCTCGCCTTACCTGCGAGGACTGTTACGGGTAGAAGATGCCTGTGTGACGCTAATCTCTTAGCAAGAAGTCGCTGCAAAGTCCCACTGTTAAAAAAAGACATGTGTTGAAGCTCATACAATTTGCCAAAGAACACATCAACTGGCCCAAAGAGAAATGGAGAAAGATTTTGTGGACTGATGAAAGTAAAATTGTTCTTTTTGGGTTCAAGGACCGCAGACAGTTCATCAGACGACCCCCAAACTCTGCATTCAGGCCACAGTCCACTCCGAATACAGTGAAGCATGTTGGTGCAGGCATCGTGATGTGTTTCTCTTACTATGGTGCCGGACCGATTTACCACATTCCAGGGATCATGGACCAGTTTGAAAATATTAAAACACTTGAAGAGGTCATGTTGCCTCACACTGAAGAGGATATGCCCTTGAAATGGGGGTTTCAACAAGACAACGACCCTAAACACACCAATAAATGAGCAAAATCTTGGTTCCAGTCCAACAAAATTGATTTTATGGAGTGTCCAGCCCAATCCCCGCACCTGAATCTGATAGATCAGTTGTGGGGTGAGATCAAAAATGCCGTTTCTTGTTGTGGGATGTAATCTTTTTTTATTTTTTTTTTATTTTTTACTCAGTTATAGTGCTATTAATTCCACAGCGCTTTACAGACCTTATCGGAACTGTCCCCGATGGGGCTCACAATCTAGATTCCCTATCAGTATGTCTTTGGAGTGTGGGTGGAAACCGGAGAACCCAGAGGAAACCCACCCAAACACAGAGAGAACATACAAACTCCTTGCAGATGTTGTCCTTGGTGGGATTTGAACCCAGGACTCCAGCGCTGCAAGAATGCAGTGCTAACCACTGAGCCACCGTGCTGCTCATCAAAGCATCCTGAGCTGGAATAACCATTCACAGGTGACAGAAGTGTGTTGACTCTATGCAACATAGATGTGAAGCAGTTCTAAAAAACTGTAGATAACAGCTAAATATTAGGTAAGCGTTTCAGATGAATGCTAAATCCTCAAAAAAAAAATAGCATATATTGTACGTTTGTAAAGATAAATGCTGACACTGCTATTTTTTTTTTTTTTTTTTGAACAGCTCAATGTTAATTTTTTGTTGTTTTTCTGTAAAGTAGTTAAAATTATCTACGTTTCTCCATGTTTTGAATTGGAAAGCAACGTGCAATGTTTCCAATGCTGGAAATAACTAGTATAAAGATTTTGTTATTAACTGACTGATTTTTTTGAACACTGCTATTATTTTGAACACTGCTGTATATGCTTGGAGTACGTAGATCTTGTCGAGACTGGATTCACATGCAGAGTTTTGCAGCATTTTTTATGGCTTTTAGCAAACACCAAGGACAGATTTTTTTTTTTTTTTTTTTTTTTTTTAAAAAAAAAGGTTTTAGTAATGTAATAAGTCGACAAACTTGCCATTTTGGTGTGTTTTGTCACTTTTTTTCTCTTCTAGTCTCTTAAATATGAGTGGAGGTGCAGTTATCGACCCTTGCCAACCTGATATTGATGAACTATCCCACAGAATATCAGATCATTAGCCTATACAACCCTTTTAGAATATACCGTATTTTTCGGACTGAAGACACGCTTTTTTTCCCAAAAAAATGTTGGGGGAAAATGGGAGTTTGTCTTATAGTCGGAATATACTTACAAATACTATGGCGGCCGCAGGAGTTGGGCGATTCTGCGGCGGTCCCGGTCCGACAATCACACTCCCTTCCCAGGCTGGTGCGGCAGGTTCGGTGGCGGTGCGGGGGGCTTCGCCGGCTTTTTGTGAAAGCCCGGTGGCCCCCGCACATCCATTGTTGCGATGCGGTGGCGTTCGGGAAAATGGCCACCGGGGGTGGTGCATGCTCAGATTTGAGATCTCTGGATGAGATCTCATTGCTGAGATCTCAATCTGGAGGAGGCACGCGCTGCTGCAGGTATTTGGTGTTGCGGGGGCTCTGGCGACATTTTGGGAAAGCCCAGAGCCCCCGCACTTACTTGGTTTACTTTGCGATGGACTCCGGGAAAATGGCTGCCAGGGGCAGTGCAGATGGAGATCTTGGCACCAAGATCTCGGGAGATGAGATCTCAGCGCTCACCCACCAGGGGGAAACAATGTCCCACACCCTAATGAAAAAAGCAAACAAGCTCTTCCAGCTAGCAGAGCAACACCTTCTGTCCCTAAAAGCACTGCACATAAAGGGGACCGAGAACACCAAGCCAGACTTCCTAAGCCGCAACAGACTGAAACAAGGGGAATGGACCCTAAACTCCCAGGTGTTTCAGCAGATACAGTTGAAACCAGAAGTTCACATACACTATATAAAAATACACATCTGCATGTTTTTCTCAATATCCGACATGAAATCAGAATAAACCTTTCCTGTTTTAGGTCAATTAGGATTACCGTAGTTATTTGCCAAATGCCAGAATAATGAGAGAGAATGTTTTAAGGCATTTTTATTACTTACTGCAAAGTCAAAAGTTTACATACACTGAGATTACTATGCCTTTTAATCAATTTTGGACTGCCCATATGATGATGTCATGTGCCTGGAAGTTTCTGATCGTTTTTTGGTGACGTCTGTGTTAGAGAGACACCCGTGGATGAATTTTAATGCACACCTGAAATACACTGCTTCCTTGTGTAGCATCATGGGAAAGTCTAAAGAAATCGGCCAAGATATCAGGAAGAGAAGTGTAGACTTGCACAAGTCTGGCTCATCCTTGGGTATAATTTCAAGATACCTGAAGGCGCCTCGTTCATTTGTACAAACAATTATACGCAAGTACAAACAAGATGGGAATGTCCAGCCATCATACTGCTCAGGAAGGAGATGGGTTCTTTGTTCCACAGATGAATATGCTTTGTTTTGACATGTGGATATCAACCCAAGGACAAAAAGCAAAAGACCTTGTGAAGATGGTGGCGGAAGCTGGTCATATTGTGTCAATATCAACATGGGCTGAAAGGCCACTCTGCCAGGAAGAAGCCATTACTCCAAAAGAAACATAAAACAAATTGAGATTAATGTTTGCAGATGCCCACAGGAACAAATACCTTAACTTTTGGAGACCTGTCCTGTGGTCTGATTAAACTAAAATTGAACTTTTTGGGCACAATGACCATCGTTAATGTTTAAAGGAAAGAGAGAAGCTGTGAAACACGCGGTGGCAGCATCATGTTGTGCGGTTGTTTTGCATTAGGAGGGAATGGTGCACTTCACAAAATAGATGGCATCATGAGAAAAGAAGATTGTTTCAATACTGAAGCAAAATCTCAAGACATCAGCCAGGAAGTTTAAAGCTTGGGCGGAAATGGGTCTTCAAAATGGACAATGACCCGAAGCATACTTCCAAATTGGTAGCAAAGTGGCTTAAGGATAACAAAGTCAAGGTTTTGGAGCGGCCATCACAAAGCCCTGATCTCAATCCTATTGAAAATATATGGGCAAAGTCGAAAAGCCAGGTGAGAGCAAGGCGACCTACATACCTGGATCAGTTACACCAGTTTTGTCAAGAGGAATGGACCCAAATTCCGACCAACTATTGTGAGAAGCTTGTGGAAGGATATCCCAAATGTTTGGCCCTAGGCATTCCGTTTATGGGCAATGGTACCAAATACTAATGACATGTATGCAAACTTTTGACTTTGCAGAAAGTAATAAAAATTCCTTAAAACATTCTCTCATTATTCTGGCATTTGGCAAGTAATAATTATGGTAATCCTAATTGACCTAAAAGAGGAAAGGTTTATTCTGATTTCATGTCAGATATTGAGAAAACATGCAGATGTGTCTTTTTATATAGTGTATGTAAACTTCTGGTTTCAACTGTAGTTCACTTGTGGGGATTGCCAGAAATGGACTTGTTTGCCAACAAATGGATCTCCTCCATCACTGGAAGCTGCCTCCGGACTCTAAGGCGCACACACTTTTTAACAAGATTTTTTTCTTATTAAAAATGCGTCTTATAGTCTGAAAAATATGGTAACTCCTTTATAGGTTCTCTGTCGATGTTTTTCTGCCGACCCAGTGGGTGGAGATTTATGGCTGTAAAATGTCTTTCTAAGGACTCATTCAGACATCCATGCCGATTGGTCCAAGATTGGTCTGCTAATGCACGGAGTGGCCGCGGGTCTCAGCTTCATGTATTTCTATGTGGCTGTCTCGCTCAGGTCGGGGAGCCGTGTCCAGTCCGTGCATTGCTTTCTGATCTCGGACCGATGTACATGGACATCTGAATGAGCCTTTACAGTCCAAATGGTAGCAATAAACAGATGTCTTACATGCGTTGCTATAATGTGTGATCTCTAACCGACAGAAAAGGGACATCTATTTTGTGGACTCATCCTGCACCTTTCCTTCTGACTTCAATGACAAGCTGACCCTGCGAGACAAGCAGCCGTCACCCAAACATAAAGGTCTCTTGGATGAAAGCTTCCTAGAGTGCCCCAGATGTCGCGCGGTGTACCCCACCAGCCAGCACCGGGAGCTCCTGGCACACATCGATTTCTGCACCAGCTGAAGAAATCCCACTGTTATATCCAACCTGACCAACGTATGGCGGAGGGCTTGTCCCTTATACACTCCCCACTCCTTTTATAAAATTGTGTTGTGTATTTTTATTTGATATGTTACCTGCAGTCAATAAGGTCTTACAATAGGTCATTGCCATTCATGCATTGAATCACATATTGTACTGTTGAGATTATCCGGCTTGTGTTGGTCATCAACATCATTCCTTGTAATATTGCAAAGGATTAGTTATTTATTTTTATCTTTTTTTTTACATATACAGTCTACACTGGTTGACCTGCCTTGGCAAATCTAGGGTTAATTGAACGGACATAAGGCCCGGCTGCCATTTTGCACTTAGACCTAATAAAGCATATCCATTTATAACAGCCAGGCTCGAAAGCTCAAGTTTCTCTTCTCATGCACTGATTTCAGTCAGTATATTCGTCTTTGATATATATAATATGATGAACTGTCTGCTTAACTTATAACATTGCACTTTTCTTTTTCAGTTGTCTTTTTTTTTTTTTTGCTCTATTTTTAATTACTTTACTAGTAATATGCATTGCTCTGAACTGTAAAATAAAGATTGAGTCTATGAGAAATGGGATATAATAGTTTGTCTAATGATGATGTCTGTGTGTGGTGGTCACAAATATATATCCAGGTTTGGCCTTTTATTACCCTGTTTTTCACAATCGGCGTGTTACTTTATAACTCTTTAAAGAGGTACTCTCAAGTTATTAAATTGCTTTAGTTAGGAAGAGCGCATGAAAATAAGTAAGTCTGCAATTGACTTGCTTTTTTGATTTTCTTTCATTGTCCTACAATGAGAACTTCATAGAGATCTTGCATAGTGTACAGCTGGTTTCCATGGATAGATCAACTAGTGTGCTCAGTAGTTACATTCCAGAAGAGTAGAGAACTTCTAACATCCCAGCCATCTCTCTCCAGCTCATTGTTTTCTTTACAGCTCATGCCCTTCCCCCTCTCAGCTCCTGACCAGCTGCTGTTACCAGTTGTGTTTAATCACAATCCCCCTTAACCAGCCTCCAGACTTAAAAGTTTTCCCAAGAACTAAAGTTCATTTTAATCAATAGATCTTGGAATAATAAAAATTAGCATAATTGGATGTATGTAAATAAAATGTTCCTGTGCCGAGATAATCTTATAAATGTGTCCCTGCTGTGTCCTGTGTAATGGCTGTGTCTGACCCTGAGGCTGAGTTCACACGTAGCAGAATTGCCGCGGAAATATCCACGGCAATTCTGCGCCTCCTGCCGCGGGTATATCGCATGCAGAATTTGCATGCATATACCCGCAGAAAACTAGCGTTTTGCAAGCATAATTAGCTTGCAGAATGCTAGCGTTTTCCAAGCGATCTGTAGCATCGCTTGGAAAACTGTTTGACAGGTTGGTCACACTTGTCAAACATAGTGTTTGACAAGTGTGACCAACTTTTTACTATAGATGCAGCCTATGCAGCATCTATAGTAAAAGGTAGAATGTTAAAAATAATAAAAAAAATAAAAAAAAGGCTATACTCACCTCAGCGGCTTCCGTTCCTAATGCTCTGTGTGTTCAGGACCTTCCATTGATGTAGCGGTCACGTGACCGCGACGTCATCGCAGGTCCTTCACACACACCTCGGAAGCCGCTGAGAAGGTCGGGCCGCCAGAAGGTGAGTATATCGCTATTTTTTATTTTAATTCTTTTTTTTTTTACCACTTATATGGTGCCCAGTCCGTGGAGGAGAGTCTCCTCTCCTCCACCCTGGGTACCAACCGCACTTGATCTGATTACTTCCCGCATGGTGTGCACAGCCCCGTGCGGGAAGTAAGCAGATCAATGCACTCCTATGTGTGCAGAATCGTCGCGATTCCGCAATTTTAATGAACATGCGTTTTTTTCTGGATTGCGATTCCGCTCAGGAAAAAAATGCAGCATGTGCACAAAAAATGCGGATTGCATTCTGTTACATAGGATGCTTAATATTAGCGTTTTTTTCGCGGTTTTATAGCGAAAAACCGCGAAAAAAACGCAAAAAATCTGCTACGTGTGCACACAGCCTGAAAGGGACATGGTCTGATCATACCACAGCTCCTGGGCAGGGGAGGAAGAAAAAAAAACTACATACGTTAAAGTAGGGGATCACAAATGATTCTTATTTTGACGTAAAACATTGTTTAAAAAACAGGCAGGGAAACATTTTTGCCTCACAAAAAGAATGAGCTGTGATCCCGAGCTGTCCTGTCTGTATATTCCCTTTTTCTTCCCCCTGCCCAGGAGATGTGGTATGATCAGTCCATGGTCCTATACGATCAGACACAGCCATTACCCAGTACACAGCAGGGGCACATATATATAAGATTATCTCAGCACAGGAACATGTTATTTCTCCTTCGCCACATTGGGGGACACAGAACCATGGGTGTTATGCTGCTGTCACTAGGAGGCTTGACACTAAGTTGAGGCAAAAAAGTTAGCTCCTCCCCTGCAGTATACACCCTCATGCTGGCTTCCAGAGACCCAGTTCATGCTTCGTGTCCGTAGGAGGCACACTGGGTCTGCTATTCAGACCAGAACTTTTACCTTTTGGATTTTTTACTATTTAACCTTTCTACCCGGACAAAGGGGCGACGGAACCATTCAAGGCTCCGATCGCCCCGAACCAACAACAGGCGAGCACGGAGAGTGTCCCTCTCAGTATCCTCTCCTGCGACGTGGGATGCCACTGCCTGAGCTGATTCTAGGGGCGACGGGCCCCTTCAAGGGCACCGATCTCCCCCCTCCCTTATCAGATGAGCACTGGAGTGTCACCTCCACGTATCCTCTTCTGCAGCCAGGCCTACTGCCGAACATTTTGCCCTGCCCACCAGGTCTTACCCTTGGATGTTCAGAGGCACTCTACATTGTGGCGTCCGTGCAGCCCCCACTGCATCACCACTGAAAAGAGCGGACGATGGAAGGAGGCGGACGGTTCCTCTCCACCCCACTTTCAAGAGGATGGTGGATGGAGGCTCCCCCAACCCTGCACCATCCTATCTACCCCGGGCACAGCTCTGACCTGCGGCATCTGCAATCCCCTTCATTTCAGGGTAAGTGCCACCCGGGAGAAGGTCATTTTCCGGCAGGCTTAAGAGGGCTCCATGGCGGCAGGGTCCCCGCAGGGCTCCGCGGCTCTTTCTCGGCGGTCCGCGGGTGCGCGCCGGCCGCAGCCACAAATTTAGTCCCCGGCTTCGGCCTTTGTGTAGGCTGCATCTCGATAGGCCCCGCCCACCGCTCGCATCATTCCAGCGGCTCCGCCCACAGACCTGGCGCTTCTTGCTTTATGCGAGACTACCCCCCCAGATCTCGGCAGCCATCTTCCCTGCACAGCACCACTGTTCTGGCCGCCTTTATTCTGCACGTGTCAAGCCCTGGAAGTCGGTCTCCATAACCCCCCCCCCCCCCCACTCAGCGCGCCTCCTCATCTGATTGTGGGACACAGGACCTGGGTAAGGAGACTGGACTAGGTGCTTCCCTGCAGTTTTACCCCTCATCGCTTCCACTAGCAGCGTTTTTACTTATATTGGGGTACATCATGTCGCAGTCAAGGGTTAAAAAGGCTACAAAAGTTCATACCACCTTTTTCACTGCGTGTACCACCTGCCAGGCTCCTCTCCCCCGGCCTCAAAGCTCCCCTTTCTGCTCAGCCTGTGATGCCCAATGTGCTCAGGAGCCCTCCGCTGCTACTGACCCCAGTGTATCTAACCCCCCTGAGTGGGCCGCGTCACTGTCACAATCCATGGCTTCGCTGGCCAAAGCAATTGAATCCCTTCATGACCCCTCTAGGGAGCGGGGCACTCGTTTACCTGGGTTAAGAGACTCCTCCCTTACAGGGGAATCATCGGCCAGCAGTGGCCGCTCTCACCTGAAGGAGGTACAGTATTCCAAAAAATTGATCTGCACTACCTTCACTACCATTCACCACTCCATTCAGCCTCTGGTAGCTCCACTTCTCGCTCACCCTCTCCAGGGGTTCGCAGCGATCATGAGTCTGAGGCATCCTTGGACCCGGATTCTCTAGAGTTTCAATCGACTGTGGATTCCCTCATTGAAGCTGTCAATCATGCGCATAAGGTTGATGATGACCGTAATTCGGCTCTGGATCATGCGGTATCTTTTACAAGAACCAAGTGATCCAATAGGGTGTTTGCCTCTCATCCGGATTTCTTAGATATAGTCCTGCGACACAAGGAGTGACCGGATAAGCGCTTTATGGGTAAAAAGGCCCTGGGATTGAAGTATCCCTTTTCCACATATCTTGTCAAAGATTGGACGAAACCTCCAATAGTAGATCCTCCGGTATCGCGTTTGGCTACCAAAACGCTTTTATCTGTACCTGATTCGGGCTTCAATTAAAAATCCCACAGAATGCCAGATTCCCTGGCTCACTCAGTATATGAAGCCTCAGGTTCCCCTTTATCTCCTTCCTTTGCGGCGGCATGGGTCGCAAAAGCAATGGTTTTCTGGGCAGATGCCCTTGCAAAATCTATTCAGGACCAGGCTCTTCCGTCTGAGGCGGCGGATCTCGCCATACAAATTGCTATAGCTGGAGACTGTGATGTATGCGTCTTTAGACGCAGCAGACTGTGGCAATTGCTGCCTCAAACGCCGTCACCATTAGGAGGGCATTATGGCTTAGAGAGTGGCGCGCGGATTCCTCCTCTAAAAAGTCTCTGATTTCTCTGCCTTTTCAGAGTGGACGTCTGTTTGGAGAAAAAGTTACACCAGCTTATTTCCAATGCTACAGGAGGGAAAAGCAAATTCCTCCCGCAGCACAGGCCTAAAACTGCTTTTCAGCGTCAGCAACATTTTCGCTTTCAGCCCTTTCGCAATAGCCCATTCTGGTCCTCCTCCACGGCTTCGTCCAGATCAGAACGTTCGCCACGTACAGAGAGAGACTCTCGGCCCTCATACAGGCCGAATCAGTCCTGGCGAGGTAAGCCCTAGGCAACCCAGAACCAGGGGATCCAGACCCTCCATACTTCCTTCACACTGACTCGGGGAGTTTTCCGGTCGACACCACCAGAGTAGGCGGACATCTGCTTCTTTTTCAACATGTCTGGCTTTCCGTCATCCATGACGAATGGGTCAGAGACCTGGTGTCTTCTGGTTACAAAATAGATTTCTCCGCCTCCCTTCCGGCATGGTTTTTTCCCTCTCGTCTCCCAAGTTCAGGAGCTCAGTCTCGTGCACTTCACCGCGCCATCGAATCTCTCCGCCGAAACAGAGTCATTGTTCCGGTTCCAGAACACGAGAGATTCAGAGGTTTTTACTCAAACCTCTTCGTCGTTCCAAAAAAGGACGGGATGGTGCACCCTATTTTGGATTTAAAGCTCCTATACAAGTATGTAAAGGTCCGGCACTTCAGGATGGAATCCCTCCGGTCGGTCATCTCATTGGAGAGAGGAGAGTTTCTAGCATCAATAGACATCAAAGATGCTTATCTCCATATCCCAGTCTTCCGGCCACATCAAAGGTTCCTGCGTTTTGCCATCCAGGAGGACCATTTTCAATTCATGGCCTTACTCTTCGGCTTTGCCACCGCGCCCGGGTATTCACAAAGGTCATGGCGGTGGTCATGGCCTTTCTTCACTCCCGAGGAGTGGTCGTGTTGCCATACTTAGGACGGACCTTTGATCAGGAGGTCGTCTATCATGCCTGCGAAGCAAGTGTCCACATTACCTTGGATACCCTTTCACGCCTGGGCTGGCTGATCAACTTGGACAAGTCCTCCCCCGTTCCAGCCCGACAGATCTTCTTCCTAGGCATTATCCTAGTCACGTCCAAGGGGCTGGTCCTGTTTCCTCGCTCCAAGGCCCAAGCGCTTCAGCAGGGGACCCGGATGCTTTGTCGTCCCTTTCCTCATTCCATTCGGTTTACCATGAGGATCCTGGGAATAATGGTGGCCGCAATGGAAGCGGTTCCCTTCGCTCAACTGCATCTCCGCCCCTTACAACAGGCTCTGCTGGACAACTGGGACAGCAGCCCCTTATCCCTCCATCGGCCATGTCCTCTGCCCCCGCGGATCAGGCAAGCGCTCAAATGGTGGACATTGGAATCATCCCTCAGCCAGGGGAGGTCTTTTCTCCCAACCCACTGGCTGGTGGTGACTTCCGACGCCAGCCTCCTCGGTTGGGGAGCGGTATTTCGCCACCACACTGCCCAGGGGCGTTGGACCATTCGGGAGTCGAGACTTCTGATACACATCTTGGAGATTCGAGCGATCAGATTTGCCCTGAGACGTTTCCACTTCCTCTTCGTGGGTCACCCAATTCGGGTTCATTCAGACAGAGTCACAGCTGTGGCGTACGTAAACCATCGTGGGGGACCCGCAGCAGAGCGGCGATGCGGGAGGTCTTCCACATTCTCCGTTGGGCCGAGAACAACCGCTCCATCGCTTCCGCAGTGCACCTTCCGGGCGTCGAAAACTGGGCGGCGGACTTTCTCAGCCGTCAGGGTCTCGCCTCGGGGGAGTGGGAACTCCATCCGGAGGTCTTCCAGCAGATTTGCCTTCGCTGGGGGACTCCGGACGTGGATCTGATGGCGTCCAGACTGAACGCAAAAGTTCCCAACTTCATAGCACGTTCTCGGGATCCCCAGGCCATTGGAGTGGACGCGCTGATATCCCCATGGCACCTGTTCCACTTCCTGTACATGTTTCCTCTGCTTCCTTTACTACTTTTAAGGTAATCCGAAAAATCAAGATGGGGTTCCTTTTATTCTAGTCGCCCCGGATTGGCCTCGTCGCGCGTGGTACGCGGAGCTCGTTCAACTCGTAGCCGACGTTCCCTGGCGGTTACGAGACTGCCCAGATCCGCTTTGCCAAAGGCCGATCTACCACCAGAGCTCAGGGGCCCTACGTTTAATGGCTTGGCTGTTGAAACCTGTATCTTAACTCATGCTGGTTTCTCCCAGCAAGTCATTGCCACCATGATGAGCGCTCGCAAGACATCTTCCGCTCGCATCTATCACCGCACCTGGAAAGCCGCCTTCTCATGGTGCAGGCTCCGTGGATGTCCACCTCTTGTTTTTTTAATTCCCTCCATTCTGGAATTTCTCCAGTCCGGCTTGGATTCCGGTCTGGCGCTCAGTTCTCTCAAGGGTCGGATCTCGGTATTATCTGTGTTGTTCCAACGCAAGATTGCTACTGACTTGCAAGTCAGGACTATTGTTCAGGGGGTTTCCCATGTCGTACCCCCCTATAGAATGCCCTTAGACACTTGGGATCTCAATTTGGTCCTTGGTGTCCTTCAGGAGCCCCCTTTTGAACCTCTGCAGGATGTCTCGCTGATTGTTCTCTCCTGGAAGGTCGCCTTCCTTGTGACAATAACCTCTATCAGGCGAGTCTCAGAGTTGGCCGCACTGTCCTGCCGGGTGCCCTTCCTTTCCTTCCACAAGGACAAGGTAGTCCTACGTCCAACTCCGGCCTTTCTTCCCAAGGTGGTTTCATCCTTCCACCTTAAAGAAGATATCGTTCTTCCCTCCTTCTGCCCGCAGCCAGGACATAGGGTTGAAAAGGCCCTTCACACCTTGGACGTGGTGAGGGCCCTCAGGAGGTACATTTCTAGGACTGCCCCTTCCGCAAATCAGACTCCCTCTTTGTGCTCCCGGGGGGTCACAGAAAGGGTTTAGCCGCTTCTAAAGCCAGATGGCTCCGATCAGCTATTCAGGAATCCTATCGGGTCAGGGGCAGACCTATCCCGGCGGGGATTAGGGCACACTCAACTCGATGAGTGGGTGCTTCCTGGGCCATTTGGCACCAGGCGTCGGCAGAGCAGGTTTGCAAGGCCGCAACATGGTCCAGCCTGCATACATACTTTTACTTTCACAAAGCACTACAACGTTCACACTCAATCTTCTGCGGAAGCGGCCCTTGGCAGATGTATTCTGTAGGCGGCCGATGCGCATTTATAGTCAGTTGGTACATGGAGTTATTTGGTTGTATTGTTCCCCACCCAGGGACTGCTTTGGGACATCCCATGGTTCTGTGTCCCCCAATGTGGCGAAGGAGAAATAGGGATTTTTGTGTACTCACCGTAAAATCCTTTTCTCCGAGCCACTCATTGGGGGACACAGCACCCACCCTGTTAGCCTTATGGCTCGTTTCTTTTTTGGCTCTTGACTTACTCTATGTTGTACTCCAATATTAGATAAGATGTTGTTAATGATCTCCTACTGCTTTTACACTGAACTAGGTCTCTGGAAGCCAGCATGAGGGTGTATACTGCAAGGGAGGAGCTAACTTTTTTTGTCTCAACTTAGTGTCAGCCTCCTAGTGACAGCAGCTTAACACCCATGGTTCTGTGTCCCTCAATGAGTGGCTTGGAGAAAAGGATTTTACGGTGAGTACACAAAAATCCCTATTTCACCACATCCAATGAAATTGGAAATTTTTCGTTATCATGAAAAATTATGGAAAATATGAGCCTATTTGAAAATAACCTTTTTAAATGCTTTTACTCATCCAAGTAATTCTATGAATTATTTTTGGTCACAGATTATACTTCACATCAATGGTAAATTTTGGCCAATGCTAAGCTTTATTTGTGAAAAACTTAAAAAGTGAAATGTTGTTGCAAAAATTTAGAAAAAAGCGTTTAAAAAAATGTTTTTTTGCTTTTACGGCTGTTTTCATTTCTCTCACTGTCCCAGTACGGGACTGTGATGTCTGGACTGGAAGTATTTCTCCTGACCCTGGAACTCAACAGCCACTAAAGCTAGAACTGAGATGAGGTTTCATTTACGGGTATTTTATTTAGAATTTTTACTACCACTTTATAAACTGAAGTAGCAATTTCTCAGACACAGTGCATTATCATTATCCTTGCTGTGCAATATATCAGAGATGGGAACTTGATCCAGAAGGCTAAGCTTTTGAGATTGGTGTTATTTTCTGCCATTAGATTGGGAAGCTGCTGCCAGACTCCCTGCTGTGATTGCATGACCCCGGTCCTGGACCAACCGAATGACCATGATATGTGTTGTCAGTTATAGTCTCTACTCCCAATTCAGTACCACCGCTGTACGTGGCTATGTGCTGCCATCTGTCTTCTCGACCATTGCTCCATTCAGATGGGGCCTTCAGAGCCCTGTCCTGTGGATATGGTATACCAACCCCTTGTTAATACAACTAAACATAGCCTGTATATAAGATTAAGGAACCAGTATACAGTATATCACAAAAGCAAGTACACCACACACATTTTTGTATAGATTTTATTATATCCTTTCATGGGACATCACTGAAGATCTGATACTTTGGTACAATGTAAAGTAGTTGGTGTACAGCTTGTATAACAGTGTAAATTTGGTGCCCTCTAAATAACTCAACACACGGCCATTAATGTCTAAACTGATGGCAATAAGAGTAAGTACACCCCTAAGTGAAAATGGCCAAATTGTGCTCAAAGTGTCAATATTTTGTGTGGCCCTCATTCTTAACAAGCACTGCCTTAACTCTCTTGGGCGCAGAGTTCACCAGATCTTCACAGATTGCCACTGGAATGCTCTTCCAGTCCTCCATGACAAAATCATGGAGCTGGTGAATGTTAGAAATCTTCCGCTCCTCCACCTTCCGTTTAAGAATGCCCCACAGATGCTCAATAGGGTTCTGGAGACATGCTTGGCCAGTCCAGCACCTTTACCCTCAGTTTTTTTTTTAGCAAGGCAGTGGTGGTCTTTAAGGAGTATTTGGGGTTATCATGTTGGAAGGGTCATGTTTAGCTTCAGTATGTCACAGTAAATGTTGGCATTCATGGTTCCCTCACTGAACAATAAAATCATGTTGATTGGTGGACCTCTACTTCAGCTGACAAGAGTGACCTTTGCTCAATTATTTAAAACTAACAATGAACACATTAAGACGTGCGAGAACGACCTGTGACGTCTTGTCCAGCTTGGGGGTCTCCTGACCCAAACTGAACAGTCTCACCCATGCCTACAGGGATGTTGAGTTTGAGTCAGGAGATCTGTAATCGAACTGTTTCACAATCGTCTGAATTCGGTGTAAACTTTGTGCCGGTGAGGTATTCATATTTTACGTATTGCAGCAGCGCTTCGTATAAATCGTCTCGTATTGCAGCAAATTTAGACAATAACCACAGTATTTGTCAGTGTGTAAATATTATTCTAGAGATAAACTTGCACAAGATGAGACCTAAAGGAGGAACATACGTTTACTGGAGGTAATGAGAACAAAAACAAGCGAAGAATGAAAAACCATATATATTGCAATTTGCTCATGGGCTAATTAGCCCCAATTGTGTAGTTGCACCTTACCCAGCTGTAGAGAAAGCTACAATATTGCACAGCCCTCTGCGGATGATGGCCACCTGAAAAGAATGTCAATATATACGATACAAGGTGATGAATAAACACAAACAAACTAAGAATGAAAAACCTCAGATTGCTCTTTGCCATTGGGCTAATTATACTTAGCCCCAATTGTGTAGTTACACCTTGCCCAGCTGTAAATTATTATTATTTATTTATATAGTACCATTGATTCCATGGTGCTGTACATGAGAAGGGGTTACATACAGGTTACAGATATCACTTACAGTAAACAAACTAACAATGACAGACTGATACAGAGGGGCGAGGACCCTGCCCTTGCGGGCTTACATTCTACAGGATTATGGGGAAGGAGACAGTAGGTTGGGGGTTGCAGGAGCTCCAGTGTTGGTGAGGCGGTAGCTTCGGTAGTGATGAGGAGGCAGCGGGGTCAGTGCAGGCTGTAGGCTTTCCTGAAGAGATGAGTTTTCAGGTTCCGTCTGAAGGATCCGACTGTGGATGATAGTCGGATGTGTTGGGGCAGAGAGTTCCAGAGGATGGGGGATATTCGGGAGAAGTCTTGGAGGCGATTGGATGAGGAGCGAATAAGTGTGGAGGAGAGAAGGAGGTCTTGGGAGGACCGGAGATTACGTGAGGGAAGATATCGGGAGATTAGTTCAGAGATATATGGAGGAGACAGGTTATGGATGGCTTTGTAGGTCAGTATTAGTAATTTGAACTGGATACGCTGAGGGAATAGGAGCCAGTGAAGAGATTTGCAGAGGGGGGAAGTGGAGGAGTAGCGAGGAGAGAGATGGATTAGTCGGGCAGCAGAGTTAAGGATGGACTGGAGAGGTGCAAGGGTGTTAGCAGGGAGGCCACAGAAAAGGATGTTGCAGTAGTCAAGGCGGGAGATGATGAGGGCATGCACAAGCATTTTAGTAGATTGAGGGTTGAGGAAAGGACGGATTCTGGAGATATTTTTGAGCTGGAGGCGACAGGAGGTGGAAAGAGCTTGGATGTGCGGTTTGAAGGACAGGGCAGAGTCGAAGGTTACTCCAAGGCAGCGGACTTCGGGTACAGGGGAAAGCATGATGTCGTTGATTGCGATAGATAGGTCAGGTAAGGAAGATTCGTTGGACGGAGGAAAGATGATGAGTTCAGATTTGTCCACATTGAGTTTGAGGAAAAGGGAGGAGAAGAAGGAGGATATGGCTGATAGACACTCTGGGATTCTGGACAGCAGAGCGGCGACGTCTGGGCCAGAGAATTAGATCTGAGTGTCATCAGCATAGAGGTGGTACTGGAATCCATGGGACTTTATGAGTTGTCCCAAGCCAAGTGTATAGATTGAGAAGAGTAGGGGTCCTAGAACAGAGCCTTGGGGGACTCCAACAGAGAGAGGGTGGGATGAGGAGGTAGTGTGGGAGTGGGAGACGCTGAATGTCCGGTTGGAAAGGTACGAGGCGATCCAGGATAGGGCGAGGTCTTTGATGCCAAAGGAGGAGAGGATCTGTAGTAGGAGGCAGTGGTCAACTGTGTCGAAAGCAGAGGACAGGTCTAGAAGGAGGAGTACAGAGTATTGTCCAGTAGCTTTGGCGGTAAGTAGGTCGTTAGTGATTTTGGTCAGGGCAGTCTCAGTTGAGTGATGGGGGCGGAAACCAGATTGTAGATTGTCGAACAACAAGTTAGATGAGAAGTGGGAGGAGAGTTCAGCATGGACGTGCTGCTCCAGGAGTTTGGAAGCGAATGGGAGCAGCGATATTGGGCGATAGCTGGACATAGCAGTTGGATCAAGGGTTGGCTTTTTAAGGATAGGCGTGATTGTGGCATGTTTGAACGCACAGGGGAAGGTGCCAGAAGTTAGTCATAGGTTGAAGAGGTGGGTTAGGGATGGAATAAGTGTGGTGGTGAGGTTGGGGAGGAGGTGGGATGGGATGGGGTCGAGCGCACAGGTGGTGAGGTGCGATTTGGAGAGGAGACAATTAAGCCCCCCTTCAGTGATGTTGGATAGGGAGGTTATGGGGTTTGGGCATTGGTCTGGTATACAAAGGGGTTGTGGTGGTTGAACAATAAAGACTTGCCTTGTCTGGTCGATCTTATTTTTAAAGTGTGTGGCAAAGTCCTCAGCAGAGATGAATGAAAGCTATATTATTACACAGCCCACTGTAGATGATGGCCACCTGAAAAGAATATCAATATATACGATACAAGGTACTTGTGTACACCATACTAATAGAACAGTAACAAATGGATTCAATCAAGTGATGAGTCTTAGTTAAATAGTCCTCAGTGTATTCACAGTCTTAGTTTGAAAGTTCACAATCCTTTTTGGGCACCCCTGGTAAAAATGTCTATTGTGCACAGTTAAGCAAGTTGAAGATGAAATGATCTCTAAAAGGCCTAAAGTTAGATGACACATTTCCTTTGTATTTTAGATATATATATATATATATATGTGTCTTTTATTTTCTTTTTCATTTTAAAAATTACAAAAAAGAAAATGGGCCGATGCAGATATTTGTGCACCCTTATAGATTTGTGTGCTCAGATAACTTTTACTAAGGTTTCAGACCTTAATTACCCTGTTAGGGTTATGGCTTGTTCACTATCATCATTAAGAAAGGCCAGGTGATGGAAATTTCCCACCTTTATAAAAACCCAGCCTCATCTATCCTCATGCCATATAACAGCAGCCATGGGTTCTTCTAAGCAGCTGCCTAGCACTCTGAAAATGAAAATGGTTGAGGCCCATAAAGCAGGAAAAAGCTTTAAGAAGATAGCAAAAGCGTTTTCAAGTTGACCTTTCCTCGGTTCGAAATGTAATTAAGAAATGGCAGTTAAAAGGAACAGTGGAGGTCAAGATAAGGTCTGGAAGACCAAGCTAAATTTCAGTGAGAGCTGCTTGTAGGATTGATAGGCAAAACAGAACCTCCACTTGACTCCAAAATACCTTTAGAAAGATTTAGCAGACTCTGGAGTTGTGGTACATTGTTCTACTGTTCATAGACACCCGTAAAAGTATGGCCTTCATGCAAGAGTCATTAGAAGAAAACCTCTCCTGCGTCCTCACCATAAAATTCAGCATCAGAAGTATGCAAAGGAACATCTAAACAAGCCAGAAGTATTTTGGAAACAAGTCCAGTGGACCGATTAGGTTAAAATCTACCTCTTTGGCCACAATGATTAAAGGTATATGTGGAGAAAAAAGGGCACATAATTTCAGGAAAAGAACATCTCTCCAACCATTAAGAATGAGGGTGGATAAATCATGCTTTGGGGTTATGTTACAGCCAATGGCATGAGGAACATTTCACGGGCAGAGGGAAGAATGGATTCAATGAAATTTTCAACAAATTATTGATGCAAACACTATCTGTAAAAAAAAAAGCTGAAGTTGAAAACGGGATGGATTCTACAAATGGATAATGATTCTAAAAACAGGTCAAAATCCATAATAGAATATCACAAAAGATGAAAGCTGAAAGTTTTACAATGGTCCTCACAGTCCCTTGATCTGAACATCATTGAAAGTCTGCGACCTCAAAACAGCAGTGCATGCAAGACGACCAAGGAATCTCACAAAACTGGAAGAATTTTCCTTGGAAGAATGGATGGAAATCCCTCAAACAAGAATTTTAAAGACTCTTGTCTGGCTACAAAAAGCATTTACAAGATGTGATACTTTCAAAAAGGGGGGCTACTAGGTACTAACCATTCAGGGTGTCTAGTTTATTGCATAGGCCCATTTTTCTTTTTGCAATTTTTAAAATATAAAAGATAAAAATATATCTAACTTGTATGGCCTAAAATGCAAAGAAAATGGATTATCTTTAGCTTTAGACCTTTTAGAGATCATTTCATCTTCAACTTGCTTAACTGTTTACAATAAAAGTAATTTTGACCAGGGGTGCCTAAACTTTTACATGCCACTGTATATTGTAGATTGAAAAGCATGCATTTGCTGAAAAAGAATGAGCTGATAGAAGCAGCCCCGGCCGGTGGCAAAGCTTCCATTGAAGAGGTGGTGCGGCGCGCTTCAGACAGATTAGCCGGGTCGGAAATCTGCTCAGTGCGCACCGCTTTTACCTTACTTGGAGCTCCTGTCGCGATTAAGCTGCTACTCCCTCCTTGGTCGTGTGAGCGATGGAGCTGTCCGGCGGTCCGTGGTGAGTCCCAAACTCTGGCGGTAGTCACTGCCTCCTCGTGGTCTGGTCCTTCTTGCTACCCGTACTGTCGACATTCATTGAACACCCCGCGGTCCCATGTGATCCAATACGTCATGCCAGGCCCTGCTCTAATTATCGCGCACCGTGAGGAGGCAGTGACTACCGCCAGAGTTTGGGACTCGCCACAGACCGCCGGACAACCCCATTGCCTGCACGACCAAGGAGGGAGTAGCGGCTTCATCGCGACAGGAGCTCCAAGTAAGGTAAAGCGGTGCACACTGAGCAGATTTCCGACCCGACTAATCGGTCTGAAGCGCGCGGCATCCCCTCTTCAACGGAAGCTTTGCCACCGGCCGGGGCTGCTTCTATCCGCTCGCTCTTTTTCAGCACATACATGCATGCTTTTCAATCTACAATATAGGATTTTCATACAGGACCCTGAGGGGCCTGCACCCAAAAAGGATTGTGAACTTTCAAACTAAGACTGAATACACTGAGGACTATTTAGCTAAGACTCATCACTTGATTGAATCCATTTGTTACTGTTCTATTAGTATGGTGTACACAAGTACCTTGTATCGTATGCTGAATATAGATATTCTTTTCAGGTGGCCATCATCTACAGTGGGCTGTGTAATAATATAGCTTTCTTTACAGCTGGGCAAGGTGTAACTACACAATTGGGGCTAAGTATAATTAGTCCACGGGCAAAGTGCAATCTGAAGTTTTTCATTCTTAGCTTGTTTGTGTTTATTCATCACCTTGTATCGTATATATTGACATTCTTTTCAGGTGGCCATCATCCGCAGAGGGCTGTGCAATATTGTAGCTTTCTCTACAGCTGGGCAAGGTGCAACTACACAATTGGGGCTAATTAGTCCGTGGGCAAAGTGCAATATACGGTTTTTCATTCTTAGCTTGTTTATGTTCTACTTATTACCTCCAGTAAACGAATGTTCCTCCTTTAGGTCTCATCTTGCGCAAGTTTATCTCTAAAATAAAGGTATTCATATTTTGTCTATGCCTTTTTTGGCTAATTTTTCATTTTTTGGACAATTATTAAAATATTTACTAAAAGCACAAGCCTCCAAGTGGCTGTTAGCTGGTGGATTGGACAGGTGCAGATACAATATCAGAACAGGAAGCACAGAATCTTCTTATCTTGTTAACACAAGCAATTTTTACAAGACTCACAGTGTGGAAATTGTGCGCAGAACAGGACATTATAAACCACGGTTATTATTTGCTAATACGAGAGCAGACATCCTAGATCCACGACACCTTCATCTTTGTTTTAGATGGGTGGATATTTACAAGAATGCTGTGCAACTTCCTTGTTACAAATCACAGATGGAAAGACTGGCTGCACCTCCAGACTAAAGAAAGCCACACGGAGCAGAAGCTCATCACTCCACTGCTGCCTTATCCCTTAGCCATGCCTGCTGGACATAGAAAAGTCTTCGTGAGACCTCCTGACCATCGCTGGATGTAATAGCTCTTCATCTTCATAATTTTTTTTATTGTGAGTCTTAGCCACTGATCTATCATGGGCTACATGATTGTATCATGTCAGTCTGAAGAAATATGCAACTTCACATTTTTTAATTTTTTCTCCGAGTTTGACAAGAGCCTGCAGGTGAAGGTGTTGGAGACCATATTCCTCTCCGTGGTGTTCATGTTCTCATGCTTTGTAAATATCAGCGCCATTGTCTTGCTTGTCAGAAAGAAGAAACTGGTAACTGCCAATTGCTTTGTTCTGAACCTCTTTTGTTCGGACTTGCTGTTCATCAGCATGATACCGCTCATCTTGGTCATTCGATGGACGGAGGTTTGGATCTTGGGTGATTTCTTCTGCCACCTGCTTTTTTATGTAATCAGCCTCAGTGGTTGTGTTATCCTCTCCTCCCTGTCTGCAGTGAGTCTGGAGAGGATGATCTGTATCATGAAGCTAACCCAGGCCACCACCTGTAATGTTAAGGTGGTGGCAGTAGGAATTCTTACTATTTGGGTCTTCTCAGCCATGACGGCCATTCCCATGTGTCTCTTCTTCAATGTAATAACACAGAAGGTGAATAATAGGGTAAGTCACTTTAAGAATGCTGATTCCATTTTTAAAATACAAAATCTTAAAATATTTGACTTTACAAAAAAAAAACAGCATTTAATGGGGTTGAAAGAATGGGACGTTTTCCTACACAGCGGCCACCGGACTATACCCGGAGTAGCATCCAGCCCCATTTACTTGAATAGAGTTTTGCTTCAGTTTTCCTGGGCAGTGGGACCCTGGAAACAAAGACCTACAGGGACTGCAGCAATTTTATTTTCAGGAATGGTGGGGTTGCAAGAGCTTTGATCCCCACTGATCATAAAGTAATGTATAACCTTGCCATATGCCTTCACAATATGATAGTAATGCCCCTTTAAGCCAGACTCATCGGGATCTGCCTTTAATATTGAATGGGTTTGGCATGGCACAAAAACCTGTTTAGTATGAATGCTTTAGTTTTCCTCTATTATCAGGTGGTTTAATTTTTTTATATTTTTTTTTTGTTTCCAAAAAGCTGGGAGTTGGCTGCCATAATATTGCTTTTAGGAATGCCTGCATGGCAAATCCATCCTCAGCCGAATCTAGCCTAATCCTTGCCACACTTTCATTATGTTGGAATAGGCTATGTTGACAGAGTTTTTTGAAGTATTCAAAAAACAATGAGATTTTCAAGCGGAAACCGCTTCAGTAATTTTTGTTGGAGTTTTTCATTTTCTGAAGACGTTTTGGTTTTTTTGTTTTTCTAATGTGTTTTGTGCAGCCTTTTCACTGAAGGGTGCCTAGTTTGGAGCGGATACCGACAGGATCTTCTTCAAAGAAGTGACACGCATTTTGGGGGGTTTTCAAAAGCTCTTCAGGAAAATAAAAATACTAAAAAAAAATCTCATACAAATAGCAAAGTGGATTTCCCATAAAAAGGAATAGAAAGGGTTTTTCCAAGCATTTTTATAGAGGATTTTTAACAGATTTTAATACAAATCTGTTAAAAAAAAACAAAAAACCTGTGTGGTTATATCCTTAGATTTCAGGAGCATCGGTTTTAATATTCCTGTGTTACACCATTCCAAAATAGTTTCCTGCCATACATTATTGTTTTTATTTGCAAATACCAGTACAGTTGAATATGACAATTTTTTTTTTATGTTGAAGGACCTGTTGACAGACGTGATAAATTATTTTGATGTCACTATTTATTATTTAGGTGACCACCAGATTGTATGATTTGGCTTTGATTTTGGTTCAAATTGTTGTCTTTTCATTACATGTATCTCACATTGACATAATCTGTTTTTGACCTCCATTACTTTGGTAATGTATGGTGGCTTGACTTATTACGAGTTTGTCTCAGTCATGTATGGTCTGGCGGGTTGATCTTCTAACTGATGGACCTGTTACACGTAAATGTAAAGTTCTCTTCCACTAGAATCTTAATCACTTGCAGATCAAAACTCAATTATGTTAATTTGCATACCAAACTCTTTTTTTTTATTCCTAGACTATCACAATCTATTTATCATCATCAGTAGTTTCTGGCATGGCTTTAATGACTTGAGTTATTGAGAGAACTTCAACATTAGTAGACGTGCTGATCTGAGAACATGCCTGTTGGTGACACTATGTCCGACTGTTCGATTACTTGCTATGTTCCACTACCCTTCATCAAAATATAACGTCAAGTATAGATTTGGAAAAGAGGATTCTGCCTTTGTTGCCTTTAGGGATCCTTTTAAATAGGGTTGAGCAAAACGGATCGGACATTTTAAAAAATCGCCGACTTTCAGCAAAGTTGGGTTTCATGAAACCCGACCCGATCCCACTGTGGGATCGACCATGCGGTCGGCGATCTTCGCGCCAAAGTCGCATTTCATATGACGCTTTCGGAGGAGGATTATTCCCCATTGACTTGCATTGGGTTTCGTGTTTCGGTCGATCCCCGACTTTGCGCGATAATCGGCCAATTTCACTCGACTCGACTTTTGACAGTCGGGTTTCGCGAAACCCGACTCGATCCTAAAAAAGTAAAAGTCGCTGAACCCTACTCTAAAACTCTCAACACATAATCTTTCCATCTATTTCCGTTGACTGTAGCTTCCCACAATTGTTTTATCTGAGAAAGATCTGTATTCTCAGGACTTCCATACAGCTTTAGACACCATAGCTAGACTATCCCAAGTAGGTATAGATTGTACCTAGTTGATTCTGCTCCATCCCTCCAATCTCAAGGATCTAGGACAGACATTGCACCAGCATTCACCAGAAAATGAGGCCAACTGACTGTAAGGAAATGTCATTATGCAGCGCAGATTACACATCATCCTGCAATGAAAGGCTCAACAATGGCTCATTTTATGAAGGATGACAAAATGAATGTGGATGGAATTCTTTGGAATTTATGCTGCTCCTGACCTTGTCACGTAAGGACATTTCTCAAGTTAGTTTCTATTATATTGTGCATCTATTTATTGGTTATAATTTTAGTTTTTCTTATAAATCCATACTCTGAAAGGCGACTTTTTATTTTCTTCCTATTTATAGAAGTTGTATGCTATGAAGTAGACACGGCATATTGCTTTTAGTTATTTTTGGATTATGTAATGTACACGTTAGATGTCTCCACAATGTGCATTATGTGATTTTCCTAAATTTTCTCTGCACTACTCCTGTATTTACTGAGATTTCCGCTGACCATAATCTATTAGCACATTTGTTATGAGGAGCTTCTACGTTTGCATTTTGGTAAGATGTCTACGCACTTGTCCAGACCAATATGTAAAGAGCTTTTACCTATATACAAATCTGGTTCCACCATAAGGCAAGAAGACATTTCTATTTGCATATAAGTAAATGTTCCTGACACTCAACAGTAATGAACATTTACAAGAAAAATTGATACATTTTTACGTTCCATATCGGTAAAGTTTCTCCTTGTTGAGAGTGACATACTGA
Organism: Ranitomeya variabilis; assembly: GCF_051348905.1. Classification (NCBI taxonomy): domain Eukaryota; kingdom Metazoa; phylum Chordata; class Amphibia; order Anura; family Dendrobatidae; genus Ranitomeya; species Ranitomeya variabilis. The sequence goes on from NC_135235.1 coordinate 59,485,512, forward strand.
CGCTGGCATGCCAATGTAAGGAGGCTTATTCGCCAAGCGATGCTCCTCTGGGAGATTAAATATGGAAATTGTCCCATCAGAGATCAAGAGGACTAGAACTCTATAGCACCATCTGTTGGAAGCAGCAATCCTAAAGTCACTATCGACCCTTGCAATCAGAATATTAATTTGCAGACCCTCATCAGTGCAAAGTATGAACTCTGATTAGGCTAGGGGAGAGGTTCTTAACTGAGGTATAAGAGTTAGTGGTTCTCCTTGTTGAGCGTGACATACCAGCCCTAGTAGGATTGCTGCTTCCAATGGGCGACACTATAGAATTTTAGTCCTCTTCCTCTCTGAAGATGAGCATTACATGACGAATAAGTCTCCTCACATTGGCATGCCAGGGCCGGTATGTCACTCTCCACAAGAAGAAACGTTACTAGTGATGAGCGAGTGTACTCATTGCTCGGGCTTTCCCTAGCACGCTCGGGTGACCTCCGAGTATTTATGACTGCTTGGAGATTTAGTTTTCATCACCGCAGTTTTGCGGTGATTTACAGCTACTACCCTGCTTAAATACATGTGGGGATTCCCTAGCAAACAGGCAACCCCCACATGTACGCAGGCTGGATAGTAGCTGTAAATCATTCAGATGTGTCAACAAAAACTAAATCTCCGAGCAGTCATAAATACTCGGAGGTCACCCGAGTGTGCTCGGGAAAATCCGAGCAACGAGTACACTCGCTCATCACTAAACCCCTTATACCTCAGTCCAGAGCCTCTCATCTAGCCAAATCAGATCATATGCTGTGCACTGCTGAGGGGCAATGCCTTTAAACACTGTCTGCAAATTGAGATTCTGATTTGGCTTTTATCCTAAGTCATATTGCAAGGCCAACAGGTGGCGCTATAGAGTTCCAGTCCTCTTCCTCTCTGAAGAGGCAATTTGCATATTTACATTCCATATGTGATTTAGAAGGTGATGTGAAGTCGGCAAGGAATTTTTCCCCTAAAATGGAGCAATTAGGATTTATCTTACGGGATTTTTGCCTTCCTCTGGATCAACATCTTGGATTATAGGTTGAACTTTATGGACTTCTTATGGAGAAGTGCAAATAAATGCAACCTCCCCCTGAAAATGTGGCCCCGAAAATCCATGCTCAGATCTCTCATGCAATGTGTTCTCCCTATACACACCTAAGGAGAGGGCTGTCAGTCTAGCTAAGTGGACAGGGAGAAATCAATGGAGACTTTCCTCTCGGACATGCTATCTCGTCCCCTACAGAGCTTCCAACTAGTTTTCTCTGAAAGCCACCATAATGCCGGAGCCAGTCTCTGATTCCTGCTGCCCATGTGTCGGGCAGCATGAAGCAGCTGGCAGGTTCCATTTAGGCTGGTGTTGGTGAAATGGTGATGTTTTTTTTTTCAGTACACAGTCTAGCTCTAATACCGACTAATCATAATATAAGGAGAGTCTGCTAGACATGTGCGCTAGAGTACAGCCGTCACATCTGTAAAATACTTTGCATATTATATCTACATGGACCGGAAGGACCAAAGATCACAAAGAATACAGGTATATCTTATAGACTGGACTGAGGGCCCTGCTGCTCGTAGAGTACTAAATTGTCAAAATAGTCAAGCAGATGGATGCATAGAAAGAAATGGACTTTGAAGAGTGTTTACAGGGTAATCAACCACAAACTTTCACAGTAAAATGATGCAGAAAACAGAATGTAGATCGACGTGGTTTGACGAGATGTATGCATCAGAGCTGACCAAGGACCAAACAAATACATTGTCCGATGAATGCATACGCTCTGCATGGTTCATTGGAGATGACTGATAGTATTATTCCATAAAAAAAACAATATTCTTGGAATTTACCTGGGCTATCAATTCTTTTACTCCTTTCTTATTAATGAAAATGTTGCCCTTTTTTGTGTAAACCAGAAATCCTATTAATAACATGGGTTAAGGAAGAAGACGGATCTGATAAGAATAAAATAAGGTCATCTGCATACATACCAGGAGTGGTGACAGAAGTCCCCTGTGTAACTGTCTATGGGCCCTTTGCAATCCAATAGCTCCTCATAATGCAAATTACCACCTGTTTTGGAGATGGTCGCGAACCCCCTTACGTCTTAGGCCCCTATACAGGTTGCACAAATGGTATGTCCACCCCCCTTATACATACCTAATTTGTAATTATGATGACCTATTCTAATGACAGAATAAAGTCTATCTTGTCTAATATAAATATAGCCCCTAAAAACAATAAAGGAGATAGGGGGCATCACTGCCTCATTCGGAGGCAAAGGGGGAATAATGGGGAGCACATTGTGTTGAGATTAACCTTAGCGTTGGGCACAAAATACAGTAATGTTATCCAACTAATAATTTGGGGACCGTTGAAGCACTTCCAGAAAAAAGAGCCTCTCCACTAAGCCAAAAGTCTTGGCCGTCATGTATCATTTATTACTTAAACTTTATAAAACAAAGTTATTCTTGGTGCTTGCCGCAATTTTACCTTGTTGTATATAAAGAGAGAGAAAAACAGACGTAAATGGCAAAGACTGTGGGATCAGCCTACACAAAGAGATATGTAGTCTGTAACCAAGGAGACCATAGATATTCATAAAAGCAATTTTTTTTCTCCTAATACCATTTGCAATTTTACTTCATATTTCATTTTAGATGCACTGGAGCAGTAAAATTGGATTCCAAAGCGTCTCCAAGTAACGGGGCAGTAAAGGCTTGTTCAGACCATCAGAACTCTGGTTCCCCATTACGTGATTGTATAAACATGGAGGCAATCACCCAAAAAATGAACGTTTTTGGATAGTTCATGCCAGCATTAAAATCTTCATTATCAGCAGCACATTGCACCACGTAAGCAGGAGATGTGCTGCCGATAACAATGATATTCTATGCTCACTGAACGATCTGTGTATGCAGAATTCTTCTCTAGTCTGGTCTTTTTATGACTTATGAATGGTTACATAGAATCCTTAGTGGATTCTTGATAATCTAGCTTGTATTGATATTCCACCATTTATTTGAATGATCTCCATCTAATGTATGACCTGTGGTAGATTCCCATGATTACCTAAGGTTTCTGAAGTCGGACCTCCAGCGATAAGCCAATCTCTGTTGACTTTAATTGTAAGAGGGTTTGTCAGAACCAAGACAAGCTCTAGAACGTTGGATTCTACAGATTTAACCATAACGCAGACCTGATGGATACTGTACAGGGTACCGGAAGTTTATAATTCCTCCTCTACATCACCACTCCACCATTTTCATCGGTTTAATAAGATCCTATGAGATCTTCTCATTGTAGACACCTTTCAACTTTCAATATTGATGGCGTGTGGCCACATCTACAGTATACCCTCCTCCTTCTGCCCTACAGCCATTGTAGGGAGGTGAAATTGGGCTGCTCGCTGTCTCTGACATATTGCGATTTTGAGATTTATCAACAAAGATTACATACCATATTTCCCACTTGTTCATCTCTGTACAATAAAAAATGTAAAATGTGATATTATCCATACGTAATTTCTACCAATTACAGATGTTCCAGTAAATATTCTTCGGACATTTTCGATTGTGCAGTTCCCCTGATGTGAACGGTAAACTTTATGGAATTCCTTAAAGAGTTAAGTTCTGGCGCTCTTGATGCCACTTGGATTACGAACATGTCCGATATCAGGAAACAAGACACATTCACTGATACCGACACGCACGAAACTCTATGTCATGGTGCCAAGTCACACACAGCTTGAGGGTTCTCCTTTTCATAACGTCTATTTGCTCAGTAAGAAGTTGCACTCCCAGTACACACACAAGACATATAAATCCATTTACAGGTCCAGAAGCTCTCAGTAATGACTCATGAAAAATGGTTTTACTTTAGCGGTATTTTTCTTCCACATTCGTCACACGGATCTTTAGATTTCACAATCGTAGGCATTGCCCACATGCCGGAATAGCTGGACTGTGTGCCGAGCTCCTGTTGTATCATTTAATCAGTTCTCTTTTACATAGCATGATAAAATCTTCTATATAAATCAATCAAAAGGTCATCTCACATGGGAAAAGGCCATAAAGCAAAAGAGTAAACACTTCCCTTTTGACATAAATTGTTATATTTTCTTATGTAGACATTAAATTGCCGGCGGACACACAGGGTAGGTGGGTCGGAACAGTGGTAAGAGCAATGGTTGGTTCTCTTATGGAAATTCCCCTGAGGGAACATTTATGTCGATGTGTCCATTTCATAACTAAACATCCCAAAAAAGGTATCCTTTTGACATGTTGTACAGGATAAAGGTTAAGATTCTCCATATCCAGCATTATTGAAAAGGTATACTTCTTTGGTATATGTTTGGCTGGACCATTTCAGACTTTCGTGGCAAGTGTAATATCAAACATAATGTACACCCAGCCCAAATTTGGGTACATCTGCATTCTGTGACAACTTGGTAGTAGATTAAATAACCGCTTTATTTTCTTGCTTAGAGTTAAAGGCTTCTGGCCATAGGTTTTTGTTGCCTCATCTGAGAGCAGCATGATGTAGAGGCAGAGATGCTGATGTAAGGGTCTGGTCGGGGGCTGTAGTCTTGGCCAAACACTCTGGTACATCAGTGCCTTGGCCTCCCAATACATGAAAATGTCCATTACTTTGTGTACCTGTGGCTTCATTCTCTGCACCGTCAGGGCCACCTCTGCTTCGCTGCAGGTTCCCATCAGTGGATGCAACAAAAATCGAGACACAGTCCTTTTCAACTTTCAAACCAACCACTTTACTGTAAGCTTTACACAGCGCATCCAGACTCTTCACAGCAATTACATCAGAATCAGTATTACAGATTTCCTCTTCTCTCCCTGCATCTTCCTTCCTGTCACATAACACATACCCAGGTCAGACCGTGCCGCACAGATCCTCAGTGTCCTCCCAATTCAGCTCTGCCTCGGTTAGGCCTGCCGTAGTCTGTTTCGCACCAGACAAAAGAGTTTCCACCTCCGAAGCTAGTTCACACCTGGTGACTGACCTGCCCTTCAGTACTGTGTTCTGTGATGTTCCAGAGCTGCCCTGCTCCCAGCTCACTGCTTCTGTGTTCTGCCCCAGCCACCGTTTTGCCCCAGTACTGATAACATCTGCCCAAGCTATAAGCTGCCACATTCTAGGGTTACCTGTGCCCGCGTACTGTCTTCTTTCCTGCTCCCAGCTCACTGCTTCTGTGTTCTGCCCCAGCCACCGTTTCGCCCCGGTACTGATAACATCTGCCCAAGCTATAAGCTGCCACATTCTAGGGTTACGTGTGCCCGCATACTGTCTTCTTTCCTTCTTTCTTACTGCTTTAATACTGCGCTTTCCCTATTTAACAGATCTAGCAAACATATACATTGCATTATATATATATATATATATATATCTATTGAACAAGACACGGTAATACACCTGATTGTGTAGCAGTACCATAATCTACGAGGTGATAGTACACTTAAATCGTGTAGCAATATCAACACATGTTAACCTATACATACACACTAATAACATACGACACCGGGACGAGAGGGAAAGGCAAAGGCAATAACATTTTACCATACCCCTTACACTGATTCCAGCGATGTGTCACTTACTGGGCTGCGTGTTGTATTTTTTTAAAATAAATTCAGTTTTGTCAGCTGTAGATCTAGCAGTTCTCTGAATGCTGAGCTCTGTATAACTGCACCCACACCTCTGATTGGCAGCTTTCTGTGTACACTGTGCATAGACAGAAAGCTGCCAATCAGTGGTGGGGGCAGAGTTAAACAGAGCTCATGAATATGGAGGACTACATGGCAGCAGGTTTTCTAGTCCTCTAGCGATAATCTCCTGCTGATAAAATAATGATTTTACCAAAACTACTGCAAGCAGCCCATTAGGTGACACAGAAATTAGGGTCTGTGTCTCTACATCACTTTAAAGCAATTTTCCCTTAGTAGTCTCAATATAAATTCTAGGCCGTCTAGCCAGTAATGAAACAAATACAGCGTCCCTTGCCATCGGGTTGTAGGCCTACTGCTTGGCACCTTAAAACATAACATTGTCCATGCTAAGTATCAGGATGGCTCACACATGTTGGGATGCCTGTTTGAACAGCTTAGATTTATTTTGTTTCCCAGCAAGTCTAGTTAGACAGCTTGGACCAGGATTGAGGGGATGCCCGCTCTTCATTCCTGACACTGGCAACCAGGACATAGTTTGTGTTTTAACACCTACCAATTACAGAAAAAGCCCCTTTTCCCTACGGCACATACTCCCTGGTTGCCTAACACGTCATTTGTGGATTGTTCGATAAATAATAGAACATGTCGCATTCTAAGTAAATCTGGCTATACAAATAATTAAGGCTCATTAAGGGAGTTTTCACATTATTGAAAGTAGCTACTAGGAACTACCTGATGTGTTGAAAAAAAATTCCAATGAGCCTAATTTTTAAAAATCTTTTTTTTTCAACCCTAGAGTACACAAATCAACAAAAGTTGCAAAATTTCTTAATTCCAATCTACTGTTTGTGCTGAGATAATGCACATCTTGCTATTTGGCTATTGAGTTTATTTTATTCTGAGATATTAGATGTTTTGTACACATTAAAAGGACCCTCCTATCTGGGAATCTATATCCTGACTTTCCTGTCTTGGAGCCTACAATTCTGCTAAGTTGCTGAAACTTTTAAGGAACATCTGATACTTCATGTTCTATACTGGGGCATCTCTAAAAATAAGTCTTCTTGAGCCCTCCTAGATACTTGGAAGTGTCTGACCAGACATGGATTCTATGTATATAGGTTGTTTCAAAGGTATCTGTGCAACAACTTATCCCCAAAGAAGGGAATCCTATATTTACCTTAAAATATTTAGCTGTCAGATGACTAATGCTCTCTAAAATCATTCCTATAGTTCTCACAAAGGAAAAGTTACGGAATTATAAAAATAACTAGATCTATGAAAAAATGGAAAAAAAAATTTCAGAACATCTTGATTTATTCAGTATTGACTCTATAAGCACCATCAGCAGAAATACATGAACTAACATACTGGAGCTGCTATCCTTGAGGTTATTAATGGTTGTTTGAGGAATGTTCTGCCACCCTGAATTCACTTGGGCAAATCATCAAGATCCGCTGTTGGCAGCTCCCCTTGCAATTGCCGACCAATAACATTCCACATGTGCTTCATGAGAGACAAGTCTGGAGACTCTGCTGGTCATTGCAGCACAATAAGGCCATGTAGACGAGAGCAACATGTGGCTTGGCATTGCCTTTTTGAAAAATAGCTGCTGGAAAACTGGAGAAATCGCTGCACCACTGGTTCCATGATCTAATCAATGTAACACTAAGCTGTTAGTATTCCTGGAATGAGGACTAGAGGGGTCTGACTACCATACATTTAGCCACCCTACATCATAATCCCAGGAGTAGGACTGGTGTGACATTCCCAAATGGAGGCCTCTTCATGGTATTGTCCACGTGGACTCATCAGATTCGAAGAATGGTGCATAGTGATCTATTCTGTACAGCAAGTGAAATTAGACATCACATACCAAGCCTAAGACTTCAAACAATGTCCACACAAACCATCAGAAAGCGTTTGCGTGACACTGGGCTATAAGTCAGATGTCCAGGTAGAGGTGTCCGTTGACCTCATATTGACAATCTCAATGGCTATCATGGTGCAGGGAAAGACAGCAATGGAGGCTGGAATAGAGGTCTATTCTCTTTAGCGGTAAATCCTGTTTTTGTCTTGAACACAATGATAGTCGGAGATGGCTCTAGACACCACGTGTCACAAATAAGGGAATGTGAAAGTGTCCCAGGAGTCGTTTCTTAGCATGGCAACCTCAGACCGCTTGTTGCTCATGCTACTGTGAGCAGCCTACATGGCCTAAACATGCTACCATGGCCTGCAGAGTCTCCTGACTTGTCTCCCACAGAGCACATCTGGGACGTCATTGGATGACAATTGCAAAGGGAACTGCTAGCAGCGGATCTTGATCATTTCTGTGCCAAAGCGCATTGAACGCGGCAGAATATACCTCAGGCAACCATTAATAATCTAAGTGATAGCAGCCAAAGCTATAAGTGTGGACATTTCTGCACATGGCCCTCATGCTGAATGACTTTTGTTTCTATTTTTTTTATCATTTGTATATCAGTAACACGCCTATTGATTCATGCCTATTGAATCTTCATTGTTCAACCACCACAACCCCTTTGTTTACCAGACCAATGCCCAAACCCCATAAGCTCCCTATCCAACATCACTGAAGGGGGGCTTAATTGTCTCCACTCCAAATTGCACCCCACCACCTGTGCGCTTGACCCCATCCAACCTCCTCCCTAACCTCACCGCCACTCTTATCCTATCCCTAACCCACCTCTTCAACCTATCACTAACTTCTGTCACCTTCCCTTCTGCTTTCAAACATGCCACAATCACGCCTATCCTTAAAAAGCCAACCCTTGATCCAACTGCTATGTCCAGCTATCGCCCAATATCGCTGCTCCCATTCGCTTCCAAACTCCTGGAGCAGCATGTCCATGCTGAACTTTCCTCCCACCTCTCATCTAACTTGCTCTTTGACAATCTACAATCTGCTTTTCGCCCCCATCACTCAACTGAGACAGCCCTGACCAAAATTACTAACGACCTACTTACAGCCAAAGCTAATGGACATACTCTATATTCCTCCTCCTAGACCTGTCCTCTGCTTTCGACACAGTTGACCACTGCCTCCTACTACAGATCCTCTCCTTTGGCATCAAAGACCTCACCCTATTCTGGATCTCATACCTTTCCAACCGCACATTCAGCGTCTCCCACTCCCACACTACCTCCTCATCCCACCCTCTCTCTGTTGGAGTCTCCCAAGGCTGTGTTTTAGGACCCCTACTCTTCTCAATCTATACTTGGCTTGGGACAACTCATAAAGTCCCATGGTTTCCAGTACCACCTTTATGCTGATAACACTCTGATCTACCTCTCTGGCCCAGATGTCACCGCTCTGCTGTCCAAAATCCCGGAGTGTCTATCAGCCATATCCTCCTTCTTCTCCTCTTGCTTCCTCAAACTCAATGTGGACAAATCTGAACTCATCATCTTTCCTCCATCTCATAGATCTTCCTTACCTGACCTATCTATCGCAATTAACGACATCACGCTTTCCCCCCTACCGGAAGTCCGCTGCCTCAGAGTTACCCTTGAACCTGCCCTGTCCTTCAAACCGCACATCCAAGCTCTTTCCACCTCCTGTCGCCTCCAGCTCAAAAATATCTCCAGAATCTGTCCTTTCCTCAACCGTCAATCTACTAAAATGCTTGTGCATGCCCTCATCATCTCCCGCCTTGACAACTGCAACATGCTTTTCTGTGGCCTCTCTGCTAACACCCTTGCACCTCTCCAGTCCATCCTTAACTCTGCTGCTGACTAATTCATCTCTCCTCGCTACTTCACCGCTTTCCCCTCTGCAAATCTCTTCACTGGCTCCCATTCCCTCAGAGTATCCAGTTCAAATGACTAATACTGACCTTAAAAAATATTTAGAATTGAGAGTCCTCAGTGGTTGATACCTTGTAATGGCTAACTGAAAAGATGGTAACAAATTGCAAGCTTTCGAGACTACATACGTCTCTTCATCAGGCAAAGACTAAAACAAATTCTGAAGAATCACATATTTATGCACAACATAGTATAGAAAAAAAAAAAAAAAGGGAGAGGGGAAAAAAACCATGGATAAGCCAGGTGACATGAAGCAGAATTACCATGGGTGATAAACAGTTACGTCCATAAATATTGGGCCAATTCTTAGATAACCTAAGAATTGGCCCAATATTTATGGACGTAACTGTTTATCACCCATGGTAATTCTGCTTCATGTCACCTGGCTTATCCATGTTTTTTTTCCCCTCTCCCTTTTTTTTTTTTTTTTCTATACTATGTTGTGCATAAATATGTGATTCTTCAGAATTTGTTTTAGTCTTTGCCTGATGAAGAGACGTATGTAGTCTCGAAAGCTTGCAATTTGTTACCATCTTTTCAGTTAGCCATTACAAGGTATCAACCACTGAGGACTCTCAATTCTAAATATTTTTCTATCTACTGGCTAACACGGTACCAAGATATATTTCTTTCCTATATTAATACTGACCTACAAAGCCATCCATAACCTGTCTCCTCCATATATCTCTGAACTAATCTCCCTATATCTTCCCTCACGTAATCTCCTGTTCTCCCAAGACCTCCTTCTTTCCTCCACACTTATTCGCTCCTCACCCAACCAACTCCAAGACTTCACCCGAATATCCCCCATCCTCTGGAATTCTTTGCCCCAACACATCTGACTATCAACCACATTTGGATCCTTCAGACGGAACCTGAAAACCCACCTCTTCAGGAAAGCCTACAGCCTGCACTGACCCCGCTGCCTCCTCACCACTACCAGAGCTACAGCCACACCAACACCGGAGCTCCTGCAACCCTCGACCTACTGTCTCCTTCCCCACCATCCTGTAGAATGTAAGCCCGCAAGGGCAGGGTCTTCGCCCCTCTGTATCAGTCTGTAATTGTTAGTTTGCTTACTGTAAGTGATATCTTTAATTTGTATGTAACCCCTTCTCATATACAGCACCATGGAATTAATCGTGCTATATAAATAAATAATAGTAATAAAAAAATATTGATTCTATGATTTCATAATTACACAACTTTTCCTTCTTAATGTTGCAATTTCAATGTTGAGGTATGTAATTATTCTATGTCTGGGGGAAAAATCTAAATTAGTCATTGACCTAGACCTGGTCTAGACTTCCCTAAAACTAAATACTAAATCACTTTTTAGAGATTCACTTTAGGTTAGACATTTATAAGTGTTTTTCTGCTAATCTTTGTTAACAAAGCCTTATGAAGTCCACATGATTCAATGTGAGTAATGTATCAAGGCATTTTCAACAATGTTTTGTCTACAAAAAGTTGGGTAAAAAAAAAGCTGCGTGCCATGTTTGCAACGTTTTGCTATTTAACACCACTCTCAACCATTTTAAAAAGTGGGTGCAATCTGGGCGTCTTTTTGCACTCAGACCTTATGGGGCATCATAACAGTACCAGACCCCAATCAGCGGAAAACAAAACATTCACTCCTTATCTAGGAACTTTCCAATATTTATGGACACAACTGTTTATCACTCTCCCATAATGACAGCTCTGTGCTGTGAAGAGGCTTGAGTAGTCTCGAAAGCTTGCAAGCTTGCAATTTGTTACCATCTTTTCAGTTAGCCATTAAAAGGTATCAACCACTGAGGACTCTCAATTCTAAATATTTTTTTTATCAACTGGCTAACACGGTGCAAAGATCTATATCTTTCCTGCTGCAAAAAGTCACAAACTCATTCTAGTAGGGGCTGGATTAATAAATAGAAAATCAGCTCTAGACCAAAGTGTTATATCTCATGATCGTTATATCAATCATCGTATAACATAAATTGGATCAAGTAACAACAACGCAGCCGAAAGCAAAACTAACTTCAAAAACAGCCTAAGGGTAAGTTCACACAGGGCGTTTTTGCTGCCTTTTTTATGCCAATTTTCAGCTGCTTTTAACAACACCAGCAAAGCATTGTGAGATTTCAGAAATCTCATGCACACACATTGTTTTTTTGTGTGATCAGTATTTTGTGCTTTGCTGCATTTATTGTGCATAGAGCATGTCACTTCTTTCAGCGCTTTTTCACCCATTGACTTGAATGTGTGGTGAAAAAAATATGCAGGTATTATTATTTGCTGAAAATTTAAGGACATTAGCATGGATAAAGAGAAAAAAAAGCGCACCAAAAACGCACCTAAACCTGCGCTTTTAACGCAGCTTCTTTCCTGCCAAGAAGATCAGGTTTTGCTGCAGAAAAAAAAAAGCAGCAAAACGCCCTGTGTTAACTTACCCTTATAAAGGAATGTGTATTTTTTACTAAGATTCTCTAGCATGCTGGTTGTTATGTACTAAAACATACTTTTGTCTTTGTCTCACTTTTTCTGTATACTGTACTGTCATTTTCCTGGAATGAGAGCTTTTATCTTTTATAGTGTGCAGCTTGTTTCCATGGCGCTTGGCCTCCAGACCCTGGCCAATAGTGCACAGTTGTTACATTCCAGGAGTGGAGTTACCACTTGACAGCCCAGCCAGCTCTCCCCAGCCCGTTGATTTCTATACAGCAGCTTGCTGCTCATCTTCCTCCCTTTCATCTTCTGAAGAGATGCAGTTATAAATCACCAGCCCTGCAACTTTCATGGCAGGTCTTCTAATCATCACTATCTGCCATTGTTCTCTACTGTGTACTTTTCCAAAAACCCTGTTATCTCTATGTGAAGATACAATTCATAAGTTGCAAAATTTGGTGTAAATATATTCCAGTGATTTTTGTGCCATTTTGCAGTAGGTGTGACTTTTGCACTAAAGAGTTGCAAAAAAATTAAAGATTACAATTTTTACTTTGCATAATATTCATGAACTGCGTGTGTCATTGTAACGAATTTGGCTTAAAAAAAAAAAGCAAGAACGCATACCACAGCACAAAAAAGAAAAGAGATTTAAAAACGCAAATAACGATGGGGGCTTAATTTGAAGAACAGTCAATTATCTTCTTTGTAATGTTCCTATTTAAGATGACTTATAGAAATCTGTATTATTTCTGATCATAATGGACATGTCCGTCTTCTACATCAAATATTTTTGTACTTTCTCAATTTATTTAAAATTAAAAATTTAGGCAAATTTTAAAATATATTGTAAAATTTCTCATGCTTCTTATGGCTTTTTTTCACAACTCCTATGCAGACCTTCCATCACAATTTTACACACGCTCATTAGATTCTTTAATACTAATAATCTGGGCTGTCCATTGCTGCTAATTTATAGGTAGATTTCCAGGAATAATAGGTATATAGAGTCTAAAAAAGCCCCAGTGGACAGTGTGAAATATTGCAAAATGTCCAATTTTTTTTAATACCGATTGTGAAATGGAGAAAAAAAAATTGCCAAAACTTTTTAAAAATTAACACAAAAACGTGATTTGAACAATATGTAATTTTCTGGTGATAACGTTTCTTTAAATATTCCAGATGTAACTGTGTAATTGTCGGTAAGTATGAGATCACGTTGCTCCAGTGGGTATAGGTAAAGCTTGTACATTAGAGGATTAGGCAGCTCTGGTTCTTTTTAGGATAAGATTTCTGAATCACTTTCAACTTCAAGAAATAAAAATGAGGAATACAGTACTAGGTACTTTTTGGGAGGAACCGTGAAATGACTCACATCTTATATTTTTGGTAGGTAAATGACATGTCACGAGCTCTGTGGACATTGTGGGTTAATTATCTTAGAGTAAACGCAGCCGTAGTCGGCAGTAACCACAAGTCTCAGTGAGCGCATGGCTCCCGGTAATCAGCCTGCTATTTAGCTCTGGTTTCCTGTAAACTCATTATCGGCTTTGTGATCTCCTCTTGTAGGTCTCCAGGCCCACAGTGACCAGAGGAACATAAACAGAGATAAATATTGGTTTGTTTAGTAGTTTTCACTGAAGTACGATCTTTTGTCACGTCACCAAGAATGAAAACTTTTTCGATCATTTTAGGTTCCAAAAATTAGTTTGAAATGCTTGACTTATGTTTGACTTTCACCTACCAAAAATGGTCAATTAGAAAGAAAGGCCTCAAGGTGACCCACATAGCGCAACCACTGCTTTGCATGAACACCCTCATGGCTGATATATGGTGTCGTATTCTATTCATCTCAAGTAGCAATGGTTCTCCAATCTTGGAGATTAGATATTCCCATTCTAGATATTTCGGGCACACATATATTTAGTAGTTACATCAAGCATGCCCGGAATGGAGAGAGGCATGTGGAGCGCCCCAGCCAAGGCCTGGGGGTATTCGGTACCGGGTCGACATTAAAGGGGTGGTCATGGTGGCAATGACCCGGTCCGTGGCCCTGGGCATCCAAATGAAAGGAAAAGTCTTTAAAGGGGTTTTTAGGAATAAGAAAGTTCGTGACGCCACCTGTGGTGTTCGGTCAGGGATGACCGACGCTGCTTAAAGGGGTCCACTGGGGTGATGTTATGGCAGCTGGGATGGAATGGCTTCCCACAGGTGAAGCTGGGTCCCCAGGGCTCCCGGTGTAGTAGATAAAGATGATGTAGTAAGAAACAGAGGACACAAGGTTGCAGTCTCTTTAACTCTTTACTGGTGTAAGGCAGCCACAGTCGAGGGCACCGGATCACAGGTATGGTCTGGCCGGCTTGAAAGCGACTCAGGAATCCCCCTAGCCAGGTGGGGTTGGAAACCTTCCCTTCTTAGCTGCGTTGTAGTCCCTTGCTGCCTTAGGCTTCACACAAGGTCCTCACATTCTCTCTGTCCCCCTTGTTGGTAGGACACTACCCACATGGCAGGTAACTCGAGCATTTTTAAAGGGTCTCCCAGGATGACTCTGGCATATATATGTTACTGTGCCTTCAGGTGTTAATGGTGGACAGGTGACCTGCAATCTCCTGTCCGCCGGTTTCTGCCGTGGGGCATAAAGTTACCCCCACAACCTCGGTCTTCCTGCTAAAGGAATTCTGCGCTTCAGTGTGGAGGAAGCTCAGTCGCAGCTTCCCTCCAGCTCTTTACTCTCCTTTGCTTCTCTTCCCTGTCAAGTCTCCTACAGACTGCTTTGTTTCTCTCTCCTTCCAGGAGCTGCAGATCCACAGGTTTGCACGGCTCCAGCTTTCCTTCTCCTTCACACTCTCTGCAGACTCTCTGTCTGCTTCCTCTCTCTTCTCTCTCCTCTCACAATCTGAACTCCTTGCATGTCTCTGACAGACTAACTCCTTCAGACCAGAATATATCTATCTAGGGAAGCTCCCCTGAAACCGGGTTCAGAGCTCCCCTTCTGGCCTGGAGTCAGAACAGTGTTGTATGTGCTGGTTACCTGTTAAAGGGATCCTTCCTAGCTTCCAAGCATGACATCACTGTCCCCGTAAGGAAAGCAATGCCACTGTAACAACCGGTTACCTGAGGTGTTACACATGCACAAGCGCAGACACCTCTCCATTCATAATCTACCTGGATGTGGTGCGATGGGTGTCTAGAGATACATGAGACCCACATATATAAGGAAAATGCCATCAACTATTTAAAGGGGTTTTCCAGCTTCATCTTTCTGCACGCCATCTCCGTGCCTACATTAGAAATAATAAAATCAGCCTTTACTCTCCCTTCTTCGGTCCAGTGTTATTTCTATTCCTCAGCACTGGTGATTGCTTACCAGTGGCAGCGGTGAAATCACATCAACAAAGCTACAGCCAATCACTGGACTCACAGCTCTGCCCTGTAGATGGCATGAGCTGCTAAGCCCAGTGACTGGCTGCAGTGCTGTTCACGTGACGTTATCACCACCGCAGGTGGAGCAGAGGAGGGTGAGTACCAGTTCTGAACGTTGAGACCATAAACACTACTTGTGAGTTCTGGAATAGAATATTGCACTATGGTCCAATTTGAATATGGCTGGACCCATAGTAGTCTTTTGGCATCGTATTATGTTTTTTTGCACAACTTAAATAAATAATCCAAACTTGTGCTTGAGGCCTGGTGTCTTGACTATTATTGCTTTCTAATATTTTATGAGTGTAGAAGATGACATGTGAGACCATTAATGGGAACCATTGATTTTAACCATACTTTCAGAAATGACCAATATATGGCCCATTATCTATATCCTTAATTCAGTATGATTTAATATTGGTTCTTAGGAATATATAGTTTCTGGTACTATGTGTTCTTTATGAAAAAGTTAACCTTATATTAGTCAGACAATCCCCCATAGTGTTGTTGGGGAGACATCTTGGGTCTTCGACTACTTTTATCGTTCAGAGTCTACAAATGGATGGACAAGACCACTGTTATTCACATTGATTGGTTTATTACAGAAGAGGCAAGGAACCATTTGCAATCTGATCAAGTGTTTGAACAAGGGGAACGAAGGGTATTTTCGGTGCGATACAAGAAAACATTGAATTGCATTTAGACGAACGTTATTATATGGGGGCCGAGTACGTGATATTTTTTTCCTTGGACTGAGCCGGTCGAAGTAAAAAATCACAGCATGCCCGAGTTTTATCCAATATTCGGATGGCACTTGGCCATGCAAGTCAATGAGTCCATGGAAACCATGAGACTGACATCTGAGTGTAGTCCGATTTCCACGAACTGACAGAACATGGAGGCTATGGAAACAATTATTTCTCCATCTTCTCCTCATCCAAGCAAATCAGACCACACTATGATCACACTATGATGGGAGAGTGATTTGCATAATTAACTCTCAGGTTAGAGAATGAATAGTCGCCTGCACCTGCCCTAATTGTGCGTGATGTTTATACTTTGCTAACCCCAATTCTCTTAGGATATCTAGAAAAAAGCCATGCTGATAATGATTTGGCCAACAAACATGTATTCGAGCCTGCCATTATTAGAGAACCTATGTATTTTCATTTGTACAACGTAAAGAGAATAGTACTTGATCGGAAATGCTCTCATATTCTCATTTGTGCCCATCAGGATGTCCGGGTCTGTACTCTTATTTGGCCAACAGTTGGAGAAGAAATTGCATGGGATATTTCATTTATATTTTTGGACTTCTTGATACCAGGATTAAGCATTATTGTCAGCTACACTAAGATCTTCAAGGTAAGGAAATCGTTAATATTTTGGTTCCTAACTACTTTTGGAAATCTAAAGATGTAAAGAAGTCACCATAGAGGTTGTGCAAAATTTGTATAGTCACCCTATCTGGTGTCCTTCCTTTGCCTTCACTAACACCAGCGTTCTGGTTCTCCTGCAGTCAAGATGACCAACACAGTCAAGAAGGGAGGACAGTGGTAAGCCTGAACCTTACCTCCTCTATCTTTCCTGTGCTATGGAGGCAAAATTTAGACTCATCTGCTCCATAAGCCATTGCGGTGGCCATCGTGAAGGCAGGAGGATTGAAATGCCAGTCTCTGTTGAAGAAAGCTGCAGGAGGCAAAAAGAGGTAAAATGACAAACGTATAGTCACTTTTCTGTGCCAAGCTGTTGGAGTAAAGGGGTTGGCCACTGCTTGGACAGCCCCATCTCAATCCCTATGTTTCTGCCCAGAAAAATAATAATCCCTATACTCAACTGCTGTGCCGGCGCCATTCCTGGTGTGTTGGCACTGGCTCTTCCGGGGATCGCGTGACATTGTTGTGTCACACTATCCTTGTGGCCAATGATCATGGGATGAATTAAAAGGTGAATGGACACTCATATTGCCATGGTACTGTATACATTTATATTACAATTAACAAACTGATAAATTTTGTATTTTTTTTAAAGATCACAAAGGAAATCAGGGAGCGGATGATCAGCAGTACGGCTTATTCTGAAGTCCACCAGTACCACGTGTCTCAGCGAGACTACAGACTGTTCAGAACCCTCTTCACTCTTATGATCTCTTTTTTTATCATGTGGACGCCCGTGTTTATAATTGTCCTTTTGCTTCTTGTTCATAACCTAACAAACAAGTTCATCTTATCGGAGACGGTTTTCTTCTGGATTTTGCTGTTTACATTTTGCAATTCAATAGTAAATCCAGTTCTGTACAACATCAATTTACTCAAACAGAAGTGGTGGAAGGTCCTATTTTGCGGAAACCCTGAGGGCAATGTGGACACAGAGACCACAAATAAACGGAATGGCAATCAAAATGTTACATCAGATAGCAAATAAATGTCTTGCAGAAAAGTACTCCTGAATGTAAGAATATTGCACCCCATTGCTGCGCTTAAGTTTCATGAGTTTTCTTAGTTCTAAGCCTAGATTGATATGATGGCAAAACTGGACCCTCTCCCTCAAATGTTACAATGCTGGCAAATTACCCCTCAGGTTTGAGTAACCTTATATTTTCTGACCATAGAGTAGTCATCGTTGTACAGACCAAAAGTTTGGACACACCTTCTCATTTAAAGATTTTTCTGTATTTTCATGACTATTAAAATTGTACATTCACACTGAAGGCATCAAAACTACGAATTAACACGTGGAATTATAGACTTAACAAAAAAATGTGAGACAACTGAAATTATGTGTTATATTCTAGGTTCTTCAAAGTAGCCACCTTTTGCTTTGATGGCTGCTTTGCACACTCTTGGCATTCTCTTGATGAGCTTCAAGAGGTAGTCACCAGGAATGGTTTTCACTTCACAGGTGTGCCCTGTCAGGTTTAATAAGTGGGATTTCTTGCCTTATAAATGGGGTTGGGACCATCAGTTGTGTTGAGCAGAAGTCTGGTGGATACACAGCTGATAGTCCTACTGAATAGACTGTTAGAATTTGTATTATGGCAAGAAAAAAGCAGCTAAGTAAAGAAAAACGAGTGACCATCATTACTTTAAGAAATTAAGGTTATTTAGTCCGAAAAATTGGGCAACTTTGAAAGTGTCCCCAAGTGCAGTGGCAAAAACATCAAGCGCTACAAAGAAACTGGCTCATATGAGGACTGCTCCAGGAAAGGAAGACCAAGAGTCACCTCTGCTTCTGAGGATAAGTTTATCCAAGTCACCAGTCTCAGAAATCGCAGGTTAACAGCAGCTCAGATTAGAGACCAGGTCAATGTCACACAGAGTTCTAGCAGCAGACACATCTCAACAACTGTTAAGAGGAGACTTTGTGCATCAGGCCTTCATGGTAAAATAGCTGCTATGAAACCACTACTAAGGACAGGCAACAAGCAGAAGAGACTTGTTTGGGCTAAAGAACATAAGGAATGGACATTAGACCAGTGGAAATCTGTGATTTGGTCTGATGAGTCCAAATTTGAGATCTTTGGTTCCAACCACCGTGTGTTTGTGTGACGCAGAAAAGGTGAACGGATGGACTCTACATGCCTGGTTCCCACTGTGAAGCATGGAGGAGGAGGTGTGATGGTGTGGGGGTGCTTTGCTTGTGACACTGTTTGGGATTTATTCAAAATTGAAG
Source organism: Ranitomeya variabilis (assembly GCF_051348905.1). Classification (NCBI taxonomy): domain Eukaryota; kingdom Metazoa; phylum Chordata; class Amphibia; order Anura; family Dendrobatidae; genus Ranitomeya; species Ranitomeya variabilis. Next base: position 59,504,565 of record NC_135235.1, read on the forward strand.
GCATACTGAACCAGCATAGCTACCACAGCATCTTGCAGCGGCATGCTATTCCATCCGGTTTGCGTTTAGTTGGACCATCATTTATTTTTCAACATGACAATGACCCCAAACACACCTCCAGGCTGTGTAAGGGCTATTTGACCAAGAAGGAGAGTGATGGGGTGCTACGCCAGATGACCTGGCCTCACAGTCACCAGACCTGAACCCAAAGGAAATGGTTTGGGGTGAGCTGGACCGTAGAGTGAAGGCAAAAGGGCCAACAAGTGCTAAGCATCTCTGGGAACTCCGTCAAGATTGTTGGAAGACCATTCCCAGTGACTACCTCTTGAAGCTCATCAAGAGAATGTCAAGAGTGTGCAAAGCAGTCATCAAAGCAAAAGGTGGAAACTTTGAAGAACCTAGAATATAAGACATATTTTCAGTTGTTTCACACTTTTTTGTTAAGTATATAATTCCACATGTGTTAATTCATAGTTTTGATGCCTTCAGTGTGAATGTACAATTTTCATAGTCATGAAAATACAGAAAAATCTTTAAATGAGAAGGTGTGTCCAAACTTTTGGTCTGTACTTTACTTTAGGCTACACTTCATGTTTTCTGCCTGTGCTGAGATGTTTCAGGTAGCATAGTCTTCTTCAGGTCAAAAACATCTACTTTTTGGGTATTCTTAAAAACTCTACTTTCTATATCTTAATGTTGCACTGTTCTGTTTGATGTGCTGACTGGTACGTGTTGGTCTACTCATTTCCTGCCATTCTACACCATTCGCAACATGGACCGGCACGGATTGCAAGCAGAAGAATGTTATTTTTTTTTTAAAAACTGCACTTTCAAATCAACAATTATATCAAGAAGTCTTAGACGATATTTGCATAGGACCACTTAAAAAATGCATGGAAAACTCTTATTCTTTTTTGTTGGGAATCCACTTGGCTGTTCTTATAAGAGGTATCTTATAAGTGGTTTTATAAAATGCCTGGTAAAAAAGCCCATTTCTCTTGGAAAGGGATCTTGAAGGAAACGTCTGCAAGCTAGGCACTGTCCAATCAAAAGCTGCAACAAACACTTGAAACAGAAAAACTTTTCCAAAACTCTTGCAGAATAGAAAAGCTCATACACAAACTTCCCAAAATGAAGCATTTCCTGAAGTGGTTTCCATTTGAAGAATTTATGGTTTTTGAATGCTTAAAAAAAATCATAACCATAGGAGGTTGATATACATTAGATTAATTTTAGATGACCATTTAATTCTTGTGGGCATGTCTTGGCTTTGTACTTGGTAGTTTTTAAGTGAAAAAATAATTGGATGTATTTAATTTTAACATTATTGTTCCTTTTATTCTCAGAGAAAAAAGCTAGTGCCAGAGATATCTTGCCTAGGCTTACTCCTCCCTCCCCAATGAGAACACGTGCATGCTCAATCAAGCTGATCATGTGTGTGTATTGTGGGGGGAGGAGGGGCTACAAAGGAATATCTTTCTGTTAACAGAAATCACATAAAATCATACCAAGTGCCCCTTAGTCTAATCCATATTATTACATTTTCCATTTTTCCCCCTAAGCAACCTTTAAAGGGAATTTGTTAGTAGGATCAACTCACCTAAGCTGTCTATATGGGCATACAGGTCATATAAAATTGAATAAAATGATACCCTGATATCTGAGGTTCGATGTCTTATATCAGAAAAATCCACATTTGTCTCATATGTAAAGAAGCTGTTAAGATCTATGGGCCACACATAGATCTCCCCGAGAATCTGCCTCCAGAATTATTTTAAATGAATAGGGGTGTTACGAGTGTGAGATATGTAATAACTGACATTTGGCTCTCGTGACACACAGCTCTACAGTGAGATCAGAACTAACACAGTACAGCAGAGCTAACACTGTGATGAGGCAAAGTTCACTTTTGTTGTTCTAATACATTTGCACTGTTGATGTCCTCTCATAGTGCTTCAACTTCAACCTTAAAGTCTGCCGCTATGGGGGTGGGAGTGAGCTGACATCAATGCAAATATGTTTGAAATGAGACAAGGTTCAACTCTGCTATACTGTACTGTGTTAGTTATAATCAGGCACAGCTCTGCAGCAAAGCTGACAGCACTATTAGAATGAAAGTGCTGCTGCAAATATTTGTAATGAGACAAAGCTCACTTCTGCTGTACTGTGGTAGATCTGATCTCACTGCAGAGCTGTGTGTGATTATGAGAGTAGACTGTCAATAATTATTTAGTTCACAGTTGTAATCTTCCTTTCAATTAAACTAAGCTCTGGAGGCAGATTTTCAGCGAAATCAGTGTCCAGCCCTTAGATCTTAACAGCTCATTTACATATTTAAAAAAAAAATTGATTTATCTGGAATAAGACATCATCATCGCAGATATCAAGGTAATACTTTTTTCAGCTTCCTATGACCTACATGCCCATATAGGCGGCTTAGGAGGGTTAATACTACTGACAGATGTACTTTACAGGAGTTGTCCCATGATTAAATATAACATTGCGTTGTTAGATCGAGCAAACAATTTTCAAGTAAGATAATTAAAGAGAAATGTTGACATATCTAGATAAGGGGGCATATACTTAAGGTACCTTCACACGAAACGACTTTGTAACGATATCGCTAGCGATCCTTGACGTTGCAGCGTCCTTGCTAGCGATATCGTTTCGTTTGACACGCAGCAGCGATCAGGATCCTGCTGTGATGTCGCTGGTCGCTGAATAAAGTTCAGAACTTTATTTGGTCGTCCGATCGCCGTGTATCGTTGTGTTTGACAGCAAAAGCAACGATACCAGCGATATTTTACACTGGTAACCAGGGTAAACATCGGGTTACTAAGCGCAGGGCCGCGCTTAGTAACCCGATGTTTACCCTGGTTACCAGTGTAAAATGTAAAAAAAACAAACAGTACATACTTACATTCGCGTCCCCCGGCGTCCGCTTCCTGCACTGACTGAGCGCCGTAAAGTGAAAGTGAAAGCACAGCGGTGACGTCACCGCTGTGCCCTGCTACTGCCGGCGCTCAGTCAGTCAGTCAGTGCAGGAAGCGGACGCCGGGGGATGCGAATGTAAGTATGTACTGTTTGTTTTTTTTACATTTTACGCTGGTAACCAGGGTAAACATCGGGTTACTAAGCGCGGCCCTGCGCTTAGCAACCCGATGGTTACCCGGGGACCTCGGCATCGTTGGTCGCTGGAGAGCGGTCTGTGTGACAGCTCTCCAGCGATCAAACAGCGACACTGCAGCGATCGGCATCGTTGTCGCTATCGCTGCAGCGTCGTTTCGTGTGAAGGTACCTTTAGGGTTAGGGTAAATACTTGACTTTAGATCATCGGTGACAGTGAGCACGTTTGCCAAGTAACTCAGTGTCACTCACTGGATCTCCGCAGGGGTTGTACAGGCCAGCTAAAAAGACTCAGGGCACTAAAATGGCTGTTTTCTTAACAGCATAGGACGCATTAGGTGGACGTTCCAAAAGAGAATCAAAAGAACAGCAGGGGGCACAATAGCAAGTGTGAAACAGCAACAATGGCGCTAGGAGTTTCTTTTTATTTATTCCATGACAATATAATTATTTTATTGTGGGACAACCCCTATAATTATATTATAAGAGAGAATGATTCAGAATTTTATTTGCAGAAGCCATTGAAGATTTGGTATCTACGAATGCCATGATGTCATACCCAGGCATGCCCAGATTACATCTAGAAGTTATAGCAAAGCTTTGTGTATTACATAGACAGAAGAAAGTTGGCAAGATAGGCCAAAGGACATTTAACTCTGAGTTATGTGGTTGTCCAGGATTGGCACAAAAGTCTGCAGTCATTCTATGTGACTGCACACTTGTGAAATCTAACAGGGCACCCCCGTGCGCGATGACACGATTCTCCGTCTATGGCATAGAGACTGGGTGGCTAAGTGACCGCTAGTATGTGATATGCATACTTCCGGCCACAATCTGAGTAGACATGTGAGTCTTTGCTCAAATCACTATACTGAGTGAGGCCACACCTGTCTAGTTGGAATGTGTCCTGGATTATGCATATCATAGAATAGCGGTCACATGACTGCCTGCTCCCGGCATCGGAGAATCCTGACAGTGTGAACCATTTGTGGTGACAGGATTCACAAATCTGCAGTCACATAGAGTGATTGTGTACTTTTGGGCCAAACCTGGACAACCCTTTTATAGGGGTAGTGAAGTTATTGTGAATGATCGGGTCTGCATTGTATCACCATGAAATCTCACAAGTGAGATTATTATTGCATCAGAATTGAGACCCTCATGGGTTCTTCCTACTTCGAGTTTACTGTTGTGAACATGCGGCCACTTGTACAGGACCATTGACTGTTTCCATTCCATGCCAAAAGCTGCCAGGCCACCAGTCTCCTTGGTGTCACTTAAAGGTGTATCGCAAAGCCCCAATGAACAATCTATTTATGTTCTAAAGTGATCTTTGGGACCCTTCAGGCACCAGAGTCGGGCTACAAAGGCTTCCTCTGCATGCCCTTCACTATGTCTTGACCACCCGGTATCTCTCTTATCCTCCTTTTTCCATGTTACACAACAATTCCAAATTCAATTATCATCTAGTCTACTGTGATTCTGCGACACGGGTCAGCGTGATCTCCGGCGGTGTCTGACGTTATGTACTAGATGTTGCACTGTTGTTACTGTAATATATAAGTCTACAGGTTTACGTTCTTCTTGACCAAATATAAGAAACATACAATATGGAACATTTTAGGTTACAAAAAAAGTAAAAAAAAACCTTTACATTTTGGAAAGTTATTTTTGCTTCCAATACTTTTGTCCATATAGTTTACATATCCCCGAATATTCTTGTTTCTTGCCGGGCTCGAGCTATCAGTTCTGCATTTGGTACCATACATGAATCTTAGGGGTTTGGTTTTTGGAATGAATCATGTAGATTCCACAAAGTAAGTATTTTCCACATTGGAAACCTGAATCTGCCAGCTCTTTATGAATTTATTTTGGGTCTGAGAACTTTACAGTAAATCCGTATTATTGTGCGGATGTGAAAAAAGTGACAACTGTGAGTTTAGAGTAGAAACAAATCTTTATTGCTTCATTTCTGGAAATGGTGAATCAAACATATCATGGAAAGGTTTACAGGAAGCGTCAGGCAGCTTGTGTGCGAGAAATATCATACAATTAAACAGTATAAAATATGTACATTGCTGCTGTGATCATCAATACGTTGCTTCACATCCAACGTTCATTATCGATATATTTGCAAAAAAAAAAAACAGGATGCAGAAGGCGGCAGGATATTTTTGCAAACTTTAAATCCAAAGGCCCCCGGTGAATATTATGCCTGTGTACAGTATCCTGTAGGGAGGGAGACAAGAAGGTCAATCATAGAGGCCAATAATTGGTGTGGGGTACAAGGCATAAAACATTCTTCATTAGGCCGGGGTTACATGATGGCTTTGGCCACAACACAGGTTCTACAGCCAAAGATTGGTATATACCGATGCTACATCGCAGCCTAACGCAAGGGAGGGAGGTCTGCCAAAGGTACTGCAACCTCAACTAGCAAGTCACAAAAAATGTGACTATGTCTGACTTCTGAGGCTTCCTTGTCGTGATCATTGTATTCTACTCTCATATATTTCTATGTTGGCCGGGCATGGCGGTCCGATCTCAGTCCAATTTATACGGTCATCTGACTGTTCCCTTGAACAGATTTAGAAGAATTTTACATCTGCTTTTGTTGATGGCAAGCAGAAGAATTTTCAATTCTGTTGTTGTTTACTGCTCGTTTTGGTTTCCCAGACAAGGAGAGCAGCACTTACTATCTATTTGCTATATTGTAAGCGCTGCTCTGAAGCTGCACAGATTGCTGGATCCAGTCAGCTTCAGTGCTCCTGAGCTCCGCTAATGCTGTCAAGAAAATAGAAGAAAAGTCCAGCACGCGATCTCCGAGATAGATAAGGCTGAAAACAAAGTTTATTGGTCCATCAAAAATGCACACATCATGGAAAAAGTAGTCTGACCTACTTGTTTCGAACCAATATAGGTGTATAGTTGCCTGCTTTATATACAAGCCTCCATACCCAATAAACAGCTGAAACGTTCCATCTAATTAAGGCGTGTATGTGTATAGAATAGTTAACACTTTAGATGACTCTATCATGTCTAGCGCAAATAAATGGCAATTCATGGGATGTGTCTGATATAGAAGCTCATCCTCATTACAGTAAATTAAGCTTAATGTGGTTATTCGGCAAAAATAGTTTATTATTTATCTACAGGACAGGTTATGACTTATTGTTCATGGGAGTCTGACCACTGGAACTTGCACTGATCGCCCAGATGGGACACATGCCAGATTATTGCTCCATTTATTCTCTATGGTGCTGCTGGGAAGTGCAGCTCTCAGTAGTCCCGTAGGGAGCAACCATCGCGCATGCGCACAGCTGATCCATACCTATCTTTTCAATGAATAGGTGAAACATTGTTAGATCAGTATGAATGTGACCCCTAAGATCCACACATATCACTAGACTTGTGAGTAATGTGACTAATATGAGCCCCTACAACGGTTGCCCACACAGTTTATAGCGATCCTTCTCTTGACATTACTGATTCCAGAGGGTCTACAAGAACATCAAGATGAGTAACGTTCCCCTTACCGTTGTGTTTAACAACTCTGTATTTTCGGTCCAAGCAGAGCTCCTCCTGCCTTCTCCTGACAATTCTCTGTATCTCGGGGGTCAGGCCATTTTCATCACGGGAGAAAATGAAGGAGTAGCTGTCTAAACATGTGCCATCTTCATCTACCTCGCGGCATGAATAGTGGACGGCGTAGTTGTCGTAGTCAGTATCCACCACCCAGTGGTCATCAACTAAAAACAAGGAGGTCATTGAGAGTTATGGTGCATGGTATCATTATAGGAACAGGCAGGTTTAGTCATTTTTTTGACTAAGTATCCAGTCCAAATATGTAAAATGATAAACGTAAAATGATAGAATAATGCTATTTTCTTACTATAAATATGCTCACTTTACGTTTTTACATTGCAGGAAAATTCCCAAATTAATATTGTATAAAAAAAATCAGCATGACAAGTAATAAAACTCTGCAGGGTTGGTAATCTCTCTTGGTAGTGTCACCTGTATGCCCATATTATTATTTTAGACTAATGTGGAGACTGATTCCCTTTAAGTAGAATGTACTAAATACTATACATAAGGCCCAATTCAACAAAGAATTCACCCCAGAAATCTTATGTAAAATCTTTGGAGAGTCACAAAAGTTAGGAACGACTCTTAGTTGCTCCTAAATTTTGCGACTTTTGGTTTCTTCACGCCATGTTATCCCAGCTCCTACACAATGGACACGGCTGGGGTGGGACACCTCAACTTGTCTACTTACTGATGAGCCATGGCGTTCCATATGCCAAAAATCTCACTCCAGTACCTATGTTTCCAGATTCTGCATGAAGGCGCATGACACTCATCTGATTCATGAAGAGACGTGTACCTTTTCATGAATCAGGAACATCAGACTCCAACATGCCCCCTCATCAAGACCGGCATGAACAACCTCAGTCTTGATGATTTAGGCCCATAGTTCTATATAAATAGCCTAAGTACCCAAAGAATAATATGCACAAATTGCTATAGTGCTTATGTTTGTTACCACTGGTGTACACATTTCCCTGCCACTCCCATTGCATGTTTCGCCATTCTTCATCAGGGGACATTTGATTATATGATTTTTTTCTTTTATTATTCCAAAACCTTTTTTTACTTTTTACTTTTAGCAATTTTTTATACTGCAATATTATTTGCTCAATGAAACGGCCTCATATTCGTATTTTTATGGCATCTCAATTTATAAAGTTTATTATTGATCTAGCATGGGTTGCCAGCGCCTGGAGCAAGGCAAATGTTGCATTGCCTTACCCAGTAATAATGCTCCCTAAGTGCTCCATTTAGAATTTAATAATGCCCACTTAGTGGCCTGTTAAAATGAATTGATGCCCCCTGAGTGCCTCCAAAAGTAATAATGGCACCTTCGTGCCACCACCACAAAAGGAATAAAGTTTATACTCACCTAATCCGTGTGGCTAAGGCGTCTTCTCCCCTGTGCACAGAACAGGATGGTACAGGTGGTGTAATGCAGTGATGTTATTGCACCATCTGCGCCAGGCCGTTGCTATATTGAACGCTGCAGTGTGCGGCCAACCAGAGAGTTGTGGGGGCAAGCGGCCTATGGCTCCCTACTCTACCACAGGATCCAATTGTATTTGCTACATAGGTACAATTAAGAAAGGAGCTCATCTGGAAATCTGGGGCACCCCCAGAAGTCCGGAGCATGTCCATTGTCTCAGATCAATGGCGCTAGAGACGCCACTTCAATATTTTTTTTCTTTGAAATTGTGTGACCCTAAGAACATTTATACTCAAGGCAAATGCCCCGGGGGCCAAGGTTAGGCTACACCACTGCTGGGCAATTATCGCCACACAAAAAAGAGAAAATCATGTCATTGGGCAGGGTGAAAATGAGTATGCTCACTCACAGAGCCTAAAGAACTGCAAACACCTAAGGATTTATTACTTGTCATACATTTGTTTGCTAATTTGCTATCTTAATATAATCCATTGAAATTCTGAAATGATTTACTTACGTCCCTTTTCCAGGAAAGAAAGGACACCATGATACTTCATCTTGAACTTAGCGGGGTCATCGGTCTCTTGAAATGTGCCCACCATATCAGCACACAATTCCATGGTCCTGAAAAAATAACAGTAGTTAGATATATAGTAGATACCCTTAGAATATAATTCTATCCTATAGAGAAGATTGTATCTTGGGCTGAAGGCTCTCATACATTTTACACTCAAGTCAGCCAGAAATTGGTGCATGGGCGCCTCCCAACTTTCACCTTGACAGATGAATTTCAGCTGCAGGTTCTTTAGTCTGGCAGAAGCTTTCCCATGTAAAACACAGGAGTTCTCATCCAAGCTGAGCGTTCCTACTAACGGGAGTTTCAGGAGAAATATCTGTCGGGGACTAATTGCTCAGCCAACAGTTATATAATGAGTATGGGACTGTTACTTATTATTAACCTGGAACCACTTACTAAACCCTCAACGTGGCTCCGTGGAGGGTTCCTCACATGTTACAGTAGCAATATTAGCCTCCTAAAAAAAAAAAAATATGCACACCAATATGACATTTTTGCATGATTAATTAAAGAGGTATTCCCATCTCCAAGATCCTATCCCAACATGTAGTAGGTGTAGTAATAATAATATTAGCAAATACCTCCAATTAGAAATGTAGTATAGTTTTTCTGATTAGCTATGTTTCTTTCCTCATGTGCAGGCATTGCAGGACCTTACGTATGCATGGTTGCAACCACTAACAACTAGTGTCACTATATCAGTGGTTGTAACCATGAATACCTAAGGTCCTGCAATGTCTGCAGAAGAGGAAAGACAAATAGCAAATCGGAAAAACTATATTACAATTCTAATTGGAGGTATTTGCTAATATTATTATTATTAGTGGTAGCATTAAACTTACTACATGTTGGGATAGTATCTTGGAGATGGGAATACCACTTTAAATCTCGCTAGAAGGAAGTTACCCACTTTGGACAATCCCTTTTTGTTAACAGAGACTTATAATGAATTCATTATTGAATTTTCTATTGATAAAACATATAGTGATTGGCTCTAATGACTATGAGGCAAGTGGTCATCTTCCTATAGCACCCCCACAGGGGAAATTAAGTATTACATAGCTATCATTGACGTCAATAGACTGTCTAAAAGACGATCCTTGTAGCCACACTCCACTGACTGGTGAAATAAGGCTCTGAAGGGAGGATGTCTACCCCTCTACTAACTTAAGACCGCAAACATATTTGACTAAAGGCGCCGGAACTCGCCGACACAGGAGGGATCGGCTGACATAAAAAATTTTTAATGATTCTTCTGTTCTCCAGGAGATAATCCACCACCAAAGCTGTCTGCAATCTCACTAATGAATGCTCGGCTTCATTGAATGATCATGTGTTGTGGGAGAGATATCATGGTATATGGCTAAGTGGATCACCAGGGGACAGGTGGTAATTTAGAGGTCCTTACTGGAAGATGACGACTCTGCCTTTGGCTGTTGCAGTCATTTTCCCATCTTCATCAACATTGAAGTTAGCCACTATGTTGTCAATAAGAAACAGTCCTTCTGGGTCCTTCTTGGCCACTGCATACCAAGTCCCGGCATACTGAAAAGAAGCATAATTGTGACATGCTATATGTAAGAAAAGCTAGGCACAAATGCATTGTTTATACATAAGATAAACATATATATATACACATAATTTATCCATGTAACTGCTCATTCTGTGCTGGACTTAGGAGTCCAGTGGGCGGTCTTAATCAGTGATTGCCAGCTATCTCGCGTATAAGCCCCACCCACTGTAATTCTTAAGCCCAGACTAAGCAAAGGTTTACATGAGTAAATTCCTTGATCTATGTAATGTTATTCCACAAATACAAATATCAAATCTGATCACCTTCTCCGACCTTATAACCTGCACATAGGACTATGTTTTTCATGCGCCAGGTTCCCTTTAAGTTCTCCACACTTAGTATTATGATGTTTTTCACCATTTATCTTCAAGTTTCTATCTCTAAGAATCCAGCGAGCACCACGAGGCGCCAGAACAAGCACGTAACAGCATGTGTCGTAATTAAACTGCAGTTACTGTGTTCTACTGAAGTATCAGAGCTGGGTTCGTTATTTCCCTTCATGTGTGGTGATACTCATTAGGTTTATTATAGGCCTTTGGAAAATTACAATAAAATGTAAACCTGAGTGATAAACTGAACCGCGCTATGTTGTTATCACATGTATGTCACATCACTTTATATTGTTCCACATCTTGTTGGTCAATGCGTGATATGAATATATCATTACATACCCCTTAGGGTATCTGCACATGACGTATTTTACACTCCGGAGTACCCCCATAGTTTTTCTACAGGAAGATCTTTTAGGAAATTGACGGCAGTCGCTTTTGTAGCCGCCTCATCGTCATCGTCTTTTTTTAACAAACTTATATATATAAAGAAGTGAGTGGTGGTTTCCAAGTGGAAGATGCCTGAAGAATGGTCAGATCACTTCTACTAACTGCTTCACATCCTTGGAAACTTGAAGTGGTGCAAACAATCTTAAGAGATAGAACATATGCACAGCAAGCCATTTTTACATTGATGTGCATATGTTTATTCTTTTTTTTTTTTTTAACAATTACGCTTTTTCAGGTGGGTTATGTAACGTACCCCCTGAAAAAGACGTCATGTCCTCATACTCTAAGACTAAGTTCACAGAAATTTTTTTTGCAGAGGAAAAATTATTACAATTTTTAAACGTAATAATTTTCTTACTAAGTGTTTCCTGAGGTAGTTTGAATAGGTTTTTGAAGCATTTTCTTCTCACAATGGGTTATATTTGTCAACCTAAATGTGCCATATTCACGGCATAATTTGGGTACAAAAAAAAATATGTCTTTCAAGACTTGCACCATATTTATTATGTGTTCTAGACACTTTTTATGACTTGTACAACATTGGGGCGTTACTTATTGGAAAAAGAACGAGGGCTTAAGGGCGACACCATACGCTAAAAAAATCAACAGAACTATGGCTCACATTTCCGGCACAAAGTAAGCCAACTTATAGACGGTGTAAACAGAACAGACAGTCTTAAAATGAGACAGATTAACATGAACCACTGTGATAAATCTGGAGCATTTTAAGACTGTCTAGTATTGATAAATGTACTACACGTTTTTGGAGGATTTTGGAGAAGACCCACTTCAAAATCCTCCTAAAAAAAAGCCTCAGTGTCAATGTAGTCTTAGATATCTGCCAAAAAAAAAGGATAATGTTGACTGGACTGATGGATCACTTATCATTGATGGTTATGAGCAGAGGTGTCAAACTGTATTCCTCGAGGGCCGCCAACAGGTCATGTTTTCAGGATTTCCTTAGCATTCCACAAGGTGCTGGAATCATTCTGTGCAGGTGATTAAATTATCACCTGTGCAATACAAGGAAATCCTGAAAACATGACCTGTTGGCGGCCCTCGAGGAATGCAGTTTGACACCTCTGGTTATGAGGGTGTCCTGCATCTTCCTTGATAGCAGGTGGATTTTAATGTTCCCAGTCTTTTGTTCTCATCGGAGATAATCCACTTACATAGACGTCGTCTATCAACAGCTTGTTCCACCAAATCCTGTATGAGAACATATGGATACTGTAGGAATAGCTCCAATATGCTCCACGGTGGTCCCACGATAAAATAACCTCATATACTGTGTAACGCTCAGCACTGTCGTTGGTGCTTCCCGCTCAGTTTTGTGGCTTTCTCTTCTGGGTGTCTGGTAACTGCTGCAGCCAGTCAGTGGCAACTGATTGGCTGCAGCTGTCACGTTCCATCCAAGGTGGAAGAAAGAGCAAAGAAAATCAACGAGGGGTAGGGGGTGATAGGTTAAGTTTTTTTATGTTAGGACCATCAAGAACCACTTGTGCTGTACAACCACTTTTAGGGGACAGTTTCTCAAAATAATTTCAATTCACAATCCTCCTACAAAAAATTTGGTGCCTCTTTGTGCCAGAAATGGGCGCCATTTATTAGCTTCTGTCGATTTCAGCTTTACTTTACACTCATTTATGTTGTGTGATATAATAAATCTGTGGTTAGCTATCCCCACTTCTACCAAGTCTCAACAACTTTTCTGAAAAATTGGCAACATTGGCATAAAAAACCCATAAAATATCACAACAGGTTTGTTCAGGAGAAGGTGGCGCAAACATTTGTAACTGTTTGATGTCATAAGGAAAATTGAGAAATTCTCTCCAAGGTCTTTGCAATGTGAAAAATTATTTTGAGGTCTGCAGGCTCAAAGAAAGAAATTCACAGGGGTCATTGAGTTTCCTCCACATCACAGATAGATACAAGGACATCTGAACAGTGAAAATGCTTTATATTGTCGTATATTTCTTAGTCTGCTTGGAAAGAAAGATATTTTGACAAACACATTTGAACATGCAAGTTTCTCATTCAATAGACATTTTTCATGGTGATTTGAACAATAGGTGGCAGTATTACATGCACGTCAATGGATATTGTAAGTAATAAATGTGCCTGTATATGAAATATGGGTTAATTTCTGCAAAATGAATGTATAAATTGCACTATTAATGTGATATTGATATCAATCTAAATGTTTTTGATGGACATCAGTGATAGGTTTATCATAATGGTAGACAATAGTGTTAGTTGGCCCTAAGCCAAGTTTGACCCAATGCTACTGCCTATTCTGCCTTTTTAAGTTGTAGAAAAGTAATAAGAATGATTCTAATAACTCCTCCTGCTTTATAAATACAGTATGTCACAAAAAAATCCAGAATACAGATGAGCACGTACCCGATTTTTGTCAAAATTTGGCATCACCCTGAAGTTGCTCACGGTGCAATCTCTCTCATAAAATCGGAAAGCCTCAGAGCTCCCAAAATAACAAAGGGCAATTAACAGCCCAAACGCCTTTAGGTCCATCTTTGCGCCTCTTTAAGATCAGGTATAGAATCTACATTTTAAAAAAAAGAAACAATTATTTAAAAAATTGTAAAAAAAAAAAACAACGAATAAAAGGCAATATATAAATAAAATATAAAAGAAGGCTAAAATAGTAAAATATAAAATAGTAAAGTAAAATATAAGTTCTATAATAAGTAAGTATTGATTGAGGTGTAAGATTGTGCTAGAGATAAGTAGAGGAGAAGCTCACAGAGAGTCCAGCTGCTTCCAGATGTAAGAAAGCCTGGAATGCAATGTCTGGGAGGTTTATATACAGCTCCGCACTCACACAGTTTCGTAACATCATCGGCACAAGGTAAAAGACCTATGTTATAAGCCGCACACTGCATCCAGTCCTATCTGGATAGAGGCCCACTTCAACAAACTTGCATAACATCAAACTGTGCACTTTAACCCCAACCCATCACTTGCATAAAAAAAAGAGAGAAAAAAACAAAAACCCTACAGCAATGTCATACGGAAAGAAAACATTACACCCTGTGAGAGAACATAGAGCAGCGGAGAAGGGTTTGCCAAAACATATTTGGGAGCCTAGTCTGTGGTTCGGAGGTGTTTGGCAGTGACCCAGCTCTCCGGGAGGGCACACAAACTCCATTCATGTCCAGTCCTGTTAAAGAGCGGCTCTGTTTTGTTCTGTCCTTCACATACAAACATCACTTTCTATCATGTTTCCTTCTGGCGTCTCTCAGGACAAGTTCAAGCTCTTCACTCCATGATTTGTTTTGGCATTAAAACCGATGTATATTAAATCCCAGGTCTCTGTGGTGTCTGCTGTGTCAGCCTGAATATTAATGGGACCACCTCATGGCCTTACGATGGCGTCAGTATTGGTGCAGGTTATTTATTTAGTAATTGGGACTTACAAGGCATCTGATACTGATGAGACCCTCCTAAAATTAAGAGTTCTATGAGATGCATCCAGTACATACTCATTCAAAGTGCTAAATTCGGGCAGGAGCAATTTGGACCAGGTGCATATCCTTAGGGTGGTGAAGAGGAAGAAGTCACACAAGATGTCTGAGGAGGCAGACGAGCAAAGGTCCTATATAGAGGGAGGTTGGTTCTTACAATAGTTTCTTCTAGTTGACTCAAAAAACTCCAAGACAAATTATAAGTGGAGGACAATCTAACAACATTGCACTACAATAGCAAAGTCCACCTCCAGGGCCGGTCTGGCCATCTGACAATTCTGGCAAATGCCAAAAGGGCCTGTGTGGTCATGGGCTGCCTTGTCTGCTACGTTGCTAACAGAATCGGCGTTCTCAAGATACCCATACTGTTAAGAGTTGCTGACTCCGTCACTTACCCCCATAGCCCACGGATATCATTAGAAATATTGGTCTGGCAGAAAATCTTGCTTTCCTCCATCCAGGGTAATATTAGTAATATATCCCATCTGGTTCTTGGGGCCGGGGACAACATGGGCCTGTGTGATTTGAAATGCCATGGCTGAATTTCAGCCTCAGTCCGTACCGGTCCACCTCTCATTGACCATCTGAAGTTTGAGAGACCTTGTGTGTAGGAACACAGAGAGAAATAAATATTTCAAATTGCAACTTAAAGGTTTGATTAATTTACCTTGTAGTATCACTACTAGCCAGTCATGGCTTTGTCTCTTCTGCTTATCATAGAAACCTGAAACTAACATCACTCTGCTGCTTCAGTCTATGAGGGATGTCACCACCAGTGCCGAATGCAAGCCACTGACTTGTCAAAGGGCCTGTTGTGTTCTGTTGCATTTTCCGCTATTTTGACAGAAGGAATCGTACTGAATGCACATCCTGGGATGTCTTGCAGACACTGCTATTTTGAGGTCTAGCCACAGATATTAAATTATCAGCAGCTTCTCCCTGCACCACTTACTTAAGGCATCTAACTATACATACACACAGGGACAGACCTGTCAGTTACGGGAAGTAGAGAGCAGAGAAGCCCCCAACGACCTAACTTAGACTAGTCACCTGAGATGCATGGTCCCCGGCTGACTTTTCAACCTCTGATTTGTCTAAAATGCTGCAGCGCATCAAAGTGAAACATACATGGAGAGGGACGGACATATCAATGGTGCAACCTATGCAGTCGCACAGGGGCCCAAAGGGTAAGGGGGTCCATTTCCTCCAAAACAGGTTGAATTGTGCATCATGGTTAGCTGTTGTAGTGCAAAGGGCCTATATATAGTTCTTGCACAGAGGCCTTTTTCTGTCTGTGTCCGCGAGTGGTGCAGCCTGTTTCTGATTCACACTGTCCGTGGTTTGGGCAGCATGACACTCCTGCCAGGTTCCCTTTAAGTCTGGACATATTACTAGAATCCAAGGGTTTTAAATAGAATTTTAGCAAAGTCCAGCACTGAGTGTTCTTTATTACTGCAAAGATTATCAATATATCAATGTAGAAAATTAATTCACAGATAGTTGGACTGCACGCTTACAAATGGTTAGATGAAGTAAGATGTGGTCCTGCAGCGGGGCACATCAGGGTGGACCGATTAGCAATAGCAATGACTCTATGTGACCGTCTAACCTCAGTTATCAGCATTACACTTGAAGTGGATATTTGAAGCAAGTGGCATGTGTAAGGGAGAGTCTATGTAGCTCCTTATGTTCTGGTGTTCTGGATAATGACAACTGGTTCCTCTTCTTATGAAGGCTAATAGCAGCTGCATTGGCTGCCTCTTTGGTACATACACTCTTGTTTGGAGCTAATAACAAAAGGAAATATTTAACATTCATATATTAAAGCATTTACCCCCATTATATAAAAGGCCTAAAGTTAAAGATGAAACATTTGCTTTGTATCTTAGGCAATTATATTAATAATATTCTTTTTCCACCTTTTACATTTTATAAATTACAAAATGTAAAATGGGACGATGCAAACGTTTGGGCACCCTTGGATATTTGTGTGCCCAGATGACTTTGACCAAGATTTCAGACCTTAATTAGTCTGTTATGGTTATGGCTTGTTCATTATCATCGTTAGGATAGGCCAAGTGATGCAAATTGTCCAACTTTATAAAAACACAGTCTCCTCTAACCTTCTGCCAAAAAAACCAGCAGCCATGGGTTCTTCTAAGCAACTGCCCAGCACTCTGAAAATGGGAATGGTGGAGGCCCACAAAGCAGGAGAAGGCTATAAGAAGATAGCAAAGTGTTTTCATATTGCCTTTTCCTCAATTTGAAATGTAATTAGGAAATGTCAGTTAACAGGAAGAGTGGCGGTCAAGACTAAGCAAAATTTTAATGACAGCTGCTCGTAGGATTGCTAGAGAGCCAAATTAGAACACCAGCTAGACTGCAAAAGACCTTCAGAAAGATTTAGCAGACTCTGAAAATGTAGAACCTTCAGGGCCGGGTTTAGACAAAGTGGGGCCCAAAATACTAACATATTGCACCATCACACAGAAACATTTCGGTTGCATTTACATGCGCTGAGTTCAGGCCACTAAACGAGCATGATTGACAATATTGAATTAATTCGAAGTTGTTCTCAGGCCTCTTTACACCAGCTGAGGAACAATGATTGCACCATTGATATGTCCATCCCTCTGCTGTACTACTGTGGCCATGTATGTTTCACTTTGACACGCTGCAGCATTTTAGACAAATCATACTTTGAACACTCAGCCGGGGACCATGCATCTCAGATTACTAGTCAAAGGTAGATCGTTGCTCTGCTCTTTACTTCCCATAACTGACAGGTCTGTCCGTATGTGTATGTAGTTAGATGCCTTAAGTAAGTGGTGCAGGGGGAAGCTGCCAGAGGCTGGTCCCTTGGACAGGTCATCGGAGTCGCTCCAGGTAAAACACACAAGGCTGCAAATTTGCAGACGGTCTCTGATACATGCATGTGTCTTTTGTCAGGATCCCTTTAATGCTTTAGTACTTTTCCTACAGTGGATTGAGGAATCTGTATAAATCAATGTTAATCTTGCAGGCCGGGCACCTCTCTGTGCCTCACAGTCAATATTTGCTTTGTGTTTCATCATGTCATAAAGTGTTCTTAGTCTTCTGTTAAACATTTTCCAAAAGTCATGAATGTTAAAATGTAGACAATGAATGCAAAGATCACCACCAGTTCTGCCTGCACATAATTAACCTCAAAATTGTCTGACTGCCCCAACATAGTTCGGTAAATTATCATACAGTATATTTCCAAAGGCCTTCTCCATCAATTTAATATTCTAACATAGGACTTCACAGAAGATGACTGGCCATCTGATTGCTTTGGGTTACATAGGATAGTTGTTTCCGGTTGGTGCTCCCCATTATCCCCAGATTAACCTTAATTCTTACTACTGATATATTGAGCACACGATGTTACTGATGCAGTGAGAAACTAACTTTGATTTTCCTTTTGCTATTATGGAGCCAAAATATTTCACAGTTCTGCACACTGGATGCCACCATTCACATTATTCCCAGTCTTTGGAAGCCAAATATCCTAACAATGTTTATGGATTGTGAAAGGAAAGGGAACCTATAAAATCCTGGGAATTGGAGTCCTAATCTGACCATCCAAACCTTGCCTTAGATCAAAGTCAGTCCTAGGACTCCAATGCTACAAAGCAACATGGCTAATCACAAAACAATGGATCATAAGATCTTAGACCATTTAAGTTGTCTAAAACACCTGCTGCGTGAAAAAGGCTATAGTAGGAGACAACTAAATATAGTGCCGATCCTTCTAATGGTCTGCATGACCACCATAGGGTACATAGAAATCTTCAGACTTTGTCCTGCATCAGAGCTATGTGTATAAAGTAGTAGAGCTCCAAATTAGGACTTTTCAGGCTACAAGAAGAAAACAAATTTGAACTAGAACATGCAGGATTACATCAACACAAACTGAAGGTGCTGGCACTGCGGCAGGACTTACTGAATGGCATGTACATCAGTTAGGACTAGGACATCAGAGTATGCAGGATGGTAGACACACAAGCCAAGCAGGAACAGTAGAGGACACAGAGCCAGGAGTGTGACTATACTGTACATGTTGTCATGAATCCCAATGGCTAGGGATAGCACAGGACAAGCAAGGTACAAATATATAACGGACGAGCTCTAGGGTGATGGAACCTGGGCTGACCGCTGCCCTACGCCTGACAAACGCAACTAGAGATAGCCAGGGAGCGTGCCTACGTTGGTTCTAGACGCCACGCACCAGCCTAAGAGCTAACTAGTACTGCAGAGAAAATAAAGACCTCACTTGCCTCCAGAGGAACGAACCCCAAAAGGTATAGTTGCCCCCCACATGTATTGACGGTGAAATGAGAGGAAGGCACACACATAGAGATGATATATATAGGTTTAGCAAATTGAGGCCCGCTGTAAACTAGAAAGCAGAATGATACAAAAGGGGTCTGAGCGGTCAGCAAAAAACCCTAATCAAAAAAACCATCCTGAGATTACAAGAACCCATGTGCCAACTCATGGCACATGGGGAGAACCTCAGTCCACTAGAGCTACCAGCTAGCATAGAGACATAATAAGCAAGCTGGACAAAAAACCAAACAACTGAAAATCAGCACTTAGCTTATCCTGAAAGATCTGGGAGCAGGTAGGCAGGAACAAAACAGAGCACATCTGAATACATTGATAGCCGGCAAGGAAATGACAGAAAGGCCAGGTAAAATAGGAAACACCCAGCCTCTGATGGACAGGTGGAAACCAAAGGCCGCAACCCACCAAAGTCACCCAGTACCAGCAGTAACCACCAGAGGGAGCCCACAAACAGAATCCACAACAACATGTATAGTCAGCCCAAAACTTGCAGCAATCAAATGGGTAATGACAGCATTGAATACTATCTGATGGTCAATGACTGATGGTCAATGGCAGAGACATACGCAATCAGCAAACGAATGAACAGGCAAATTGGATACTTGCCTATAGCAGCATAATAATTTGAATAGTACTAATATTAACTGAGAAAAGATTGTTATGCTTACAGCAGACAAATGGTTAACTGTAAATCTGAGCCAGGAGTTAAATGCAGATAGATGATAAACAATCAGGAGATCACTAAAGAGATGAATAGTCAGCTGTGAGAAATGGATGATGAAGCAAAACTCCTGAAGTACATTTGGTAACAGAATGGAAAGTTTGCTGAATACTCAGACAGCAAATAGCTGTTGTCCTCTGGTGATGATATCAAAAGAGTTACTTCAAAATCCTGGCGAGGACTACTGCAAAAGAATGCTGTCATTGGAGAAGGGAGCAGGACCTGTTGCTAATGACGAGATGGAGAAGTAACACTAGAGGCGCTATGGTTAGCTTTCCTACCAGTGTAGGAAGCGCTCATATATACAGGTGCTTCTCGCAAAATTCAAATTTCATCAAATAGTTTATGATTATAGATTACAGCCAATGAAAACCCAAAAGTCATTATCTCAGTAAATTAGAATAATGAACAAAAGACACCTGCAAAGCATTTAAAAAAAGTCCCCTTGTCTGTGTAGCGCCCCCACTGCCGCAGGGCCGAGGGGTACCCGGTACCGGGCCTCTGAGTCTCTGCTCTGGGGTTGTCACGGTGGCTAGGCCCGGTCCGTGACCCTGCCGAGGGGCGTACAGTGTTAGGTATGATGTAGATGGTGGTGATGAGGCTGTAGTGGTGCAGTGCAGTAAATAACGAGGACACCAGGTTGCAGTCTCTTTACCTCTTTACTGAAGGTCTCTGGGTCCTCAGTCCGGAACACGGTTCACCAGGCTGCGCAAGTCCGGCCGTTCCAATGGCACCTCCAGAGTTCTCTTCACAGGTGGAAATCGGTGCCTTCCTTCTAGCGCTATGTGTTGTGGTCCTTCCCTGCTGTGCTTACAGAAAGTCCCCCACAACTGTTGTGTCTGTTTCTTAAGTTCCCTCACAACTCGATTAGATGATGTTCTGCTAATCCTCCGTCCCTCCCTGATGTTCTGGTTGGAACGGCAC
This sequence comes from Ranitomeya variabilis, assembly GCF_051348905.1. Taxonomy (NCBI): domain Eukaryota; kingdom Metazoa; phylum Chordata; class Amphibia; order Anura; family Dendrobatidae; genus Ranitomeya; species Ranitomeya variabilis. Next base: position 59,525,138 of record NC_135235.1, read on the forward strand.
CCGTTTGACGGGTAGGCTCGGAGCTCTTCCGGGACCCTAGAGTCGCCCCTCTCCACAGGTTGCCCCCCAAGACTACATAGGTGATTTAAGGTAGACAGCCCGCCTTAAACTGACTGTCCTGCCGCTGTTTGGAGTATTGCTTGAAGCTGAATGTTATGATACTCCCTCGGCGTTCCGGCCACCGGTAGTGCGCCTCAGTAGGATGTTGCTTCGGTCTTACAGCACGACTCCTACTGGTATTTCTCCTTTTGCGTGATCTCGTTTCTCACTCAGCACAATCTATCTCGCTTCTAATCCTTCCTTGGGCACCGCCGCTATGCTGAGCAGGCACGGTCCCGTTACGTTCGTTCAAGTTGCCAAGCCTCTGTCAGGATCCCACCCCTGACAGAGACCCTACTGTATCTTCCCCTACAACACCCTCTGCCACAAGGTGTTGCCTGGTTCCAACCCAGTCAGCTTTCTGATCTAACTTCCTGCCTGACCCCCAGTTTACCCACTATGGTGGGGAGTGGCCTAGTGAATAGAACCCTTAGCTCCCCCCCGGAGGCCCGACTGTGAAATGTATTGGTGTCTGTGATACCTGATCAGATGAACTCCTTCAGTGCCATCAGACGCACCATGGCTCCCCTTAGTGGCGGAGCCACAGTACTGCAACGACCAGGACTCTGGGGCGCTGCACTCCCCCCTGGTTAAACACAGTACTCTGGGACTGGGAAGAAAACAACAATACAAGTTAGCAAAAAGACATACAGTTTTGTTGAGTGCAATACCAATAAGCATATTTAAACAGAGCTTCCCTTTATGGGAGGTGAGGACACTTGAACGTTACAAACATGGTTAGATATCATAGCAACATGCTATAATTAACTTTTCTTACCCAAGTAAGTATTCTACTAAGTGCAAAATTGTTGAACAATAATTTAACATTGCCTTTAAGGACATACACTCTGAATCCACTAAAGACCTTCTTATAATCACATTATAAGGCAATTTAACTTTTTCATTCTCCTTCTTTAAATCTGCAGGACCGCCTGTCCTAACGGCACCAGACCTACTGCCTCTCCTTTCTATGCAGGACCGCCCCGTTCAGCCCGGGCCTACTGCCTTTTCCACTACTATACACAGTATAGAGCATAACATTACTTTCAGTTTAAGAGCACTGAGCCATCTCTACATGACTCCTATGAGGACTCAGGGTTCACCTTCTGTCCTAATTATCTATCAACGTTATCAACCATTTTCTTTATATAACATCAAACCTTCTCATTATCTTTCTCACTAACATGCATGCTGGACACCACGTCTACCCCTACGGGCCCACTGCATCCTTCTGCTATCTTTCACTTTTTCTTTTTAAAGAACATCATCAGCATTTCTTCACAATTAACTAGTTAAATACATATAACTTACTCATGTAAACATTATCATCACTTTCTTTCGTCAAAACATTATTGCTACCTGTCCTAAAGCAATATCATCGTTTAAGTGCGACAAATTAACATCCCCTTTAAGAGGGGACCAAGTCTCTATGAGGTAGCACGTCTTCTCAAGCTACCAGTCCATACTCAGCAAAGGTTCCAGTGTGGTATCTTCACAAAGAGTCCTTCTTTAAGTAAAACCAGTATGGAGCACCTTTAATAAGGTGCAAACTATGTACAAAAAGTTCGTATCATGCACTGTTCATGATTTCAGCAGTTCTTTTCAACTAAAAACTTGTGCAAAAACTTTGGAAAAACAAACAAAAACAAAACAATAGGGATCCCGGGTCAACAGAAGGATCCCCTTAAGAGTTAACCCTGGACGGGTTTAGCAAAATCAGGAATCAACAAACAGTTAAGGAACTATTTACATGTATTGCAGTATACGGGAACATCTACTCAAACCACCCAGGAGGCAGCACCGGCGGAGGCAACCCCTTTGGGTATTGCGAACCGCCCGGTACTGCATAAGGGGGTCTGTCGTCCCACCTGGGGGTCTGTGTACCCACAGTCTTCAGTTCTGCAGCGGTACGGGCAGTAGACACGCTGGTCACCTGAGGAGGTGCCTGCGTGGCCACGACAGCGGTGGAGGTCATGACGCGGCAAGTCGTGGTCTTCACAATGGTGCCTGTTGGGGTGACCACGGTGGTCTCAGTGGTAATCGTGGGCCGGTCACAAGGGGGCACCCTGGCCACGGGGGACAATTTTTCGGGCACCCTAGGCAAGGGGGTCATGGAACTGTGCCTCTTGTGGACGTTCAGGGCAAACCACCCCTTCTCTCCAAGGTGCCGGGTGTAAATGACATCATCCCCTGGATAAAGATCCCGGCCTGGGTGGCCCTCTCTAAGATGACCCCCAGTTTACCCACTATGGTGGGGAGTGGCCTAGTGAATAGAACCCTTAGCTCCCCCCCGGAGGCCCGACTGTGAAATGTATTGGTGTCTGTGATACCTGATCAGATGAACTCCTTCAGTGCCATCAGACGCACCATGGCTCCCCTTAGTGGCGGAGCCACAGTACTGCAACGACCAGGACTCTGGGGCGCTGCATCTGCTTCAGTAGGCTCCACAATCATGGGGAAGACTGCTGACTTGACAGATGTCCAGAAGGCAGTCATTTACACACTCCACAAGCAGGGTAAGCCACAAAAGGTCATTGCTAAAGAAGCTGGCTGTTCACAGAGTGCTGTATCCAAGCATATTAATGGAAAGTTGAGTAGAAGGAAAAGTGTGGTAGAAAAAGGTGCACAAGCAACCGGGATAACCGCAGTCTTGAAAGGATTGTTAAGAAAAGGCCATTCAAAAATTTAGGGGAGATTCACAAGGAGTGGACTGCTGCTGGAGCCATTGCTTCAAGAGCCACCACACACAGACGTATCCAGGACATTTCTCTCAAATCTTATAACTTCATCTATTGGACAATTAAACACATAAAATATCTCACTCCCTGCCTTAAGTCACCCCCCAGGAAGACGCTTATGTGAAAAGGCATAGGGTTTGGAGAAGTGCAGCTGTCCAGGTCTTTTCCTAGTTCTTCTTATCTGCACAATTGCTTCAGGTGATGTATTCCCTTTTCTTCATTCTAATGATTTTCATGTTCATGGTACCTTATAAGTAATACTGTATGATGCAATGCTGCATATTGACTGCATATTGACTGAAGTTTGCATTTCATTTGGAAATCAAGGTCCCAGAGTCTGGAGGAAGAATGGAGAGGTCACAATCCAAGCTGCTTGAGGTCTAGGGTGAAGTTTCCACAATCAATGACAGTTTGGGGAGCCATGTCATCTGCTGGTAGAGGTCCACTGTGTTTTATCAAGACCAAAGTCAGCACAGCCGTCTACCAGGAAATTTTAGAGCACTTCATGCTTCACTCTGCCGAAAAGCTTTTTGGAGATGAAAATTTCAGGACTTGGCACCTGTCCACACCGCCAAAAGTACGAATACCTAGTTTAAACGTAACAGTATCACTGTGCATAATTGGCCGCAAACTCGCCTGACCTTAACACCATAGAGAATCTATGGGGTATTGTCAAGAGGAAGATGAGAGACACCAGACCAAACAATGCAGATGAGCTGAAGGCTGCTATCAAAGCAACCTGGGCTTCCATAACACCTCAGCAGTGCCACAGGCTGATCGCCTCCATGACACGTCGCATTGTTGCAGTAATTGATGCAAAAAGAGCCCCAACCAATTATTGAGTGCATTTACTGAACATACATTTCAGTAGGCCAACATTTTGGATTTTAAAATCATTTTTCAAGCTGGTGTTATAAAGTATTCTAATTTACTGAGCAAATGACTTTTGGGTTTTCATTGGCTGTAAGCCATAATCATCAACATTAACAGAAGTAGTTGTAGTTAATGATGCTGGCCTAGCCATGACTACTTGGGATTTGCAGACCTCTGATGGGATCATGGGACACATTTGAAGCTCAGATGTAACATTTTAAAGTTTTGCTTTAGTTTCTCTATCCAAGGATTAATTATGAGTATTTCGCAATTCATCTCTTTTACATTATTTTTGCCGATTTACATCTTTGCTTTCCTGAGGGTAGGGTGATGGATCTGTAAGGACAGGCATGCCTATCAGCAAAGAAACACTATCGTTTGGAACAATCTCTACAGTTAGACAGATGGGATTGGAGCCAACTGATGAAATGCTGAAATTTGTGCTGAGTTACTATAATTTATATAACGAGTAATAGGATTGAAAATTGCCATCTTATACAAATCATGGATTTATGCCCCCTGAACCCCAATGTTATGTTGTGAACTGTCCTAGACTGAGATATTCTTTGTTGGTTACAATGGGTTACCTTTGATGGGGATATCAGCTGGCTTCATGCCATGGGACACATTATGTTTTGAGTGCTGTGTACCGCCAGCAATGCGCTGGTGCTTGCTAGTATTAAGCCCTTGCAAATTGTCATTGCTGTTTATGATTGCATTTTATTATGTGGGCGCCGCAAATGTTATATGAAACACTGCATAAGTGATGTGAGTGCAAAGAGTGCAAAAAAGCCCCTAAAAAGGAAAGTAGTCTATCTTGCGTCTGCTCATGCAAGTTTCCTGGATCTTCTACATTGTCGAGATTCTAAACTCTGGATGCGTATAGCACCATGAAATTTTCCCTTTGTCGGTGTCTACCTTGCCTTGGACATGGACTGCTTTGGCTCAGAATAATATCCCTATACCATAAAGTCTAAGACAAACGTTTAAAACTATTCACATCCCCAGTGAGAAAGGAATTCTAATTGATGCGAGTGGGCCATTGACCCCAATAATAGACAACCCGAGATTTCCACCTGGTGTCTCCACAAATTTTTTTTAAACAGCTCCAGGAAAAATACTCTACTTCTGTGTCACGTGGCCCCTGGAAGTGTATTACTTCCCCCTCTATGTTAACTTGTGAGATCGTATGCCAAGGAAGCGATACAATTTTGAGTACGCTGAACTCAGACATTTTTTCTCTACAGGTCAGTCACTTAGATTGATCTCGCCCCTTATCCTCTTTTGAGATAATGTGTTTGGCTCCCACTAACTCTGCACATGTCATCTCAGATATATACAAGCTGCTAATAAATGTGGACCTAGACACTCTTCCTCCTTTTTGCAAGGCATTGGAGAATGAGCTGCATCAGACATTTGCAAAAGAGCAATGGGAAAAATATTTCCATCTCTCCCATAAATGCACCATAGCCACTAAAGAACTGGAAGTGAGTCACAAAGTGGTTTGTAGATTGTACCATGTTCCCTCGATCCTACATAAATGGTTCTCCAACTTATGCTGGCATTGTGGAGCACAAGTAGGCACACTGACAAACATCTGTTGATCATGTCCAATCTTAGAAACCTTCTGGGAGGGTGTTTTTAAAGCAATTCAGGAGATGAAGGGGGTGGCGATCCATAGGAGGAAGGAGACAATTTTACTATACATGTTCCCTATGCCTAGGAATGTTTTTAAAAAATTGTTCTTAAGACATCTTCAAGCAGCTAAGGTAATAATTCCGCACCACTGGAAATCGGTAGACTCCACTTTCTTGGAAGAACGGTTTGTAGAGTTAGCAAGAGTTCATCGGATGAAACCTTGAAAACCCAAACACAAGAATAAATTAATAAAATTGCTGCAAAATGGTTTCATTGAGAAGAAGTCCTTCCAATCCTCCTCGTTTTACTCCAGCATGCTGTTTGGAACTTTTCACTTTCAGGTTCCATATCTCGTCATCCACTACTGCTTTGATCGTGAGACTACCATCATTTAATAGACAATCATCTTGGATATCTCATACATAAATTTGACTTGCAACTATTTAGCATATGATTAGTTATGCAGATTCTTGTTATGTCACTGCATTGTTACTGTTTTGCTCCTGGTAGTGGAAAAATAATTTTCGTACTGAATACTGCAAAATACAACCTGTTCTCACATTTCCTAATACTTCAGTGTGTTATTAGGTTGATTCCCCAGTAGAAAGTCATTGGTTTGAATCGAGGAGCAGCCATGAAGAAGATTTCCCAAGAAAAGAAAAACAACATCATCCGGCTCATCGTTAGCGGTCTCTTGGGCAAGAAAATTTCCAGACTGCATCATGCGAGTGCCATGACAGTTAGAAGAATACGAAATGAGGTCCGTTCATCCATTCAGAAGCCAATAGGTGGACATCCAGGCAAAATTTCATATAGATATGAAAGGGACGACATAGCATTCCAACAGGTCAACAACTTGAAGCATACATCGAAATTGGCAAAGAAATGGTTCAATGACAATGAAGTAGAGGTGCTGGATTGGCCCCCACATTCCCCAGACCTCAACTCAATCAAACACTTGTGGGTAGAATTGAAGAAAAACTGTATACATACCCAAGTGAGTAGACAAGTGTGCACCAACTTTGAGAACGTGTAAAAGAGACCTGATATCAAATGTCGGTCGACATGTGTTTGAATCTGATTGAGAGCATGTCCAGAAGGATTCAGACAGTGTTGAAAACCAAAGGTGGATTTATAAAATACTAACAAAATAATAAAAAGTAAAATTGAGGTATTTAGGAGAAGCATGTAGACAATGCAGTGAATCTGCATAACTGATCATGTGCTAACTAGTTGTAAGTCAGATTTAAGCATGAGATAGCCAAGATGATTGTCTATGAAATGATGGTAGTCTCAAGGTAAAAGCAGAAGTGGATAATGAGATATGGAGCCTGAAAGTCAAAAGTTCAAAACATTGTTAACCGTTTGCTCTTTACTGCATATATATATACAGTACAGACCAAAAGTTTGGACACACCTTCTCATTTAAAGATTTTTCTGTATTTTCATGACTATGAAAATTGTACATTCACACTGAAGGCATCAAAACTATGAATTAACACATGTGGAATTATATACTTAACAAAAAGTGTGAAACAACTAAAATTATGTCTTATATTCTAGGTTCTTCAAAGTAGCCACCTTTTGCTTTGATGACTGCTTTGCACATGCTTGGCATTCTTTTGATGAGCTTCAAGAGGTAGTCACCGGGAATGGTCTTCACTTCACAGGTGTGCCCTGTCAGGTTTAATAAGTGGGATTTCTTGCCTTATAAATGGGGTTGGGACCATCAGTTGTGTTGAGCAGAAGTCTGGTGGATACACAGCTGATAATCCTACTGAATAGACTGTTAGAATTTGTATTATGGCAAGAAAAAAGCAGCTAAGTAAAGAAAAACGAGTGGCCATCATTACTTTAAGAAATGAGCGTCAGTCAGTCCGAAAAATTGGGAAAACTTTGAAAGTGTCCCCAAGTGCAGTGGCAAAAACCATCAAGCGCTACAAAGAAACTAGCTCACATGAGGACCGCCCCAGGAAAGGAAGACCAAGAGTCACCTCTGCTTCTGAGGATAAGTTTATCCGAGTCACCAGCCTCAGAAATCGCAGGTTAACAGCAGCTCAGATTAGAGACCAGGTCAATGCCACACAGAGTTCTAGCAGCAGACACATCTCTACAACAACTGTTAAGAGGAGACTTTGTGCAGCATGGTAAAATAGCTGCTAGGAAACCACTGCTAAGGACAGGCAACAAGCAGAAGAGACTTGTTTGGGCTAAAGAACACAAGGAATGGACATTAGACCAGTGGAAATCTGTGCTTTGGTCTGATGAGTCCAAATTTGAGATCTTTGGTTCCAACCACCGTGTCTTTGTGCGATGCAGAAAAGGTGAACGGATGGACTCTACATGCCTGGTTCCCACCGAGAAGCATGGCGGAGGAGGTGTGATGGTGTGAGAGTGCTTTGCTGTTGACACTGTTGGGGAGTTATTCAAAAGTGAAGGCAAACTGAATCAGCATGGCTACCACAGCATCTTGCAACGGCATGCGATTCCATCCGGTTTGCGTTTAGTTGGACCATCATTTATTTTTCAACAGGACAATGACCCCAAACACACCTCCAGGCTGTGTAAGGGCTATTTGACCAAGAAGGAAAGTGATGGGGTGCTACGCCAGATGACCTGGCCTCCACAGTCACCAGACCTGAACCCAATCGAGATGGTTTGGGGTGAGCTGGACCGCAGAGTGAAGGCAAAAAGGCCAACAAGTGCTAAGCATCTCTGGGAACTCCTTCAAGCTTGTTGGAAGACCATTCCCGGTGACTACCTCTTGATAGTCATGAAAATACAGAAAAATCTTTAAATGACAAGGTGTGTCCAAACTTTTGGTCTGTACTGTATACTGTTTATATGTATATATTTTTCATAATCTTCAGATTTCTGTCGTCTCTCTGACGATGGGTTATATCTCACACAGGTTTATATAAACCATCTGCCATTTAGGATAGCCTTTGTGGTCCTTGTAAATATTCTCCCATTCAATTTCTCCTCTTTGTTCTTTGTTATTATTATTATTATTATTATTATTTATTGTTATAGCGCCATTTATTCCATGGCGCTTTACATGTGAGGAGGGGTATACATAATAAAAACAAGTACAATAATCTTAAACAATACAAGTCATAACTGGTACAGGAGGAGTGAGGACCCTGCTCGTGAAGGCTCACAATCTACAAGGGATGGGTGAGAATACAGTAGGTGAGGATAGAGCTGGTCATGCAGCGGTTTGGTTGATCGGTGGTTACTGCAGGTTGTAGGCTTGTCGGAAGAGGTGGGCCTTCAGGTTCTTTTTGAAGATTTCGATGGTAGGCGAGAGTCTGATGTGTTGTGGTAGAGAGTTCCAGAGTAGGGGTGATACGCGAGAGAAATCTTGTATACGATTGTGGGAAGAGGAGATAAGAGGGGAGTAGAGAAGGAGATCTTGTGAGGATCGGAGGTTGCGTGTAGGTAAGTACCGGGAGACGAGGTCACAGATGTATGGAGGAGACAGGTTGTGGATGGCTTTGTATGTCATGGTTAGGGTTTTGTACTGGAGTCTCTGGGCAATGGGGAGCCAGTGAAGGGATTGACAGAGGGGAGAGGCCGGGGAATAGCGGGGGGAGAGGTGGATTAGTCGGGCAGCAGAGTTTAGAATAGATTGGAGGGGTGCGAGAGTGTTCGAGGGGAGGCCACAGAGCAGGAGGTTGCAGTAGTCAAGGCGAGAGATGATGAGGGCATGGACTAGGGTTTTTGCAGAATCTTGGTTGAGGAATGAACGGATTCGTGAAATATTTTTGAGTTGAAGTCAGCAGGAGGTGGAAAGGGCTTGGATATGTGGTTTGAAGGAGAGATCAGCGTCAAGGATTACCCCGAGGCAGCGAGCTTGTGGGACTGGGGAGAGTGGGCAGCCATTTACTGTAATGGTTAGGTTCGTTGGGGGGGTCGCGTGAGATGGGGGAAAGATGATGAATTCTGTTTTGTCCATGTAAAGTTTCAGAAATCTAGCGGAGAAGAAGGATGAAATAGTGGACAGACATTGAGGGATTCTGGTTAGTAGGGAGGTGATATCTGGTCCAGAGATGTAGATCTGTGTGTCATCAGCATAGAGGTGATACTGAAAGCCATGAGATTCTATGAGCTGTCCCAGGCCAAAGGTGTAAATGGAGAAGAGCAGGGGCCCAAGGACTGAACCTTGCGGGACTCCGACAGATAGGGGGTGAGGTGAGGAGGTGGTGTGTGAGTGGGAAACGCTCAATGTCCGGTCTGTTAGGTATTGGAAAATGAAAGAAGAAACGCAGCACTCACCGTTGTTAGTGGTCAAATCTTCTTTATTACGACATGCGATGACACATCTTCACGGCACGGGGGAGTTTAGTGAGGAAAGAACATGTGAGGCGGGACGACGGCCGTTTCGCGCTAGGTAATTGCGCTTCTACGGGTCTGTTAGGTATGATGAGTGTTGTGAAATTGGATTTTGGGCTCCCCCGGTGGCCACTGGTGGAATTGAACTGGTGTGCATCATCCTCTCTGTTCACCTGTTTCCATCAGGATGTGGGAGTCGCTATTTAGCCTTGCTCCTCTGTCACTTCCATGCCGGTCAACATTGTAATCAGAAGCCTTTCTGTGCATGTTCCTGCTGCTAGACAACTCCCAGCTAAGTTGGACTTAGTCCTTGTTTGTTTTTGCATTTTGTTCCAGTTCACAGCTGTAGTTTCGTTTCTGTGTCTGGAAAGCTCTTGTGATCTGAAATTGCCACTCTGATGTTATGAGTTAATACTAGAGTCTTAAAGTAATTTCAGGATGGTATTTTGATAGGGTTTTCAGCTGACCATGAAAGTGCCCTTTCTGTCTTCCTGCTATCTAGTAAGCGGACCTCAATTTTGCTAAACCTATTTTCATACTACGTTTGTCATTTCATCTAAAATCACCGCCAATATTTGTGGGGGCCTCTGTCTGCCTTTCGGGGAAATTTCTCTAGAGGTGAGCCAGGACTATATTTTCCTCTGCCAGGATTAGTTAGTCCTCCGGCCGGCGCTGGGCGTCTAGGGATAAAACGCAGGCTACGCTACCCGGCTACTGTTAGTTGTGCGGCAGGTTTAGTTCATGGTCAGTTTAGTTTCCATCCTTCCAAGAGCTAGTTCGTATGTTTGCTGGGCTATGTTCTCTTGCCATTGAGAACCATAACAGTTTGACCGGCCTAAAAGGGTTAAATTAATTGACAGAGAAAGGAGAGAAAAGAGAAGTCTGCTGAAGATTTTTTATTTTTTTTTTCTCAGTTCTGAGTGTGCTTGTAATTGAATCTCTTGCAAGTCTGCCTATATTGCAGCCTTTCTCTCTCTCTCTCTCCTTCTAATCCTGGAATGGCTCTGTGTTCACCTGTTTAAAATGGATATTCAGAGTTTAGCTGCAGGTTTGAATAATCTCACCACGAAAGTTCAAAACTTACAAGATTTTGTTGTTCATGTTCCTATATCTGAACCTAGAATTCCTTTGCCTGAATTTTTCTCGGGGAATAGATCTTGCTTTCAAAATTTCAAAAATAATTGCAAGTTGTTTTTGTCCCTGAAATCTCGCTCTGCTGGAGATCCTGCTCAGCAGGTCAGGATTGTGATTTCTTTGCTCCGGGGCGACCCTCAGGATTGGGCTTTTGCATTGGCTCCAGGGGATCCTGCGTTGCTCAATGTGGATGCGTTTTTTCTGGCCTTGGGGTTGCTTTATGAGGAACCTCAGTTAGAACTTCAGGCGGAAAAGGCCTTGATGTCCCTATCTCAGGGGCAAGACGAAGCTGAAATATACTGCCAGAAATTCCGTAAATGGGCTGTGCTTACTCAGTGGAATGAGTGCGCCCTGGCGGCGAATTTCAGAGAGGGTCTCTCTGATGCCATTAAGGATGTTATGGTGGGGTTCCCTGTGCCTGCGGGTCTGAATGAGTCCATGACAATGGCTATCCAGATCGATAGGCGTCTGCGGGAGCGCAAACCTGTGCACCATTTGGCGGTGTCTACTGAGAAGACGCCAGAGAATATGCAATGTGATAGAATTCTGTCCAGAAGTGAACGGCAGAATTTTAGACGAAAAAATGGGTTGTGCTTCTATTGCGGTGATTCAACTCATGTTATATCAGCATGCTCTAAGCGTACTAAGAAGCATGATAAGTCTGTTTCAATTGGCACTTTACAGTCTAAATTTATTCTATCTGTGACCCTGATTTGTTCTTTATCATCTATTACCGCGGATGCCTATGTCGACTCTGGCGCCGCTTTGAGTCTTATGGATTGGTCCTTTGCCAAACGCTGTGGGTATGATTTGGAGCCTCTTGAAACTCCTATACCCCTGAAGGGGATTGACTCCACCCCATTGGCTAGCAATAAACCACAATACTGGACACAAGTAACTATGCGGATTAATCCGGATCACCAGGAGATTATTCGCTTTCTTGTGCTGTATAACCTACATGATGTGTTGGTGCTTGGATTGCCATGGCTGCAATCTCATAACCCAGTCCTTGACTGGAAAGCTATGTCTGTGTTAAGCTGGGGATGTAAGGGGACGCATGGGGACGTACCTGTGGTTTCCATTTCATCATCTATTCCCTCTGAGATTCCTGAATTCTTGACTGAATATCGTGACGTTTTTGAAGAACCTAAGCTTGGTTCATTACCTCCGCACCGGGAGTGCGATTGTGCCATAGATTTGATTCCGGGTAGTAAATACCCTAAGGGTCGTTTATTTAATCTGTCTGTGCCTGAACATGCTGCTATGCGAGAATATATAAAGGAGTCCTTGGAAAAGGGACATATTCGTCCTTCGTCATCTCCCTTAGGAGCCGGTTTTTTCTTTGTGGCTAAGAAAGATGGCTCTTTGAGGCCGTGCATTGATTATTGGCTTTTGAATAAAATCACGGTTAAATATCAATATCCGTTGCCACTGCTGACTGATTTGTTTGCTCGCATAAAGGGGGCCAAGTGGTGATGACTGGGACTCTCATGTCCAGCAGGTCAGGAGGGTTTTTCAGGTTTTGCGGTCTAATTCCTTGTGTGTGAAGGGTTCTAAGTGCGTTTTTGGGGTTCAAAAGATTTCCTTTTTGGGATATATTTTTTCCCCCTCTTCCATCGAGATGGATCCTGTCAAGGTTCAGGCTATTTGTGATTGGACGCAACCCTCTTCTCTTAAGAGTCTTCAGAAATTTTTGGGCTTTGCTAACTTTTATCGTCGATTTATTGCTGGTTTTTCTGATGTTGTTAAACCATTGACTGATTTGACTAAGAAGGGTGCTGATGTTGCTGATTGGTCCCCTGCTGCTGTGGAGGCCTTTCGGGAGCTTAAGCGCCGCTTTTCTTCCGCCCCTGTGTTGCGTCAGCCTGATGTTGCTCTTCCTTTTCAGGTTGAGGTCGACGCTTCTGAAATCGGAGCTGGGGCGGTTTTGTCGCAGAGAAGTTCCGATTGCTCCGTGATGAGACCTTGTGCTTTTTTCTCGCGTAAATTTTCGCCCGCCGAGCGGAATTATGATGTTGGGAATCGGGAGCTTTTGGCCATGAAGTGGGCTTTTGAGGAGTGGCGTCATTGGCTTGAGGGGGCTAGACATCAGGTGGTGGTATTGACTGACCACAAAAATCTAATTTATCTTGAGTCCGCCAGACGCCCGAATCCTAGACATATGGCTGGTCGTTGTTTTTCTCTCGGTTTAATTTTGTGGTGTCCTACCTGCCGGGTTCTAAGAATGTTAAGGCGGATGCCCTTTCTAGGAGTTTTGAGCCTGACTCCCCTGGTAATTCTGAACCTACAGGTATCCTTAAGGATGGAGTGATATTGTCTGCCGTTTCTCCAGACCTGCGGCGGGCCTTGCAGGAGTTTCAGGCGGATAGACCTGATCGTTGCCCACCTGGTAGACTGTTTGTTCCTGATGATTGGACCAGTAAAGTCATTTCTGAGGTTCATTCTTCTGCGTTGGCAGGTCATCCTGGAATCTTTGGTACCAGGGATTTGGTGGCAAGGTCCTTCTGGTGGCCTTCCCTGTCTCGAGATGTGCGAGGCTTCGTGCAGTCTTGTGACGTTTGTGCTCGGGCCAAGCCTTGTTGTTCTCGGGCTAGTGGATTGTTGTTGCCCCTGCCTATCCCGAAGAGGCCCTGGACGCACATCTCGATGGATTTTATTTCGGATCTTCCTGTTTCTCAGAAGATGTCTGTCATCTGGGTGGTGTGTGATCGTTTCTCTAAGATGGTCCATTTGGTTCCCCTGCCTAAGTTGCCTTCTTCTTCCGAGTTGGTTCCTCTGTTTTTTCAAAATGTGGTCCGTTTGCATGGTATTCCGGAGAATATCGTTTCTGACAGAGGTACCCAATTCGTGTCTAGATTTTGGCAAGCATTCTGTGCTAGGATGGGCATAGATTTGTCTTTCTCGTCTGCTTTCCATCCTCAGACTAATGGCCAGACCGAGCGGACGAATCAGACCTTGGAGACATATTTGAGGTGTTTTGTGTCTGCAGATCAGGATGATTGGGTTGCTTTTTTGCCTTTGGCGGAGTTTGCCCTCAATAATCGGGCCAGTTCTGCCACCTTGGTGTCTCCCTTTTTCTGTAATTCGGGGTTTCATCCTCGATTTTCGTCTGGTCAGGTGGAATCTTCGGATTGTCCTGGAGTGGATGCTGTGGTGGAGAGGTTGCATCAGATTTGGGGGCAGGTAGTGGACAATTTGAAGTTGTCCCAGGGGAAGACTCAGCTTTTTGCCAACCGCCGGCGTCGGGTTGGTCCTCGGCTTTGTGTTGGGGACTTGGTGTGGTTGTCTTCTCGTTTTGTCCCTATGAGGGTTTCTTCTCCCAAGTTTAAGCCTCGGTTCATCGGCCCGTACAAGATATTGGAGATTCTTAACCCTGTGTCCTTCCGTTTGGACCTCCCTGCATCTTTTTCTATTCATAATGTTTTTCATCGGTCATTATTGCGCAGGTATGAGGTACCGGTTGTGCCTTCCGTTGAGCCTCCTGCTCCGGTGTTGGTTGAGGGCGAGTTGGAGTACGTTGTGGAAAAAATCTTGGACTCCCGTGTTTCCAGACGGAAACTCCAGTATCTGGTCAAATGGAAGGGATACGGTCAGGAGGATAATTCTTGGGTGACTGCCTCTGATGTTCATGCCTCCGATTTGGTCCGTGCCTTTCATAGGGCTCATCCTGATCGCCCTGGTGGTTCTGGTGAGGGTTCGGTGCCCCCTCCTTGAGGGGGGGGTACTGTTGTGAAATTGGATTTTGGGCTCCCCCGGTGGCCACTGGTGGAATTGAACTGGTGTGCATCATCCTCTCTGTTCACCTGTTTCCATCAGGATGTGGGAGTCGCTATTTAGCCTTGCTCCTCTGTCACTTCCATGCCGGTCAACATTGTAATCAGAAGCCTTTCTGTGCATGTTCCTGCTGCTAGACAACTCCCAGCTAAGTTGGACTTAGTCCTTGTTTGTTTTTGCATTTTGTTCCAGTTCACAGCTGTAGTTTCGTTTCTGTGTCTGGAAAGCTCTTGTGATCTGAAATTGCCACTCTGATGTTATGAGTTAATACTAGAGTCTTAAAGTAATTTCAGGATGGTATTTTGATAGGGTTTTCAGCTGACCATGAAAGTGCCCTTTCTGTCTTCCTGCTATCTAGTAAGCGGACCTCAATTTTGCTAAACCTATTTTCATACTACGTTTGTCATTTCATCTAAAATCACCGCCAATATTTGTGGGGGCCTCTGTCTGCCTTTCGGGGAAATTTCTCTAGAGGTGAGCCAGGACTATATTTTCCTCTGCCAGGATTAGTTAGTCCTCCGGCCGGCGCTGGGCGTCTAGGGATAAAACGCAGGCTACGCTACCCGGCTACTGTTAGTTGTGCGGCAGGTTTAGTTCATGGTCAGTTTAGTTTCCATCCTTCCAAGAGCTAGTTCGTATGTTTGCTGGGCTATGTTCTCTTGCCATTGAGAACCATAACAGATGAGATCCAGGATAGGGCCAAGTCTGTGATGCCAAGGGATGAGAGGGTCTGTAATAATAGGGAATGGTCCACTGTGTCAAAGGCAGCCGTCAGGTCGAGGAGGAGGAGAACAGAGTAGTGTCGCTTGCTCTTGGTGGTTAAGAGGTCGTTGGTGACCTTAGTTAGGGCAGTTTCAGTGGAGTGGTGTGATCGGAAGCCAGATTGTAAGCGGTCAAAGAGGGAGCAAGAAGAGAGATGGGAGGACAGTTCAAGGTAGACGTGTTGTTCCAGTAGTTTGGAGGCATAAGGGAGAAGTGATATAGGGCGATAGCTAGATACAGAGGATGGGTCAAGAGAGGGCTTTTGAGGATAGGTGTGATGGAGGCATGTTTAAAGCTTGAGGGGAAAACACCAGTTGTTAGTGATAGGTTGAAGAGATGGGTTAGGGTTGGGATGAAGACTGTGGTGAGGTTTGGGATGAGGTGGGATGGGAGCGGGTCAAGTGCACAGGTGGTGAGATGCGGTCTTGAGAATAGAGTGGAGAGTTGATCTTCTGTAATGGTGGAGAAGTTGTTGTTACTCTAGATAACCGATTACTTACTGATTATCATATGCTTCTTATATTGTTGTTTATTATCTTATACGCTGTATACCAAAGGTTTTTGTACCTTATTATATGTACTACATAGATTTGTTGTCGCATTTTATATTATTTTTGTAATGTATAAAATCAATAACATTTTGAATTAGAAAAAAAAGGAGCGAAGCAGCTGTGTGGCGCAAAGTTTGTAATATAATCTCTTTACTGATGGAAATGTTGTTCTCTGCCCAAATCCATAGACATAACAGCCAGGACTTTTTTTTAATTTTTACATAAACTTTGCTATATGAGGCTTTTTTGGGGAGACAAGTGATAGTTTTTTAGATGCCATTCCTCCTTAATACAGTATATGTAAGAGTTACATTTATATTAACTTTAATTATGTGTTAACTAGAGAAAAAACACCAATTGCACCATTTTTTATTAATGCCATGTCCATAAATAATATGTTTATTGTACGGACTGCTACAATTACAGGAATAGCAAACATGTCCATGTAATTTACTGGTTTGACATTAATATAATTTATATTTATTTATATTATATTTATAATTTGTTTTTGCACCATTATTATTTTATACTTTTATGTAAGAAAAAAATCTGACTTTTATTTTTCTATTTTTTTTTACTGGTATATAGAGATGTTCATTACACCAGTAAAGAAAAGGAATTCCATTTGGATTGTTAGACAGAGAAAATTCTCCAAACATAACTGTGCGCCTGGGGCTCATTTTTTATATTTTTTTTTTCAGGCTAGAAACCCTGAGTTTGAATCCTAGGTAAGAATTAGATGAAGAATTACCACCAGAGTGGAGCAGGGAAAACTTATTCCTAAGAGCAAACAGTGCATTTCCCTAAAGGGTGAAGATTAGCACCATCAGGGTGAGGAGAAGATGAAGTCTAAAGCTGATGCATGTGTGTGGAGAGGATTGTCAGAGTCAGCAAGCAGACTAGTGCCTGTGAGAGTCGGATACTGCCTAAGTAGTCAAGAAACAAAACTACTATAGGGCATTGCTGCCAAGAGAGGTGACCGATAGGGGGGTTGTGTCAAGAACTGTGAGTGTGTGCTGTACAGCATTGAAAGTGAAGAAGACACTTTGCTGAGTGTTGGAGAAGCAGCTAAATTCTATCAACAGGCTGTGGAAAATGGGGGAAAGTGTCACAAGTGTCAACCCACTATTGTAGATATCAACTGTTCTCCTCTGCTCAAGCCAAGGTATTGCCTCAAACCATCAAGCTCTTTGCCCCATGTGAGACTCTGTAAACATCAAGTTTGTTGCTTCCCTGTGTGTGAAGTTATAGACTGTTACCTGTGTGCACCTGCATTCCTTCTCCCATCTCTTAAAGTGGAGCCATTCTATCAGCAATGGGTGCTACAGCCTATATTCTATGTAAAGTGACATGACACCACATAACCGCCCCTTACCTATGCAATGAAAATGTTTATTTGTGAGTATAAATGAAGATAGGCTTCCCCAGGATGCTTCACAGCTTCCATAAGACATAGTACAGCACAGCGAATCAGGAGGGACTATAATAACCTTTATTAAATCAGAAGCAGGAAATGCAGATGCCATTTTGTGGTGAAGCTGGAAAGTGAGAAAACGTCACAGCTAAGAGCTTAGCCATATAGATTGGGAGAGAAACACTGAAGAAACCGTACAGATAGTGTGTAACATGGCAGCAGTGAAGAAGATTTCTGAGCATATTTCTAATAATTTAAAACTACTTTATTGAATCATTTCATCCATTCGTTCACATGGAAGCGGAAGGATGTGAGGTGCGACTACTGTCAATCTTTAAACCTATCAACCTGTATTCCTCTCCATTATTTTCCACAGTCTGTTATGTGATTAAATCTTCCATTCACAAATACGCAAGTAAGTCACGGGACTGGACCTTAATCATGAATTAAATTTCCAGTGTAGACGCACACTCTACTTTGTTACCTTACGGGGAGGCAGAGCTGTGATCTTAAAAGGGATTGCTCTATCTATAATGATTCCTGTTGGATTTACGGGCTAAAAGCATGCTGGGGGGTTTAGTGTCCTGACATCTGTTTAATTAGCCATCTTCAGAATCCGAGGCTAAGAAGACACTAAGCTAGTGCCTTCTGTCAAACCTCAAGAAGGCTGGCAAGGATTTTTTAAGCTCTCAAGGATACACAAGTGTTTGTAGAGATAGTCCACAGAATGACAAATTTGCCATGTCTTTTATGATGAAAAATGTTTAAATATTTTTAGTCAGCAAACATTATGCATGGTTAAGAAATAGTCATCGAGAAAATGGGCGAATTGAAGAAAGAAGATGTTGAGAAATATCTGGAAAACAACCCTCAATTTGCCAAGGAATATTTTGACAGAAAATTGAGAGGTGAAGCTGTTGGAGCCTTGTTCAACAACAAGCAGCTGGACTTTAAAGATGGGGTATCATTTCAAGACCTAACAAAGCTGGAAGAAGCAGATGTCTTATTGGAGTTGGTGCAGGAGATCCAAGATGACAGCAACATGGAGAAGACTATTCATAAAGTCCTCCAAAGACTGGCATCTTTCCTTCAAGCCACCTATTGTAGCTTTTTCATCTGTAGATCCAGGAACGGAGTACCAGAGCTGGCTACAAGGCTCTTCAATATCACAAAAGATTCCAAATTTGAAGACAACCTTGTATCACCGGAAACTGAAATAGTTTTTCCTTTAGATATTGGTATCGTGGGGTGGGCGGCTCATACAAAGAAGACGTTCAATGTTCCTGATGTGAAAAAGGTAAGAGAGCAATAATGTTGTGTGATATCTATTGGAAGATGATTATGGAGAAATATGTTTAGGATTTCTGTAAAGTAAAGTGAATTAAAAAATAACGAAAGTCTAAAAAAAATATTAAAAACATAAATTCTGTAAAAAAGAAAAAGAGGAGTTTCCAATGTCTTGTAATAAACTGTCTAGGTAAGAGACTTTGTTTTTTACTGGTGTGGACAAAATATACGAATTTTGTATTTATAGGGTCAATACATAGGTGTAGCAAGGAAAATGGTCACTGTTGAGGTATTTTCTGTTTGCTGAGGAGCATAACATAGAGCCACTATGCTTTGGGCAAGGGCTACATGTAAGACTTTGTCCAAAAACTGAGATCCTTGCCCTAAAAGACGCCTAGCTATCACTGGTAGATCTTGGGTTTAGCAAAATGATGCATATCTACGAGATATTTCTTGACTATGTGACTGTAGTCTGGGTTGAAGGATGATTTCTGCTTTATTGGTGCAAACGTTGTGGCATAAAGTAGTTTTGTGACATGTCCTACACAGTCCCATCTGAGGACAGTGCCCTTATACTTTAATAGGGTTTATTGTGAAAGCAGATAATATCCTAGTCCGACTCATGGAGTGATCCTGTGAGGCTGATTTTCCTGCCCACGCAAGGCGATTGACAGCTTTTTATTTTTTTATAGAGGTTTGTACTTCGTGAACTATTTCTTTATAGTATCTAGGCCTAGCAGATTTCTTATATTGTAAACACCAACGAAAAATGGTCATCGTAAAATATTTCATTATAGAACATTATGGACCTCCTTTATGAAAACCACCTAAGCCTGTGGTGCTGCTGGTGGTTAATAAAAGAATAAAAAATCACCAGCATAACATAGAGGGAACACATTATTCCTTACAGTACATCTCTGCTGATGCAGAACATCTTTTCGAAGAAGTGGAAGATTAATTTCAATCACTGGTGATTGACAGCCACAGCTGTTGAGATGCATTTTATGGTAGTAGCCAGAGAATGCTCTCAAAAGTACACCAGATCACCATGAAAGTTACAGCCTAGTTCACAATAATTCACAGATTGCAATTATGAACTGTCAACAGTAGCTGAATTTCCAGGCGTCTCTCATTTGGATTCCACATTTGTCAAAAATGTTTGTGTCCCTCTTTATTCCCTTAATGGCCCCCTGTTTAAATGTGAATTGATTTAAATTAAATCAATGCAGTCCAATCTTTGTCCGTCCATGTTTGTATGGGTGTGCATACGGATAGCTGATCACTGATTAGGACCGCCCACTGGACTCTTAAACCCAGAGTGAGGGATTTAATTGCACATTATACTGAATCTATTCCTACTATATATCAATTTGTTAATTTTTATCCTGCACTATGTTTTATGCGGACATTGTATTTGTCATGTCAACATCAATATTGTGTTTGTAGTATTGACTTCATGTAACACTTGTTTGACACAATGTGCTGCAAAAGGTTCATATTATTTTAGGAAAACTTTAATGGGGGTATATCCTGAGGACAGCAAAAATACATTTGGTGTGACAATTTCTAGTTCCAGCAACTAATTTGTGTGAAAATTACAGAACTTGTCATAATTAGATACTGCGCTAATATCTGAAACATATCTTCCATTGTTAGAATATCACATTAGGAGATACGTAAGCTGTTCATGGCATGACTATGAACCCTCTGCAAAAATACAACACTTGGAAGCTAATAATAATGATAGTAATAATTATAATATTATTGGGGTAAAAATGTTCTAAAAACATTGTTTTTGAGTTCTTAATTTTTTTTTTAAATGAATCTTTTGGTCAATATTAGATAATATGACCCTTTAAATGTACTGTTTATGGACATTTTGTGAAAAATGATGTGATGTGCTTTGCATATGCTGTCATTGAGAGCCGCTGCACTGTCGAGCATGATGTGTTCTGAGTTATGGTGGGTCGGTTGAACATGGTATATGCAGCGCCCCCACTGCCGCAGGGCCGAGGGGTACCCGGTACCGGGCCTCTGAGTCTCTGCTCTGGGGTTGTCACGGTGGCTAGACCCGGTCCGTGACCCTGCTGAGGGGCGCCCAATGAAAGGTGTGAATGGTGGTGGTAGTGCGGTGCAGGTTGCAGTAAATAACGAGGACACCAGGTTGCAGTCTCTTTACCTCTTTACTGAAGGCTTTAGGGTCCTCAATCCGGAATACGGTTAGCCGGGCTATGCAAGCCTGGTCGGTCCGATGGCACATCCAGAGTTCCCTTTGCAGGTGGAAATCTGTGCCTACCTTCTAGCGCTTGTGTGTTGTAGTCCTTCCCTGCTGAGCACCATGGGATAGTCCTCACAACTGTTGTGTCTGTTTCTCGTGTTCCCTCACAACTCGATTCTGATGTTCTTCCACGTCCCCCAGATCTTATGGTTAAGACGCACCCGTATGACAGGGAGGCTCGGAGCTCTTCCGGGACTCTAGCGTCGCCCCACTCCTGTTGTTACCCCCCTGTGTCTTCCTAGGTCAATTGGGTGAGACAGCCCGCCTATAACTGACTGTCCTGCCGTAGGTTTGAAGTTTGGCCTGGAGCTCTATACTTCCTCGGCGTTCCGGCCACCGGTTATGCGCCTCAGTAGGATGTTGCCTCATCTTACAGCACGACTCCTACTGGTATTCTCCTTGTTGCGTTTATCTCGTTTCTCACTCAGCACAATATACCTCGCTTCTTGTCCTTTCTTGGAGTACCGCCGCTATATCGTGCAGGCGCGGTCCCGTAACGTTCTCTCTGGTTGCTAGGCCTCTGTCAGGATCCCACCCCTGACAGGGACCCCTCTGAATCTTCCCCTACAACACCCTCTGCCACAAGGTGTTGCCTGGTTCCAACCCAGTCAGCTTTTTTTCCTAACTTCCTGCCTAACCCCCAGTTTTACCAGATTGTGAGGAGTGGCCTAATAAATAGAACCCTTAGCTCCCCCTGGAGGCCAGACTGTGAAATGTATTGGTGTCTGTGATACCTGGTCAGATGAACTCCTTCAGTGCCATCAGACGTACCATAGCCCCCCTTAGCGGCGGAGCATCAGTACTGCAACGACCAGGACTCTGGGGCGCTGCACTCCCCCCCGGTTAAATCCAGTACTCCTGGACTGGGAAGAAAACAACAATACATGTTAGCAAAAAGACATACAATTTTGAAAATGCAAGTACAAGTAAACTTTTTAACAGAGCTTCCCTTTATGGGAGGTGAGGACACTTGAACGTTACAAACATGGTTAAATATTTTAAATAACTTTTTCTTACCCAACCGGGTATTCTACTAAGTGCAAAATCTTTAAACAATAATTTAACATTGCCTTTAAGGACGTACTCGCTGAATCCACTAAAGACCTTCTTATAAAACATTATAAGGCTAATCAACTTTTATGCATTCTCCTTCTTCAAATCTGCAGGACCGCCTGTCCTAACTGCTCCAGACCTACTGCCTCTCCTTTCTGTTACAGGACCGCCCCTTTCCGCCCGGGCCTACTGACTTTCTACTACTATACACGGTATAGAACTTATCATCCATCTTTCAGTTCAGGATTACTGAGCCATCTCTATATGGCTCCTAAGAGGACTTACCACTAACCCCTACGGGTTCACTTCCTGTCCTCATTTTCTAGCACATTATTAAACATTTTCTATTAAATAAAACATTAAACTTCCTTCATTACTTTCTTACTGACATGTATGCAGGACGCTATGTCTACCCCTACGGGTCTGCTGCATCTTTCTTCTAGCTTTCACCTTTACAGGACTTTATTCCAGAGCACATTACCAACATTTCTTACAATCAACTAGTTAGTTACATTTAACTTCTTCTTTCAAGACATTATTGCCATTTAACCATCCTAAGGCAACACTGTTCATAAGTACAATATGTGAACATTCCCTTTAAGAGGGGACCAAGTCTCCATGAGGTAGTGCAACTTCTCAAGCTGCAAGTCCGTATGCAGCAAGGACTCCTGTACTGTTTCCAGGAACAGTTTCTTCGCAAAGAGTCCTTTTCTTTTATGTAAAACCAGTAGAGAACACCTTTAAGAAGGTGCAAACTATTTACAATAAGTTTGTAATCATGCATTGTTCATGATCCGGTAGTCTTTATAACATGGGTGAACAGGGAGCAAAAAGGAAAATAAAAGCAAAAATAAAAGCAATAGAGATCCCGGGTAAACAAAGGGATCCCTTTAAGAATAACCCTAGTCGGGTATTGGCAGCAAAACAGCAGGAAACAAACAGTTAACTATTTACATATCCATGGCATCGAGGTTTACTCTCGCTCTGGCGGCCGTAGCTCCGCATAGACCTCGCTCGGCAAGGTGATCGGCGAGATCAGGGCCTTTAAGAAGTGCTCCATACCCGTGGCCCAATCCCAGGGTGTAAGGCGCTGGAGTGTATAGGTCCCAGGGAGAGGGGGTGCTGCGACAGGGCCTATCAGCAGGGCCTCTGCTGGCGGGGCAGGGTCGTTCTTCATACCTGCTTCAGATGCGGTCCCTCCGGTGCCGATCTGCTCTGTCTCCGCTGGGATCTGGAGCGCTGGTTGCAGGGCCTTGCGCTGCAGCGTTGTCATCTCCGTTTGCAGCATCTCGTTTTCCGGCAGGGCCTTGCTTTCTGGCTTCGGAGCGCTGGAACTTCTTTCCTGCTCCGAACCAGACGAGGCTGCCAACAGACGTCTGATGAGGCTCCCGATGATGGTCTTCTTCCACCCGGCCTCAGTGCTCAGCTGCGTCCGCAGGAGTTGGTGGATCAGCTCGTCCGCTCCGGTCTGCAGGAGGTCAGCGTCAACTGTGGAGGTCTGGCTGCGGTGCCTCTCCGGGTAGCTGGGGGAGTCCTCGGCTCCGACCCCACGCTCCGGCTCCGGGCGGCTGGCCATGGCGTCCTCCATGTGGCTCGCTCCTTCTTCCTGGTCCTTTTCCCGCTCTCTCCTTCGTGGGCGGCTTCGCTTTCTTTGCCTCCGCCCTCCATTAAGGATTAGGAGGCGGATCTCGGCTGCTGACGGACACGTCCTCAAGGGACAGAAATACTTAGACTGGGCGGCCATTGTTATTCGCGCTCTTCAGCTTTTTTTATGCCCACTTCACGCCCCTCTTCTTCTCCTGCGCTCTCCTTAGCGCTGTAATGGCGGCGGTTTTGGTGGGAACGTTTGGCGGCAAGTGGCAATGCACAGTCTTTGCAATAAGTCACAGTCCAAGTATAATAAATCACAGTTCCAAGGCACACATGACCTGATTCTTCAGGCTTAAGTAGATCCTGTTCGTGATGCCAAAATTGCAGCGCCCCCACTGCCGCAGGGCCGAGGGGTACCCGGTACCGGGCCTCTGAGTCTCTGCTCTGGGGTTGTCACGGTGGCTAGACCCGGTCCGTGACCCTGCTGAGGGGCGCCCAATGAATGGTGTGAATGGTGGTGGTAGTGCGGTGCAGGTTGCAGTAAATAACGAGGACACCAGGTTGCAGTCTCTTTACCTCTTTACTGAAGGCTTCAGGGTCCTCAATCCGGAATACGGTTAGCCGGGCTACGCAAGCCTGGTCGGTCCGATGGCACATCCAGAGTTCCCTTTGCAGGTGGAAATCTGTGCCTACCTGCTAGCGCTTGTGTGTTGTAGTCCTTCCCTGCTGAGCACCACGGGATAGTCCTCACAACTGTTGTGTCTGTTTCTCGTGTTCCCTCACAACTCGATTCTGATGTTCTTCCACGTCCCCCAGATCTTATGGTTAAGACGCACCCGTATGACGGGGAGGCTCGGAGCTCTTCCGGGACTCTAGCGTCGCCCCACTCCTGTTGTTACCCCCCTGTGTCTTCATAGGTCAATTGGGTGAGACAGCCCGCCTATAACTGACTGTCCTGCCGTAGGTTTGAAGTTTGGCTTGGAGCTCTATACTTCCTCGGCGTTCCGGCCACCGGTTATGTGCCTCAGTAGGATGTTGCCTCGTCTTACAGCACGACTCCTACTGGTATTCTCCTTGTTGCGTTGATCTCGTTTCTCACTCAGCACAATATACCTCGCTTCTTGTCCTTTCTTGGGGTACCGCCGCTATATCGTGCAGGCGTGGTCCCGTAACGTTCTCTCTGGTTGCTAGGCCTCTGTCAGGATCCCACCCCTGACAGGGACCCCTCTGAATCTTCCCCTACAACACCCTCTGCCACAAGGTCTCTGCCACAAGGTGTTGCCTGGTTCCAACCCAGTCAGCTTTTTTTCCTAACTTCCTGCCTAACCCCCAGTTTTACCAGATTGTGAGGAGTGGCCTAATAAATAGAACCCTTAGCTCCCCCTGGAGGCCAGACTGTGAAATGTATTGGTGTCTGTGATACCTGGTCAGATGAACTCCTTCAGTGCCATCAGACGTACCATAGCCCCCCTTAGCGGCGGAGCATCAGTACTGCAACGACCAGGACTCTGGGGCGCTGCATATATAATGGACCCGCTATGCCCTGTCTGCAGGAATGGTCTGAGTTATGGTGGGTAGGTTGTACATGGTATGTAATGGACCCGCTATGCCTTGTCTGCAGGTATGCTCTGAGTTATGGTGGGCAGGTTGACCATGGTATGTAATGGATCTGTTATGACCTGTCTGCAGGAATGTTCTGAGTTATGGTGGGCAGATTGACCATGGTATGTAATGGACCCGCTATGCTCTATTTGCAGGAATGTTCTGAGTTATGGTGAGCAGGCTGCCCATGGTATGTAATGGATCAGCTATGCCCAGTCTGCAGGAATGATAGTTTCCTGTTTGCTGGCTTGCAGGAGGAGGTGCCAACATTAGTGAATGCCCAAGAAGAGCCTGATGCTGATGTAGGCGTAAGTGTTGTGTCATTGAAACACAAAGGCAACAGGAAATACCAAAAAAACCTGCTATTGATCTATTGTGCTAATCGCACATCTGCTTTCTAAGGCAAAATCTGGAGTGTCTAAAAAAAATTAAATAGCAAACGTGAATTTTTCATTATTAGTTTTTCTCTTCATAAGTTTCAATCCTGATTTAGGCTTTCAAATACTGATGAAACACTGACATAAAAAATCTGATATGTACATAGCCACTTAAAAAGAGATTGAATGGGCCTGAACTTGCCTACGAAGGTGCCATCGTTGGGCTGGAATTTGGGTGGATTGATGGCGTCCATGAGTAGAATCTGCTCAGTGGGTCAAAAGCAAGGTCCCAGAGTTTAAGTTCCCGAGAGCAATGGAGTCACAGGCAGGAAGTGTCCCGATGAGTATTGCTGAGCTGTGTGAGTTTTCAGGCCCCTAGGAAGGCCAACCTGGAGACTTTGTGCACTGTGTGATTACTTCAGCCCTAGGAGGAACATAGCTGGTGGGGCTCTATGGTCTGTGTGAGACTTTAAGCTCTGCGGGAAGCCAAAGTGATGTCACAGCAGATTTTATGAGAGCTTCTGTCCTGAAAATTTATAGACAAATTGGCAGCCCTGTGGACTGAAAGGCAAGGCTCCTCATAAGTAGGTTACAGAATAGACCCTATTTCTGCATACAGTAAGGGAGCAGCAAGTGTAGCAAATGTTAATAGGGTTAAGCTAACCTTCTAGCAGTGGTGCCCTTAGACTGTACCTGCGTGGATATTTGGTGGTCTGGGACCATAAACCTGTGATGTAGAGTTGGTGACGTGCATGTTCACATATTTGCAATCAGGGAGTAATTCCAGAGAAATGCCATAGTAGTGTGTGACTTTGCAGTCACGAGGGTAGAATATAATGGTGTGGCTGATGCTGTGGTTAGGGATAGCCTCCCCAAGGACCCACAGCAGCACTGAAGGACTAGAAAATGGTTACAGTCAACCCAACTGTCAAAGGGCCTGTAGACCATTACATGGCTCCAGGTCAGAATAAGAATTTCTTAGTAAATAAACTGCCTTTAACTAAATTCATCAAGTATATGTGGGAAAAAATAATACTAACGATCCCTTCACTCTTAACAAGAGCTCCCGTTTCAGGCCCCCTCCAAACTGCAGAAACAGTATATGACTATATCAGAAGAGTTTTTTTTTATTATTTTCTGCATACTATAATAATATAGTGGAAAAAGGCAGTACAGCCCAGATTCTACATATTTTCCAAAGCATAGAATTCCAAAAGAGGAACAACATGGCCCTCAATCTTTGTAGGACTTTATAAAGAGGACTTTCATCCAGGAACGTCTATCAAAGCTGTGAACCTGGACAGGTTGTTATTCTCCCTCCCTGTCCTTGGTGTTTTGGAAAAAAGTGTAACTTTCAGTTAAGAAGAACCTTGAAGGAGATATATCAACACTGATGTAGATGTAGGAGGCACTGACGCCATTTCCGCAGTGATATCAACCTGTCAAATCATGATCCAATTAACTTACTTACTCCAGGTCTCCTTTATCGCAGACACATTACACAAACCTGCACAGCCTATATACGTGACCTAAATATCTACCTCCTTTTAATGCCCATTTTAGAAATGATAACCCTCAACTACCAAACAGAAGAAGGTGCTTAGTGTTTATAATATTGCCAAGTTAATAATGACATGATAACACTTGGGCAGGTGAATAGTTCACAGTTTCTTCTTGAATTCTCTAGTAATTTTAGGCATTAATAAATGGTTAAAACAATAATTATATTATGTAAAGTTTATTGCAATTTTTTTTCTTACTGAAAAAAAGAGAAAAATCTTCATTATAAAGTTATTACATTTCTGATGCCTTTGTTTTGTAGGGATTATCATAGAGTGAGTGGTCCTTATGCGTTCTTGTAACTGGAATAGTTATATTGCCACTACTGGTCAAAAGTAATACTACAAGTAGCAAGTATAATTAAGTCAATGAAATTGATGGACTTGTGCATTCTGATTTGAAATTGTATAGTATCACCCAAGTCATGTTGTGGCTAGATACAACCATTGTGTGATCGTTGTACAGTACTCAGTCATTGGGTCCTCAATAGGATTCCAGTCAGGGATACAGTATAAAATATCTAGGTTCATATGGGCAAATAGATGGGACTTGTGTATTTTATGAAAAGTCAGAAAACTTACACTTATAGGTTTCTAATTTTTCTAATTTCTTTAATAGAGAGTCACGAAGTAAGAAAAACACTTCTCTATTGAATGTTGAGAGTATGACCACTAGGAGCCTTCCTTCTTCCCACTTTCCTTCCGCTCCTCCCTTCCGCTCCTCCCTCACTTCCTCCCTCACTTCCTTCCTTCCCTCCTTCCTTCCTTCCCTCCCTACTGTTTATAATATATATTGTGAAACCACTTTAAAATGATCACCCAACATTGAAAATTGGTCTGTGAAGGGGGGATGGCCTTCTAATAGGAGATAACAAGTATACCTTATATATGGTGGAACTGAAAATCTGTCTCAGGACATCCTATCCGGATAAGGCGTGGTCGTTTCAAAGCGGAAATCTTTTAGAGGTTTTCTATCTCATATCTATCTATCAAAGCATAAAAAGTGGACAGCACTCAATAGCAAATGCCATGCAAAACTCTAGTGCATTTATTGGCCCATGTGAACAGGTGACAACATTTCGGCTCAAGAGCATGTGAGCCATTGTCAAAACATTGTGAAAGCCTCACTTGCTCTTCTGCTAAAACATTGTCACATGTTCAAAGGGGCCAATAAATGCACTAGATTTTTTGCATGGAATTTGCTATTGAGTGCTGCCCACTTTCTAAACTTTGATAGATAGATATCCCAAAAAGATGAAGGCAGCACTCCAAAAGTCCAAAATATATTGGA
Source organism: Ranitomeya variabilis (assembly GCF_051348905.1). NCBI lineage: Eukaryota > Metazoa > Chordata > Amphibia > Anura > Dendrobatidae > Ranitomeya > Ranitomeya variabilis. The sequence continues at coordinate 59,553,493 of NC_135235.1, forward strand.
TTATTGACCCATCATGTCAGGGCGACGTTTCATTCCAAGTTTGGAACTTTTTCAAGCCTACACTTGGAATGAAACGTCGCCCTGACATGATGGGTCAACAAACCACAATATTTTGGACTTTTGGAGTGCTACCTTTGATAAGGAGCCTCAATCTGGGCAATGCCGATGTCTGTAAAGTGTGGTGGAATTAATGGTGCTATATAAATGAGTAAAACAAATAAATAGAAAAGGTCTGTAAGGGACCATCATTTTTTTCATGGAAATTGCTTTCTGCTTTCTTATATTACATAGGTTGGTGAGTTGCAACCTGTAGGCTGTCACTTATACCTGCACTTTTCCTTTCTCTGATTAATTTGTTTTCTATCTATCGATCTCATATCTATCTATCTATCTATCTATCTACAGTATCTATCTATATATCTTTCTGATATAAATTTGATATATTTTTTTCTCATTCTTACAGAATAGTTGGCTGTTGAGTTTGGGTTTTCTCTCCTTCTGTACCTAGTGTAGCATAGCTTTCTGTATGTCTGTTATACCTGTATTATCTGTGAATATTATATGTGGTATATCAGCAATGATAATGTCATTATACTACATGTACTACATTAGTTTCCTTTATGATATGACAGAGACCACCAGCCCCAGCTCGTCTGGTAAAGCTGTACACAAGTGATGTTGCAGTGAATTGAAGTCCTTGTCGCATTCTGACCCTCCAGCACCAAGCTGGGGATAATCCTGATAAGTGCATAAGGCTGATTATAGGGGTAAAGATCAAGTAGAATCTGTGTAGCGTATAATGTCCCAGGGTACTGCTGTCATCAGTGCACACAAGGCTGGATGCCATTCGCCGTCTCTGCTCCATCTAATGTTATACTGTAGGAATATGAATTTATTGCAGTAATAACTTACTTCTCCATTACTGCACATTGCCGGAGGGCAAAACATGTAAAAGCCTTAAGACCTAATTTCCAATACCAAGATGTTTTCTTCATAGAAGCCATTAGTAAAAAAAAAAATGAAATGCAAACACCCCACATCCAACTGACCATTGCATGGTCTCAATATGTCGTACATACAGTACGGATCCATAGAATGGTCACAGATTAGAGAAGGGCAAGTCAATTTTCCGGGCCCTGGTCCAGCAGCAACTGAAGCCCTGCAAACAGCCTCCTAATTACTAGCATCTACCATCACAGCTGATTAGTAGGCCCGGTGTGACTTCATGCATCCATCACACTGATGTCGTGCTGGGCCTACAAATCAAAAGAAGAGCCGAGGATTCCAGCGGGAATGAGGCAGTTCACAGGGCTCTGATCCAGCTGACGTTGCCACAGGATCAGGGAACTGCAAATTTATTCGCTCATCTCTACACCAGATTATGCCAATAAAATGCTGCAGACGTGTCCCGGGAAAGTAATAGGCAGAGTAGGTGGCTGCCTAGGACTCGTTGACCAGAGGCGACAAAATGTCTAGGCTATGTCTCTGCACTAAAGTTATCTGTCTCAAGTCTCTGTATGCAGTTTGTTCATCCTGGTATATTTACATCTCTAGATACAGGTTGGGTCATTAAAAACAGAACCCTGTTTTCCTTATGTGGTTTGTGAAGAATAATGGGCAAAATATATACTGCATAACGTTACTTGACGCACTTCTCTGTTTTCCGCCTTCTTTAAGCCTTGCACAGCCAATGTACTCTGGCTTCAGGTGAAAAGAGTTCAGTACACGTCAACAAATTCCACTGACGTGCGTCTACTTGGATCATTTTCTCATTGATTTCCTTGGGCTTCTCATAATCCCATCCTGGACGTCAGCAACGACAGGTGTTTACTGTATACACATGGTTATCTATATTACACGATCTCATGTTATGTCACTTCCGCATCAAAGAACTTATACTGCTTTTTACTGAATGGGGAAGGTCTAGAAATTGACCAGCAGAACAGTCCTGGGATTCCGGAAAAAGCCTGTGTGTACATAGTCCTCTGATATCACAATACGGCACGTCAGACACAACTACTGTCCTTCACAAAGATACCACTTAGTTAGCAGGGAAGGTTTTGATGCACCTCGATAGTTTCTTACATGACTCTAGTAAAATGAAAGACAGTGCTGATGAATAAGGTCTGATAAGCGTCATCGTCTACAAACCACAGCAGAGGAACAAGGGGTTGGTGGCCTACTTTATAGATGAGACACAACCATACTGCATACATTTGTGGACATGCTGAACTTCAGTGATGCCTGGGAGAGATGGAACATGGGATTATAAATTATATTAAGCCCAAGCCCATAATAATAATCACACACCTAGGGCGACGAAACAAGCATTGGTATCTGACTACTTTTTAGATAATTTAAAAGCACAACTTTAAAAATTAACATTAACCAGATCAATAGTTCAGACAAAGGCCCAAAAATCCATTACAATGCACTTGAAATAGACTTTATCTCATTTATAACAGAGGTCATAAATACAGTGATGCTTGAAAGTGTGTTAACTTTTCAAAATTTTACATATTACTGCATAAATTTGTCCTAAAACTTCATCATACTTTACATAAAACCTAAAAATACATAAAGAGAACCAAATCAAGTAAATGATATAAAAATATTAGACTTTGTCATGTTTAAAATGGGGAAAATAATCCAATATCACATGCCTTTAGTTACTTACAAGTTACCTTGGGTTCATTTGTGACCATGCGAACTACTATGCACCTTGTTTTTGGAGTAATCTTTGATGGTTGACCACTCCTTTTTGAGGATAATCATGGTCTTCTTTATCCTCCATTTGTACATAACCTGTTTGTCTATGAATTGTTGGTGTCTAAACACTTTAAAAATGGTTGTGTAACCTTTTACAGCCTGAGCATCAACCATTCTTCCTAGGTCCTCAGAAATCTCTTTTGTTTGTGAAGTTGAATCGCCCCCAGGCGCAGGGCAATGGGGCGCTCGGCACCGGGTCCCTCGGTCTCGGTTCTGGGGATGTCACGGTGGCCCGACCCGGTCCATGGCCCTGCTGAGGGGTGCCCAATTAAAGGTGTAAGTTGTTTGTTAAGTGTTCGTGACACCACTTGTGGTGTTCGGTCAGGATGACCGACGCTGCTAGGGGTCCTGTTATGGACCTGGTGGTTAGGAGCACCCGGAATGACCTGATGAGTAAATTCAAAAATCGGGACTAGCTCTGGGTAAGTGGGAACTCTGGTGACCGCAAACCCTACTCCTATCACACACACACTAGAAATAGCCGTGGAGCGTACCTAACTCTCCCTAGACGCCTCTTCACAGCCTAAGAGCTAACTACACCTAAAGATAGAAATAGAAGCCTTACCTTGCCTCAGAGAAATTCCCCAAAGGTAAAGGCAGACCCCCACATATATTGACTGTGAGTTAAGAGGAAAGTCACAAACACAGGAATGAAACAGGTTTTAGCAAAGGAGGCCAGATTTCACTAAATAGTCAGAGGATAGAAAAGGGAACTATGCGGTTAGCACAAAAGACTACAAAAACCACGCAGAGTAAGCAAAAAGACTCCCCACACCGACTCACAGTGTGGAGGTGCCACTCTGCACCCCAGAGCTTCCAGCTAGCAAGGGAATATCATGATAGCAAGCTGGACTAGAAATTAGCAGTAACAACAAATGAACTAGCAAAGACTTAGCTTCTGCTGGAGTAGACAGGTCCTCAGAGAAGTCCAAGAGAGATCTGAACCAATACTGACACATTGACAGCTGGCATGAAGTAACGATCTGAGTGGAGTTAAATAGGGAAGCAGCATAGCAATAAACGAGAGCAGCTGATAAAGCCAACCTCAGTGACCAGCAGTTCCGCTCGAAGCCACCAGAGGGAGTCCAAGAGCAGAACCAACCAAAGTACCATTCATGACCACAGGAGGGAGTCCGAGAACGGAATTCACAACAGTACCCCCCCTTGAGGAGGGGTCACCGAACCCTCACCAGGGCCCCCAGGCCGATCAGGACGAGCCAAATGAAAGGCACGAACTAAATCGGCAGCATGGACATCGGAGGCAACAACCCAGGAATTATCCTCCTGACCATAGCCCTTCCACTTAACCAGGTACTGAAGCTTCCGTCTCGAAATACGAGAATCCAAAATTTTTTCCACCACATACTCCAACTCCCCCTCAACCAACACCGGAGCAGGAGGATCAACGGAGGGAACCATAGGCGCCACGTACCTCCGCAACAACGACCTATGGAACACATTATGGATGGCAAAAGAAGCTGGAAGGACCAAATGAAATGACACAGGGTTGAGAATTTCAGAAATCTTATAAGGACCAATGAAACGAGGCTTAAACTTAGGAGAAGAAACCTTCATAGGAACATAACGAAAAGACAACCAAACCAAATCCCCAACACGAAGTCGGGGACCAACACAACGACGGCGGTTAGCGAAACGTTGAGCCTTCTCCTGGGACAACGTCAGATTGTCCACTACGTGAGTCCAAATTTGCTGCAACCTGTCCACCACAGAATCCACACCAGGACAGTCAGAAGGCTCAACCTGCCCCGAAGAAAAACGAGGATGAAAACCAGAATTGCAAAAAAAAGGCGAAACCAAAGTAGCCGAACTAGCCCGATTATTAAGGGCGAACTCAGCCAATGGCAAGAAGGTCACCCAATCATCCTGATCAGCAGAAACAAAGCATCTCAGATAGGTTTCCAAAGTCTGGTTGGTTCGTTCGGTTTGGCCATTTGTTTGAGGATGGAAAGCCGAAGAAAAAGACAAATCAATGCCCATCTTAGCACAAAAGGACCGCCAAAACCTAGAGACAAACTGGGAACCTCTGTCCGACACGATGTTCTCCGGAATGCCATGCAAACGAACCACATGTTGAAAAAATAATGGCACCAAATCAGAGGAACAAGGTAATTTAGGCAAGGGTACCAAATGGACCATCTTAGAAAAGCGATCACAAACCACCCAGATGACACACATCCTTTGAGAGACAGGAAGATCTGAAATAAAATCCATGGAAACATGGGTCCAAGGCCTTTTCGGGACTGGCAAGGGCAAAAGCAACCCACTGGCACAAGAACAGCAGGGCTTAGCCCGAGCACAAGTCCCACAGGACTGCACAAAAGAACGCACATCCCGTGACAAGGAAGGCCACCAAAAGGACCTAGCCACCAAATCTCTGGTACCAAAGATTCCAGGATGACCAGCCAACACCGAGCAATGAACCTCAGAAATAACTCTGCTAGTCCATCTATCAGGGACAAACAATTTCTCCGCTGGACAACGGTCAGGTCTATCAGCCTGAAAATCCTGCGGCACCCGCCGCAAATCAGGGGAGATGGCAGACAGAATTACCCCCTCTTTGAGAATACCAGCCGCCTCAGGGACTCCCGGAGAATCAGGCACAAAACTCCTAGAAAGGGCATCCGCCTTCACATTCTTAGAACCTGGAAGGTATGAGACCACAAAATCGAAACGGGAGAAAAACAGCGACCATCGAGCCTGTCTAGGATTCAACCGCTTGGCAGACTCGAGATAAGTCAGATTTTTGTGATCCGTCAAGACCACCACGCGGTGCTTGGCTCCCTCAAGCCAATGTCGCCACTCCTCGAATGCCCACTTCATAGCTAGCAGCTCCCGATTGCCAACATCATAATTACGCTCAGCAGGCGAAAACTTTCTAGAAAAGAAGGCACATGGCTTCATCACAGAGCCATCAGAACTTCTTTGAGACAAAACAGCCCCTGCTCCAATCTCAGAAGCATCAACCTCGACCTGAAAAGGGAGCGAAACATCTGGCTGACGCAACACAGGGGCCGAAGAAAAACGACGTTTCAGCTCCTGAAAAGCCTCAACGGCCGCAGAGGACCAATTCACCACATCAGCATCTTTCTTTGTCAAATCAGTCAAAGGTTTAACCACACTAGAAAAATTAGCGATGAAGCGACGGTAAAAATTAGCAAAGCCCAGGAATTTCTGGAGGCTCTTCACAGATGTAGGTTGAGTCCAATCATAAATGGCCTGAACTTTAACAGGATCCATCTCGATAGTAGAAGGGGAAAAAATGAAGCCCAAAAAGGAAACCTTCTGAACTCCGAAGAGACATTTAGACCCCTTCACAAACAAGGAATTAGCACGAAGGACCTGGAATACCATTCTGACCTGTTTCACATGAGACTCCCAATCATCCGAAAAGACCAAAATATCATCCAAATATACAATCATGAATCTATCCAGATACTTTCGGAAGATGTCATGCATAAAGGACTGAAACACAGATGGAGCATTTGAAAGCCCGAATGGCATTACCAGGTACTCAAAATGGCCCTCGGGCGTATTAAATGCTGTTTTCCATTCATCGCCCTGTTTAATACGCACAAGGTTATATGCCCCTCGAAGATCTATCTTGGTGAACCAACTAGCCCCCTTAATCCGAGCAAACAAATCAGACAGCAGAGGCAAAGGGTACTGAAATTTGACCGTGATTTTATTGAGAAGGCGGTAATCTATACAGGGTCTCAGAGAACCATCCTTCTTGGCCACAAAAAAGAACCCTGCTCCCAATGGTGATGAAGACGGGCGAATATGCCCTTTCTCCAAGGACTCCTTTATATAACTCCGCATAGCGGCGTGCTCTGGCACAGATAAATTAAAAAGTCGGCCCTTAGGAAACTTACTACCAGGAATCAAATTTATAGCACAATCACAATCCCTATGAGGGGGTAGGACACTGGATTTGGGCTCATCAAATACATCCTGGTAATCCGACAGAAACTCAGGGACTTCAGAAGGAGTGGAAGCAGAAATTGACACCAACGGAACATCGCCATGTACCCCTTGACAACCCCAACTAGACACAGACATTGATTTCCAATCCAATACTGGATTATGAACCTGTAGCTATGGCAAACCCAACACGACCACATCATGCAAATTATGCAACACAAAAAAACGAATATCTTCCTGATGTGCAGGAGCCATGCACATGGTCAACTGAGTCCAGTACTGCGGTTTATTCTTGGCCAACGGCGTGGCATCAATTCCCCTTAATGGAATACGATACTGCAAAGGCTCCAGCGCCTGGCAAACTCCAAGTCCATCAAATTCAGGGCAGCGCCTGAATCCACAAATGCCATAACCGAGTAGGATGACAAAGAGCAAATCAAAGTAACAGACAAAAGAAATTTAGGCTGTACAGTACCAATGGTGACAGATCTAGCGAACCGCTTGGTGCGCTTAGGACAATCAGAGATAGCATGAGTGGGGTCACCACAGTAAAAACACAGCCTATTCTGACGTCTGTGTTCTTGCCGTTCAGTTCTGGTCAAAGTTCTATCACATTGCATAAGCTCAGGCCTCTGCTCAGAGGACACCGCCAAATGGTGTACAATTTTGCGCTCGCGCAAACGCCGATCAATTTGGATGGCCAAGGACATTGATTCATTCAGACCAGCAGGCGTGGGGAATCCCACCATAACATCCTTAAGGGCTTCAGAAAGACCCTTTCTAAAAATTGCTGCCAGGGCACATTCATTCCATTGATTAAGCACAGACCATTTTCTAAACTTTTGACAATATATCTCCGCTTCATCCTGACCCTGACACAAAGCCAGCAAGATTTTCTCTGCCTGATCCACTGAATTCGGTTCGTCATAAAGCAATCCAAGCGCCAGAAAAAACGCATCTACATTAAGCAATGCAGGATCTCCTGGCGCAAGGGAGAATGCCCAGTCTTGAGGGTCGCCACGCAACAAAGAAATAACAATTTTTACTTGCTGAATGGGGTCACCAGAGGAGCGGGGTTTCAAAGCAAGAAACAGTTTACAATTATTTTTGAAATTCAGAAACTTAGATCTATCCCCAGAAAACAAATCAGGAATTGGAATTCTAGGCTCTAACATTGGATTCTGAACTACATAATCTTGAATGCTTTGTACCCTTGCAGTGAGATGATCCACACAAGAGGACAGACCTTGAATATCCATATCTACACCTGTGTCCTGAACCACCCAGAGGTCAAGGGGAAAAGAGAGACAAAACACACTGCAAAGAGATGCATTAACACTTTATTGGCCAGCTGTACTGTTATGGACCTGGTGGTTAGGAGCACCCGGAATGACCTGATGAGTAAATTCAAAAATCGGGACTAGCTCTGGGTAAGTGGGAACTCTGCTGACCGCAAACCCTACTCCTATCACACACACACTAGAAATAGCCGTGGAGCGTACCTAACTCTCCCTAGACGCCTCTTCACAGCCTAAGAGCTAACTACACCTAAAGATAGAAATAGAAGCCTTACCTTGCCTCAGAGAAATTCCCCAAAGGTAAAGGCAGACCCCCACATATATTGACTGTGAGTTAAGAGGAAAGTCACAAACACAGGAATGAAACAGGTTTTAGCAAAGGAGGCCAGATTTCACTAAATAGTCAGAGGATAGAAAAGGGAACTATGCGGTCAGCACAAAAGACTACAAAAACCACGCAGAGTAAGCAAAAAGACTCCCCACACCGACTCACGGTGTGGAGGTGCCACTCTGCACCCCAGAGCTTCCAGCTAGCAAGGGAATATCATGATAGCAAGCTGGACTAGAAATTAGCAGTAACAACTAATGAACTAGCAAAGACTTAGCTTCTGCTGGAGTAGACAGGTCCTCAGAGAAGTCCAAGAGAGATCTGAACCAATACTGACACATTGACAGCTGGCATGAAGTAACGATCTGAGTGGAGTTAAATAGGGAAGCAGCATAGCAATAAACGAGAGCAGCTGATAAAGCCAACCTCAGTGACCAGCAGTTCCGCTCGAAGCCACCAGAGGGAGTCCAAGAGCAGAACCAACCAAAGTACCATTCATGACCACAGGAGGGAGTCCGAGAACGGAATTCACAACAGGGTCCGCTGGGGTGATGGAATGGCAGCCAGATGGTATACCTTCCCACAGGTGAAGTATGTCTCCAGGGCTTCCCACAGTGTACGGATGGTGATAGTGGACGTTGTAAGGCGCGATGAATAACGAGGACACAAAGGTTGCAGTCTCTTTACCTTTTACTGAAGACTTTAGCGTCCACAGTCCAGAGTACCGCTCACAGGGCTGGCCGAGTCCGGCCGGTCCGAAGGCACATCCAGAGTTCCCTTAGCCAGGAGGAAATCAGTAGCCTTCCTACTAGCGCCTGTGTGTTGTAGTACCTCCCTGCTGAGCACCACGGGAAAGTCCTCACAACCTTTGTAGATGTTTCTGATGTTCTCTCTCTCTGTCCTCCAGATGATATGGATAGGACAACCCGTATGATGGGGTAGGCCTGGAGCTATTTTATAGGGACCCTAGAGACGCCCCTCTCCCACAGTTGCCTCCGTGTCTTCTTAGGTATTTAGGTTGGGCAGCCAACTTGGAATTGACTGTCCTGCTGTTGTCTGGAGTAATGCGTAGAGTCAGTACTCCCTCGGTGTTCCGGCCACCGGCTACGCGCCTCGGAAGGAGGCTGCCGATCTCGGGGCAGGGCTCCTCCGGTATTATCTCCTTGTGCTGTGATTTCGGTTCTCACTCTCCACAATATACTTTGCTTCTTATCCTTTCTTAGGATGCTGCCGCAATGATGTGCAGGCGCAGCTCCGTAACGTTCTATCTCTTGCTAGGCCTCTGTCAGGATCCCACCCCTGACAGGACCTCTCTGGGTCAAACCCAGGCTGCTTCTCCCTCGATGTTATCTGGTCGAACCCCAGTCTGCTTCTTTCTGTCTAACTTCCTATCCAACCCATCAGTTTTACCCGTGTGGGAGGAGTGCCCTAGTAGATAGAAGCTTTGCTCCCCCTAGTGGATTGGAGTGCAAAGTGTAGTGTGTGACTGTGATACCTGGCAAGGTGAACTTCTTTAGTACCATCAGATGTAACATCACTCCCCCTGGTGGAAGAGAAACATTACTGCAACGACCAGGACTCTGGGGCGCTGCACCATCATAGACTTCCACAAATATGTGTTGTGAAGATTAGGCTTTGTTAAATCCCTGTCCTTTAAATAAAACAGGTTACCCATTCACAACTGATTGTTAGCCTATTGATAGAAAACACTAGACTTTAATTTCATCTTTAAATTTTTTGCTAATCCTAAAGGTTCACATGCTTTTGCCAATCATGGACATGGGGTATTGAATCATTTACCGGGTGCAAGGAAGAATCTTTCCCCAGCAACAGCAATGGAAAGGCCCACAATGCGTCCAATAAAATTGTATCACCATGCCAGCCAAATCTATTATGGTTATGGTGACTGAAAAAAGGGAGGAAAAATGTTACATAAAATGGATCCAAAGGGGATAATAATAATCTCATGCAGATCCACTCATTCCCAATGCCGTGCCATGTCAGACTCCCAACTAAAGTCCTAATATATAGAAAAATACAATTGTGAAAGTCCTAAACTTCCTAAAAACTAACATTTGCCATTATCTTGTGAGCAGCAGGCCTCAGGGCAGACATTTATACTATGTATGGCTGCCTGTGTTCTGAGAATATCATATGTGGAGTGAATAATCCTAGTAGTATTCAGATCCCTCCTCCAGCTCATTGGTTATTATGGCTTGCTGTTTGATTCATCTTGTTCTTACTACTTAGGCGAGGGCTACTCAGTGACTTTGGCAGCGATATGTCACAGAATCAAAGATTTGTAGGTGTCGCTGCTACATCGAAACGCAAAACAAGTATATGGGGTCACAATACGACTCAGACGGTACTGCAATCGCAGCAAGAAAGTCTCAAAAAATCCAACCAGGCTGGATTTTTGCGACTTGCTTGTCATGGTCAAAGTTCTCTCAGAGTCCCAATGTGATGTACAAGCGACACATAGTGACCTTTGACCAGGCGATATTTGTCACTGCCAAAGTCACCATGTCGCCCTTGTGGAAATTTGGAGCAGCTTTATTAACTTGTTCAATAAAGGGCAATTTTGCAAATAATAAAATTTATCTAGACAAATGAGTAAAAACTTATATTTCATCACTGTTCTAGATCCAATTTTTTACCATTATGTTTTTCTCTTATGTTAACCCCTTCACGATCTTGGACATGTAGGTACATCCAAGGGAGTGTCCACACCATTGATGTGGCCTGCGGTGCTGAGCCCACATCTTTCCCGGAACATGGCAGCTGATTTGATCAGCTGTCATGTGCCTCTAAGGCTAGGTTCAGATTGCGTTAGGGCAATCCGTTTAGCGCTAAGCGCTAGCAGATTGCGCTAACGCAATGTCTTTTTAGGGGTCGGGTTAAACGTCCCCGCTAGCGCAGATCCCCGATCTGCCAGAGCGGGGAACGGACCTCGGGCACGCCACAAAAGAACGGCACATCGTTAGCGCGTGCCGAAAATGGCACGCGCTAGCAATGCGCTTTAACATTGCTGGCAATGGGAGCGCTAACGGACGCGTTGCACGGCGTTAATTTCGCCGTGCAACGCTGTCCGTTAGCGTTCACACAAAAACGAAATGAGAACCTAGCCTAACAGCCACGGGTGGAATCGAGATCCACCCATGGCTGTTAACATGTTAAATGCTACTGTCAATCTCTGACAGTGGCATATAACAGTTGCGACCCAGAAAAGCGTAATCAGTAGTGATGAGCGAGTATACTCGTTGCTCGGGTGCTCGGGTTTTCCCGAGCACGCTCGGGTGGTCTCCGAGTATTTATGACTGCTCGGAAATTTAGTTTTCCTTGCCGCAGCTGGATGATTTGTGGCTACTAGGCAACTTGATTACATATGGGGATTCCCTAGCAACCAGGCAACCCCCACATGTTCTCAAGCTGGCTAGCAGCTGTAAATCATTCAACTGCAGCGATGAATACTAAATCTCCGAACACTAACAAATACTCAGAGACCACCCGAGCAAGAGTACACTCGCTCATCACTAGTAAGCAGACACACCTATCTGCGCCCCTGTCACGTGATCGTGAGGCGCCGATGGGTTGTCATAACAGCTTGGGGTCTGCAGAAGACACCAGTGCCTGTTATTGAAATACTCATGGCCGGCATACATAGGAGATCATGATTTCTGCTACACATAGCAGAGCTGGAGCCAGTAGCACAGGCGATCAGATGATAGCAGCTTCAGGTCTCCTAAAGAGACCATTGAAGCAAGTAAAAAGTAAAAAAAAATTTTATAAGAAAATATTCTGCTTTCAGAAATGTCCAATCTATAAAAATATAAAATAAATTAATCCAATCGGTAAACGGCATAATAAGAAAAAAAATCAAAAGCGACAGAATTATTTTTTTCGGTTACCTCAACATTGCAATAAAATGCAATAACAGGCGATCAAAACATTATATCTACCATAAAATAGTAAGCTTGGCACACAAAACATAAGCCCTCACCCAGACCCAGATCCTGAAAAATGAAGACGCTACGGATCTCAGAAAATGGTGCCATTTATTTTTTTCCATACAAATTTGAGATTTTTTTTTCACCACAGAAATAAAAAAAAAACCTACACTTTTGGTACCGGCGTACTCGTACTGACCTGGAGAATCATAACGACGGGTCAGTTTTAGCATTTAATGAACATAGTAAATAAAAAAAACAAAAAAACTATTGTGGAATTGCACTTTTTTTGCAATGTCACAGCACATGGAATTTTTTCTCTCGTTATCCAGCACACTATATGGTAAAACCAATGGTGTCATTCAGAAGCACAACTCATCCTGCAAAATAAAAGCTGTCACATGGCCATATTGATGGAAAAATAAAAAGTTATGGCTTTGGGAAGAAGGGGAGCAAAAAAGGAAAACAAAAAAAAAAAAACAACAGAAAATCGCAAGGTTGTGAAGGGGTTAAAAAAATACTTTTGCTCCCTATAAAACAGTAAAAACACAGACAGCGCTCAGATGATACATGGATGGAGTTTGTATTTGTTTTCACAGATTGAACAAGTTTTGATTGATTCGCTTGAACAAGTTTAATCCGTGACTTAGTTCTTAACTTCAGACGCCCAGTTCACCAAAAAACATGGGCATGTGAACATCACAATTGGTTATAATGGGTGTTTGTTCTATCTGTAAACATAGGAATAGACCACGTATGTGAAAAACGAACCTCTAAATGAGGCCTAAGGGTTATTTTTTCTATACTGAAAATGAACACAATGCTGCTAAATACTTTCCTAATTAATTGCTCAGTTTTCACAATATCTGCTACCTTTCAATTTAGACAAATTTTCATTGCTTAAGGGGCACAAACTTGTTGGATGATTTTTAGCGGAATCTGCTAATTTTGTCATGATTGGACAACCTCACCCATGATTGCAGAAGTTAGTTATTGGCCAAGCAGTGCGTCCATGTATGTATCTAAGGAGTATGGCCACCATAACTTAGGAGCTAAAAAGTATTTTCTGGTCGGAGGAATGGACACACAATTGCATGGTTACCAGTGGGAGAAAATGGACTGTAAGACCATGGTAAGAAGTGACCGTATTGCTTTTTAGATTTCTCATTGCCAATCCTGGCAGTTTAATGGACAATACTTGTAGTTGGAGACTTCCGTGGAAATTTTGGCATGGTGTGGACTAAGAAATGCTCATTATGTTGTGGAAAAGACATAGGGCCTCATTTATCAAAAATCAACGGATTTAAATGAAACTAGCTGTGTTGTTTATAGCAACCATTCAGACCTCAGCTTTAATTGACTAAACTGCTGAGGTAAAATGAAAGCTGTGCTAGGGATTGGTTGCTATGAACATCCATACCAGACAAACTGTTTTAGTTTCAAAAAGGTTTTATTGAAATTTCAACATCAACATTCATAAAATGAAATAGCAATGTAAATGAACTCCCTCGCAGGGGAGTCTATAACTGAGTAATATAAGAACACACATTTCTTATAGATACAAGGGTGGACAAGACAAAAACAACACAAGGGAAGAACATGAAGGAAAAGGAAAATTGTATTTACTTTTTAATTTATAGCAAGCGTTATCCCCACAGATTAAAATTGCTATGGGGACAGATGAAGAGTCTGACTCAAGTGTAAATTAGGTTGCAGATCCATCCAAGGGCCCCATATCTTAAAGAACTGATCCCACATATCATTTCTAGTGGCCTCAATGCGTTCATAGAACATAATGTTATTCATCCTTTCCTTTACCACACGTAGCGACAACGTGGGGTTCCTCCATTTCGAAGCAATGTGAATTTTAGTAGCCATAAAGAGAAAATAAACCAACTTAAATAGGTTTTTAGGAAGAGCTGGGTGTCTCGCCCCAAGCAGAAAAACAGAGGCGTTCAGATTGTTTTTTTCCCCCGCCAGTTGGTCAACTAGAAGGTTTATCTTTTGCCATAAGTTGGACACCACTGGGCAAGTCCACCATATGTGTTTCATGTCCCCAGGTAAGTTACATCCCCGAAAGCATAAATTCGAGACATTGGGGAATATGCTATGAAGTTTAGTTGGCACTAGATAAGTCCTATGAAGGACCTTGATCGAGGTTTCCACTAGAGATGACTGGTGACTACCCTTAGTTAGCGTGTCGCAACACCTCCTCCAGTTCTCCGTCAGCTCGACACCCAACTCCTCCTCCCACCGTCTCATGAAACCCAACTTCTTCATATCATGGGGTGGGTTTATAATAGAATAAAGCAAGGATATTGTCCCCCTTCCCATTGGGTCTGAAAGGCATTTTTGTTCATAACCAGAAACAGGAACGGGGCGTTTACCATGAGTTAGGCTACCTGCAAAGTGCAAAATCTGATTAATGTGCATTATTTCTCTAATCGGGGGTTCAAACTTCCTCACGAATTCTGCTCTGTCCATCAGGACACCGAAAGGGTCACACAAGTGTTTTATTGTGGTAATCCCTCTCAATATCCACCAAGTGAACAAACGTGAGTCCAGACCAGGAGTGAACATCGGGTTACCTAATATGGAGGTTAATGGGGAGGGATCTGATTGCAGTGAATATTTGAATCTAACTCTTCTCCACAAATTGAAAGAGTGAGCAGTATAAGGTGCTGTTATAAATAGTTGTTTGGGGATTTTTCCCGTAGACCACATAAGGCCTGGCAATGAGAGTGGCTTAATAAGATGTGACTCCAGATGAACCCACCTTGGCTTGTTATTTTGGGCGCATATACTTGTTAATTGTGCTATTTGTGCCACTTTATAGTATAGGGATAGATTTGTAAGCGAAACTCCACCATGTCTTCTATGGAAGAACATTAATTTTTGGGGGATTCTAGCCCTTTTATTCTGCCATATAAATTTAGAGATCGTGGTGTGAAGACCTGAAAACGTTTTAGCTGAAATCGGTATTGGGATAGATCTAAAAAGGTACAAAAACCGCGGGAGGGTCACCATTTTTATTGTGTGGATCCTACCCAGCCAAGATAGGTTTAGCGAAGCCCACCTAGATAAGTCAGTGTGAAGATTCTGGATAAGTGGTGTGTAGTTCCATTTATAGAGGTTAGCTCTGTTTGTTGTGATATTTATTCCTAAGTAGGTTAAATAATTGTCCCTCTTTGTGAATTTAAATTGGGAGGTGATATTATCCTGCATAGTTTTGCTGGTATTGATAAAGAGAGCTTCCGATTTATCTATATTAATTTTCAGCCCTGAAATGTCTTCAAATATGTTAAGCAAAGATAGGAGATTTGGAATTGTTGTATGGGGATTGGTAATAGTCAAAAGGAGGTCATCTACAAACAAGCTAACCTTGTATTGTTCGCCTAAGTTAGTTAATCCAGTAATGTTCTGATTCGTTCTAATGGCTTCTGCCAAGGGCTCCATGGCCAGAGCAAATAACGCCGGGGAGAGTGGGCATCCCTGTCTGGTACCACGCTGAATAGATATGGGAGAGGGGCTCAACGTCGGGAGCTTCAGATATGCTGTGGGAAAGTCATAAAGTAATTTAATACATTCTATAAACTCCCGAGTGAAACCAAATTTAGATAGGACTTGAAAGAGATAGTTCCAGGAGAGTGAGTCAGACAAACTGTTTTAAACCCGAAAACGTCCAAGTGATGTAACGTAAAGTACCTGGTCCTGAGAATTAACCCCGTACTGAATTAAACTCCTGCTTCAGCTCTAGCAGGAGCAGATCCGGTCTCCGACTGTACCTGACAGAGTGAAAGAGAGAAGACGAAAGGGGTTTATTACAGCTTCTGTCTTCTATTTCACTTACATAGTTCACAGTGAGCACTATACAGAGAAAAGAAGCATCGGCAGTGGTGATTCTACTGTAGCACCTGATGATCGCAGTATCTCTGCCTGGCATTGTAGAATTGCAAGGTCCTAGCAGTGCCAAATAACATGTCTCAGTTGCATATATGCTGTATATAATTTTTACCGTTCTCCTTTGATAGATAGCTCCAGTCATAGCAGTCAGATTCAGGTGGCAGCCATACAACACACCAAGCACTCATGCTGTATGAAGCTCCTAAACCTGTTCCATATATACAGTACCTAAAGTGCTGGGTGAAGGTGCTGGCCCTACATACACACAGTATTAGTCCGCCCTGCCCTACTTCTCTCCATAAAAGTACCAGCCACACAGTGCACCACTAATACTTACCTGTCTTAGCTGGGGCATGACATGGTATTACTCAACGCATCTCTCTGATGTGGAAAATGCATAGAAGTAGTCAATTTAGGGCACTCACATGTGTCACACAAGGCTTATACTCAATGTGTATCTAAGAACAGAAAAAAGACCACATCAACCAAGCCCCAACAAGTAAGCCTATGTTCTGATGGTTGGGACCAGCGTAGATTAGTATCTGTGTCGATCACGTTTAGTGAATAGTAAATCACAGCACCCCATTGGTAGGTATGCTAAGTGTTTGCTAGAAATCTATATGTCCATAATAAGCAACTTTTGGGTAAATTATATCAGCAAATCGATAGAAGTGCACCCTTTAGTAGTAGGAATAAGTATCTCAGACAAGGGCAGACTGGGTCCACAATGACACTTTAGGTCACACAGAGCAGAAGAAACGCAAAATGAGCTCAAATATCTCTAAATGGGAAAAATGGCTGTGGACGTAAACACAAAAGATGCTGGAAAATGGAGGTGGGACAAAAACGCTAAATGTCCAGCCCAATATTTGCTCTGTTAGGATAAGGTGCTCCATTCACTTTATAGTATAGTGATATTTTTAGGATTGGATTTCATTCAGCTTTTTTTTTCGGTATCAAGTGCCTAACAAATTCCCACCAAATGCCTTTATGCAGCTGAATTTTCTATTTTTCGTGCAACTATCATTTTCTGCCAGACGTTCAACCTTCATAGCGTTAAACACTTTCTACAAAACCGATCCTCAGGGAATAGTATTGCATTTCCAGCCAGCCAGCCCTATATGTCTCCTTTACTTTAGCCAAAAGTCCAATCATGTAGTTCTTCTAAGAAACTAAAAGGTTTGTGCCATTGTCGTCTTTTAATGCCTTCTGTATGGTTTTTTTAGAGTATTCGAAAAGTTTGTCCCTCCATCCAACAGTGGGCCAAGCCAAACAATTTTGCTGGATCAGTCAATGACCTGATGTGTATGGAGACAGACTGACTGTCCTTCAACATCAGCCATCGGAGGAAATAAGGATAGGCCATATTGAATTTCAACGTGTGAATACCTTGCAATTGGTTTGGTGGACCAAATCGTCTAAAAAATGTATCTGGAAATAGATAATGAATAATGATGCAATTTTGAGCAGCTTTTTTTGTGCCCTTACAATTAGATGTATATAAAGCTTATGTGATGTATATTAATCAATTGGTAATGGATGAAATAGATAACTATGTTTTTGATCTCAGTGGTAGCAGAGCGAAGACAACAAAGTACTATATGCCTACTTGCTGGCAAGTGTCCGGTGGGCGTTAAAGTATCCCGAGTTCTTGGTAGTAAACCCTTCCCAACCCTCCTCCTTTGCTCTTGAGTAATGGTTTTAGGGTCTTTTGTGTCATATTTATGCAATGCAGAGGGTACTAATAGAGTAGTTCAGTAAGAGCCAGGGAAGGAGTTGGGTATGGTTTGTGAATGAATGAATGAATGAGAACCTAGGGAATAATTAGATCAGCAAAATAGGTATAGATCTTGACGTGTGTAAGTGGTCCGAAGGAGAGAATTGAATGACAAATTATTTTTATGATAGATATTTTAACTCGTTCGAGGACCAAAATCAAAGCAAAAAGGATCTTGAATTCTAATTGCTGGGTACCTCCAACATTCAGGGGACTCTACCTTTCCATCTCCATCCCACGTAGTCCGCTCTAAACTTCCTGTCTACAAAGATTGTATAATGAGTATATCATTGTGGCATTGTTACTGTATGTATGTATTACACTCACTGGCCACTTTATTAGGTACACCTGTCCAACTTCTTGTTAACACTTAATTTCTAATCAGCCAATCACATGGCGGCAACTCAGTGCATTTAGGCATGTAGACATGGTCAAGACAATCTCCTGCAGTTCAAACCGAGCATCAGTATGGGGAAGAAAGGTGATTTGAGTGCCTTTGAACGTGGCATGGTTGTTGGTGCCAGAAGGGCTGGTCTGAGTATTTCAGAAACTGCTGATCTACTGGGATTTTCACGCACAACCATCTCTAGGGTTTACAGAGAATGGTCCGAAAAAGAAAAAAAATCCAGTGAGCGGCAGTTCTGTGGGCGGAAATGCCTTGTTGATGCCAGAGGTCAGAGGAGAATGGGCAGACTGGTTCGAGCTGATAGAAAGGCAACAGTGACTCAAATTGCCACCCGTTACAACCAAGCTAGGCCTAAGAGCATCTCTGAACGCACAGTGCGTCGAACTTTGAGGCAGATGGGCTACAGCAGCAGAAGACCACACCGGGTACCACTCCTTTCAGCTAAGAACAGGAAACTGAAGCTACAATTTGTACAAGCTCATCGAAATTGGACAGTAGAAGATTGGAAAAACGTTGCTTGGTCTGATGAGTCTCGATTTCTGCTGCGACATTCGGATGGTAGGGTCAGAATTTGGCGTAAACAACATGAAAGCATGGATCCATCCTGCCTTTTATGGAGCATCTTTGGGATGTGCAGCCGACAAATCTGCAGCAACTGTGTGATGCCATCATGTCAATATGGACCAAAATCTCTGAGGAATGCTTCCAGCACCTTGTTGAATCTATGCCACGAAGAATTGAGGCAGTTCTGAAGGCAAAAGGGGTCCAACCCGTTACTAGCATGGTGTACCTAATAAAGTGGCCGGTGAGTGTATATCACTATATTATGTAGGCACTGTACTTCTTTTGGCAAACAAAAGAGTATTTATCTACAGGACTAGGCACAATTATTTAGAAGATAGTATGGCAATGCAATGTCAAAAACTGGAAGCAATTTCTTTCACCCAGTGTTCCCCACCAATCATGATCCAGCCCCAATATTATATTGAGCTTTCCACCAAATGTGAAAAGCTGAATATAATATTGTGTCCAGTCTTCAATACCATCATTTGTACATCACATTCGTCTTAATTGTGATGCATCTCTGCAACGTGTGCAAGAAAACATTTCACAGACAAATTAACAGGACGAATGCGCCATGACAGATCTTGGCAATCATACCTGTATACAACTATTGACACTAAAGAATATGCTTAATCTTTAATTTTTCTCTCTGCAGAACACACACTTCTCTGACTTTGTGGACAAGCAGACCGGCTTTACAACAAACAATCTTCTGACTACACCCATTATGTATGGAAAAGAGGTTCTAGCAGTCATAATGGCCATTAACAAACAGCAGGCCGACGCCTTTACCAAGGAAGATGAAACTGTAAGATAACAAACTATTGTGTACAAAAGTTTTTGACAGGTGTTGACATTTTTTTGCAAAGAATACTTTAAAAAATAGAAGTGTTACTAGTTTATTTTTATTAATGAACAAAATGCAAAGTGAATGAATAAAAGAGAAATCTAAATCAGATTGATATTTGGTGTGACTGCCCTTTGCCTTCAAAAGAGCATTCTAGATACATTTACACAAAGTCAGAGATTTGGTAGAATTATCAGGTGAGTGAGAAACCAATTATACTAAGTAGGTGAGAATGATCATTTTTTCCATACATAGGTTCAAAATCAGTCATTAACTGAAACAGAAACAGCTCTGTTGGGGGTTTAAAATTAGGTTAGGAACAGATAAATGCTACTACAAAGGTGAGGTTTTGAAAGACAGTTTAACAGACCATACACCATAGAAAGACTAAGCTCAGTAACAAGACACAAGGTAGTTATTCTGCATCAGCAAGGTCTCCACCAGGCAAAGATTTCAAAGCAGACAGGGATTTCAAAATATGCTCTTCAATCTTTTTTGAAGAAGCACCAAGAAATGGGCAACGTTGAGGACTGTAAACGCAGCGGTTGATCAAAGAAACTTAGTTCAGAAGATGAAAGACATCTTTCATGTGTGTATCTTATCTAAATCATTTTTATAAATGATCTAGATAAGGGAACCAAAGGTAAACTAATCAAATTTGCAGATGATGCATAGCTAGCAGGGATAGCTAACACTAGAGAAGACAGAGAAAGGATGCAGAAAGACCTAGATAAGCTTGGAGAATGGGCAGCGACCAATAGAATGGAATTTACCAGGGAGAAATGCAAGATTTTGCATAAGGGCAAGAAAAATGAAAATTACATCTAGATTATAGGAGACATAGAACTAAGCAACAGCACGTGTGAAAAAAAACTTGCATATACTAAGAGATCACAGACTGCACATGAGTCAACAGTGTGTTGCGGAAGCAAAAAAAGCAAACACATTTCTAGGATGTATTAAGAGAAGCATGGAGTCTAGATCACATGAAGTAATTATCCCTCTACTCCTCCTTGGTCAGGCCTCATCTGGAATACTGTGTCCAGTTCTGAGCACCACATTTTAATAAAGACATTGAAAAACTGGAGCAAGTTCAGAGAAGAGCTACCAGGATGGTGAGCGGACTGTAAAGTATGTCCTACGAGGAACGATTAAAGGATCTGGGAATGTTTAGTTTGCAAAAAAGGAGACTAAGGAGAGACTTAATAACTGTCTACAAATATCTGAAGGCATTTCACAGTGTAGAGGGACCATTCTTATTCTCATTCATTTGCACATGGAAACATGAGGAGCAATGGAATGAAACTGAAAGGGAGAAGATACAGATTAGATATTAGAAAAAACTTTTTGACGGTGAGGGTGATCAATGAGTGGAACAGGCTGCCACGACAGGTGGTGAGTTCTCCTTCAATGGAAGTCTTAAAACAGAGGCTGGAAAGACATCTGTCTGATATGGTTTAGTGAATCCCGCATTGGTCAAGGGACATGATGACCCTGGAGGTCCCTTCCAACTCTAACATTCTATGATTCTATCATTCTATGATCATGCTTATTTTCCTATGAAATCGGAAGATCTTCAGCAGTGCCACTAGCTCAGAACTTCACCCATCTACTGTTAGGAGAAGTCTGGCCAGAAGTGATTTTTACAGAAGAATAAAGCCATACCTTCAACATACAAACAAGGATTTAGTTTGGGCAGAAAAATGGCAGCAAGTCCTCTGGAGTGATGAGTCAAAAAGTGAAATATGTGTCTAACAGAAAGAAGTTTGATTTCTGAAGGGCAAGAGAGCAGTACAATAATCAGTGCCTGCAGGCAACAGTGATACATGGAGGAGGCTCCTTGTAAGTTTGGAGCTACAGTTTAAAAAACGGAGTGGGGGTTTGGTCAAGATTAATGGTGTCCTTATTGCTGAGAAATACAGGCAGATACTTATTCATCATGCAATACCATCAAGGAGGCATCTGATTGGCTCCAAATTACCCCAATGACTCCAAAGATTAAGAACTATCTTCACCGTAAAGACGTTCTCCAAGGTCTGTGGAATAACCTCAATAACTGTGTACAAGCGTGCATAGAAGAACTGCTGCTTTTTTGAAGACAAGTGGCGGTCACACCAAATATTTATTTGATGTAGATTTCACCTTTGCTCATTCACTTTGCATTTTGTTAATTGATACAAATAAACTGTTAACACTTCAATTTTTAAAGCATTTTTACTGCGCAGCATTTTCCCACACCTGACTAAAACTTTTGCACAATGCCGTATATTTTATTATTAAACCTTATATAGATATGTGTTATGTATGCAATATATTTCATCTATTATTGCAGGTCTTCACCAAATATCTGGAATTTATATCTGTTGTTCTAAGACAACATCATATCAACTACCTTTATAGCATTGAATCACGAAAAAGTCAAGTAAGTAGATGTGCTTCTAAAAAATGGCAGCATGCAACCCAAGGTGACTGACATATATTGGTTTAGTTTGGTTGATGGGGGTCTGACTACTTGGATACTACCAAATTGGCAGGACAGAAACTTTCATCCCTGTTAGAATGGAGGAGCAGTACGAAAATGCAACTTACGCTCCTTTCATTTCCTTTGGCACTGTTGAGAGCTGTGCTCTTTTTTTTTCCTGACAGGCCCATAGAGAATAAAGGTCATAGACATAGTCATAGACATAGTACGTCCGATGGCAGATCCCCTGCTTTGATGCAGGCTCCGGCGGTGAGCCCGCATCAAAGCCGGGACATGTCAGCTGTTTTGAACAGCGGATATGTGCCCGCAATAGCAATTAACTAGTTAAGTGCCGCTGTCAAACGCTGACAGTGGCATTTAACTACCGCTTCAGGCCATCCGGCCGGAAATGCTCACACCAGTGACCCCCATCACGTGATCAGGGGTCATCGGTGCGTTGGCATAACAACCAGAGGTCTCCTGAAGACCTCTATGGTTGTTGATGCCAGATTGCTGTGATCGCCACCCTGTGGTCGGCACTCATAGCAATGCTGCAATTCTACTACATAGAGGTGATCTGAGCATCGTCTCTATGTAGTAGATCCGATCAGGCTATGCCAGCTTCTAGCCTCCCATGGAGGCTATTGAAGAATGGCAAAAGTAAAAAAAAAATGTTTTAAAAATATGAAAAAAATAAAAAAAAATAAAAGTTCAAATCACCCCCCTTTTGCCTCTTTCAAAATAAAGCAATAAAAAAAAAAAAATCAAACCTACACATACTTGGTATCACCGCTTTCAGAATCGCACGATCTATCAATAAAAAAAGGGATTAACCTGATCGCTAAACGGCATAGTGAGAAAAAAATTCAAAATGCCAGAATCACTTTTTTTTGGTCGCCGCGTCATTGCATTAAAATTTAATAAAGGGCGATCAAAAGAAAGTATCTGCACCAAAATGGTATAATTAAAAATGCCAGATCACAAAAAAGGGATCGGAAAATTGCGCAATTCTTTTTGTTTTTAGCAAAGTTGGGAATTTTTTTTTACCACTTACATAAAAAAGAAACTAGACATGTTTGGTGTCTATGAACTCGTAATGACCTGGAGAATCATAATGGAAGGACAGTTTTAGCATTTAGAGAACCTAGCAAAAAAGCCAAACAAAAAACAAGTGTGGGATTGCACTTTTTTTTGCAATTTCACCGCACAACCTCTGGTTGTCATGCGCACGCATCGCTGACCTACGATCACGCTACGGATGGCTGGAAGCGGTAGTTTGACAGCGTTTGACAGCGGCATTTAACTAGTTAATAGCGGCGGGTGAATCGTGATTCCACCCACCGCTATTGCGGGCACATGTCAGCTGTACAAAACAGCTGACATGTCCCAGCTTTGATACGGGCTCACCGCCGGAGCCCACATCAAAGCAGGGGATCTGACCTCGGACGTACTATCCTGTCCGAGGTCAGAAAGGGGTTAAAGATGATGCACAAGAAAGCCTTCAAACACTTTGCTGAAGACAAGTAGACTAATGGCATGTCTTACTGGAATCATGTCCTGTGGTCTGCTGAGAGCAAGATAAACTTATTTGGTTCAGATGGTGTCAAGCATGTGTGGCTGCAACCAGGTGAAGAGTATAAAGACAAGTGTGTCTTGTCTACAGTCAAGCATAATGGTGGCAGTGTCATGGTTCGGGGCTGCATAAGTGCTGCCGGCTGTTGGGAGCTACAATTCATTGAGGGAATCATGAATGCCAACATGTACTGTGACATACTGAAACAGCATGATTTCCTACCTTCAGAAACTGGGCCTCAGGGCAGTATTCCAACACTCCTCCAGGACGACCACTGCCTTGCTAAAGAAACTGAGGGCAAAGGTGCTGGACTGGCCAAGCATGTCTCCAGATCTAAACCCTATTGAGCATCTGTCAGGCATCCTCAAATGGACGGTGGAGGAGCGCAAGGTCTCTAACTTCAACCGGCTCTATGATCCCGTCATGGAGAAGTGGAAGAGTTTTCTAGTGGCCACCTGTGAAGCTCTAGTGAACTCCATGCCCAAGAGAGTGAAGGAGGTGCTTGAAAATAATGTTGACCACACAAAATATTGAAAATTTGGATAATGAATAATGGATAGTTTGGCTCAATTTGTCCATTTTCACTTAGGGGGGTACTCACTTTTGTTACCAGCTGTTCCGACATTAATGGCTGTGTGTTGAGTTATTTAGAGGGCACCAAACTTACACTGTTATACAAGCTGTACACCTACTACTTTACATTGCATCTGGAGCATTTATAGATGGAGAAGAGCCCACTAAAGTGATAGAAGTCCCTGGCAGAGCTGATTGTTACGTGCTATGCCCCAGGACCTCTGGTATGTTCAGCAGACACTTGATGATCAGATGATCGCCAGGTCCTACAGAAGCATTGGCAGTGCAGCTGCTTCTAATCACTACATTGCGCTTGTAGAACACCATATAACTGGCTAGAGAGAAGACAGAAATAGTGATAAACTGCTTTTGTCCCTTCTCCAGGGTCCCCGTATGTGCCTGTTAGCCAGGAACTGGACCTCCTCCCACTAGATTTCACTAGAAAGAGCTTTAAACCTGGGTCGTAAATTTACAATGATGCAAGATTAAAGCTTGGAACCAAGGGCTATAATTTTACGGCGCTCGATCATTATAAATTTAATATCGTATTTCATTAAGAAGCAGTTTTCTGACATTCATGTTACTCATGTGGAAATCTAATTGCCCTATTATACTTTAAAAAGATAGTCCAAACTTTTGACAAGTTTCACCAAAAGCTTAGGACGTTATATATTAACGATTCCCAGCAGTTCCCGATCCCCGCTGATCATGACCTACTGCTATGACGTTCTGACACAGACATGTGACGATCAGGGGTGGGATTAGTGATCATTTAGGCCACGGCACACGTTGAGTATTTGGTGAATTTTTTTGTAAGCATAAACCAGGAGCGGGTGAAAAATACATAAGTGGTGACGTGTTTCTATTATACTTTTCCTCTGATTGTTCCTCTCCTGATTTTGCCTTACAAATACTGATGTCAAATACTGACCAAATGCTGACCGTGAGACCTTAGAAGCAATGCAGCACCAAAAAGACCTAACTGGCATTCTGCTTTTTTTGGATAAACTAT
Organism: Ranitomeya variabilis; assembly: GCF_051348905.1. Taxonomy (NCBI): domain Eukaryota; kingdom Metazoa; phylum Chordata; class Amphibia; order Anura; family Dendrobatidae; genus Ranitomeya; species Ranitomeya variabilis. The sequence continues at coordinate 59,578,893 of NC_135235.1, forward strand.
CGTGCAGTTATATCGGATTAACACTGCAAGATATAGAAAATATATCAAAGTAAGAAAAATACAATGAAGCTGCTTTCCATCAGACAGGTAATTTTTGTCTTGCATGTACTGTAACAATGACCGTTCTCCGCGCTTCCTCTCCGCAGATCCTGCTTTGGTGCGCCAACAAGGTGTTTGAGGAACTTACCGACATTGAGCGTCAGTTTCACAAAGCTCTTTATACTGTCAGAATATACCTGAACTGTGATCGCTACTCTGTGGCTCTGCTGGACATGACAAAAGAAAAGGTGACGTCTACAGATGTAATATGAAGGTTGATAAAGCCAAGGCTTCATTATAAGCACAGCATGAAGGCAGGAGAAAGTACTACTATGCTGGGTACTCAGCCTTCAGGTCACAGGAGGTTGACCACACAAAATCCTGTGAAGATCAGTGCAGCATTTTTTTGTCCAACTTTATAAACTAAGGGCTTGTTCACACTCTACATTTTTGTTGCTTTTTTCCCCCACGCGTTTTACAGCACAAGCAAAGTGAATGAGACTTCTGAGATCATGTGCACATGCTTCTTATTTTTTCTTGCAGATTTGAAGTGTGTCAATTCTTACCCTTACACTTACACAATATCTATCTGTCTAACATTTCTTTTTATCTATTAACTACTTGAAGATCCGGCATTCAAATCTAAGTGGGTGATGAGGGAAATTGGAGTGGAACACGTGCCGCTGAAAATGTTGAGCATTCTCTTAATCAGTTTCGGGACCAGGTCATTTTCCCCAATTTTCCTCTTTCCTGAACGAAGCACATTTTCGGGCTTTTGGTTTAAAGAGCTGTAAAAAATTTTTAGTCTTCGGATATTGAAATAATTCTGACCTTTTTTTCCTCCAATGTGAGTCCTAATTTTTTTGTTATTTTCACACTCTCCTTTTTTACATTTTTTTTGCTGATATTGGTAGGAAAATATAGAAAATGCTTGTCTCTTTTTCACATTCTAATTTATGACCATCAATGATTACTAAAATAAATTTTAAAATTAGTTTCCCTCTACGTAACAATTATTTTTATACATCAGACACTTTTTTTTTCAGTGGGATCTGGGCTAGTAATAGTAATACTGAATGGCCAGGTTCTTCTTCAGTACCAGTTGCCCTATATACTGTACTGCAGAAAGCGTCTGGATATCACATGTGATAAAATCTGTAGTTGAAAAGGAGAACATCACTGTGCAGAGTACTAAAAACAGAGCAGATCATGTACAGTATATTTATGACATTTGCCTTCATTGACTTTTCACTTTTTCTTTTATCTAGGAGTTCTACGAACAATGGCCAATCCTACTAGGAGAAGTACCACCTTATAAAGGACCAAAGACCCCTGATGGAAGGGTTTGTAAGGCCTTTGCTCTATGCTGCATATTGAATAATACACGTATATGTTTATTTTGGCTATAAGGGCAGTTGGTGTAGAAAATAAACTCTCTCCTCATGTAGAATACTTCTATAGGATCCTAGAATCATAGAATGTTAGAATTGGAAGGGACCTCCAGGGTCATCTGGTAGAACATCAGTAACACAGATGCAGCAGATAAGCCACCCATAGTAATCTCTGGACCAATACTGTCCTTTAGTTTGTCTTAAATTTGAGGGTACGACAAAGTGGGACTTATCCGCTGTGGACACAATAGGTCTTAGTCCTGTTCAGGGGACCAGCATCTTGTGTTGGCATGAACTTGTCATCCAGCCAGTGCCTAAGCCAAGTGATGTGCCAAGAGTACAGAGCCGGCCAAAAAAATCTTTACACTTGCGCAGCAAAAAAAAACTTTACATATAAAATCCACATCATAATTTCACTTTTTAAAAGTGTACACAATGGGGGAGATAATAAAAAACTGTCTAATATTAAAGCTAGCTTTGTTGCAAATATCAACCAATCAATGCTCAGTTTTCACTTCTCTGGTAAAGCGAAAGCTGCACTCTGATTGGTTGTTATGTGCAGCTCAGCCAGTTTTGCTATTAGGCAGTCTTTTATTATCTCCCACAGTTTTTAATTATCTCCCACAATGGGTTGAAAGAAGCTTAAAATGGAAGAGAAATCCGTGCCTTGACTCTGCTCGAGAAGGGGGATTCGGTGATTGCTGTAGCTAGAGATCTGGGAGTGTCAAGAGAAGCAATTTATCAACTGAAGCGGTCGGCGGCATCATTGCCTCCTGGGATGGTACTGCAGCGCCCCAGAGTCCTGGTCGTTGCAGTAATGTTGCTCTTCCACAAGGGGGAGTGATGTTACGTCTGATGGTACTAAAGGAGTTCACCTTGCCAGGTATCACAGTCACACACTACACTTTACACTCCAGTCCACCAGGGGGAGCAAAGCTTCTATCCACTAGGGCACTCCTCACACACGGGTAAAACTGGTGGGTTGGATAGGAAATGAGGCAGAGAGAAGCAGACTGGGCTTCGACCAGACAACATCGAGGGAGAAGCAGCCTGGGTTTGACCTAGAGAGGTCCCACCAGGGGTGGGATCCTGACAGAGGTCTAGCAAGAGATAGAACGTTACGGAGCTGCGCCTGCACATCATTGCGGCAGCATCCTAAGAAAGGACACAAAGCAAAGTATATTGTGGAGAGTGAGAACCGAAGTCACAGCACAAGGAGATAACACCGGGAGGAGTCCTGCCCCGAGGTAGGCAGCCTCCTTCCGAGGTGCGTAGCCAGTGGCCGGAACACCGAGGGAGTACTGACTCTACGCATTTCTCCAAACAATGGCAGGACAGTCAATTCCAAGTTGGCTGCCCAACCTAAATACCTAAGAAGACACGGAGGCAATTGTGGGAGAGGGGCGTCTCTAGGGTCCCTATAAATTAACTCCAGGCCTACCCCGTCATACGGGTTGTCCTATCCATATCATCTGGGGGACAGAGAGAGAACATCAGAAATATTCACGAAGGTTGTGAGGACTTTCCCGTGGTGCTCAGCAGGGAGGTACTACAACACACAGGCGCTAGTAGGAAGGCTACTGATTTCCTCCTGGCTAAGGGAACTCTGGATGTGCCTTCGGACCGGCCGGACTCAGCCAGCCCTGTGAGCGGTACTTTGGACTGTGGACTCTGAAGTCTTCAGTAAAAGGTAAAGAGACTGCAACCTTTGTGTCCTCGTTATTCATCATGCCTTACAATGACCACTATCATCATCCACACACTTCGAGAAGCCCTAGGGACATACTTCACCTGTGGGAAGGTATACCATCTGGCTGCCATTCCATCACCCCAGCGGACCCCCAGCAGCGTCGGTAACCCTGAGCGAATACCACAGGTGGCGTCACGAACACCGTACAAACTTACACCTTTAATTGGGTGCTCCTCAGCAGGGCCACGGACCGGGTCGGGCCACCGTGACATCCCCAGAGCCGAGTACCCCATTGCCCTGCGCCTGGGGGCGATCCAGTACCGCAGAGGAAGTCAGGCTCTGGCGCACCTAAGAAGACTTCACCAAGGACTGATACTGTATCAGTCCTTGGTGAAGTCTTCTTAGGTGTATCAGTCCTTGGTGAAGTCTTCTTAGGTGCCCCAGAGCCTGACTTCCTCTGCAGTACCATCCCAGGAGGCAAATGATGCCGCCGACTGCTTCAGTTGAAAAATTGCTTCTCTTGACACTCCCAGATCTCTAGCTACAGCAATCACCAAATCCCCCTTCTCGAGCAGAGTCAAGGCACGGGACAGTACAGTTTCTTTGGTGTCCCTTGGTGTCATTGAAGCGTGTGAGGGATAACTCAGCAGTTAGATGGCTGTTGTAATTTTACCAAATAAAGTATTAAACAGTAAGTCAACTTTTAGGGGATTTTTTAATGTGTTTCAGTGCCTTTCCTTTTAAGCAAATTGGGCGGAATTTGGGTAGAAAGCCTCTAGCTGTACTCTACTGTGTGCATGCACTCAGGGAGGGACTGTGCGCTCCGGTCTTATAAGATGTCTGTTGAGTGATCGGTGGTGGTTTCAAGACTTGGACCCCACCGATATGCTCAGGATTAAAGGCCCTAAAACGTATACAAAGTCTCTGTATACTCTTCAATTTAGTAATATTCTTTTCAAGATTGATTGTTGTCATTCAATAGGAACCTTCACAGAGTATATAAGGGAAATGCAAATCTTTTCATTATACGGCGGTTCAATGTGATTGTAGAAAACCACAATGCCTCCCTTGTAGCTCCTGACCAGTGGTCAACAACCTGCAGCTCTCCAGCTAATGTGGCGCCACCACACCCAGCGTTCCCTGGCAGCTGCCTGACAACTGGAGGCTGCGAGAACAGCTGGAATACCGCAGATTGCTGACCCCTACTTTAGACACCACAGTGTCTAACCTGTTGTTTTCTCTTGTTGTCTTCTTGAGTAATTGTCATGGACACAACTCAACTGGTGTTTTTCTTTTTTTTTTGCTCAGGAAGTTAATTTTTACAAGATAATTGATTATATTTTGCACGGGAAAGAAGAAATCAAAGTCATCCCGTAAGACATTAACCCTTTATACCACAACCACTGCAATTGTTGGACCCTGTCATCACTCTATATTAATTCCTGTTATGTTTTGTCATTAAAGCACTCCCCCTGAGGATCACTGGTCGCTCGTGAGTGGGCTGCCCACCTATGTTGCTGAAAATGGATTTGTAAGTTTTTTCTATGATATGCATATAAATAATGTGTAACTTCCTAATATGCCTGAAATCCAACTGTTTCCTTTGGGATAAGTGGGATAATGTCACAGTAAAGCTAGAACAGCCTGCAGCCACCACTAGATGGAGCTAAGGGGAGCATTGCATACATTGACCTCAATAATAATGCTGAATAGAATAAATGGCGGCTGTTGGGGGACAGAACTTTAAATTAAAATTATATTAGATGCAGACCCTTTGTAAATAATAAATGCATAGGAGTCATGAATGTGATCACTTATTTGATGTTATTTTTTCATGAGTCAGATTTGCAACATGATGAACGCATGCGCCGATGAATACTTCACATTTCAGGTGAGAAAATCAATCATTTACATTCATTTTTTTTCAGGAATTTATCCTAATTCTAATTACTTGTACAAAATTATATTTTACCATTATTCCGATGCAGGTTTAGAGGGTAAGTAATCTTATAGATGTAATCACATGCATTCTTCTATCAGAGTCTATTTTTTCTGTAGAGATCTATCATATATATTCCGCTGGAACAATAAAAGGATGATTTAACTTTGTCTTTTTAGAAAGGGGAGGTGGATGAGAGCGGATGGACTATTAAAAATGTCCTGTCCCTGCCCATTGTGAACAAAAAGGAAGAGATTGTGGGGGTAGCGACGTTCTACAACCGGAAGGATGGGAGACCATTTGATGAGTATGACGAGCAAATCACTGAAGTAAGGACTAAACTGTGCAAATATTTAACAGCAAAAGTTATATATATATCTATATATCTGTATATTGCAATTAGACATGTTTTGTTATATACATGTTTATTTCCTTTGTGTTTACTGGAGCAACACAAAAAAACAGGAAAAAAGGGCAAATTAAACATAATTTCATGCAAAACCCCAAAAATGGGCAGGACAAAATTGTTGGCATCGTTCCAAAATTATGGGTTAATAATTTTGTTTCAAGCATGTGACGCTTGTTCAAATTCACCTGTTGCAAGTAACAGGTGTGGTCAATACGAAAATGACACCTGAACCCAGATAAAAAGGGGAGAAGTTGACTCAATCTTTGCATTGTGTGCCTGTGTGTGCCACACTAAGCATGGAGAACAGAAAGAGGGGAAGAGAACTGTTTGGCCCTTGGCACCCCAGTCCAACACTGAATGTATATATTTATCAACAAGTGGAGAATCACAGGGGAAAGAAGGAGAGTAAATAGTAGCGGTCACAGTGGACCATATGTATTTAGTATGTATTTAGATACAGTTAGGTCCATATATATTTGGACAGAGACAACATTTTTCTTATTTTGGTTATAGACATTACCACAATGAATTTTAAACAAAACAATTCAGATGCAGTTGAAGTTCAGACTTTCAGCTTTCATTTGAGGGTATCCACATTAAAATTGGATGAAGGGTTTAGAAGTTTCAGCTTCTTAACATGTGCCACCCTGTTTTTAAAGGGACCAAAAGTAATTGGACAGATTCAATAATTTTAAATAAAATGTTTATTTTTAGTGCTTGGTTGAAAACCCTTTGTTGGCAATGACTGCCTGAAGTCTTGAACTCATGGACATCACCAGACGCTGTGTTTCCTCCTTTTTGATGCTCTACCAGGCCTTCACTGCAGTGGTTTTCAGTTGCTGTTTGTTTGTGGGCCTTTCTGTCTGAAGTTTAGTCTTTAACAAGTGAAATGCTGCTCAATTGGGTTGAGATCAGGTGACTGACTTGGCCATTCAGGAATATTCCACTTCTTTGCTTTAATAAACTCCTGAGTTGCTTTGGCTTTATGTTTTGGGTCATTGTCCATCTGTAGTATGAAACGACGACCAATCAGTTTGGCTGCATTTGGCTGGATCTGAGCACACAGTATGGCGGCTCTGAAGACCTCAGAATTCATTCCTGTGTCACATCATCAATAAACACTAGTGACCCAGTGCCACTGGCAGCCATGCATGCCCAAGCCATCACACTGCCTCCGCCGGGTTTTACAGATGATGTGGTATGCTTTGGATCATGAGCTGTACCACGCCTTCGCCATACTTTTCTCTTTCCATCATTCTGGTAGAGGTTGATCTTGGTTTCATCTGTCCAAAGAATGTTCTTCCAGAACTGTGCTGGCTTTTTTAGATGTTTTTTAGCAAAGTCCAGTCTCGCCTTTTTATTCTTGATGCTTATGAGTGGCTTGCACCGTGCAGTGAACCCTCTGTATTTACTTTCATGCAGTCTTCTCTTTATGGTAGATTTGGATATTGATACGCCGACCTCCTGGAGAGTGTTGTTCACTTGGTTGGCTGTTGTGAAGGGGTTTCTCTTCACCATGGAGATTATTCTGCGATCATCCACCACTGTTGTCTTCCGTGGGCGCCCAGGTCTTTTTGCATTGATGAGTTCACCAGTGCTTTCTTTCTTTCTCAGGATGTACCAAACTGTAGATTTTGCCACTCCTAATATTGTAGCAATTTCTCGGATGGGTTTTTTCTGTTTTCGCAGCTTAAGGATGGCTTGTTTCACCTGCATGGAGAGCTCCTTTGACCGCATGTTTACTTCACAGCAAAACCTTCCAAATGCAAGCACCACACCTCAAATCAACTCCAGGCCTTTTATCTGCTTAATTGAGAATGACATAACGAAGGGATTGCCCACACCTGTCCATGAAATAGCCTTGGAGTCAATTGTCCAATTACTTTTGGTCCCTTTAAAAACAGGGTGGCACAGGTTAAGGAGCTGAAACTCCTAAACCCTTCATCCAATTTTAATGTGGATACCCTCAAATGAAAGCTGAAAGTCTGAACTTCAACTGCATCTGAATTGTTTTGTTTAAAATTCATTGTGGTAATGTCTATAACCAAAATAAGAAAAATGTTGTCTCTGTCCAAATATATATGGACCTAACTGTACATATTAAATATAGTTGTTTAATCATCAAAAATCAATAAAATTACAAAGTGCTTGGAAAAATAAGAAATTTAGCGATTTACCTCTTATTAAAAATCCTCAATGTTCCCAAGGGCTGAGAAATGTTCTTTTCTATTGTGTACTGCTTGTTGCCAACGTTAACAGCTACCTCTGCAGTCCATCAGCGATGGATGATTTCCTAGGTGAGATAAGCTCTTACAAGCTCCTTGCTGTTGAGCAAGAAAAACTGGAAAGACAATAGGCAGAATAGGGTCTTAACCGAGTTGAAACAGGGAGACAAAAGAAGTTATGCTCACCTGGGAGGTTGTAAAGTCACGACACCTGTATAAGTATCAAAAAGGCTACAGTAAACCTACCATGTGAAGAAAATGATGAGGCTGGAGAGGAGTGTGTTAAAATCTGAGGTCCAAAGATAATCAAGAGATCGGAAATGTGGAAATGTGGTTTATTAGTTGACGTGTTTCGAAGTGACACACTTCTTCATGAGGCCGAACCACAATCTGTACCACTATTGATTAAAGGTGTGTCGGAATGAGATGCATCAAGTTAATTAAGAAGTGTGCACTTTTTAATGAATTTGAGGCACCTTTCAGCTGCCATGAGGCCCCGCAATGTCCACCCCTGGCCACACCACCTCTGGCTATGTGGGAGTAGCATGCTGAGACTGGGGAAAAAACGCCAAGCGTTATAAAATTATTACACAACTACGACTTGTGCAAACATTTTTATGACATCTCATACAGTTTTACGTCAGAATTCTGGTGGAAACTGTTTGATGTTTCGGGACCTTAGTATATTGTTCTGGTTATTTACTGCATATTAGACACCTGCTCAGATGGGACAAAAATGTTTTGATGATGGCCCTGGCTGAAGCCCTACAGAGAACCCAGTGGTTGATGTACAACCATTATATCTAGTCACGACACAAGTCGGGTGACATTGTACAATTTCATATCAGAATGTAGAAGTCCATCAGAAAGAAGAACTGTCAATTCTTGACTGACCAACATACTTTATAGTTATATAAGTTTCTACTGTCTAGGAAACACTTGGGACTGTCTGACATATTTGTCTTGTGTCATAGCACTGACAACATCTTTCCTATTCCAGACCCTGACCCAGTTTCTAGGATGGTCGGTTCTGAACACTGATACTTATGACAAAATGAATAAGCTAGAAAACAGAAAGGACATTGCCCAGGAGATGTTGATGAACCAGATGAAGTGCACGCCTAAAGAACTCCAGAGTATTCTGGTAAATGTCTTCAAGGCTGTCCTCTACTTAAGATCAAGACTAAGATGTGAGGTCTAACCAAAGCAATGCTTCCATTTTAGAAATCGAATGAAAAGTTAAATAAGAACGTAGACGACTGTGAGCAGAAGGACTTGGTGAAGATATTGGTAAGATTCGTGGAGGGACATAAATGTAAACAATTATCAGTTCAAGTTATGAAATATAAGTATAATAAAAAGCTAAGAAAAAATTCAAGGTCTTCCGATTAGATAAGTCAACGTAATATGGGAAAATCGGCAAGACTAGTTTTTCTTTGTGAAGATTTTCTTACACTGTGCACTGGCCATGCTGCTCTACTGAAGCTAAGCTGCAGTACTTGAGACTGGCCACTACATGGTGTGTGGAGCTGTGATGCTACGGCTCTGTACACGGTGTACTTACAGCCGGCGCAGACCATGCTAACAACTGATTGGTGGGGATGCCTGGTGTTGAACCCCAGCTGATTTATGGCTAGACAAACAATATTATAGTCATAGGCAACCCTTTAAATAGATGGAGCACTCCCTTTAAGACTGTCATTTTTTTTGCCAGAGGAAAAAGAAATTACAAGGATAAGCCCACACAAATTTGAGTGTTACACATAAGGCCCATTAGGGTTTTCATGGAAATTGTGTAAAGTTTAATTTCTCCTTTGGTGGGAAATGTTACACTTGTTCTTAGATTTCCCTAAAAGATGCAACCATTGGACACCTAAATCTAATACTAATGAATTATTTTAAAAACGTACCTATCCAAAGGAAATAACCCCTTTAAATGTTAATAGATTCACATTAAAGTTATATTAATGTAGAAAATATTAAGTATTAAACTAACAATATTGAAAGGGTTGTCCAAGACTGAGATATTAATGACATATTCTTAGAATAGGTTATGAATGCGAGATAGGTGGGGATCCAACAGTCGAAACCCCCACCGGTCAACATGCTGGCCGGCCACAACCACTTGAAGTAAGCTGGAAAACCACAGCTCCATGCACTGTGTAGTGGCCGTTCTCAGGTACTACAGCTCAGTTCCTACAGCACAAATATTCGGTGTCATCTCCACAGTATATTGCTTTAAGGCCTATGTGGACATTTTTTGTGCTGTTCTATAAAATGGCCTATAAAAGCATAGACACGCCTTTGGAAAACAAATCCATAAGTTAAGGAAAGTCTTCGACCCGACTAATAGGATCCATCTGCTCACAATTGTTTACCTTCTTTTGAACAGAAAGAAGAGCTGCCAGACCCGGCGGCGCTGGAACTTTATGAATTCCGCTTTAGTGACCTGCCAGTGTCCGAGCACGATCTCATCAAGAGCGGCATTCGGCTGTTCGTAGAACTAAATGCTGTCGAAAAATTTAAGGTGCCGGCAGAGGTAAATGGCCTGATATACATAGTGATTTCCTTGTTGTATAGCTATTTTATTTACATGGTTTATATGATACCTGAAACATGAGTATACTAATATTATACAATTCATATATATATACGTTTGTTACAAAGTTACATAGTTAATACACTCGAAAGCCCAAAAATTACAAATGCCCATGAAGTTCAACTAATTGATAATGGATAAAAAATAATAAAGTGGATGGGGTTCTTGTACAACCACAATGCACGATCTAGGCCGCCCCAAAAGAGATAATCTTTCCCTCCTGATCCCGATCGTCAATCCACTGAACTAAAAAATTCAGAAAAAAACTTTACACTAGTGATGAGCGAACGTGCTCTGATAAGGTGTTATCTGATGAATACTGCTGGAGAAAATAGCGCAAAATAGGGTCTTATCCGAGACAATTGGGGTTAATACAATAAGATTGTGCTCACCAAATAGAGCTATTATTATAACATTGATATCAGAAGACCCAAGTACATGTTATAGAGTCGAGAATGTGGCGAATAATAACGCCCACCCCCAGACTGACTCAATCCGCTCCAAGAACATCACGTAAATAAGGAGAAAATGCGGAGCATCGATGAAAAATAAGTAGCATATTTTATTTTAATTACTAATGATCCATATAAAAGTTAAAATTGTTTGTACCATAAAGTAACACACTCATAAGATGACGCCAATCAAAATGCTGAGAAGCCACCCACAGCGCCCCAAAGAGGGAGACCCCATAATCTAATAATGTCAAAATGACAAATGATCTATACTAGCTATGCCAGCTAAACAAAATGTATAGTCATGACCGCAGAGTTCCCCAAAAAAGTGTTAAATGTCAATGAATCCCATAGCAAGTAAAGGAGTCTGATATACATGGGCCAGGCTTACCAGTAGAGGGGACGTAGTGGGGGGGCAGCCGGAAGATGGACCCCGACGGCTGTCCCCACCACTCATATATTATTGGGGGGACATTATTGTCCCCCCACTCATATATTATTGGGGGGACAGCCAAAAGATGGACCCCGACGGCTGTGCCCCCCACTACGTCCCCTCTACTGGTAAGCCTGGCCCATGCATATCAGACTCCTTTACTTGCTATGGGATTCAGTGATATTTAACACTTTTTGGGGGGAACTCTGCGGTCATGACTATACATTTTGTTTAGCTGGCTTAGCTAGTATAGATCATTTGTCATTTTGACATTATTAGATTATGGGGTCTCCCTCTTTGGGGCGTTGTGTGTAGCTTCTCAGCATTTTGATTGGAGTCATCTTATGAGTGTGTTACTTTATGGTACAAACAATTTTAACTTTTATATGGATTATTAATAATTAAAATAAAATATGTTACTTACGCATTTTCTCCTTATTTACATATTATTATAACATGTAGGATTATCCGCTGCCACAGATCCACAGGTCCACAAGTGACCAGACCAAAGGGTAAGCGTGGAAATAATCTGCGCTGCCGAATAACTGAAGGTCCGGACGTGTTCTCATAAAGAAGTGTGGTTTATTCTACGCGTTTCGAAGTTCTATGACTTCTTCACCAGGAAGTACCACAAACGTCATTTGATGGTCTGTGGTCACCCCCTGCAGGACCACTCCTCCTTCATAGGGGGTGTCTTGCTAATTGCCGATCATCTCTACCTGTTGTCTGTTCCATTTGTACAACAGCAGGAGACATTGATTGTCAATCAGTGTTGTTTCATAACTTGACAGGTTGAGTTCACAGAAGTGTTACTGACTTGGAGTTACATTGTGTTGTATAAGTGTCCCCTTAAATTTTTTGAGCGCTTTATAATGCCCACATATTACTAGTGTCCAAGTACAAAACTTTACATTTATCTCCATTACTCTAAAACTATGATCATGAACATTTTCCTGGATTCCTCCCCAGTAATTTCATTGAAGAACATACAGTACCATCCCACTTCTCCACAGTGGACAGCTGAATTCAGCATCACCGCATGTGTAGATAAGGTAGACTTTACAGAGAACTTGCCAAGATGAACATGTCCGTAGTTTGAGCTGTCAGAAATATTACATAGAATGAAACAAGCTGACTGGGTTGATACATAGATTCGTTGGAAATTATATGGGATAATTTAGATTATACTAATTTGAATTCTTGCTATTTTTATTCTTAGGAGTCCAGTGGGCGGTCCAATTCAGTCTTTGAGTGTAAGACCTCCCACTGGACTCCTAAAAATAGGAAGAGAAGGCTTTCAAATCAATAAAATTCAGGTTATATTCAATATTTTCTCATAAAAATAAATATCAGTCTGCCCAGCTTTTCCTGCTCTGTACAATGCTGCTGTCGGCAACGTGTCTGCCTCTTTCCGCTGAAATATTCATGAACACTCAGGCAAGCTTCCTAAACTTTATGGAGAGTGCAAAAGAGATTTCTGTAATCCATGCAAGCATGGACTGACAGATATCTATTTTATGGCTGTCCCATGAAGGAAACTTATTTTTCTGACTTCACAAACTGCAGACAATCAACTCTTTTGAACTCATATATAAAAATGAGAACCCCAAGTGATCAATGAAAGCTGTTTATACATTTTCTGTGCAGCAGCCAACAATGGTGAACCAGGGGCTTCAAAACTAATAAAGGTGGGTCCCGAGACTCCTGACCAATAAGGCATGAAGACAGGCGCTGTTTAAATGAAGCAACACCCCTTTAATGAAACTGACCCTTTTAAGATAGGTCATCAATATCTGATCACCCGCTTTGCTTATCTGAAGGGGTCACGTTTTCACTTGGGATTGAGCTACTCTAAACTGACACCAGACAGAGCCATAACAAAATGTATAGCGCTGCGCCACGGCAAATAATGAAGGTGACGCGGATCTCGCTGGAACGCCACTGCCCCTTTATTTAACCGATCAGCCAGAAGATAGGCTCAAGATGAATATCATCTTCCCTAATTACCTAATTATGTTTTGCTTCTTGTTTTAATTTTCACTAAATGATGATGGAGAGGAAAATTTTTCCAAAATCTATTCTGCAATGAATGGCTTCAGGTCAGGGATGGGCAGCTCTGTGATGCATAAAATCAGCTTTTCGCGAACCTTGGGATGTGGCCTTTTCCTTGTGGGCCTACAGGCCAGTGATATTATACAAAGCCAAATGCAAAAATTGGCATATCAACCTGAAATAAAGGAAACTTGATATAGTTAAACACAGTTTTATTCTTTGCATAAAAAATATATAACTTGGTTAGAAAAATATCCATTTTGTGGCTTCAGCTCTTGGGTAGATCGAGGTGTCTCCAGAGTTAGGCCAGGGTCACACTAGCAGTATTTGGTCAGTATTTTACATCAGTATTTGTAGCCAAAACCAGGAGTGGGTGATAAATCCAGAAGTGGTGCATATGTTTCTATTAGGCCGGGGTCACACTAGACCGTAATACGGACGAGTGCTATGCGATAAAAAATCGCATAGCACTCGGCCCAATGTTAATCTATGGTGCAGCTCCCATCATCCGATATTTTCTCCACCGTATTTCGGATCCGAGGGAACTCGCAGCAGGCTGCGATTGTCAGCGTATCTCGGCCGAGACTCGCCAATGAAAGTCTATGGGTGCGAGAAAAAATCGGATTACACACGGACCATGCGTGTGCATTGCGAGAAATACCCAGCGGTGTTCTATAGAAAAGCCGGTAATTCAATTGCCGGCTTTGCATTTCTCCTTCACAAACCCGACAGGATATGAGACATGGTTTACATTCAGTAAACCATCTCATATCCCCCTTTTTTTGCATATTCCACACTACTAATGTTAGTAGTGTGTATGTGCAAAATTTCAGCACTGTAGCTGCTAAAATAAAGGGTTAAATGGCGGAAAAAATTGGCGTGGGCTCCCGCGCAATTTTCTCCGCCAGAATGGTAAAGCCAGTGACTGAGGGCAGATATTAATAGCCAGGAGAGGGTCCATGGTTATTGGCCCCCCTGGCTACAAACATCTGCCCCCAGCCACCCCAGAAAAGGCACATCTGGAAGATGCGCCTATTCTGGCACTTGGCCACTCTCTTCCCACTCCCTGTAGCGGTGGGATATGGGGTAATGAAGGGTTAATGCCACCTTGCTATTGTAAGGTGACATTAAGCCAGATTAATAATGGAGAGGCGTCAATTATGTCACCTATCCATTATTAATCCAATTGTTTGAAAGGGTTAAAAAACACACACACACACACACATGATTAAAAAGTATTTTAATGAAATAAACACAGCGGTTGTTTTAATATTTTATTGCTCTCTCATTCCATTTTCAGACCCTCGCTTGGCAAAACAATAAACACACAATATACATACCCTCTCTGATGAACTGTCACGTCCCACGAAGTAATCCATCTGAAGGGGTTAACTAATATTACAGGCAGAGCTGCGATAAACCACTCGCTCGTGCCTGTAATCCCCGGGTGCTGAAAGGAAAGCAGTGATCTATACTTACATTCAGTCGCGGTGATGCGCCCCTGCTGGATGTTCTCATGAACTGCAGCCTGGGAACTTTTTCCCACGCTCCAGGTCATATGAGGACATCCACCAGGGGGCGCATCACTGCGACTGAATGAAATGTAGGTCAATGACCTATAGTTACCTTCAGTCGCGGTGATGCGCCCCCTGGTGGATGTCCTCATATGACCTGGAGCGTGGGAAAAAGTTCCCAGGCTGCAGTTCATGAGAACATCCAGCAGGGGCGCATCACCGCGACTGAATGTAAGTATAGATCACTGCTTTCCTTTCAGCACCCGGGGATTACAGGCACGAGCGAGTGGTTTATCGCAGCTCTGCCTGTAATATTAGTTAACCCCTTCAGATGGATTACTTCGTGGGACGTGATCGGACATCAGAAGGTATGTATATTGTGTGTTTATTGTTTTGCCAAGCGAGGGTCTGAAAATGGAATGAGAGAGCAATAAAATATTAAAACAACCGCTGTGTTTATTTCATTAAAATACTTTTTAATCATGTGTGTGTGTTTTTTAACCCTTTCAAACAATTGGATTAATAATGGATAGGTGACATAATTGACGCCTCTCCATTATTAATCTGGCTTAATGTCACCTTACAATAGCAAGGTGGCATTAACCCTTCATTACCCCATAGCCCACCGCTACAGGGAGTGGGAAGAGAGTGGCCAAGTGCCAGAATAGGCGCATCTTCCAGATGTGCCTTTTCTGGGGTGGCTGGGGGCAGATGTTTGTAGCCAGGGGGGCCAATAACCATGGACCCTCTCCTGGCTATTAATATCTGCCGTCAGTCACTGGCTTTACCACTCTGGCGGAGAAAATTGCGCGGGAGCCCACGCCAATTTTTTCCGCCATTTAACCCTTTATTTCAGCAGCTACAGCGCTGAAATTTTGCACATACACACTACTAACATTAGTAGTGTGGAATATGCAAAAAAAAGGGGGATATGAGATGGTTTACTGTATGTAAACCATGTCTCATATCCTGTCGGGTTTGTGCAGGAGAAATGCAAAGCCGGCAATTGAATTACCGGCTTTTCACAGATATCGCACTGAATGAAATATAAATACAGAATATATATATATGTGTCTCAATGACATTATATATATATATATATACTGTATAAATGTTTTCCCGAACATTTGAGCACATAAATCCATTAGATGTCGGTTTTGCAAGCTTGCGAGAAAATCTCGGCATACGGATGCCATACGGATGTCACACGGATCATTTGATGCGAGGAAATCGCATCCTCGCACTGCACACGGATCACTGTTTTTGAAACATTTGTGCGATTCTCGGCCGTGAAAAACGGACCGTTTTTTTATACGTTAAGTGTGTCCCCGGCCTTATACTTTTCCTCTGATTGTGCCACTCCTTGTTTTGGCTACAAATACTGATGTAAAATACTGACCAAATACTGACCAAATACTGATAGTGTGACCCCAGGCTTAGAGAGTAGAAATGAACCTTGTGTTTTATAATCCTGCTTTCCACTTGACCTCTAACATCCACATTTGGTAGGTAAGGATAAAGCCAGGCCTGATGGAAGGAAGAAGAGCCTTAAAAGTGATGTTAGAGATTAGTAAAACATGTTTGCCTTCTTCCTGAAATAAAGTAACTTTTGGCCATGGGCGGTGTTTAGTGTTGCGGCTCAGCGCTAATCAGTAAACTGGAGCTGAGCTACAATATCAACCTCTATTTGACTGCAAAAAACCTTCTCGACTCCTAGACTGAGAACCGATCCTGCAGCACTTCTAAAATTACAGCTGAAAGTTTCTGGCAACGTATCAGTGCATCTCACCGATCTACATCAGCAATCAAAACTATTCGACCCCCATTGTAAATTAGGTTTATTATCTAAATTTCACAACAGGCGTCTTGAACCCCTTTCAGAACTTGTCGATTTTCTGATGTTTTTTTTTTTTTTTTTGCTGTTTTAGTTTTTTCCTCCCCTTCTTCCAAGAGCAATATATTTTTACATTTTTCTGTCAATACAGCCATATGAGGGTTTATTTTTTGCGGGACACGCTGTACATTTGAATGAGACCATTTATTCTACCACATAGTGTACTGGAGAACGGGAAAAAAAATTCTAATTGCATTGAAATGGCTAAATAAGTACAATTCCACAAGTGTTTTTTTTTTTTTTTTAAATTTACTATACGGTAAAACTGACCTGGCAATGTAATTCTGCAGGAAAGCACGATTACGCTGATACTAAACCTGTATAGTTTTTTTTAATTTAAGCAGTGAAAAATGTTTGGGAAATTTGTAGAAAATTTTTTAAAAAAATGCTATTGTTTATTTTTCCAAGACCTGTACGCTTTTCATTTTCGGGATATGGAGCTGTGTGATTGCTTATTTATTTGCTTCCTGAGAGGATGTTGTTGCTGATAGCATTTTGTGGTAGATGCGATGTTTTGATCGTCTCACATTGCATGTTATTGGTATGTTGCATCCGCCCCCAAAAAAACTAATTCTGTCTCTTAGGGTACCGTCACACAGTACCATTTTGATTGCTACGACGGCACGATTCGTGACGTCGCAGCGATCGTATGATTATCGCTCCAGCGTCGTAGACTGCGGTCACACGTTGCAATCACGGCGCTGGAGCGATGCCGAAGTCCCCGGTAACCAGGGTAAACATCGGGTAACTAAGCGCAGGGCCGCGCTTAGTAACCCGATGTTTACCCTGGTTACCAGCGTTAACGTAAAAAAAAAAAACAGTACATACTCACATTCCGGTGTCTGTCCTCCGGCGTTCTGCTTCTCTCCACTGTGTAAGCACAGCGGCCGGAAAGCAGAGCGGTGACGTCTGCGTCACCGCTGTGCTCGCTTTCCGGCCGGCAGGCGCTCACAGTGCAGAGAAGCTGAGACGCCGGAGGACAGACACCAGAATGTGAGTATGTACTGTTTGTTTTTTTTACGTTTACGCTGGTAACCACGGTAAACATTGGGTTACTAAGCGCGGCCCTGCGCTTAGTTACCCGATGTTTACCCTGGTTACAAGCGAACACATCGCTGGATCGCTGTCACACACAACGATCCAGCGATGTCAGCGGGTGATCAAGCGACGAAAGAAAGTTCCATACGATCTGCTACGACGTACGATTCTCAGCAGGGTCCCTGATCGCTGCTGCGTGTCAGACACTGCGATATCGTATGGATATCGCTGGAACGTCACGGATCGTACCGTCGTAGCGATCAAAATGGCACTGTGTGACGGTACCCTTAGACTTTTTTTTCACGTTACACCATTTAGTAATCAGATAATTTTATTTTATATTTTGACAGATCAGATTTTTATGAATACAGCAGTATTAAATATGTGTGTTTTTTTCTTTTTTTGCAATTGCTTTATTTTTAATGGGGCAAAAGAGGGGTGATTTAACTTTTACATTTTTTTCCACTTTATACTGAATTTATTAGTCCCCTTAGGGGACTTGGACCTGCGATCATCTTGTCGCTTGTACTATACACAGTAGTGCATCAACACTATTATAATCACTGTATAGCAAAATTCACAGTATCCTATGAATGTCAGATAAACATTGGCTTTCACAGAATTCTTATGATAAGCATAAGGGTCTTCCGCAGACCCCCGGCTGTTATGACAACTCATCGGCGCCCCGTGATCACGACACGGGTGTGCAGATGGGCGCGTGGAATGACGCACCCCCCACTTGCGCGTATTACATACTGCCTGTCAGAGATTGACAGCAACATTTAACATGATAACAGCTGCAGACGGCGCTCCACTCCACCCACGGCTGTTAGAGACAGATGATGGCTGACAGATGATGATTGCCCACATCAAAGTCAGGGACCCAACATGTGACTTAACTTCACGACATATGTCAGGAAGGGGTTAATACTTATTAGAGCCCTTGGTTGTTATTACCTGCTGCAAACGTGAGGCATCTCCAGATACCAGTTTCTAGCAAAGTTCCTGAGGAATCTTAGCTCATTACTCATGGGCAATGGTCTCCAGTTCATCAATGTTCTTGGCTTGGCAAGAAAGTGGTCCAAAAACTTAGATGAGATCATTGCCTTGTAGAAAAAAGGAGAATGATACAAAAATTAGCAAAGGCGTTTAATGTTCCCAAAGATACAGAGTGAACAAGTTCAAAGTTATACCGACCACACGACCTGGACGTGGCAGAAAGTGGAAGCTTTCATCGTCTGCCCCCAGATTCCTGAGGAGGCAGGTGATCAAAAACCCTTGAGTGACTGCAAAAGACCTGCAGCAAGATTTGGTGGCAGCAGGCACTAAGGATTTAGTTTGCACAGTAAGGTTTATAGCAAATGTTTAAAGACTCCATGCCCGGAATCCAACACTTAAACCTCCACTGACCCAAAAGCACATGAAAAGTTGGCTTCAATATGCTCAAAACTATATATATAAGACCCAGACATTTATTACAACTATATAAATAAGACACAGAATTTTTGGGGATTCAGTTCTGTGGAGCAATGAAATAAAACTTGAAATTTTAGACCTATTCAGTGGTATGTTTAGAGGAAAAAGAATGAAGCACATGCTGGAAAGAATATACTGCCTACAGTAAAGCATGGTTGTAGCTAGGTGATGTCTACAGTAAAGAATGGTGGTGGCTCAGTGATGCCTAGTCTAAAGCATGGTAGGGGCTCAGTGATGCCTACGATAAAGAATGGCAGTGGTTCGGTGATGCCTTCAGTGAAGCTTGGTGAGGGCTCAATGATGTCTCCATTGAAACATGGCAGAGGTTTGGTGATGCCTACAGTGAAACATGGGGGCTCAGTGATGCCTCCAGTGAAGAATGGAGGTGGCTCGGTAATGCCTACAGTGAAACATGGTGGAGGCTCGGTGATGCCTGCAGTAAAACATGGAAGAGGCTCAATGATGCATAGAGTCAAAATACACTGTCTGCTTTGTTGAGATGATCTGATAGTGAAATATTACCTGTTTAATAACTGTACTATTTGTGGGAATGAAAATGAAAGCTATGCAAATTGTTTACGGGGCTGTCCTGAATAAAAAAACAACATAACTGCTTTCTTTCAAAACCAGTACCACAGCTGTCTACAGATTGTGTGTGGTATTACAGCTCCATTCCTATCACTTCCATTGAGCTGAGCTCCAATACCATACAGTAGCCAGGTGAGGCCATGTTTTTGGAGGAAAGCAGTAGTAAAGGTATTGGCCTGCACTCTGACGTATGGTGAGGTGCTGTATTAATGGGCCAAATGACCCTTAGTCCATTAAATGAAAATGCCGCACACTCTATTTTTGTGGTGATGCCAAAAAAATATTATTTATTAACATTTCGTGGGAACAGAAAAAGTAGAAATAGGTAAAGTGCAGGAGAAAATTCTAAAGCGACTATACTTGACTGACGTTTCGATCTGTCCCAGGTCTTATTCAATATGTCGTTGGTAATTCCTTAGTCATGGAGATGAATGCGGTTAGTGTGGGGCTATTTCCCTGGTCAAAGCAGTGTGCAAAGTGAGCTCTATAGTCCCCAAGATGAGAGAAATATTGCCGCGGTCCCGTGCCTTGCCTGGCCTCCTGCTACTGGCCCCATACAAACTGCATCCATCTCCACGACTAAGGAATTATCAACGACATAAAGACCTGAAACAGGTCAAGTATAGTCGCTTTAGAATTTTCTCCGGCGCTTTATCCATTTCTACTTTTTCTGTTCCCACGAACTGATAAAAAATATTATTTTTTTGGCATCACCACAGAAATACAGAGTGCGGTGAATTTTCACTGTTTGGAGGAAAGCAGATTTGTTTTTCTACCATAATTAGTTTATGATGAATTATTGGCCTCTGATTAACTAAGACCAGTGGCCAAAACAATGTAATAAATCTTTTCTTTTCTCCATCTAGGTCTTAACAAAATGGATGTATACAGTAAGGAAAGGCTACAGGGACATAACGTACCACAACTGGCGGCACGGGTTTAACGTGGGACAAACAATGTTCACCCTGCTCATGGTATGTAACGTTCCAGTTATTGAGAAGAGATCACGGAACACTGTTCCATAAATGATTACTTTTGTCAGGGGATCTGTTAGATCTCTCATGTATCTGCTTGTACTCCTCAAGTCATAATAGTTCTGGAGTGACATTGCTTAGAACGTTTGTGCTGTTTCTGTTGTTCCTCCTGTAAAGCTAGAAATAAGTTGACAAATAGGTGTGTCCTTGCAGTTTGACACTGACCGCAATGATTGGCTAATGTCTGTGTACGGTGACATACTGTACCTAAGCTATAGGGTTGGCAGTTCCAATCGTAGGATGGAATAATCAGAATTTGTAAATGTCTGTTACATGATGTCTAAAGTTAATTTTCCGAACGACTCTCATATTGTTGCAATACTCACCATAAGTGAACATGATACATACCAACTTTAGGTAGCATAAGTCTTGGCCCCAATCTCCCCCGGGAAAGCCCCAAAACCCACTTTAAAATGGTATTTGCATAAATTTGCACCTTTTTGAGACCTGGAATTTCCCACGATTGTATATAAAAAATTAGCATATTGCTGGAAAATTCATCTTGTTGGCAGCTATGGCTGTATAGACAGTGAGGCAGTGGCGTTTCCTTTCGGTGAACCAATAGAAAGACCCAAGCACCAAAGTTTATAAATATCTCCAACCAGAAAGCACCACTTCTCCCTAGAGTGCTGCAGTGAGTGTCCGCTTAGCCCCACCCATGCAGAGCGCAGAAGTCAAGAAAAGTCTGCCATTGGCTGCTCATCATTATATAGAGAGTCTGACCTGCCTCTGCTTTGTAATATGAGACCCTAGCAGGCAATGACCAAGACAACATTTCCTTTATTACTGTCATACAGTTACAATAATCCCCATGAGTCAACGTGATACATACCAAAATTTTGAGCTTTTAATTATGTTCAATGCACACGATTCGCTACGGTCTTCGTTCATTACTAATAGCTGCTTTACATTTTTACCCTTTTTCTACCTCTACCTAAAGCTAGGGTTAGGCTATGGGCTAGTGTTAGGTTTAGGGTTTGGAATAGGACTAGGGTCACAGCTAGGGATAGGGTAATAAAATAATTATAGAAATAAAGACAAATTGTAATAAAAAAGAAAACGTGAAAAAAGAATATTATTACAATTTAAATATTAGTTTGGATTTCAGCAAAAGGCAGAATAGAACTAGAGGTCAATATTTTTAATTCAATACATGTGTTTAGGATGTAAGGCTGGTTTCAGACTTGCTTTCCTGTGTGCTGCGGATGGCAGCGTGCTTCCTCCTTGCTTCCTCCGGCTGCGTCCTGCGCTTCCCTGCGTACCTATGTTTAACATTGGGTATGCAGGGACATGCATTGGATGTGGATGTGTCCGCATGCGGCGATTTGAGGTGTGCGGCACCCGCACGGAAACGCAAAATTTTATGTTTCTGTGCGGGCGCCGCACACCTCAGATCTCATGCACATGCTTAGGTTTTTTTCTTTGTGTTTTTTGAGCTGCTGGGCCTTTTTTTTTTAAAACCTGCAGCATGTCAATTCTTTCAGTGTTTCTTCAGCGTTTTTCACCTAATCAAATGAATGGAAAAAAAATGCAAGTAAACATGTATATAAAAAAAAATGCTTGCAAAAAGACACCAAGGGTATGTGTCCACAGTCAGGATGGCTGGCGGTATCGCCGGAGCGGCGAAGCCCCGCCCCCTTTCTGGGACGCGATGATGCCGGATGTGTTAACTGTACACATCCGGGATCATCGCACCCTCGCATAGCGCCCTGTGATATTACTTGCGGCGACGCAGCGTCGCCGCAGGTAGCACGGAGATGCTGCGATCTGAAAAGACGCGCAGCATTGTCCGGAGTCGCAGGGAAGTCGGATGCGTTTTCCACGCATAGTGGACACTGGATTTCATAAAATCCCCTCCACTATGCTGGAACATCTGGACGCTGCGTGTTTGTCAAACAAGCAGCGTTTACTGACCGTGGACACATACCCTAAAACGCAGCTAAAAACTTGTGTGTTTTACACAGCGTTGTTCCTGCCCAAACTGGTTTTTGCAGCAGAAAAAAATAGCTGCAAAAACATCACATGTGAATACACCATAAGGGCAAAAAATATGTCTGAGTGCTGTATTCAATGAATTCATGAAAGTGGAGCTGCCCGCCTCCGGAACAGATTGATGCTTTACAGGCCAGATACATCATAAGGGCACATTCACACGCTCAGTATTTGGTCAGTATTTTACCTCAGTATCTATAAGCCAAAGCCAGGAGTGGGTGATAAATACAGAAGTGGTGACTTGTATTTATTCTACTTTTCCTCTGATTGTTCCACTCCTGGTTTTGGCTTACAAATACTGAGGTAAAAAACTGACCAAATACTGAATGTGTGAACAAGGTTTTATAGACCACATCCAACAGCATTTGGGCAATGCAGTGAAGCCCAGACCAATACACCTGCCTTAACTACACATGTGCCAGACACCGCTGAGCAACCTGTGACGATGTACCCAGACAGTGGGCGTCGGTCAGCTAGAAAGGGGGACTGACCTGCTTGACTGTTTGGCGGCATGGCTCCTCCCCTGTGACTTCTTACTGCTGTGTGAGTAATACAACAACCATTTTGGTTCAGGCACAGAAATCCAGGAAAGAACCTAATAGATTATTTTTCTACGCGTAGTGCAGATGTGTGTACAAAGAGTATTGTGCTGACAGATGCTCTTTAATGAAAGTCCATTCCTTTTCAAAAGACAGGTAAACTCAAGAAATATTATTCTGACCTGGAGGCCTTTGCCATGGTGGCTGCTGCTTTCTGCCATGATATCGACCATAGAGGAACCAATAATTTGTACCAATTGAAGTAAGTACCTGGATTTTGATGACTTTTATTTAAATAGAGTTAAAGGATTATTTTCCCCCCCAAAAAAATTAGAGGATAACTTTCTGATTGCAGGGGGTTGACCACTAGGATCCCCAGTGATCCTCAAATTGGGGCTCTGGAACCCAGGGAATGGGGCTCTGCAGCCTGTCTTAAATGGGATAGAGTTGCGCATGTTGTACATGACAGTTCCATAGTCAATGAATGGAATGTAGTCTGGGCAGGAACACCTCTACTGCATTCAGGACACAGTTCCAGAGCCTTGATGTTAGGATCCAAAGATAGGGGATATCTTGGTTTTTTAGAACAACCCTTTAAATTCTTGGCATGTCGTAACTTGTAATGCATGATCTACCCTTTGGCTTTTTTTTTTTTTTTTACTCCACTTTAGATCTGCGGCACCCCTTGCAAAGCTTCATGGGTCCTCTATTTTGGAGCGACATCACTTAGAATTTAGCAAAACCTTACTGGAAGACGAGGTAAGTGTATCATGCCATTGTGCTCGGCTTTGAAATGGAGGTCATTCACACGTGACTCTGTAAACCTTCAAGCACCCCTTACAAAATAGTAAGTTCAATATAATACATGGGTAAAGGTGGTGAAAACTTGAACCTGACTTAGGCCCGATTTCACATGTCCAACATTCCCCCTCCGAGTATGGACAGTGATGCCCGGACCAGGCTGTTGAGTTTTATGAAGGAGACCCACGGCCGTTTATTTTCCGTACCTGCTTTACGGCATCTGCACATGTCACATAAAGAAAAGGCAGCGGGCGAAAGGTTGTTCATCTTTGGTAGAAAAAAAAGCCATTTAGACCGCATCGGCTATGTTACATTTTTCAGACGATGATACAGCCAGTGCTTATGATTGGCAGAAAAAATTCAATAGGCCTGACTGGTCTTTTGAAGGATAATAAATGGTCGGCAATTGGTTGAAACAGTCAATCGTTCATTTCACCCAGGCAGCTGACCATCGATCATTATGATCAAAATTGTCTGCTTCGGCCGACTTCTCTGATGTCGTGTTATGGTAAAGCATCTAATGATTTCTTATGGCGCTGACCTGCTGCTGTGACACAGAGAAGCAAATGATTCCTAATGTGTTTGATTTTCTGTCGTTGGTCACAAGTTGCACGAGACTCATTAGCCAAATACTTCAATGCCAGTCCCATGCAGCTGAGTCTTGTGCGTGACTTGTCTAGGATTTGGCTGTTATGGTACAGGAAATTTGCAGCTATAAATAGTGGAAGACAAGTTGCAGAAATGTTTCTGGTTGCGCTACCTCTCTGGGAATTGCTGCGTAATCCAAGCCACAACACTATCTGTTGCTGCACTATGGCTACATCTTCTGTGCAAAATGCCTCCAAACGCTGCACCATGCTCCACGCCTCTTCTCTTTGTCCTTCATAGCACCCCCTATGTCCGAATGTTGGCGTCCTGCATATCTGATAGATTGAAGGCCTATAGCGGTCTGTTGCCTAGAAGAGTGAATGTGAATCGTGAAGCAAGGAGGCACACCATATTTTTTCACTATTTCCACCTCCAAATAATGCAAACACTGTTGGAACAGATGCTACTACCAGGGGGCTAAGGCTATGGCTAAAGTAGCCCTGCCCCCAGATGCCCCTCTATGAACTATTATCAAAAGAAAATGATAATAATAGCAACAGTATGCAACAAGCTCCTAAGCTCCCTCTAGTGGTGGCTGCAGACAGCTAGGATTTTTCAAGTTTGAAAGTTATCCCCTATCCATGGGACAGGAGCTAACTTTCCAATCACTGTGGCTCCAATCAGACAAAAAGAAGAGTCCAGGCTGAATGAAGTGGTGGTCAATCTTGTGCACTACTGCTCTATTCATTCTTAAAAGGTATATCCGGGACTTTACAAAAAAATAAATAATGTATGTAAGCACTAACAGGCAGGTAATTGCAACGTACCTGTTTGTTGTGCACGGTGCCATTCTTCCCCGGCACAAAGCAGTCATAGACCGCTCCTGCCGGGGATTCAGAAGCCTTTGTTGACATCACGTCCACAGAGTGGAGGCTTCTTTTACGTTCTGCTCTGTTGACGGGGCAGATTTCCGGCGCCATTCTGATTGACAGCCTAATTGGAGGAGCTGGCTGTCAGTCAGAATTATGACGGAAGTACCGCCCCATCGTGTCAGCAGAGACAGCTGAATTTCTGGCAGGAGCGGTATGTAACTGTTCTGTGCCAGGTAAGAATGGCACCATACACAACAGGCAGGTAAGTTGCAATTACCTGCCTGTTAGTGCTTAGGTACATTTTATGCTTTTTTGTAAAGTCCTGGATATCCCCTTTAATGGTAGCGCTGGAAATTGCCAATCATAGCTCTTGGCTGATCTTCGGTGTTCTCATTAGAGCAGAGCACATGGTCAACCTCTGCTTAGTTTAGCCTGTGCTCTTCAGAGCCCTGAATCTCAGGTTTGCTGAGGACCATGGTAGTCGGACTTGGAATGTTATTCCTCATCTGTTGATAATTTTCAATCTCGAGAACGCCCCTTCATCTGCTTCTATGAAGCTGATTTGTAGCTCTGTATCAGGCAAACAAGGCATATATACTAAAAAGATGTAAACTTTCATAGCACATATCAAGCGGTGAAGAAATGTCTACTATTTCCTGCAGTGTCTCAGATCATACCTTGATTCCTTTCACTGTACTGTCCTTGATTTACCCCACTGACTGCAATATTTTTGCCCTAAAAACTAATGGAAACCAACATTGTGAACACGGCCTTCATCTCAGCTTCAATATTGACAGCTGCCATCATTGAGTAGATTGATTTTCTCTGGAAATACTGAGTTTTCATTTGCTTCAGGTTGGATTCCTAGGACTTTGCTGTGCTGTTCTTTGCTTGTCCTCCGAGCTGCGATAACACAAACTTTTTTATCTTTCAGAGTTTAAACATTTTCCAGAATCTAAACAAGAGACAGTTTGAGAATGTGATTCATTTGTTTGAAGTCGCAATCATAGCAACTGACCTGGCTTTATATTTCAAGTGAGTGTGCCACGGAGTAATGCCAGCTGCCACGAGCTGCCCGGCTGATTGCCAAAGTTGGCTAGATAACATGTTAATTGACTAGTGTATCATTATAATTCTCCAAGGCTTGGACATTTATAAAGGAAAACCACTAGTGATGAGCGAGTATACTCGTTGCTCGGGTGGTCTCTGAGTATTTGTGAGTGCTCGGAGTTTTAGTTTTCGTCACCTCAGCTGAATGATTTACGGCTGCTAGACAGCTTGAATACATGGGGGATTCCCTAACAACCAGGCAACCCCCACATGTACTCAGGCTGGCTAGCAGCCGTAAATCATGCAGCTGCGTCAACAAAAGCTAAATCTCCGAGCACTGACAAATACTCGGAGACCACCTGAGCAACGAGTATACTCGCTCATCACTAAAAACCACTCATTCAGAATGCGCTACGTTAACTTTTATTCCTACGTGAGTTATCTAAATTTTAAACTTAATTTATCCTTATATTATAACCTCCTTTCAGTACTAATGATTGGTGAATTTTTGGCCGATTGCTCAAACCAAAGGGCAGAAGCACTCAGCTTATGCCCGAATGCAAGCAAATCAGTGTACGGATTCAATAGAAAGTTTGTAAATCCATGCATTGCTCTGTTAAGTTACTCTGCCCCTTGGTGTGCCGGGGTCTTAGAATCTAGACCCTTATTGATCAACAGTACTGAATAGGGGCTATAACATATTAAAGGGAACCTATCAGCAGGATTGTGCTCAGCAACCTACAGACACTGTCAGGTCGGCGCTGTTATACTGATAGGGCCGGCGTCACACTAGCGTATTGCATCTGATGCGAGATCATCAGATGCGATATGCTAATGACACTCGGCTCCTGCTCGCAGCAGAGCAGGAGCCAAGTGTCATGCGTCTGTGCTCTGATTCTCTCGCACAGCTGCGGAGGATCGGAGCACAGCTGCGGAGGAGGCAGAGAAATGAATTTCTCCATCTCCTCCATTGCTGGGGTCCGCTTATAACGCACATCACTCGGATGATATCCGAGTGGTGTGAGCTGTCTCACTCGCACCCATAGGCTTATATGGGTGCGAGTGAGCCGAGAGTTTTCCTCGGTCCGAGACAATTGCAGCATGCTGTGATTGTCTCGGACCGAGGAAAACGGCCGACAAAAAGTCGGCTGGTGGGAGCTGCCCCATAGCTGAACATTGGTCCGAGTGCAATGCGATTTTTTTATCACATTGCACTCGGCCATTTAAAACGCCAGTGTGACGCCGGCCTTACAATGATACCTGGTGATGAAATCCATCTTGTGGTTGTTGTTTAATCTGTATTTGTAGCTTGCCTGGGCTGTAGCATGATGCGGTGGATAATATGCATAATTTGGTTTTATTTAGACTTATAATTTTGTTTTTTGGCAGAGAACAAAAAAATTAGGCTCCATCAGTCCGAACGATGCTACTGTGCAGGCGCTGTCGGCAACATCTTTGTGCAGCCTCTTTTTTTCTCTGACAAAATGGCGGCGGCGACTGCGCAGTGGCATCTATTGCGTTTCGATGGATGCTACAGCACAGGCGCTGCCAGCGCCATCTTCATGAAGCCTAATATTTTTTCTCTGGCAAAATGGCGTCGGAACACGATAGATGCTACTGCGCAGGCACAGCCGCTGGTACCATTTTAATTAAGATTATTTATTTTTTTCACAGAAAACTATATCGCTAAATAAAACGAAAATATGCATATTATCCACCGAATCATGCTACAGCATAGGTGCCACCTCCGGCGGCTACCTGCTGAATGTAATTTTTCTTTCTCCTACGCCTCATTGGGGGACACAGACCGTGGGTGTTATGCTGCTGTCACTAGGAGGACACTAAGTGATACAAAGAAAGTTAGCTCCTCCCCTGCAGTATACGCCCTCCTGCTGGCTCTCAGCTCCTCCCCTGCAGTATACACCCTCCTGCTGGCTCTCAGCTCCTCCCCTGCAGTATACACCCTCCTGCTGGCTCTCAGCTCCTCCCCTGCAGTATACACCCTCCTGCTGGCTCTCAGCTCCTCCCCTGCAGTATACACCCTCCTGCTGGCTCTCAGCTCCTCCCCTGCAGTATACACCCTCCTGCCAGCTCTCAGCTCCTCCCCTGCAGTATACACCCTCCTGCTGGCTCTCAGCTCCTCCCCTGCAGTATACACCCTCCTGCTGGCTCTCAGCTCCTCCCCTGCAGTATACACCCTCCTGCTGGCTCTCAGCTAGCCAGTTCTTGCTTTGTGTCTGTAGGAGGCACTTGGGTCTGTTTTCAGACCCCAACATTTTTTATTTTTATTTTTATTTTCTGTAAATTTTTATTTTTTAATTAACGGAGTGAAGGGGGCGACGGATTCCTTTCTAGGGTCCGCTCTCCCCCGAACCATCAACAGGCGAGCACGGCGAGTATACCTCCCCATACCTTTCCTGCGACGACTGGGGCACGCCTAATCTACGCTAGGGCGATGGTTCCTATACGGTCCCGATCTCCCCCCTGTAAGATGGCGAGCACATAGAGTATACCTCTTATGTGCATCTCCCGGGCTCCTCCGCAATTAAGCCCTCACCTGTTGGCGTCATGTATTCCCGCAGTAGCCGTAAGTCCCCTGCGGCAGGCACAGCCATAAGTCCCCTGTGGCAGGCACATATGAAGATGGACAGAGACTCTCCATCCCCCGGCCAAGGGAGGATCGATTGACCTTATTCCCTCGCAATAGAGGCTGCATCTCTGCTCGGTGGTGGTGAGTAGTTTCCTTCCTCACGCTGCCTGCGTGGAAGGTGCGGTCCTGGTCCCTGGGGAGAGGTGCCGCTGGCCAGTACGCCAGCGGCAATCATTCGGCGCTACGTCGCGGCCCGCCGACGTGCTCCACCGGCAGGCTCCATAAATTTAGTCCCCGGCTCTTTCAGCCGGACTAGTCCACAGTTGAAATCCCCGCCAACCGCCGGAGCCCCGTCCAGCTCACTTCAGGGACGACGGTGCCTTCATGGTCCCGATCTCCCCACACCAGCAGCAGGCGAGCACATGGAGTGTCTCCTCCTTGTATCCTCTCCTGCAGCCAGGCCTAATGCCAGACAACTGGCCCTGTCCACCTGGGGGCTGAACTCCGTGGATGTACAGAGGCCCCTTTCTATGGCGTCCGAGCAGCCCCCACTGTCCCACCTCTGTGAAAGCGGATGGCACAAGGAGGCGGACGGTTCCTCTCCACTTCCCTAACAAAAGGGATGATGGATTGAGGTTTATCTCTCTATCCCTGCACCGTCCACGCTGCAATACCCGACATCCACGGCGGCTCCATGCCGGGACGCGCACCGTTGGTGAGTGGATCCTGCCAGCGATGGGCCCCTGCAGCGGGATATTCACAGGCAGTCTCAGGCTTCCCTGTGGCCCACCTCCCTGAGGTAACGCTCCAGCCGGCTACAAAATTTAGCCCCCGGCTTCGGCCGATGTGTAGGCCGCACCCCGGAAGCGCACTGTGGCGCCTTAAGCGGCTCTGCCTTTTTTCCTGGCGCTTTTCGCCTGGCACGGAAGCGCTCAATTTTCTCGAGCCCCTCACTTCTACGCTAGCGCCGGCTGCAGAAATTTAGGCCCCGGCTTGGGCCTATTCATGGAAGTCTCGAGGCTCCGCCCACGTCGTGCCTGTGGCTCCGCCCCCTGAATTGGCGCTTCTCGCTCGCTGCGAGATTTTACCTAAACCCGCATGACCAGTATTCCTGGTCTTAAAGTCACATGACCAGTATTCCTGGTCTTAAAGGCACGTGACCCGTATTCCCTGGTCTTAAAGGCACGTGACCAGTATTCCCTGGTCTTAAAGGCACGTGACCAGTATTCCCTGGTCTTAAAGGCACGTGACCAGTATTCCCTGGTCTTAAAGGCACGTGACCAGTATTTCCTTGATTTTAAAGGCACATGACCAGTATTCCCTGGTCTTAAAGGCACACGACCAGTATTCCCTGGTTTTAAAGGCACACGACCAGTATTCCCTGGTTTTAAACGCACACGACCTGTATTCCTGGTCTTAAAGGCACATGACCAGTATCCCCTGGTCTTAAAGGCACACGACCAGTATTCCCTGGTCTTAAAGGCACACGACCAGTATTCCCTGGTCTTAAAGGCACATGACCAATCCGAAGCTGGTCATAAATGAGGAGCCCTCTGCCGCTGATCCCAGTTTATTCCAGTGTAACTAGTTTCCTCAGTGGACTTCGTCACTGCCGCAACCCATGGTTTTTCTGACCAAGAAATTGAATCCCTCCGTGATCCTTCTGTGGCTCGGAGTGCTCGCAGGACCGATATACATGGTCCCTCTCCAACATGGGATCCGTCGGCTGGCAGGGGCCGCGAGTATTCTAGAAATGTACAGACATCTACAAAACGGAAGTACTCATTTCATGATCTCTCTCCAAGGATTTGCTGACAAGACTCTGAACACGGATCGGATATTGCCTTGGACCTGGACTTGCCAGAGTTTCAGTAAAGGATGACTTGCCTATTTATATCATCATCCAATCTCTGTACATTGATGAGGACTCCGGTCCTGCTCTCGACTACATATTGTCCCTCATATGGAGACTAAACTCCCTCGTAGAGCATTTGCCATCCAGTCCGGATATGCGATTCACTGGACAGAATCCTCTACGTGGGACGCCATGCCTGGTCTGATTTTTAAGGGCGACAGGCCCTTTCAAGGGCGCCGATCTCCCCACACCATCAACAGACGGGCACACGGAGTGTCGCCTCCAGATATCCTCTTCTGCATCCAGGCCTAACGCCAGACAACCTGTCCTGTCCAGCCAGAGACCTGAACTCTGTGGATGTACAGAGGCACCCTTTTCGGGCGTCTGAGCACCCCCCTCTGCATCACCACTATTTAACAGAAGATGCAAGAAGGCGGATGTTCCCTCTCCACTTCCCTGTTAAGAGGATGGTGGATCGAGGGTTCCTAATTTTTAACTCTGCAATGACCTGCTGGAAGCAGCCGTGCATTCTGCCACTTGGCAGATTAACCGGGTAAAATCTCCTGTGGTTTACCTACCAGTATCCCTGCCCGATGTGTCATCAATTAAAAATGCCACGATCTGTCAAATAGCAAATCTGGTTTGTTCCGTTTTGCGGCTAAGGGTCCAGCCCTCTACCCTCCCTAGCTGCCGTATGGATTGCTAGAGCAACGGTCTCCTGCCTTTAGAACTTAACTACTTTGATTCACACCAGTAACCCTTTCCTGAAGACAGTACAGATGGTCAATCAAATCTTTTGAGCGGGAGACTAACGAAGGATCGTATGTTCCTACAGCCCCGACCAACCGTGAAAGGGTTGTCCAGGACAGTCTAGATTTAAGGGATCTTGGTTCCAAAAAGGGGAACGAGAAGTAGGACCGATCCCGGACCTCAAACTTCTAACAACCTTTCACAAGGTTCTTCTTCTTCGAATGGAGTTCCTCCGCTCAGCCATTACTTCAACAGAAAAAGGTGCAGTTTCTGGCATCCATCAACATTCGGGATGCTTACCCTCTTCAAAAATTCCTTCGCTTTTCCATTCGTGAACAGCATTTAAGTCACGACCTTGTCCTTCGGCCTTGCTACCGCACCCAGAGCGTTCGCAAGGGTCATGGCGCCTGTCATGTTCCTCTTGCACCTAGAGGCGTGGTCGTCCTGCCCTGTTTGTCCGACTGTTTACCTGCCCTTGCAGGACTACACTAAGTCATCTATATCGCTTGCGATACCCTCTCACCTGAGCTGGTGGCTAGACTTAGACAACTTCTCATTTCTAGCCCAGCAGATATCCTTTTAGAGGATGATCCGGTACTCTTCCAGAAGGGTGGTAAATCTCCCTCCAGACAAGGTCATGGTCCTTCAACAGGGAGCTCGCGCACTTGCTCACTCATCCCCTCATTTCATTCGATTTGCTGGGAGGGTTCTGAGGAAAAAATGGAGACGACAATGGAAGCAGTTTCCTTCGCTCCGTTAGTTTTCCGCAAGTCAAGCAGACTTTCAGACGATAGTCTCTGAGCTCCTTCTTCATCCAGGGCCTTTCTCCCGGTTCAATGGTTACTATTAACTTCCAATACCAGTCCTCTTCTCCCGATCATTGCTCTGGAGATCCGATAGGTAGTCCTACAGTAGGTCCACTGCCTTATGGCAGGTCAACCCATCTGAATTCAATTGGACAATGCCACGGCTGTGCCATACGTCAATCATCTAGCAGGTACCCACGTTCAGGCACCATGGCCGAGGTACCTCACATTGCCACATGGGCCGAGATCTATCACTCGGTGATCTCGGCAGTACATATCCCAGGAGTATAACTCTGGGCTGCGAACATATTCAGCCGTCAGGGTTTCACCTCAAGTAAGTGGGAACTTCACCCGGAAGTCTCCTATCAGACCTGCCTTCACTGGAGCTCTCCAGTTGTAGTTCGGATAGCGTCATGACTGATCGCCTGTGTACTCGAGTTTGTCGTTCGGCCTCGAGATCCAAGGGCCATTGCACTGCATGCTCTGGTTCTTCCGTGGTACCAGTTTCCACAACTCCCCGTTCACTATTTCCGAAAGCTTTTCAGAAGCAAAGGGCCCCAGTCACCCTCGGAAATCCGCACTGACCACGTCAGTTTGTTTGCTTGCGGAGCTGGTTGCTTTCTGCCTTTCTGCAACAAAACTGCAAGTAGGGACCACCTCGCAGGAAGTTTGCACATGTAGTTCTTCCCTATCGCATACCGTTAGATCATTGGGATCTATTCTACTAGGGAAGGTCGCCCCTTTTTTCTCAGCGATATCCTCATCCTGTCGAGTCTTCGGTGCTAACGGGTCCTTTCAGACTTTTTTCCCTTCTTTCCTTCAAGGCAAGGTTGTCCTCAGGCCTTCCCCGTCCCTTGTTACCAAGGTGGTATTGTATTACCACTGTTATGAGGGCATAGTTCTTCCCTCATCTCTTTCGGCACCAGTCCACAAAATGGAATGAGTTCCCCATATTCCGGACAAAGAGAGTGCTCTGAGTAGGTACGTCTCGAGGACGGCGTCCTTCCGAAGGTTGGACACTGTATCTTGGGCTTCCTGACGGTAAGAGGAAGGCTTCCTGATGTTTATAGGAAGGGTTTAGCCATCTTCATCGGCCATTTAGCCTGGTGTATTCCTGTCACCATCCAGGAGTCCTTCCGTGTTAGATGTCAGCCTATCTCCCTGTCTATCGTGGGTTCTAGGCACCAGGCGTCGACAAGACACGCCTGCAAGCTTGCGGATTCATCCAGTCCACATGCATTCTTGAACCATTATAATTCCCAGACTTCCACAGATGTGAGTCTGGGCAGGCGGACTCTGCAGGCCGCGGTGGCGCACTTGTAAGTAGCGGTTACACAGGGCCTGATCTGATGTTGTCAGCACCCAGGGACTGCTTTGGTACATCCCACGGTCTGTTTCCCCCAATGAGGCGTAGGAGAACGAGGGATTTTTGTGTACTCACCGTAAAATCCTTTTCTCCGAGCCAATCATTGGGGGACACAGCTCCCACCCTGGTATTGGCTTGTGCTTGTTTTTATAATCCGATATGCTATACTCTCATATATAATATGACATGCTGTAAGCTAATATGTTGTTACTGATCTCCTACTGCTTTTTGCACCGAACTGGATAGCTGAGAGCCAGCAGGAGGGTGTATACTGCAGGGGAGGAGCTAACTTTCTTTGTATCACTTAGTGTCCTCCTAGTGGCAAGCAGCATAACACCCACGGTCTGTGTCCCCCAATGATTGGCTCGGAGAAAAGGATTTTACGGTGAGTACACAAAAATCCCTCTTTTTTTTTTAAACCATGTTCTATTTAGTATGTAAAATAGGGAGCAGGTCACTGAGGGATCAGAAGCCATACTGGTGAATACCTAATCAGAGCACCACATAAAGCCCCACCCACAGGCTGCCCCGGAGCACCACAATCTCATTAACTGAAAACTTCAAATACAGATTAAACAACAACCACAAGATGGATTTCATCAACCAAAGTATCATTTTAATCAGTATAACGGTGCCAACCTGACAGTGTCTGTAGTTTACTGAGCACAATCCTGCTGACAGGATCCCTTTAAAAGTTAAGTTATTCTTTAAAAGTGGAATCTCACCCCAGAGAAACCCTTTTCACACGGGATTTAGTGGAGCGTGCAATTGATTTCATGGACTCCTCCTAACTCGTCAGTAGAACTTTACTGGGGAAAAGCAACGGCCAACCATATAGAAATGTAGTATCACATTCTGGCCATTCAGATGATTATGGAGCAGCTCTTTATACTGGCTCCTGACTATACATTCATGGCCGAAAGTGTTTGCATCCTTGAAATTGTTCCAGAAAGTGAAGCATTTCTCCCAGAAAATTATTGCAATTACACATGTTTTCTCACACACATGTTTATTCCCTTTGTGTGTATTGGAATAGCACAAAAATAATTGAGGAAAAAAAGCAAATTGAACATAATCTCACACAAAACCCCAAAATGGTGAGGACAAAACAGTTGATACCCTCAACTTAATATTTGGTTGCATGACCTTTGAAATAAATAACAACAATCAATTGCTCCCTATAAACATGAACAAGCATCTTGCACCTCTCACCTGGAATTTTGGATCATTCTTCTTTTGGAAACTGCTCCAGGTCTCTCATATTTGAATGTTGTCTTCTCCCAACAGCAATTTTAAGATATCTCCGCAGGTGTTCAATTTTCCGTGTTTCCATTTCTGGGTGCTTCTTGAAGTATGTTTGTGGTCAATGACCTGCTGGAAAATCCATGATCTATTACGCAAATCCAGCTTCCTGACACTGGGCACTACATTGTGACCCAAAATCCATTGGTAATTTTCAGATTTCATGATGCCTTGCACACAGTAAAGGTATTCAGTGCCAGAGTCAGCAAAACAACCCAAAAGATCTTTGAATCTCCACCATATTTCAATGTAGGTACTGTGTTCTTTTCTTTGTAGACCTCATTGTTTTTGGTAAACAGTGGAATGATGTGCTTTACCAAAAAGCTCTGTTTTGGTCTAATTTGTCCATAAGATGCTATCCCAGAATGATTTTGGCTTTCTAACATGCATTTTGGCAGACTGCAGTGTAGCTTTTTCATGTCTGTGTGTCAGCAGTGAGGTCCTCCTGGGTCTCCTGTCATAGCGTTTAATTTTATTCAAATGTCGACGGATACTTCATGCTGACACTGATGCACCCTGAGCCTGCAGGATAACTCAAATTTCTTTGGTTCTTTGGAACTTGATTGTCGTTGCTTATACACCATTCGGGCTATCCTTTGTTGCAATCTTTCATCCATTTTTCTCTGTCGTCTATGTCTGGGGAGATTAGCTACAGTGCCATGGGTTGTAAACTTCTTGACTATGTTGCACACCATGGACAAAGGAACATCAAGATCTCTGGAGATGACTTGAGACTTGATGATATTTTTCAACAATTTTGGTTCTCAAGTCCTCAGACAGTTCTCTTTTCCTCTTTCTATTCTCCATGCTTAGGCCGGGGTCACACTAGCATATGGCATCGGATGCGATATGCTAATGACCCTCGGCTCCTGCTCTGCTGCGAGCGGGAGCCAAGTGTCATGCTACTGTGGTCTGATCCTCTCGCACAGAGCGAATTGGACCACAGCTGCGGAGGCGGCAGAAAAACTAATTTCTCTTTCTCATCCATTGTCGGCATCAGTGTATAGCGCACAGCACTCGGATGATATCCAAGTGATGTGCGCTCTGTCACTCGCATCCATAGACTTATATGGGTGCGAGTGCGCCAAGACTCGGCCAAGTGTCGGTGACAATTGCAGCATGCTACGATTTCACTCGCACGTATAATACAGCCGAGAAAGATAGATTAACAGTGGTCCGAGTGCTATGCAATGTTTTATCGCATAGCACTAGTCCGTATTCCTCGCTAGTGTGACTCCGGCCTTAGTGTGGCACACACAGACACACAATGCAAAGATTGAGTCTACTTCTCCCCTTTTTATCTGGTTTCTGGTGTAATTTTCATATTGCCCATACCTGTTACTTGCCACAGGTGAGTTTGAACGACCATCACATCCTTGAAACAAAATTGTTTACCCACTGTTTGGAAAGGTGTCAACAATTTTGTCCCGACGATTTATGGGGTTTTGTGTGAAATTATGCCCAATTTGCCTTTTTTTTGTCTGTTTTTTTGTGTTGTTCCAATATACACAAAGAAATAAAATGTGTATAACAAAATATGTGTAATTGCAATAATTTTCTGGGAGAAATACTTCATTTTCTGAAACAATTTCAAGGGTGCCAAGTCTTTTGGCCATTACTGTATATCAAGTAGAAAAATATGTAGACGTGAGTGTCCTCAGTGGTTGATACCTTTTAATGGCTAACTGAAAAGATGGTAACAAATTGCAAGCTTTCAAGACTACACAGGTCTCTTCATCAGGCAAAGACTAATGCAAAATCAGGACATGCACGATCGACGCACGGGGCTTTGGCTGGGTTCCCATCCATGCTCCCTATGATGGCTTGACCTCCCAGTTTCCTATTGTAATGAACATCGCCACTTGGGTCCTCAAATATTATTCCTTTTGGGCGTGTATTTTACCGCATCAGCAGCACTTACAAGGGGATAGTGGATTGTCTCTTAGGGCATTAGGCTCTGCGTGTGAGGCCACTTTCTATGCATAGTGCTACTCTAGCCTATACAATGTGCCATCATGCTGGTTCTAGCACTTAGCTATTTATCCTTATGATACCTGATCCGGCTATGCACATGCTGCTTGGTCCTATACATTAGGAGGTCTGTGGCACTATTCATCTACCATAGATACTGTAGGTAGGGACCCTTAGGAGCTTATTTAATTGTTTACATGCTAAAATCTAGCTAGACACTGAGTGTTCTCAAACATTTATGATATTTGATCTTTACATGCATTACCTGTGCTAGCGTTGTTTACATGTACACACGTACATTATGGGGTTTGAGCGATTGGACCCACATGGTTTTACTTGCTTTTTAAAATGTTTGTAATCTGTGTGCTAATAAAAAGTTATTCTGATATTGTTATCTGACCTCTAGTGTGCACATCCTTCAGTAGTGCTTTTTCTCTCTTCCCTTCACACATTGTTTTACTACTGGATGTAGCACCTATACATGGTATTATTAGATCGCAGTGCAACATGTCTCCCACATTGTTATAATTCCTTGAAAGGTCAACTTTCCAAAATTGGGTCAATGCGTTAGGTTTCTGCTGTTTTGACATGTCAGGGGTGACTAGGCATTCACAATCTATTGCAGACAAATGTATGCTCCTAAAATCAAATGGCCCTCATTCCTTTCCAAGCCCTGCCATGTGCCCAAACAGCAGTTTTTGACCACATATGGGATAACTTTGTGCTTAGAAGAAATTGCGTAAGAGATTATGGAGTCTGTTTTTTCCTGTTATCCATTTTGAAAATTAAAAATATGGGGCTAAAACATTTTATCAGGGACAACGCAACCAACCATGGGTTCAACAAGCTCAACACCCCTTGGACGTACATCCAGCTGAAGTGTATTGCATCGCACAGACCCATGCATTATTCTTTATGGATGACTATGGGGGTGCATTATACTATATGGATGACTATGGGCTGTGCATTATGCTTGATGGATGACTATAGGGTGCATTATACTGTAGTGATGACTATGTGGTACGTTATACTTTATGGATGACCATGGGGTGCATTATACTTTATGGATGACTATGGGGTGCATTATACTTTATGTATGACTATGGGGTACATTATACTTTATGGATGACTATAGACTGTGCATTATACTTTGTGGTGGACTATGAACTGTGCATTATACTATATAGAGAACTATGGGCTGTGCATTATATTATATGAAGGATATGGGCTGTGTATAATACTATTATGACGACTATGGGCTGTGAATTATTCTACATGGATGACTATGGGCTGTGCCGTACATTATATGAAGGACTATGGGATGCATTATACTAAATGGAGGACTATGGGGGTGCCTTATACTTCTTCTATGGAGCCCCATGACTTCTATTGAGTATAATGGTTTATTTTTTTCTATATATTAAAGAAAAGTGGCAGAACAGGGGACATATACGAAGATGGGTGATATATATATACCAGGATGGGGCCAGGATGAGGGACATATACAGGTGTGCTCAAAATTTTACATACCCCTGCAGAATTTATGCTTTCTTGGCCTTTTTTCAGAGAATATGAATAATGACACCAAAACGTTTTCTCCACTCAGGGTTAGTGGTTGGGTGAAGCCATTTATTGTCAAACTACTGTGTTTTCTCTTTTTAAATCATAATCATCCTTGGTTGCTGTCCTGCAGAGTCTGTTGGGAAACAGAGGCAGATCCCTTTTTTATAGTTTGCAGCTCTTATTCAAGCATTTTTCCACAGGATTGGGGAAGGTGGGATGAGGTCATCTCTCATTGTTCGAGTGTTCAATTAAACTGCATAATTTGTCCTGTAATGCAGAACAGCAAGCTGCATGGACTGATACAATGGGTAATCAACATATTAACAAACATTGTTCAATTAGCTTGCACCTTTGTCACTCAAGGATAGCAGAACAATTAGCTGCAAGGACTGATACAATTGCTCAGCAACTACTCAACAAATCAGCAAACATAAATTCAACCTACAATAAGAGTCAATGTTCAGTCTCATATGAGCAATAAGTCCTGTCCCAGGGCCTACTGAATAATACGTCTGGCATAATGAAGAATAAATGCGGTGTCATTACAATGGCCATCTACTGTATACTGTTAATATTTTGACACCTGCATAGTAATATTGTGCTTGTTGCATGTGAACTTGTTCTTTTTGGCATTGAGATATTAGCTGATTATATTGACATCTTCTCATTCTCGTTTGGAACAGAAAGAGGACTATGTTTCAGAAGATAGTAGATGCGACAGAACAGATGCAGACCGAGGATGAAAGGATAAAATATATTATTACTGACCAAACGAAAAAGGAAATAATCATGTGAGTGATTAGAATAGTACGTCAATATTTTGTCTTTGATGTCAGTTTTACTATGCATTGGGCCATGAATCAGCAGCAAAATGAAAGATTCAGTAGACCAAATCACCAACTGAAAATCAAAGACATTGTCAGATTACATTACAGTTGTTGCAGATGTAGGGACATTTATGCTTAATACTTCTTCAACGTTATTCCACCAATAACACCACACCCTTCACTATAGGGGTCCCATTTTACCAAGAGAACTGCACATTTTACTACAGGGGTCCCATTCTGCCAAGGGGACTACTCATTTCACTAAGTGTCCCACTCTACTAAGAGGACAGAACACTTCACTATAGGGGTCCCCATCTACCATTAAGACTGCACACTTCACTATAGGGGTCTCATTCTACCAAGAGGACTACACATTTTCACTATAGGGGTCTCAATCTACCAATAGCAGAAATACTTCACTATAGGGGTCCCCTTCTACCAAGAGAAACACACTTCACTATAGGGGTACTTAATGTATGAAAAATATATCCTTCCAAAAAGAAAAATAAGCCCAATACTTTTTGACCTTTCAAGCAAGGGTCAAGCACTAGTAATTTACCCTCAATAAAAGCAAGCTCAGTCTGTGCCTTAACACATATCTAGGCTGACTCCCAGACTTCCTTTAGGGCTTGATAACCTAAGTGGCTCACCCAGAAGATGGGTTTTGAATAGCCTGCCTAACAGAAGGCTCTGGCAAGTATAGAAGTGTTTGCCATCAAATGTAAAGTGCAATGTGCCTTCATTTGGGATTCAACTTGTACTAATCAGGCTTTCAAACTACTAAGCCCATGACCTGGATCTGGTGTAAGCTGGTCCACTGTGGGAAGGGGGTGTCACTGTTAATGTTCCCAGTTACACCGGACCCCTAAGGATTCATATCCCTTCAGTGTCAATGACCTTTTGATAGATGTTAAGAATAGATATTACACTCCATCTAAAATAGGCCATCCACATCGGAAAGCTCATTCGGCAAACAGCTTTCTCTCTAAATCCCCCAGACACCTACGCTCTCAGATTAACAAAGTGTGCATGTCTTCGGTATAGTGATGGCCCAGTACCCTGATGTCCTTCTTTCTGATGGGAAACCACCATATACATAAGACGATTGGCTGGTTGGCCTTGCCAGCTGTTAGGATTGGTAGGGGACCAACATCATCGATGGACTGGGTCTTCCGAATCCATTTTCACCAACTCTTGTAGGAGTTCAAGCAGCTAGTAATGGCTACCCCAGATCTAGTAAATGACTACTTATGAAAGTCTTCAATTAGCAGAACAGAGTCATTCGAAATGGGTGAATAAAAATCTATGTTCTTTTTTTCAAGTTGGAAGTACTACATAAATTTTTCTTTTTAAAGTAAATAAGTCCCAACTGCATTTATGTATATTTGTATCAGTGACATTGCTGGCTTTTAGGTTTAATTTGCTTGCAAAATGTGATTATGTCCCTACAGGGCTATGATGATGACAGGATGTGACTTGTCTGCCATTACAAAGCCCTGGGAAGTACAAAGTCAAGTAGGTATCTAAAAAATAAGAACACAACATTGCTGTTTTATTTGTCCTCTGTTTTGCAGTTAATTCTGCAACACATTCGACGGTTTGTACTCTTTTTAGCTCAATTACTCTAACTAATAATACAAGACTTCCTAATTTGGCCTCAAGCTAGCGTCCAAAAAAATGTCTTTGTTAAAGGCAAAAAAAAAAAACTCGGAACAAAAAAACTAGTTCCAAAAGTTCCAGATGTTGCATAGACATTGCTTGGAAGGGTTTATTATTATTCTCAATTTGGATAAAAAGTTTAAAAAATTCTACCTAGAATTTGAAGATGTTTCTCCAGAATTTTAAAATCAAGTTGGATGAATCTGACAATAAAAAAGTAATTTTTGTCACATTTTTAGTTAAGTTTTATTTCCTTTGATATTGGGAAGATTCTGAAATATGAGATAATGATGATGAGTTTTCTATATTCCTCCTAGAGAACTCATCATAATTCATAAGCTCTCACGGTCCATGTGAAAGTGGATTGTTAATCTGCTACACAGCAGCCACATTGGTGACCTCAAAAATTGCCCTTACATCTTAGACAGCTGACAGACCAATGTTCGTTTGGATTAATGCCATTTTTCCTGACTCACCTAACACTTAGCCAGAGGCAATGGAGAGAGGAGAGTAAGCTGCTGATAGAAAACTATGTTGAGTGTTCTCCTGGAAGTAGAAGCCCAATCCTTCCTCCATCACCTGTGACAGGAGAATTGGAGGCTACACAGATGGTCGGTGGCTTCAGTTAATATTAATGAATGGGACGTCAAGATTCAAAGTAACTTGGGTACAAGTTGACCTGCCGTATAAAACAATTTACACAAAAATACCTATTGCAATTATTTGATTAATGAAATTTGTGAGACCAGGATTTATATTTATCTATCTTGGCTTTATTTTAGATATTCTCTCCTGCTTTCCAAGATTGAGTTTGAGCCAGTATGTGTGTCTTGTGATAAGGGGTCCCTTAGGAATGTAACAGACTTATTTAGAGAAAACATAGGAAAGTGGGAGAAAAGAACCTAAGGAGTAGAAGCACACCTAGACTCTTCAGCTGGGTGTAGAAAGAATTAACTTTAGTCAATGAGATGTATGTGAGCTAATGCCAGCTCATATTTAGAGATAAGCTGAGAAAATTATATTGTTACCATGTATGACTATTAAATACCTATAAATCCTTGACCAAGGAATGTAATAAAGAGAAACCTGCTTTGATGCTCAATGTATCAGCGTGGCTCTTCCGTGCACGTATTTGAATTTTACAATTTAAATTGGAGCAGGCACAACGTCTCAGAACGTCCCACATTATGTGGTAACAACAAAATAGCATTTCAATCATGCAGCGAATAATAGTGAATTTATTTGCATTTAGGTTGCCCTTATGGTTGCTAATGAATTCTGGGAACAAGGAGACCTGGAGAGAACGGTTCTTCAGCAGCAGCCTATCGTAAGATGAATTATTATTGTAATCCTATTATGTTGTCATTGGGTTTTAAATGTTATTGGTTATACTTTCCACATTATTTGATATTACACATTTCTGTAGTACTGTACAAGGATTTTATCTCCCTTCCTTATTTTACAACTGGTTTTATGACTTACGGTATTTTATTTTTCAATATTCTAATTTGGTCTTTATTCAGTGTAATCTCAAAATGTAACAAATTTACCACAGTAGCTCAGGCTGTTTGATCAGTTTTGGGCACTGTTACACAGTCTGGTGTACCTTTACTTCACCTTTTAATTTGCTCATTTTTTAATTAAAATTTTAGCCATTTTTGGGGTTTACAGCATCACATGTAAAGTTCGGATTCTTTCTTGTTGAGGCACGCTCTCTTGTTTGATGAGGAGCAGAAACTAAGAAACATATTTGGTACAAGACATGCACACCATTTTTTAGCACATTCAGTGAATCTCCCCCATAGCTTCACAGTAAATTAGGATGTTTCTTAGTAGTATGTGATATATGTTTTAATGTTTAACTACAGAATTTATATTTTTGTTCTTATAGCCAATGATGGACAGAAACAAAGGGGAGGAGCTTCCGAAGCTTCAAGTTGGTTTCATTGACTTTGTATGTACATTTGTGTATAAGGTAAGTAATCCACAGAAAGGGTTTCGGCCGGATTCACGCATTCTCAAAACAGAGATGCAAATACCTGCCCGGCTGTCAGGTCTCCTAACCTAAGTTAATGGTCACATAGATGCATAGGCAGTTAGCCCAGGTCAGGCGACTCTGCAGTTGGACCAGTATTTCGATGCAATTATAGTCCATGTTTAACAGATACGTGAAATCGGTCTAAATTGATGGAAATCATTCTAAAAATAACTTGAGACTATGAATCGTGAATGATGGTAGTGTAACGTGGTGTGGGGAGGTAGCCATGAGCGAGGTACTCGTCTCTTGCACCTGGCATGTTACATGAAGGTGTGGGTCCTGGCTGGTTGTGTGTGCTGTGAGGGCAAGACGCACATGCAGGCCCCATGTAGCCGATGATGCTGGTTTGCCAGGACCAAATGTTAACCAGTTCATGAAAGGAGACCACCAGTTCTTAAAGAAAAGCTTTACTAAACAGCAATTGCATGGCAACTATGTACACATGAGAGCACAACTTCTTACATGTTTCTTCATTAAAACAGAGCATCTCTATACACAGTCTCCTTACCGCCTTGGTCTCACACACTCCTGCCTCCACTGGTCTCATTTCCTTCATCACCACCCAGCTTAACACCACAGTACAGTTCGTGAAAGTCATTACCTTTTCCTGTGGTTCGGCGTTTGATTTTCCTTCTTCAAGCTCTCTGACACCTAGGGAATTCCCGCCTGTCTGGGGCATTCACTTTGTCTAACATTCTATTTCAACCTGGTCCATTAACTTTAGGAGCTGTAAGCTACTCGGAGCCGTGCTGCTAGGCGTACCTTCCCCGGACCCGTCTCACTTGGTCACTCTGCTCTTTGGTCATTCCTCTGTGCTGGCACTTTCCTTCTCTCTACGTCTCTGTAATTCTCTCTATGTCTGTTGCTCAGGATCACCCTATCTCTGTCCCGATCTCCTTTCTCTATCTCCACAGAACACTCTTTGTATGCGGTCTTGCTGAGCACTCAGACCAAACGTCTGTCCTGGCTGCAAGCTTGGCCCTGTCTGTGTCACTACC
The DNA here is from genome assembly GCF_051348905.1 of Ranitomeya variabilis. Lineage (NCBI taxonomy): Eukaryota > Metazoa > Chordata > Amphibia > Anura > Dendrobatidae > Ranitomeya > Ranitomeya variabilis. Next base: position 59,623,233 of record NC_135235.1, read on the forward strand.
AGGAACTCCTTTCTGATCCTGCTACATAGTCCCTCCCTCTCTGGGCTAGTCCCAACACTTAACTATCTTACCCTACTCACTGTCTGTTGCTGGGCAGAACTCAGCTTCCTCACAGTACAGTGCAAAACATTATAATACACCACATCACAATTCACATTACACATCACCCTCTCAATAATGCATGACATTATACACATTAAACTTTACATTGTACACAGCACTGTTATCTACAAGGGGGAGCAGGGCAATATCTCAATTCCTTTATGGTAGCTCAGTGAATAGCATTGTTATCCTGCAGCTTTAGATCTAAAGTTCGAATCTTACCAAGGGCAACACCTACATTAATTTTTTTTTATCTCTTCATGTTCCTCATTGGATTTGCTTCTCCCCATTAACTTCTAAGAGGTTGCCTGGCCTTATAGTACAGGTCTGCCATCACTTACTGTGACTGCAGACTTGTGAATCCTCATAGTGTGCACACTGCGTGCTGTCAGAATTCTCCGATGCAGTTGCTAGGACTGGGCGGTCATGTGACCACAAGTATGCAATTTGCATATTTCCGGCCACATTCTGACTAGACGTGTCCGGCCTCACTCAATTCACTTGCACTGAGTGAAGCTGTGCCGGTCTAGTTGGCACGTGACTGCATGTATGCAAATCACATGCTTGCAGTCATGCAACTGCCACCCGCTGTAGACAACAGAGAATCTTCATCGTGCATACTGTATGCGCTGTGAGGTTCACAAGTCTGCAGTCACATAGAGTGACTGCAAACTTATACTCCAAGGCCGGACAACTCTTTAACTGAAAATAGATATGAACAATATTTTTCCATTATTGCATCCAATTCTGTAAAACCTCATGTACGTTTCCGATAACATGTTTTCTTTTTTGATTTTCTCAACAGCGTACAAATAAGCCCAGCCTCAGTTTTCAGCATCATTGCTTCCTCCTTTAGTTCTTAAGACATTTTTGTATATAATCTATATATTACACAGTTCGGTGCTGTTTTACTTCTCTTCTGTATTTACTTTTTAGAACTGTCAGTAATATTTAGGTTATAGCTCCTCCGCAGTACCTGTACAGCCATATGCCCTTCTCCCTCCCAATAGTCAATGCCATGTTCTGCTCTCACTTTCAGCAGTCACAGCTTTGTTGCAGCCTCGCTTCTTGGAGTCAATCTAGTGCCACCCAGTAGCAATCACACCATTAACTCGCATGTCTCAGTATAGCTGAGGCCCCTTTTAAAGGGAATCAGTCACCTAATTTGGGCCCTATAAGCTGCGGCCACCGACATCATCATTCTATAATGCTGTAGATAAGCCCCCGATGTAACCTGAAAGATAAGAAAAACAAGCTAGATTATACTCACTCAGGGGCGGTCCCGGTGCTGTCAGGTCCGATGGGCGTCACGGTCCATCGCCTCCCATCTTTATACGATGACGTCCTCTTCTTTGCTTCCTGCCGCGGCTCTGGCGCAGGCGTACTTTATCTGCCATATTGAGAGCAGAGCAAAGTACTGCAGTGCGCAGGCCTCGGGAAAGGTCAGAGAGGCCAGGCGCCTGCGCACTGCAGTACTTTAAGCTGCCCTCAACAGGGCAGATAAAGTACGCCTGCGAAGGAGCCGTGACAGGAAGCAAAGAAGAGGATGTCATCGTATGAAGATGGGAGGCGCCGGACTGTGACGCCCATCGGACCAGACCGCATCGGGACCGCCCCTGGGTGAGTATAATCTAACTTGTCTTTCTTATCTTTGAGGTTACATGGGGGGCTTATCTACAGCATTACAGAATGCTGTAGATAAGCCCCTGATGCCGGTCGCCGCAGCTTATGGGCCCAAAATTAGTTGACAGATTCCCTTTATTAACTCCAGTGTAAGTCCAATCCATCAATATACATAGCAGCACCTTCCGTGCCCTTCATCAGTAGCTGCAACAGTCCCTTCATCCACCTCCACTAGCAGTCAGCGCAGTACCAGTTTCCCCAGTAGTCACAGTGCTCCACCGTCTCCTCCTACAGTGGTCACAGAAATAATGGCCTGTCTTCAGCCAGCAGTCAAAGCAGAGACTTCCCCTATTACTCACAGCTGTGAGTCTCATCTTCCTCTAGTAATGGGAGTCGGGCTTCACCCAATAGTCACAATAGCGCCCACTGCAGTGATTGCCCCTTTCTCAAGTAGCCATAGCAGTACATTTTAATTGCCCCAGGCCCTAGCAACGCTCCTCTTCACCAAGTCCTAGTGCATGACCCATCAGAGCTACTAGTCCCTCTACACTGTGTGCAGAATTATTAGGCAAGTTGTAATTTAGAGGATTATTTTTATTATTGATCAACAACTATGTTCTCAATCAACCCAAAAGATATTTTTGGAAGTTGGAGTGTTTTTTTTTTTTTATATTTGGCTATCTAAGGAGGATATCTGTTTGTGCAGGTAACTATTACTGTGCAGAATTATTAGGCAACTTAATAAAAAACAAATATATTCCCATCTCACTTGTTTATTTTCACCAGGTAAACCAATATAACTGCACAAAATTTGGAAATAAACATTTCTGACATGCAAAAACAAAACCCCAAGAAATTAGTGACCAATATAGCCACCTTTCTTTATGATGACACTCAACAGCCTTCCATCCATAGATTCTGTCAGTTGCTTGATCTGTTAACGGCCAACATTGCGTGCAGCAGCCACCACAGCCTCCCAGACACTGTTCCGAGAGGTGGACTGTTTTCTCTCCCTGTAGATCTCACATTTTATGAGGGACCACATGTTCTCTATGGGGTTCAGATCAGGTGAACAAGGGGGCCATGTCATTTTTATTTCTTCTTTGAGACCTTTACTGGCCAGCCACGCTGTGGAGTAGTTGGAGGCATGTGATGGAGCATTGTCCTGCATGTAAATCATGTTTTTCTTGAACGATACCGACTTCTTCCTGTACCACTGCTTGAAGAAATTGCCTTCCAGAAACTGGCAGTAGGTCTGGGAATAAGCTTCACTCCATCCTCAACCCGAAAAGGTCCCACATGTTCATCTTTTATGATACCAGCCCAGACCAGTACCCCACCTCCACCTTGCTGGCGTCTGAGTCAGAGTGGAGCTCTCTGCCCTTTACTGATCCAGCCTCTGGCCCATCCATCTGGCCCATCAAGAGTCACTCATTTCAACAGTCCATAAAACCTTTGAAAAGTCAGTCTCAAGATATTTCTTGGCCCAGTCTTGACATTTTATCTTATGTTTCTTGTACAAAGGTGGTCGTTTTTCAGCCTTCCTTACCTTGGCCATGTCCCTGAGTATCGCACACCTTGTTCTTTTTGTTACTCCAGTAACATTGCAGCTCTGAAATATGGCAAAACTGGTGGCAAATGGCATCTTGGCAGCTTCACGCTTGATTTTCCTCAATTCATGGGCAGTTATTTTGCGCCTTTTTTGCCCAACACGCTTCCCTGCTGGCTATTTGCCATGAAACGCTTGATTGTTCGGTGATCACGCTTCAAAAGCAATTTCAAGACTGCTGCATCCCTCTGCAAGACATTTAACAATTTCTGACTTTTCAGAGCCCGTCAAATCCCTCTTCTGCCCCATTTTGCCCATGAAAAGGAAGTTGCCTAATAATTAAGCACACTTATATAGGGTTTTGATGTCATTAGACAACACCCCTCCTCATTACAGAGATACACATCACCTGATTTACTGAATTGGTAGTTGTCTCTCAAGCCTGAAAAACTGGGAGTAGGACAACATGTATAAAAAGTATCAAGTGATCAAAATACAACTTGCTTAATAATTCTGCACAGTGTATTGTCTACGAGCAATGTAAATGGAGAATAAATTATGCCAGCGAGAGCACCCATGGGGGCTTTGATTTTCCCTGTCTTATGTCCCCCATTACCCAAATTGGTTCTGCTTGTAAAGGCAGCGTTTCATGTAATAACTAAATATTAGTAATGTAATGTAAATTCATTTTCCTAACTTATATAATAGGCCCCAAAGATAAATCTCTCTATATATGATGTCTGATACCTTATGTAAAGTGCAGAAAATGGCTAATAAAAATGTATAGCATCCACTTGTAAAAATGATTTTTACCCAAAATACATGAATTTCACTTTAATAAACCCCATACCACGAAGTTGAAGCTTGCCTGGCTTGATATCGATATTTTTTTTTAATTGTATGTGTAATCTGAAAAAGTATTTTTATCCTGCATGTCTACAGCTCTGCTCACATCTGGGTCTTGTCTTTCATTCGTAACAGAAGCCATAAATTGGTTCTGGATTTCTTGTACAGCCAGACATATGATAGGAGGAACATGGCTGATCTTCTGAATCACACTGAGATTTCTTTATATATTTCTTAGCTCTTATAGCAAGAGAAGACAAACTATGATCAAAGCAAAAGAGCATTGAATGGAGGAAATGCGGTGATATTTTTATTTTTGAGCATTTTCTGCATTTAGTGTCCCTTTAAACTGTCCATAAGGGATACATTATCTGGAATCTACACTACACGAGGAGTAAAGCACTGGTCTGGCCATTCTCTATAGAAAGGAAACATAGCTTGCCTGCACATAGATTAATATGTTGTACATTCTCTTTTGTGAGATATTAAGAACTTGGAAGCTTCCGTGTGTTCCATACATTTCGGGTGAAAAATATGGTGATCTACGGGCAAAGACTTCTTTGTGTCCAGATGTGATTTTGTACTAAACTGATAAAAACTAATGGGAACACAGACCTCCCTAATATGATATGGACGGTGTATTATAATGTTGACCTTATGTGACTTGAGCTGATCATTCTACATGTTTAATTACCGCTTTTAGGAATTTTCACGGTTTCATAAAGAAATTACACCCATGTTTGACGGACTTCAATATAACCGAGTTCAATGGAAATCACAAGCTGATGTGTATGACGAAAAGATGAAGGCTTTAGAAGAACAGAAGAAGCTACAGGAAAATGATGTTGGGGCTAAGAAAGGTAACTAGTGTCCAATATGAGGCGTTGATGCGTCAAGACAACGTCCTACAACATTCTCTTAGTTCCATGAGCAAAGATCATTTATTCACCAATGTTTCTTGAAACAATTTCTGGCACATTCTAGCTAGTATTTTTCTTGCTCTGTCATTTGCTATATACTGGTTTGGAGTCAGTGGTTCCTCTTTATTAGCATTCTGCCAGCACTCTAGGAGCTTGAACTAACTTTTTTTCCCTTCACTTCCCAAGATGCATTGTGTCTACTATTGTCCAATATCTTGCCTGCCCGCCCAGAACTGAAAATGCACCTTTCTGTTAAGCCTGTGGTCAGGCAGGTGTACAATAATGGAAATGTGTGTCAGTCTACAGATTCCATGAGCAATATCAGCTGTGCAAAGATTACCAGGTTTACATTTAAAGGGATTATCCAGGACTATATTATTATTTTTTTTTTTTACTATGAACCAAAAGCTAACAGGCAGGTAGTTACTAACTACGTGCCTGTTCTATCCAACTCAGAGTAGTAACTGACCGCTCCTGCCAGCAATTCAGCTGCTCCACATCAACAGAGCACCATTTCTTCTGGGCTGCTCTAGCGATGGGGCTAGACTGTCAATGACATGCTGATTGATAGTTGGCTCCCCGCAGTTAAATGGCAGGGAGCTAGCTGTCAATCATCGGGACATCGGAGCAGAGCAGAGTGGAAGAGGAGCCGCGGCTCTGACAATGTGATGTCAGTGGAAGCTGCAGAATCGTTGGCAGGAGCGGTCTGTGACCACTCAGAGCCGGCGGAGATCAGCGCCAGGCACAACAGGCAGGTAGTTAGTAACAAACTGAATTAAACTGTTTATGCCTGTTGGCCTGTCCTTAAAGGGGTTGTCCATTATTCAGATAATACCTCCACCATTACTATATTACACCATGTAAAATAAAAACAGCCTGTACTCATCTTAGGTGCCTGCGGTGGTGCACAGCTATAAAGTTACATAAAATACATAATGCTGGAAGTCAGGGTAGATATATGTATATATTTGATCCCAGAATACTCTAATGTATGCCTATACCTAACCGCGGAGGTTGGCACCCTAAAGAGTATAACAATGGCACCCCTGCTCAATGAAAGCCGAGTCCTAGGGAGAAAGAGATGACAAATGTTTATCATCAATTTATCTCTTTCACCCTAATGGGGTGTTACTATTCATTTATGATTTCATTATATCTATGCAGTATCCTTCCTATAGGTCTTTGGTATTAATAGGGACAATCATAGGGACTGCTTTAGGCTCAGCCTTCGTTGAGAGGTTGTGCCACTGTCGTACATCTTAGGGTGCTAACCTCCGCGGTTAGGAGATGTGGACAACCTTTTTAAATCAGAAATTAAAATCTATACCTGTTATGACAAGGCATAGATTTGCGCCAGTTTTCTATCTGTAGAGTAAATAAATGGGGGAAAGTTGAAAATAATGCACACTGATAATAAATCCTGCACTCTTTTCTTAGCACTATCAAAACTGGCGCATTTATCAACAGTTTGGGCCATTATTTGCAACTTTCTCCTGTAGAAAACTCTTGCAAAGACATTGAGACAATTCCTCATTTGTTTTACTTCGGAATTCGCCCCAATTTAAAAGCGACTCCTTACAGGATGGGGAGATTGTCAAGAGGGAGCAAAGATCCCTACTGACAATGACTGTCTATGCAGTAACCCTGCCAGGACAGGCTATGGCTTAACCAGAAAGGGGTTGACGAAACGATCAACCCTTGGATTGAGAAGAATGATCTGGTCTTGTATGATGAGCGTCATTGCCTCGGACGGGTAATTTGTCAGAATAGCAATAATTCAGGGCCCGGATGTGCCTCCATTAGGCTGTGCAATCGGTTCTGCTTGGTTAGATAATGGAGAATGAAATCAGGTCATGGTCTAAATAACAAGTGATCTCATCAAAGGGATTCAAAGTCCAAAGTGCGGGTGATGAATTGTTTGTTCCATGTGATCAGGTGACTGATAAGAGTAAAACACTGACGCATCTCACACCCCACACATCAACATACTACCGTATGGTCAGCATTGCTTCTAGATTACGGAAGTCTCGGATGTGTCTAGCACATCTAATAGAAGACTACACATGATACAGGGCTGTCAGCTTACCCATCGTTTCATGAGTCACACGATTCTAGGGTCCCTCGCCTTCTGACCTCCAATTCACTCAGTCCGTGCTCTCGGCGCCCATAAATGATTATTTTCCTATAATGTAGGTTGACCCCTATAGTTTAATACTGACCCTGTACTGTCCACTAGGTTTTACTTGTTCCCAGTCCCTCCCCAGTAGTGACCTGGCGATGCAGTGACCCAGGTGGGTGGCAGGAAGGTGGACACTCTGGAACTTTTATTCTCCCATATAATTTTGTCACCTGAGCGCTAAGATCCTCCAAAGATACCGTAAAGATGCTCCTGTCTCTTGGGCCTCAGGGCATCATGTTTGAGATTTATCTTCTCTTATTTTTACATTTACATCCGTTTCAATTTTTAAAAATGACGAAACTGTATCTATAATTATTGCCTCCAAAGTTGGTAAGCCAAGCCATTTTATAGAGAACACCCCAAAAGAAGGCCACTTCAAGTTTTGCTTGGACCATCTGATCGAGAAATACCTTGCAAAGAGCTTTCCAAAGTTGACACCTCGGCAATATACTGAAAAAAGTACAATCCGTCAGTAATTTATTTCGGGAACTATGGGCAGCATGAAGCACAGTACAGATAGACTATCTCAATCCACAAAACCCTATTCTACTCTGAAACACTGAGGTCAGAGTAAACAAGTCTAAAAACTATATCAATACAATCTTAAATCACTTATGTATAAAGTAAATCACATATTTTATGAGCCAATAATTTCCTCTATTAAACATATAGTATCACCACAAACCCCTCATAAATATAAATTGAAGGGAAAAAGAGCATCCATTGCAAAACGAATTTTAAAATACAGATAAATTTTATTACAAAATATTAAAAATCCAAGCATGGGAACACAAACATAGTGATACGTTATTATTTGATAGTATGATAATAGAATTCTATATTAGGTCAACATCACAGGCAAAAACTAGTTGGACAGTGGATCCTTGAATAAAGTATTCAGACAAAGCTGCACACCACATCCAAACTAAAAAAATGAAAAAAGAAAAGAAAAAGAAAAAAACGTAGGTAGATAAACAGCTATAAAAATATAAAGAGCAAGTGCATGTAGTTTTAAAGCTATTAATCTATATATTTTTTAGTTGAAAAATGTATACATATGTGCATACAAAAATTGTTCATATATGTGCCTGTGCTGTGCTTCTAATTAAATTAGAAAAACGACATCTAAAGCAAAAAACAGATCCATAGTAAAGTGATAAATGTATTTACAAATAGTCATGCGCCTGTGAATGGAAACGTATCACGACCCCATTTATCACTTTACTATGGATCTGTTTTTTGCTTCAGATGTCGTTTTTATAGCACAGGCACATATATGTACAATTTTTGTATGCACATATGTATACATTTTTCAACTAAAAAATATATAGATTAATAGCTTTAAAACTACATGCACTTGCTCTTTATATTTTTATAGCTGTTTATCTACCTACGGTTTTTTCTTTTTCTTTTATTTTTTCATTTTTTTTTTAGTTTGGATGACATACCTGGTCATAAATAGGATAGTCCTGTACCACCTATTTTTCTACTGCCTTAAAGAGAACCTTTCATGTCAGATAACACTATTTATCTGTACATATAGGGTTAATCTATAGGCAAATAGTGTTAGAAAAGTGCATGGCCACCATACTGATGCACTGCAGAGCCGGCTGTCAGTCATAGTGCCGGGATGTACTGATAGCCGCAGCTCCCAATGCTGTGAGTGCTGATTGTAGCGACGCCTGCATGGCTGAATTTTCACGGCTCCTGGGAGGAATAGTTTGTTTTCTCCCATCAGCCGTGCTTACATCATGGCAGCCGGGAACCTAATGATATTTATCTTCAGATTAACCCTATATCTTCAGGTAAAGAGTTATCAAATGTCACAGGGCCCCTTTAAATCCAAGTTCTGTAATCTTTGTGAGGAAAGTTGGAGATTTTATAAAAGTAGAATTACCCAACTTTAATCCTCACACAGCCCTTCCATAAAGTATAAAGGGCCCCACATAATTCTCCATACAGTATAATGATCTCACATAGTGCTCCACACAGTATAATGGGCTCTGTATGCCTTCCATACAGTATAATGGCCTCACATAGTGCTCCATACAGTATAATGGGCATTGTATGCCTTCCATACAGTATAATGGCCCCACATAGTCCTCCACACAGTATAATGGGCTCTGTATGCCTTCCATACAGTATAATGGCCCCACATAGTCCTCCGCACAGTGTAATGGGCTCTGTATGCCTTCCATACAGTATAATGGCCCCACATAGTCCTCCACACAGTGTAATGGGCTCTGTATGCCTTCCATAAAGTATAAAGGGCCCCACATAATTCTCCATACAGTATAATGGCCTCACATAGTGCTCCATACAGTATAACGGGCATTGTATGCCTTCCATACAGTATAATGGCCCCACATAGTCCTTCACACAGTATAATGGGCTCTGTATGCCTTCCATACAGTATAATGGCCCCACATAGTCCTCCACACAGTGTAATGGGCTCTGTATGCCTTCCATACAGTATAATGGCCCCACATAGTCCTCCACACAGTGTAATGGGCTCTGTATGCCTTCCATAAAGTATAAAGGGCCCCACATAATTCTCCATACAGTATAATGGTCTCACGTAGTGCTCCATACAGTATAACGGGCATTGTATGCCTTCCATACAGTATAATGGCCCCACATAGTCCTCCACACAGTATAATGGGCTCTGTATGCCTTCCATACAGTATAATGGCCCCACATAGTGCTCCATAAAGTACAACGGCCACAAAAAGTGATTCATACTGTTGTCACGCTGTTGGGGTTTTCACTAAGGAAGAGGGGCCTCAAACTGTATCTGGAGCTGGAACCCTAACTATCCCTATCCAGGGGAACTCTTAAAGGTAGAGAGGCCTGAGTCTTCGACCTTACTATGTTCCTATAAAAACCCTAATCTGTCCCCTCCTCCACCCCTTGAGGCATGAGACAGAAATGAAAGGTAAACCTGACACAAAGACTAAACAGGGATAACAGAAAACCTCTATCATATAAAAGCACTAGCCAATAGGGAGGAGGATAGGGACTGGGAGGAATAAACTAAATGGGAAAAGGGAACAGGGGATACACACACGTACAACAGCAAACTACAGAACACTGCAACTCCAACTGCTTAGCTTTAAGCAGACAGCACAGTGTCTTACCAGGAGCAAGGAAGCAGAGCTTACACTGGTAAGGCAGAGAGGGTTTGGCCAGGTTTAATAGAAAGAGTTAACCAGATTCATAGCAGCTGAAAAGGAGCAGCATGTTTCTGACCAGCATAGAAAGGGTTGTTAACCTCTTCAGCATCAAAGCAAACCAACATTCATTTAATATGGGATCCAAATACATAGGCTAAATGGAAGATCTGCCATTCACAATACACAGTGATCTTCTACACCCAAATGTACAGGTGCTTCTCACAAAATTAGAATATCATCAAAAAGTTAATTTATTTCAGTTCTTCAAGACAAAAAGTGAAACTCCTATATTATATAGAGTCATCACAAACAGAGTGATCTATTTCAAGTTTATTTCTGTTGATGATTATGGCCAGGGGTGGATTAAGGGTAGCCAGGGCCTGACGGGGGGGGGGGGGGGGGGGGGGGTGTCATGTGACGGGGGGTCATGTGACGGGGGGGTCATATTATACCCGAACCAGATTATTCCAGAAAAATGGCCAGGCCCTACTCTACTGTAACCTATAAAATATTTGTTAAAATCTGCAATATAATTTAGGTATATTTTGACCAATAATATCACATACAAGGAACAAATACCACCGCGCCATGACCAGACCACAAATTACAAACACAGTGATCGAATAATATCACATACAAGGAACAAATACCGCCGCACCAGGTCAAGACCACATATTACCACCACTTGGTGACCAAATAACACATTCAAGGGACAAATACCACAACACCATTTCCAGACCACATATTACCACCACATAGTGACTGAATACTACAATACTGATACTGATCAGTAATAATAAAAAAAACAAAACACAATACTATCACCATAAGTGCCAGTATTCACAGGAGATCTGTACTTGGTATGCAGTGTCTGTGTAGAGGTAATACAGAGATCACTGGTGACATTGTACACAGGACCTCTGTATATAGTATAGTGTATAGTGTCAATGTATAGGTAACACTGACTCACCAATGACGTCTCTAGGTGAAGTCCTTCATCTTTCATCCAGCACAGACCGCCATCATTTCTTCCAGCCAGGACTCGTTTCTGCAGGAAATGACACAGTTATCTCGAGCTCTGCTTGCAGAACACATTACTTAATTTTTCACAACTTCTACATTACACATGGAGAAAAAAAGGCGATATAGAGTCACTCTGCACAGTAATAGGACCGCCCCCCCCATTTAAAACAGTATACTCAAAAAATAAAATAAATACATCACTGCAGTAATAATATCCCTTAATTAGCCCCTATGGTAATAATATTCCCCACCCTGGCCCCGTGTGTCTCATTCCTGGCTCCTGCCATATGTTCTCCCATCCTGCACTCATGAGTATCCATTCTACCCCATGTGATCTCCCCATCCAGCCCCATCTGTCTCCATCGTATTCTCCTGCCCCATGATCCAATCCTGCCCCATGTCTTTCATTCTGCCCCGTCTCTACATTCTGCCCATGCCTCCAATCCTGCCCCCAGTGTGTCCAGCAATCTGCCCCAGTGTGTCCAGCAATCTGCCCCAGTATGTCCAGCATATTGCCCCAGTAACCAGCAATCTGCCCCAGACAGTGTCTCCAGCAATCTGCCCCAGTATCTGACTCCAGCATATTGCCCCCAGACAGTGTGTTCAACAATCTGCCCCAGTATGTCCAGCATATTGCCCCAGTGTGTCCAGCATATTACCACCAGTGTCCTGCAATCTGCCCCAGTATGTCCAATTGTCCAGCACTGCCCCCAGTGTGTCCAGCAATCTGCCCCATTGTCTCCAGCATATTACCCCCAGTGTGTCCAGCAATCTGCCCCAGTATGTCCAGCAATCTGCCCCAGTGTCTCCAGCAATCTGCCCCAGTGTCTCCAGCAATCTGCCCCAGTGTGTCCTCCAGCATTGCCCCAGTGTGTCCTCCAGCATTGCCCCAGTGTGTCCAGCAATCTGCCCCAGTGTGTCCTCGAGCATTGCCCCAGTATGTCCAGCAATCTGCCCCAGTGTCTCCAGCATTGCCCCAGTGTCTCCAGCATTGCCCCAGTGTCTCCAGCAATCTGCCCCAGTGTCTCCAGCAATCTGCCCCAGTGTCTCCAGCAATCTGCCCCAGTGTCTCCAGCATTGCCCCCAGTGTCTCCAGCAATCTGCCCCAGTGTCTCCAGCATTGCCCCAGTGTCTCCAGCAATCTGCCCCAGTGTCTCCAGCAATCTGCCCCAGTGTCTCCAGCAATCTGCCCCAGTGTCCCCAGCAATCTGCCCCAGTGTCTCCAGCAATCTGCCCCAATGTCTCCAGCAATCTGCCCCAATGTCTCCAGCAATCTGCCCCAATGTCTCCAGCAATCTGCCCCAGTGTCTCCAGCAATCTGCCCCAGTGTCTCCAGCATTGCCCCCAGTGTCTCCAGCAATCTGCCCCAGTGTCTCCAGCATTGCCCCCAGTGTCTCCAGCATTGCCCCCAGTGTCTCCAGCATTGCCCCCAGTGTCTCCAGCAATCTGCCCCAGTGTGTCCAGCAATCTGCCCCAGTGTCTTCAGCAATCTGCCCCAGTGTCTCCAGCAATCTGCCCGTGTCTCCAGCATTGCCCCCAGTGTGTCCAGCAATCTGCCCCAGTGTCTCCAGCAATCTGCCCCAGTGTCTCCAGCAATCTGCCCGTGTCTCCAGCATTGCCCCCAGTGTGTCCAGAAATCTGCCCCAGTGTCTCCATAAATCTGCCCCAGTGTCTCCAGCATTGCCCCAGTGTGTCCAGCAATCTGCCCCAGTGTCTTCAGCAATCTGCCCCAGTGTCTCCAGCAATCTGCCCGTGTCTCCAGCATTGCCCCCAGTGTGTCCAGCAATCTGCCCCAGTGTCTCCAGCAATCTGCCCCAGTGTCTCCAGCAATCTGCCCGTGTCTCCAGCATTGCCCCCAGTGTGTCCAGAAATCTGCCCCAGTGTCTCCATAAATCTGCCCCAGTGTCTCCAGCATTGCCCCAGTGTCTACAGCAATCTGCCCCAGTGTCTCCAGCATTGCCCCAGTGTCTCCAGCAATCTGCCCCAGTGTCTCCAGCAATCTGCCCCAGTGTCTCCAGCAATCTGCCCCAGTGTCTCCAGCAATCTGCCCCAGTGTCTCCAGCATTGCCCCCAATGTGTCCACAGTCCACCGTTAGCTTATAAAAAAAAAACAAAAAAACAGTCTCCTCACCTTACCAGCGCTCCATGCGGCGAGCTCCCTCCAGCCGTGCACACTCGCCGGCGACTGACAATGACGTCAGACGCCGGCGACGTGTGAGCTGCGGCCGACTTCAGCTGCCAGCCTCCAATTGGCTGGCGGCTGACGCTGTTGTTAACTATTGAGGTGCGGGCGAGCGCCCGCACCTCAATAGGAAAGCGCCGCAGCGCCGGAAGGGGCCCGGTGAGCAGATGAGAAGGGGCCCGATGCGGACCCCCTCTCTCTGCCCACCGGGTTCGGGGGGCGGGGCACATAAATGCCGGCGGGCCGGGCACACTCCGGCGAGATTATCAGAGGGTCAATCTGCGGTGGCCCAGGGCCCCCCCAAGCCACTGGGCCCTGGGCTACCGCCCATATTGACCCTCTGATAATCCGTCCCTGATTATGGCTTACAGCTAATGAAAACCCAAAAGTCATTATCTCAGTAAATTAGAATACTTTATAACACCAGCTTTAAAAATGATTTTAAAATCCGAAATGTTGGCCTACTGAAACGTATGTTCAATAAATGCACTCAATACTTGGTCGGGGCTCCTTTTGCATCAATTACTGCATCAATGCGGAGTGGCATGGAGGCGATCAGCCTGTAGCACTGCTGAGGGGTTATGGAAGCCCAGGTTGCTTTGATAGCAGCCTTCAGCTCGTCTGCATTGTTGGGTCTCATCTTCCTCTTGATAATACCCCATATATTCTCTATGGGGTTAAGGTCAGGCTAGTTTGCTGCCAATCAAGCACAGTGATACTGTTGTTGGTAAACCAGGTATTGGTACTTTTGGCAGTGTGGACAGGTTGCCAAGTCCTGCTGGAGAATGAAATTTCCATCTCCAAAAAGCTTGTCGGCAGAGGGAAGCATGAAGTGCTCTAAAATTTCCTGGTAGACGGCTGCGCTGACTTTGGTCTTGATAAAACACAGCGGACCTACACCAGCAGATGACATGGCTCCCCAATCACTGACTGTGGAGACTTCACACTAGACCTCAAGCTGTTTGGATTGTGGCCTCTCCACTCTCCCTCTACATTCTGGGACCTTGATTTCCAAATGAAATGCAAAATTGACTTTCATCTGAAAACAACACCTTGGACCACTGAGGAACAGTCCAGTTCTTTTTCTCCTTGGCCCAGGTAAGATACTTCTGGTGTTGTCTATGTTCTGGATACGTCTGTGTGTGGTGGCTCTTGAAGCAATGACTCCAGCAGGAGTCCACTCGTTGTGAATCTCTTGAAAATTTTTGAATGGCCTTTTTTTAACCATCCTTTCAAGGCTGCGGTTATCCCGGTTGCTTGTGCATCTTTTTCTATCGCACTTTTTCCTTCCACCCACTTTCCATTAATATGATTATTGTGGAGCCAATGAAACAGACTAAGGGACCTTTTTAAACGCTTAGGAAGCCTTTGCAGGTGTTTTTTTGTTATTTATTCTAATTTACTGAGATGACTTTTGGGTTTTCACTGGCTGTAAGCCATAATCATCAACATACACAGAAATAAACACTTGAAATAGATCACTGTCTGTAATGACTCTATATAATATACGAGTTTCACTTCGTATGGAAGAACTGAGATAAATTAACTTTTTGATGATATTCTAATTTTGTGAGAAGCACCTGTATCAGGTTGGCAAGACACATTTGTGAAAATAGCAACAAAAAGTGCTCTATGCGGTATAATAGCAACAAAAAGTGACACATACAGTATAATGGCCCCACACAGTGCTCCATGCAGTATAATGGCCCCACAGTGCTCCATGCAGTGTAATGGCCCCACATAGTTCTCCATGCAGTGTAATGGCCCCACATAGTGCTCCGGGCAGTGTAATGACCCCACAAAGTGCTCCATGGAGTGTAATGGCCCCACATAGTGCTCCATACAGTATAATGGCCCCACATAGTGCTCCATGCAGTGTAATGGCCCCACATAGTGCTCCATGGAGTGTAATGGCCCCACATAGTGCTCCATGCAGTATAATGGCCCCACATAGTGCCCCATGCAGTATAATGGCCCCACATAGTGCTCCATGCAGTATAATGGCCCCACATAGTGTTCCATACAGTATAATGGTCCCACACAGTGCTCCATGCAGTATAATGTCCCACATAGTTCTCCATACAGTATAATGGCCGCACACAGTGCTCCACTTAGTATAATGGCCCCAATCGCCCCACATAGTGCTCCACGCTGTATAATGGCCCCGCATAGTGCTCCATACAGTATGATAGGCCCCAAGTAGTGTTCTATAAAGTGTAATTGGCCACACATTACAAAAAATACTCACCTCTCCATGTTCCCCATCCATCCAGGATGGCAATACAGTTGAAAGGGCGATGCTGGGCGGGCCAAATATACTCACCCTGAGGGTCAGATTTTGCATATGTGGTCTATAGCCAACCATGGTGCTGTAAGAAAAAAACCTGTGATTCCAAAAGTTTCAAAACCATCAACAAATTGCACATAATTTGCATATTTTAAACCTTATTGAAAGGCCCATGGTTTACCTGCTTTTCCCTATGCATATTATGGATGTAAGACCCCGGTCATAGATTTACATGGGTTTGATACTGGATCTTAATGAGCGACATGCTTAAACAATATCTGCAACATCTCTGCAGCTAATTGCATAAAGGCATTTTAGGATCTTCTACACCATTGCTTCTCTACAGTCACAGAAAAAGAGGTGAAAGAGCAGGTGCTGATTCCAGGAACGTTATCCCACATTCCAGACATGTTCAGCTCTGTTTTTTCTCAGTAGGTGTATGAAAAATAACACAAAGTTATACAGAAAAGTTATTGATACATAGTTACACAAGTTGAAAAAAAAAACCCACACAGATCCATCAAGTTCAACCTTTCTCCACAGTTCTACATTGTTTATTGCTAGATTATTTATAAGCCAAAATGCCGTTTATTGTAAGAAAAGTATCCGGCCCTTTTATATATATGCGGATATAATTGTCTACCATGAGTCAATATCATTTATATGACACTATTTTACACATTTGCGAGAAGTGCCGCAGGGTCTGGATATCCTACAAATCAGAAGGGCAGCTTGGTATTTTCAAACTTTGTTTCACATAGGTCTTATATCAGTCCAGAAAGCACATTTTTGGTTTCCTCTGGTGGCCAAATAGTTATGAAAAAAATAATTTTAACATACAAGTTTTTCTTTTTAGGACTTTGTCAAGCTAGCTGGGTCAGGTCAACTTTACCAGATGTTTTTCTTTTGGCAGAGAATACACAGTAAACATTGGCCAATGAAATATCATTAAAAATTAATGGAAGTTATTAAAGGGCGTCTTTCAGCACGAAATGACCGTACAAAGCAAGTGTGATGCTAGTCACTTCTCACGGCTAATGCCTCTTTCACACTTCCGTCTTTGTAGCCCCGTTGAGATACGTCGTTTTTTGAGAAAACAGGATCCTGCAAAAAAATTTGCAGGATCCTGCATTTTCTCATAGACTTGTATTAGCGACGTATCGCGACGGATGGCCACACGTTTTGTCCGTCATGCACTGGATCCTGCGGAATTTGACGGACCGTCTTTTGGAAAAATCGTTCAAATGAATGTTTTTTATCTGCAGTGGAAAAACGTTCCCCGACGCCTCCTGCGGCATACGTCGTTGCACAGAATGGGAGCCTATGGACACTGGATCCTGTGCACACTGTGAAACGCAGGAATCCAGTGACTGATGCAGTTTTTCCATCTGAGCATGCCAGGAAGCAAATTCCAACCCGAGGAAAATCTCTCTCTCTCCTACCTGGACATTTATACCTGAAAATTCAGCCAGGGAATCATGCAATGCATCTGTCATAACACTGGATGCGTTGCACACGTTTTCAACTATTTTTTCAACGTCCGTCGATAAGTCGGTTCACTGCACTCTGACGCAGGACGACCGACGGAAGTGTGAAAGAAGCTTTAAGTAGCATGGCAATTACCCGGGATAGTGATCACCTGAGACAGCCGACGCCTCCCAGTCACAGATTGGATAGTCAAGCTGTCAATAAACACACAGACAGTTCAGCACACCCTGAACCAGATTGGATGGTCATGCTGTGAATCAAAATACCGACAGCTTCAGTACGCCTCTGTACCAGCTTGGACAGCCGAGCTGTCAGTAACTGCATCCCAGACACCCTGAGGGGTGGAACCGTGACACCGAGCACAGGAGCTCGGGGCACCCCTCGTGTGGCTTAACACTTAGTGAAGCTTTCCCTGTACTTATTTTTCCATCTATCTCCACCCTTTGCTGGCTTCCGTAAAGCCAGAGCTGTCAATCAAGGAAAAGGAGGTGGAGATGGATGCAAAATACGGAGGGATGCCGGACCGAACAGCTCAACCACACCAAGGGTGCACTAAACGCTCTCTCTTGGTTTGAACTGTCGTTTCACTCGTTTTAAATGTGACCACAAAATGGACTTAAAATCTTCATTGTAAACATTAAATACTCAGAAAATGATGACTGCAGTTGAATTTTTTTTTGGAGTTTTACCTGGGATTGGTAAAAAAAAAAAATGAAACAAGCACCCCAGTCAGCTTTGATTTTTAGGTCCCAATAAAAGATGCAGTCAGCCAGTGAATGATCAGGGACAATAATTGATGCATGTAAAAGGGCCTTTTTGCTTAGGCTACTTTCACACTAGCGTCGGTATGCGCCCGTCGCAGTGCGTCGGGCCGACGTACCGATGCATACTGTGAAATAAAAGCACAACAGGGGCAGCGGATGCAGTTTTTCAACGCATCCCCTGCCCCATTTTAATGCCCAGGGAGGAGGGGACGGAGTTCCGGCCGCGCATGCGCGGTCGGATATGGCGGACACGACGCACAAAAAGTTACATGTAACATTTTTTTGTGCCGACGGTCTGCCAATGCGTCGCAATGTGTCGCTAATGTAAGCCTATGGAGAAAAAACGCATCCTGCGGGCAACTTTGCAGGATGCGTTTTTTCTCCAAAACGACGCATTGCGACGTGCGTCGTACGACACTAGTGTGAAAGTAGCCTTAGTATACTCAGCATTACAGAAAATCTGTGACTAGGGTTATGAAATGCAATCAGAGAGCAGCATGATGTAGGGGCAGATACCCTGATTCCAGCGATTTGTCACTTACTGGGCTGCTTGGTGCAGTTTTGATAAAATACTTGTTTTCTCTGCTGCAGATCTAGCAGTTCTCTAAATGCTGAACTCTGTATAACACCCGTCCTCACCACTGACTGGCAGCTTTCTGTGTACACTGTGCATAGGCAGAAAACTGATAATCACTGGTGGGGGCTGGGTTACACAGAGCAAGAGGACTACATGACACATGACAACTAGTCCTCCAGTAATAATCTCCAAACTGATAAAACAGCGATATGTTTACAATATGCAGCCTAGTAGGTGACATCACTAGAATCAGGGTCTCAGTCCCTACATCAAGCTGCTCTTAGATTAAATAGCAAAAACCTGCTGAATGGTTTTGAAGAACACAAAGATAGACTTTGGTGCATGTACCGGTCTAATATGTCCAACAACTGTTCAGATTTTAATGCTATGTAACTTGCCAGCCACAATTCTTGCGTAGGGTGACTCCCCTATATCTGCATTCTGCCCGCATTATATGTGATGGAGATTACTCTATCGCACTTTCCAGGGAGCACTGTGCAATGACTTGCCTGACTGAACTAAAACTACACCTCTCTGTTATGGCTGCATGCAGTGTGACAGACAGGAGAGCAGGAGCAGAGAGACGAAGCTTCGCTCCCACTTACTGAATCTGTCTAGAGATGGATTGTGCTGGACAACAGGCAGTGAAGAGCAAGATGGACAGAAGGAAGACACTGGCTCCATTAGAAACTAGGTTATCTGGATTCTATTTCATTACTTTGAAGTCAGAATAAGGCAGTTTTGTACTTGAAAATTGGCACTGAAATACACGCATCATAACACATATATATTGTCATGTGATGAATTGCGAGACTTGTGTGTATTAAATGTTCTGTCAAGACAAAAATGCAGAAATTGCCAGAAGGGAAGGAGTGTTAAAAAATGATTTATAGAAAAACAAACGTTCAGAAATCTGTAACCACAGGGGGCAACCTGAACCCTTCGCCGACTTTTAACATTCCTCTTTGTTTTTTTCACTAGAGACCGAAGGTGGAGAGAACGGACCAAACAAATCAAAAACATGTACAGTTTTGTAGGACAAGACACCAACAAGGACCCTAAGAGACTGAGAGCAACACTACAAGGTCCCCGGACGGGAGGGTGACTGGGAGTAGAATTTAGCATAGTCGTAAGGAAGCCACTTTTATGTATTGGGGGTCAACTGCTATTAAAACCCTGGTGACTTCAGAAGGATTTACTGAAGTTGTGTTCTTAGGGTGCTGAATAATAAACTATTTTGTAATATATACATAAAAAAAACAAACCAAAATGTTCTGCCATAGCAGTGAGTCTAGCAGCACATTAATGGCCACGCACCGTAAAGAAGCGTTGGCCGGATGAGCATGCTAATCTTAATGGCGAGAGGGGAGTAACCCGCAGCTGGACCCCTCCGGCATCGGACTCGCAGGGGAGAGGCTATGCAGGGCAGTGCAACACAGCTCCAGCCAAAGTGGTGTGTTACAGTTCCCAGCACAGTGGTTAGATGGCGCTACACAGGAAAAACTCGGAGGGATCTGCATAGATTTAAGGGGTGGAAAAGGATTGGAAAAATACAAGGTCTACTTTTTGCTTTTATTTTGAACAACGGTGGCACTTTGTGGAACCAAAAAGTGGACCTTTTTATCCACTCCTGTACAACCCCTTTAATTAGCAATGCAGCGCCTCCATTCTAAGGATCGGTGGCAATTTCATCACTCAGACCTCCACCGACCATGAAGTGATGACATATCTTAGCGATATACTGTACCACTTACAGGAGTGGAGAAACCCCATTAAATGTTGGCCTTACGTATATAGGGACAACTTTTAAAGGGATCGCTAGGTTTTTACTTTCACCTGTTTTTACCTCAATTTTGTTCTTGCAAATAAACCTACTAATCGATGAAAAATAAATAAAAATCTGCATTTAAATCCTGTGGGTTAGTTTGATGTTTTTCTACTCCTCCTTGCATCTATTGACAGTAGAGGAGGCCATAGACTTGTCCTTACATAAAAGCTATGGGTAATAAGTGTAGTGTTTTTGAAGGGTCCATCAGATTTCTCCCTACTTACTGGGTCTGTGTCAAATAGGGAATTTATTCTCTATCCATAAGAAAGGGGATACCTCCCCAATCAATGGGCATTCAACAATTGGACCCCCATCGATCCAGAGACTGGGGGTCTGAAGAGCCCTGAATGAATGGCGCGTAGGTGGGACATGCACATCTCCGCTTTATTCAGTGTCTATGGTCATCTACGCTCCAATCAGATGGGACTCTTCAAAACCCCATTTTTGGGATTGGCGGGGGTCCCATCAGTCAGACTCCGGCACTCAGGAAGTTACCACCATACATAGGTAAAAGCTTATGTCTATTAACTTGGCACAAGTCCTTTAAAGGGGTTGTCCACAATTTTTTTTTCTTACAAAAAGAAGCCCTCCTCCTCCCAAGGATTTCATCCTCAATTTATTGCAGTCATCATATTATATAGCACTGTGTACCTACAATTGCTCATTTTGCCTTTCTACCCAGTTATTCTTCTCTTTTCTCTGATCTATGTAGAAACAGGAAGTCTCTTGTCCCTGAATGTATCATTCCCCTCTTCATCTTCTGACCCAGCAGCTCCCTCCTCCCCCTGCCATTGACTTTTGCAGTGACTTATGACTCATACAGGGAAAATTGACCTCCTGTTTCTATATAGAGCTTAGAAGGATTCAAATAGTCAGTTATTAATCACGTGATGTCATAAACCTAATGGAAAATAGAAGAATTATCTGGGTAGAAAGGTAAAAAGAGCAACTGTAAGTACACATTGCTATATAAATATAATGACTACAATATACTAAGAAGATAATTTTTATGGGAGGAGGAGGGCTTCTTTAAATGGCTGCAATTGGGGATGGAAATCATTTTTGCAACAGTTTCATTAAACATTTTGCCCCCTATAGCCGCTGTATTACACGGCCTATTGCTGGCAGCAGAATGATGTAATGGGTTTGGTCACATTATCTTTATTTCATCAGATGTGTTGGGGACATGATTTTGTGCCACGTACCTACGGTGCAAAATTGTTGATGAAACCCAATTGCAAAAATTATTTTTAGCACCAATTGCATGCATTCAAGTAGGAAAACAATTGTCTCCAAAGGTGGCCAACCAGTCTAACTTCTAATGGCACAGTAGTGGACTTAAATTCCTTTATGTCTCAGACCGACTTTCCATTGTTAGTAAGACAATGTTTCAATCTTAAAGGGGTCTCACATTATTGGACAACACCTGCTGAATCAATTTGGGAGACCAACTAAAAACATTGGTTACTCACCTCCAGCAGTTCCAGGCGGTGACGTGACATCTTGACATATGTCTGTTGCAGCCAATGGTCGGCTGCTGTTTGGATGCAGCTTATCTACATTCTGTCAGGGTGGGCATCTGCTCTGAAGAAAAGGCTGCAGCCAAAGAGCTGCAGGCTCGTGACAACTATGTCATGTTGCCCTCCGTGAACATCGCTGGAACGGCGCCTCTGTGGGTGGTGACAATCCATTGTTTTTATTTTAATTGGAGTCTTGAACTGATTAAGCTGGGACGGTCCAGTAGTGGGCAACCAGCCAAATGCAAATAAGGCGACAAGTGCTTACTGGGCATTCATAAGCCGTCAGCACTCAGCCCCTGCACACTCCTTCCCCTATGAGTTGGAAGATGGCACCAGCGTTGAGCAACGCCATCCTGTGCAGGTCTCCAATCTTGCACCTGCATCACTGATCAAAAGAAGTGTGGAGGGTTTAGTGGTGAATTTAAATAAAAAATAGGACCTCAGCAATGGGAAGTCGATCTGCTACCGGATCTCTCGTCAAACATCTCCAGGTGTATTAGTAACCTATATGAAAGTTTTATAAAGAATTACATCGAATTTCTTCATATAGTGAGAAGGTAGGATCACACAGCAATATAGGGGTTCTTATTTCCTTTGGATATCACAACTGTCTTAGCTGAAGCATTGCATATATGGCCGAATAAAGTTTCCATCATTTTCACTATTTGGAGTGTTGCTGTTTTTTTGCCTTTTTATCTGTCTCTCCCTCGGTTTCTCCTATCTCTTTCCTTCACAACCATCTATTTTTAAGACTCATCTTTCTCTTTCATATTTACCTATATCTCCTCATATTTCCCTCAAATTTCTTGCTCCCAAATCCATCTCTCCTGGTCTGTTATATTCACTGCTATATTTTGCTGTCTATTATCCAACTCTTCGATAATTCAGTATATGAAATTCTCATCTCTTATCTATCCTCTCATATCTAATTCATCCGTCTCATTTTCTGTTTTCTTATATTATGATTATTTATTTATATAGCACCATTGATTCCATGGTGCTGTACATGAGAAGGGGTTACATACAAGTTACAGATATCACTTACAATAAACAAACTAACAATGACAGACTGATACAGAGGGGCGAGGACCCTGCCCTTGCGGGCTTACATTCTACAGGATTATGGGGAAGGAGACAATAGGTTGAGGGTTGCAGGAGCTCCGATGTTGGTGAGGCGGTATCTCCGGTAGTGATGAGGAGGCAGCGGGCTTTCCTGTAGAGATGGGTTTTCAGGTTCCGTCTGAAGGATCCGAATGTGGTTGATAGTCGGACGTGTTGGGGCAGAGAATGGGGGATATTCTGGAGAAGTCGTGGAGGCGGTTGGATGAGGAGCGAATAAGTGTGGAGGAGAGAGGAGATCTTGGGAGGACCGGAGATTACGTGAGGGATGATATCGGGAGATTAGTTCAGAGATATATGGAGGAGACAGGTTATGGATGGCTTTGTAGGTCAGTATTAGTAATTTGAACTGGATACGCTGAGGGAATGGGAGCCAGTGAAGAGATTTGCAGAGGGGGGAAGCGGAGGAGTAGCGAGGAGAGAGATGAATTAGTCTGGCAGCAGAGTTAAGGATGGACTGGAGAGGTGCAAGGGTGTTAGCAGGGAGGCCGCAGAAAAGGATGTTGCAGTAGTCAAGGCGGGAGACGATGAGGGTATGCACAAGCATTTCAGTAGATTGACGGTTGAGGAAAGGACGGATTCTGGAGATATTTTTGAGCTGGAGGCGACAGGAGGTGGACAGAGCTTGGATGTGCGGTTTGAAGGACAGGGCAGAGTCCAACGCCGCTTAGCAACCCTGGACGCTTGTAGGAGCTTTTTAGTGGTATTATTGTGCCAGGGTTGTCTATTGATACGTCGCACTCTGCCATGGACGAGAGGGGCAACCGTGTCAATAGCTGATGCGAGAGTAGCATTGTAGAAAGTAGCGGCACTGTCTGTGTCATGGAGTGAGGATATGGATGCCAATGGTAGAATGGAGTCCGAGAGTGTGTGGGTGTCTAGGTGTGCAAGGTTTCTGCGTGGGTGCGCATGTTGCTGGACATGGGTGACTGGTGAGGAGGACAGGGATGAGGTGAGCAGATGGTGGTCGGATAGAGGGAGAGGGGAGGTGGTGAAGTTAGAGAGCAGAGACGGGTGAAGTCTAGTGTATGTCCGTCTGTGTGGGTGGCTGCGGAAGACCACTGAGTAAGTCCAAAGGATGAAGTAAGGGACAGAAGTTTGGAGGCTGTTGACTGAAAGGTATCAATGGGGATGTTGAAGTCACCCATGATGATGGTGGGAATGTCAGCAGAGAGAAAGTAAAGAAGCCACGTGGAGAATTGGTCAATAAAGGCAGTGGCCGGGCCTGGAGGTCAGTATGACGGCCACTTAGAGGTTGGAGGGAGAGTAGATGCGGACAGAGTGGACTTCAAAAGGGGAGGATAAGGGAGGGGAGGATAAGAGAGGGAAGAGGTGGGATTGTGTTAAAGGTGCAGTTTGAAGAAAGGAGAAGACCCACTCCTCCACCATGTCTGTTGCCGGGGCGAGGGGTGTGGGTGAAGTGGAGGCCTCAGTTACACAGCGCAGCAGGGGAGGCGGTGTCAGAGGGTGTTAGCCATGTTTCTGTGAGGTCGAGGAAGGCAAGTTTGCGAGAGAAAAAGCTCATGAATCACATAAAGCTTATTGCAGATTGAGCGGGCATTCCAGAGTGCTCCAGAGAGAGGGAGCAGGGGGGTGGGCGTCAGGGGCACGGGTTTTATGTTGGAAAGATTGTGGTAGTTCATATTAGATAGGGAGCGATAGGAGGGGGTAGTAATGGGAGGTATGAGCTGTGGGGGTCCAGGGTTGGGAGATATGTCTCTTACAGTGAGAAGCAGAGAAAGGGAAAGCATGTGGGAGAAAGAGTGGGCGGCTTGTTTTATTAGGACAGATTTGAGGTTGAGGAGCAGGTCAGCAGAGGAGGACAGGTGGGGAGGTAAGAGGAGATGATTATTAGGATAGTGCTGGGGTTTGATAGCAAAGGAGCGAGAGGATTAGTGGAGCAGACACTATAAGGGCATAGGTAAACATGGTGAAGGAGTAAGATGGGTTAATAGAAAAGCTAGGTTCAAGTAATAAGAAGTGCTTACACAGCAGACATACCCAAAAGAGACAGATACATAGAGCGGGTTCCTGACTCCTGCCATGACTAACTGCTTCCTCTCATATCTATTCAAATATTTATCTCATCTCTACATTTTATATGTAACGCTCTCATATCCATAGCACTGACTGATAATCACCACTCTTGCATATAAATCGGTCTACAATCTCTCTCAAATCTTACCCTCCTCATTTTATATGCATAGCTCTCTTTTGCTCACGCCCTCTTTTTAATTATATCTTATCTCCATATCTTATATCTACCTCTATCTTCTATTTCATGTCTTGATCCCCTTGCATTTCGTATCAATCTCTTACTGTGTCTCCTGTCCGTCTCTCGCCGTCTGTGCCTCTTGTCCGTCTCTCGCCGTCTGTGCCTCCTGTCCGTCTCTCGCCTTCTGTGATTCCTGTCCGTCTCTCGCAGTCTGTGCCTCCTTTTCCATCTCTCGCCGTCTGTGCCGCCTGTCCGTCTCTCGCCGTCTGTGCCTCCTGTCCGTCTCTCGCCGTCTGTGCCTCCTGTCAGTCTCTCACTCTGTGCTTCCTTTCTGTCTCTCTCCGTCTGATTCCTGTCCGTCTCTCGCTTTCTGTGCCTCCTGTCCATCTGTGATTCCTGTCCGTCTCTCACTCTCTGTGCCTCCTGTCCATCTGTGATTCCTGTCCGTCTCTCGCTCTGTGCCTACTGTCCATCTCTCGCTCTCTGTGCCTACTGTCCATGTCTCGCTCTGTGCCTCCTGTCCATCTCTCGCTCTCTGTACCTCCTGTCCATCTCGCCCGCAGTGCCTCCTGTCCGTCTCTCGCAGTCTGTGTCTCCTTTTCCATCTCTCGCCGTCTGTGCCTCCTGTCCGTCATTTGCCGTCTGTGCCTCCAGTCAGTCTCTCGCCATCTGTGCCTCCAGTCAGTCTCTCGCCGTCTGTGCCTCCTGTCAGTCTCTCGCCGTCTGTGCCTCCTGTCAGTCTCTCACTCTGTGCCTTTCTGTCTCTCACCGTCTGATTCCTGTGTCTCGCTTTCTGTGCCTCCTGTCCATCTGTGATTCCTGTCCGTCTCTCACTCTCTGTGCCTCCTGTCCATCTGTGATTCCTGTCCGTCTCTCGCTCTGTGCCTACTGTCCATCTCTCGCTCTCTGTGCCTACTGTCCATGTCTCGCTCTGTGCCTCCTGTCCATCTCTCGCTCTCTGTACCTTCTGTCCATCTCGCCCGCAGTGCCTCCTGTCCATCTCTCGCTCTCTGTGCCTCCTGTCCATCTCTCGCTCTCTGTGCCTCCTGTCCATCTCGCTCGCTGTGCCTTCTGTCCATCTCTCGCTCTCTGTGCCTCCTGTCCATGTTTCGCTCTCTGTGCCTCCTGTCCATGTTTCGCTCTCTGTGCCTCCTGTCCATGTTTCGCTCTCTGTGCCTCCTGTCCATCTCGCTCTCAGTGCCTCATGTCCATCTCTCCGATGAATCATAGTCTTTGCACTTTAGTGTAAAAATAGTTTGAATAGAGACTTAAGTTTGCATCTTGTTCTCATTTTTCCTTATTTAGCTTGCTCCTTTTAAAAAAAAAAAAAAGTAAGTCAACTGTACTTAGTTTCATATTTTTTGCTCGTTTGATAATGTGGTCCCGGTTTTCCTTATCCATAGGTTTTTACCCCAATTCATTGTTTGCGACTTTTCAACAAAACAGATTGCAAAACATTTTGAGCAATTGCACTCCAGTTCCCTCCTGCAGTACAAAATCTAATTTTACTTTTGCAAAGTTAAAAACTAGCATTCAACATTTTAAATTATTTGTGTTTTTTTTGCTCTAAAAGAGGCAAAAAAGGTAATAGACAAAAAAAAACCCCAAAAACTCATGAGTGCTACAATGAAAAAGGTAGATTAAAAACCGGCAAAGGTCACAAGACAAAAAATAAAAGTCGCCTAAAATAAAATACAAGTGATGAATTGGGAACATTGGGTCATATATCATATCCATCTTTCGCTCTCTCTTACAGCTATCTCCCTCTCATATCTCTTCTCTTTCATATCTATCGGTATACACACACAAACACAAGGACTATTCATGTGCTAGTCAGTACAAGCCGACAGACAACATTCCTCTTAACATTTACGACATGAAGTACATGAAATCTCGTAATTTTGAAATCCATCTCATATTCCTTCCTATAAATATTTACAGTGCACTGCAACTTAATTTAAGAGAATGCAATAGATGTTATTTCCATGTCTCAGCTTTGCACCTGAAGAAGCCAGGCAGCGCAAGAGAAAGACGAGTTACATAAAGATAAGCTGCTTGTTGTATATTGGATTTGGCTTTTAACAGGGCTTTCAAGATGCAAAAGAATTAACCTCAAATTCTCCTTAGAGATGGACGTTCCTTAACTGAGAATTGCACTATCCTGAACATACCCCCATCTGGTGGATCACATAGTTGCATTACTACTAAGGAATAAGGCCCCATTACATCTTATTTTTAAGCTTTTGTGGTAGCTTGCCCTATCTAAAAAGTTTAATCTACACTTATAGTCATGTGCAAAAGTTATAAGCAGGGGTGGAAACACTGCAAAGTAAAATTGTAAAAAAAAAATTTAAAAAATAGAAGTGTTAATAGATCATTTTTATTAATTACTAAAATGCAAAGTAAAAGAGCAGAAGAGAAATCTACATCAAATCAATATTTGGTGTGATCGCCTTTGCCTTCAAATCTGCTGACATTTTTCTCATTACTTGTACACGATTTTTGATGGAACTCAGCAGGGAGGTCGTTCCAAACATCTTCGAGAACTAAGCACAGATTTTCTGTGGATGTAGACCTGCGAAAATTGGAGTTAATGATGTTGAGAACAGGGCTCTGTGGGACCAGATCATCATTTCCAGGACTTCTTTTTCTTCTTTAACCTAATAAAAAAAGTTCTTAAAGAACAATTTCCAAAATGCTTTTAATTAGTGAACGTATAAATACACATGTTGTATAATTTAAGTGTAATAAAATACAGATCGCTGTCATCCCCAGTTTCCAGCGCCGATCCGGGCTCTTCTCAGACACATTATTGCAGGATCACAAGAGGGTTCGTCGGTGAATCGGAAATCGTTTTTTTCAAAGTAAATCTATGGATCCTTGTTCTGATGTTGCATAGGCTTCCATTGGGATGGTGTCCTCTAGGTCACAAACAAATACCAGTCAGAGTCAGAATTTCAGTCACGTGAGTCAGAAGAAGACTGGAGAGGCACTGGAAACCGGAAAGATGGCAATCGGAATTATACTGCACTTACAATACAAAACATATATTAAGACAGGATAAGCAAATATAAAATGTCTTGAGAATGCTTCTTTCATGACATTAGCTGTATGTTTGCGTCTGCTGTCCTGCTGCAAAATGAATTTAGAGCCTGATGCCTCCCTGATGCTATTGTGTCATGGATACTTAGTTGTCTATATTTCTCAGCACTGAGGACAACATTAATTCTAAATTCCTAAATCCATTTGCTGAAATGTAGCCCCAAACTTCTAAGGACTCTCCACCATGCTTCACTGTTACCTGCAGACACCTATTATTGTGCCGCTCTCCAGCCCTTAGGCAAACATGTTACAGACACATATTTCACATTTTGACTCATCAGTCCAGAGTACTTGCTGATATTTTTCCTGCACCCTAGTTCCTATGTTTTCATCCATAGTTGAGTCACTTGTCTTTGTTTTCACGTCAAGGGTATGGGTTTTGGTTGCAATACATCCATAAAGACCATTTCTGATAAGGCTTCTCCAAACAGTAGATTGGTGAATCTGAGTTCCAATGGTAGATCCCAGTTCTGAGCTGATGGCACTGCTGGATATATTCCGATTTCAAAGGGAATCATGATGTGTCTTCCATCTATCTGTAGCACTAAGTTTCCTTGGCTGGAAACTGGCCCTCAACATTGCCCATTTCTTGGTGCTTCTTCAAAAGAACTAGAACACCACATCTTGAAATCCAAGTCTACTTTGATATCTTTGCCTGAGACAGAACCTTGCTGATGTAGTAGAACTACCTTGTGTCATGCTGCTGTGATCAGTATTGTCATAGTGTTTGATCTGTGACATCAGTCTTCCATCAGTCTTGTCTTTTTCTCACCTAGTTTTAAGCCTCTTATACAGCTTCTGTTTCAGTTAATGACTTCAACCTACATATGAAAATGATGCTCATTATCATCTGTTTGATATATTTAGCTATTCATACACCTTACTATTGTCCTATTAAATCCTTGTCTTTGAGCATGTGTACCTAGAAGAATTTATGCTGTTTTGAAGGCAAAAAGCGGCCACACCAAATATTGATTTGATTTAGATTTCTCTTTTGTTCATTCACTGTGAACTAGCACTATTAGCACTTTTACTTTTGAAAACATTTTTACTTTGCAATATATTATCTAAAACTTTTCTGGTTTTGCCTACATACGTTTTGGAGTCGATCATGGTATGCTAGGACCTGTAGCTCCACAGCTAAAGAATAAAAGATTGCGTTGGTCCTAATTCAATTGGACTGCTTCTTTAGTGGTCAATAAAAGGGCATTCCCATTTGAAGCATATCTATTAGCTGTCTGCTAGACATAAATTCCTTATTGGTGGGCATCTACATTCGGACCCTGACTTATCAACCCGTTTGGCAATCTTGCCAACTAAAATGGTTTTAAAGGGTTTTTTGGTCTCTCTCCACTGAAGAGTTTGGGAGTTACTGAAGGATGGTGTCCAGTCTGCACACCTACCATATCATGCAGATATGCCATATAGCCTTCAGACGGGGATACTCTCTTTAAGGCTACATCTACGTAGGTACTTTTTTGATTGTTCAAAGTCTCAACGGTGTGAAAATCAAGTATCTGGTATCAAGGAAGAGAGACTCTAGCTGTTGAGTCTGTAGGGGGAAACTCCGTAAGAAGAGGCTTTTTACAACCATTCATAGCCCACCACTGGACCACTTACCCACATTCCTGGACTGGCTGCGAATCTCTTGCCTGAACTTGATAGTCTCGTATAATTTTATTACGCTGTCCAGTTTCAGTCAAGAAACCCAAGTTCAGTTTATGCATTGTGGTCCGTATTTGCACAGAGAAAAACGGATATATGAAACCAGTCTAAGGAAAATTAAGTTGTATCCACCTACTGTACATGCAAGTTTATATCTCAATAGATATTACAGTAATTAAAATAACAGAACTTTATTAAAACCATTGGCGATAATTTACAGAAACATATCCTGGAAGTACTCATCAAACTCTTCTTCCCTGCAACAAAATAGAGAATAGATTAAACGACTGTATAGATTTCATCCTAGTACAAATAAGCCATAATGAAATATCAGCGTCACCTGGTTTTCTCATCTGTCTCTTGCTGGGGGCCTTTCCAGATCTCATTGGAAACTTCATCATCATCATCGTCTTCCTTATTGTCATCTGCGTATAAATTTAGTGATAAAAGTAAGAGGATTCATCACCACCTCGGTTACATTATAGCCATTTCAGGCATTGAAGTGAATCCGTTAATCTTTTTTTTTTGCGCGGTGACCTACAAGTCAACTGTGAATTCAGGTCATGTGAGTCTTTCTAACATGGGTGGAAGTAAAACAAATGTTAAAATAGTAAATAAATGAAGTTCTTTCTATACATCGCATCCATGATAATAAAATGGTTAAACATAGTTATATGTATAAAGAACAGTTTAGGTGGCGATGACACCCTTTATCATGATAATAGTATTTATTAGTAGGATTCCATAAATTAAGGTTGCCGTTGACAATACTATATAAAACGATCCCTGAAGTTCTGCAGATGACCAAATCCATGAAGACACCCTGAAGATTGTTTTCTTGGCCAGACTACTACAGGAAGATATAGTATGGATTCATCTCTGTTAAATAATGGCTGACAGTCTAGGAAATGAGATCCACTATCTGGGGTAAAGTAATAAAATTTGCTATAAAGAAGGTGACTGAGCAAATCTTGGCCTGTGAGCCATACTTATAGAACGCCAGTCCAAAACTCAGATAATCTGTGTTCGATCTCATAATTGCATATCTAAGAGGCCGATTCATCAAGTTCTTTATGATTTACCAATCATTAATGATTTTGATGCATCTTTCCAGCTGTCCATGCAACACAATCTGTACTCTCTATGAGCAGGAGTACATTTTGTTTCTAAAATTTGCGTCAATTTACACTAATTTACAATATAGTGTATGTCTTAGGATTAGTTGGCCCAAACACCACTCGCTGAGCCCAATCTATTTTTTTATTTTGTCCAACTACATGTTGTGTAAAATTAGCAATTCTTATAGAGCAGAAAACTGGTAAGGAAAGGTGTTGGAGGTTTGGGTCAGACTTATTCCATAATGAATGCCTTCAAGAGATGGCTCCGATATATATAGCCGTACAGTGGCATATGTATTGACTTTTATTATAAAAAAAATAAAGTCTACTGCACGGTATATTATATTTTTTTACACTTTCCTATTCAGTAGAAAAACGTATGCAGATGCATGTTGGCCAAGAGTTTGAAAAAAACAAACACACACACTTTTCTGGCATATCTTGGGTACATGGGAGACTAAAGACTATGTACACTCCAACTTCACATTGGGGAAAATTGTCGCTGTAGACCTATGATGGGTACAAGAACGAGACGAGTACAGAACTGTATCCGTACACAGTTGTTGGGGCACAATAGTGTCATCATGGGCGGCTTGCAAACTCCTGAATCACAAGGACAATCTAACACTTACTGCTTATACAAAAGTAACTGTTTACTACAAAAATAAAGCAAAAAAAACAAAAACAAACCCAAAACAATTCAGTTTTCTATAACGAGGGGCCATAAATGTTTTTTTTTTTGTACTTACCCGATTCACTGGACTCTTCACATCTGGTTGAGGATTTGGCTGAAAGAGAAAAAAAATTGTTGGAAAATGACAAATTGCCGGAATATCTGGACAAACCTTCTACTTAGCTGATGAGTTACAGTGGGGCAAAAAAGTATTTAGTCAGTCAGCAATAGTGCAAGTTCCACCACTTAAAAAGATGAGAGGCGTCTGTAATTTACATCATAGGTAGACCTCAACTATGGGGGACAAACTGAGAAAAAAAAATCCAGAAAATCACATTGTCTGTGTTTTTATCATTTTATTTGCATATTCTGGTGGAAAATAAGTATTTGGTCAGAAACAAACAATCCAGATTTCTGGCTCTCACAGACCTGTAACTTCTTCTTTAAGAGTCTCCTCTTTCCTCCACTCATTACCTGTAGTAATGGCACCTGTTTAAACTTGTTATCAGTATAAAAAGAAACCTGTGCACACCCTCAAACAGTCTGACTCCAAACTCCACTATGGTGAAGACCAAAGAGCTGTCAAAGGACACCAGAAACAAAATTGTAGCCCTGCACCAGGCTGGGAAGACTGAATCTGCAATAGCCAACCAGCTTGGAGTGAAGAAATCAACAGTGGGAGCAATAATTAGAAAATGGAAGACATTCAAGACCACTGATAATCTCCCTCGATCTGGGGCTCCACGCAAAATCCCACCCCGTGGGGTCAGAATGATCACAAGAACGGTGAGCAAAAATCCCAGAACCACGCGGGGGGACCTAGTGAATGAACTGCAGAGAGCTGGGACCAATGTAACAAGGCCTACCATAAGTAACACACTACGCCACCATGGACTCAGATCCTGCAGTGCCAGACGTGTCCCACTGCTTAAGCCAGTACATGTCCGGGCTCGTCTGAAGTTTGCTAGAGAGCATTTGGATGATCCAGAGGAGTTTTGGGAGAATGTCCTATGGTCTGATGAAACCAAACTGGAACTGTTTGGTAGAAACACAACTTGTCGTGTTTGGAGGAAAAAGAATACTGAGTTGCATCCATCAAACACCATACCTACTGTAAAGCATGGTGGTGGAAACATCATGCTTTGGGGCTGTTTCTCTGCAAAGGGGCCAGGACGACTGATCCGGGTACATGAAAGAATGAATGGGGCCATGTATCGTGAGATTTTGAGTGCAAACCTCCTTCCATCAGCAAGGGCATTGAAGATGAAACGTGGCTGGGTCTTTCAACATGACAATGATCCAAAGCACACCGCCAGGGCAATGAAGGAGCGGCTTCGTAAGAAGCATTTCAAGGTCCTGGAGTGGCCTAGCCAGTCTCCAGATCTCAACCCTATAGAAAACCTTTGGAGGGAGTTGAAAGTCCGTGTTGCCAAGCGAAAAGCCAAAAACATCACTGCTCTAGAGGAGATCTGCATGGAGGAATGGGCCAACATACCAACAACAGTGTGTGGCAACCTTGTGAAGACTTACAGAAAACGTTTGACCTCTGTCATTGCCAACAAAGGATATATTACAAAGTATTGAGATGAAATTTTGTTTCTGACCAAATACTTATTTTCCACCATAAAATGCAAATAAAATGATAAAAAAACAGACAATGTGATTTTCTGGATTTTTTTTTCTCAGTTTGTCTTCCATAGTTGAGGTCTACCTATGATGTAAATTACAGACGCCTCTCATCTTTTTAAGTGGTGGAACTTGCACTATTGCTGACTGACTAAATACTTTTTTGCCCCACTGTATCTCTGATGTGCATTCATAGGATTTATCTCTAAATGGAAGAAATGCGTCATTCTGTATTGGATTGTATAAACTCAAGGAATAAAAATGGTTTTCTTTTCCAAAATAGACCATAAATTCTTATCAATACATTAGCAATTCTCCATTTTTGGAAATTAAATCTTTCAGTCTAGGTACCATCCTAAACATATTCACTATCATAATACTACAGGAGCTGCATGTAAAGATGGGCACATGACTGTCAGCCCAACAATATTCGTTCAGAGCCCAGCTACAAATGCATACTCGGCTTGGTTGAGAATACATGTGCTGTTAACTGGGAGGATAGACCACTGCCAGAGACCTCTGGTGGCAGCTTCTTTCCTTTGCGCATAAAGGATAGGGCATGTTGAAAATGAAGTCAGTGCACCCTCATGTACTTTAGATGGTCAGTGGGTCCAGCAGAATCGGTGGTTTCTGCGGATAATCGTCTATAATGTACTGGTTTATGCCATTGTTCTTAACACCTTTCCTCCCTAGCATATAATACTATGTCATGAGGACGGTGCGAATATATGGAGAGAGCTCAAGAGCTAAGCCCGATCTATACAGGGAAGATACTGGCTGTGTTATACAGCCAACACCTGACTATAACAGCAGCAATCAGAGCTAGCTCTGATCTCTACTGTGTAACCACTAAAAATTCCTGTTAATCTCACGGGTTATGGCATTTAAAGGGTTATTTTTAACCAGCCGGTTTCAGAACATCACTTGCAAGCTCTATAGCTCTCCCCGCTTAGATAACAGCAGAGGTGGCCTGTAACCTAGGTAACATGTAGTAAACTATAATATAGTAAAGGAGTTGATTTTTAAC
Organism: Ranitomeya variabilis; assembly: GCF_051348905.1. Classification (NCBI taxonomy): domain Eukaryota; kingdom Metazoa; phylum Chordata; class Amphibia; order Anura; family Dendrobatidae; genus Ranitomeya; species Ranitomeya variabilis. The sequence continues at coordinate 59,657,839 of NC_135235.1, forward strand.
AAGAGGTTAATTGCAAAGTTGCTTCTTTTTAGGAGCTTTTTTGCAATTGTACCTATTTATGATGATGAGAAAACCCATTTAAGTTACGCAATCCGTTTGGGGCGTCTGTTTTTGGTGCCCATCTCCGCCCCGGAACATGATTGCAGGGTGCAGAGGGGTTACCTTGGCTGTGAGAGGCCTACTGAAGGTCCTCCAAAACCACCATATTGGTACTCCTATGAAACCCAGCCACATTCTAGGCTGTTATTTTCACTACACAGCATAAGCGATCAATTGCAAGATCAAAGACACTATGGGGACTAAAAAATAAAGTGAAAAGTAATTACAAAATGCTTTTTCATTCCGCCTTTACTTCAATACAGAAAAAATAAGCGTATTTGCTACCACCGCTTCTGTGAAAGTATGATCTTTAAAAAAAAGAAACTGGTGTAACAAATAAAAAAAAGTGAAAATAAAAGAACCAGAATTGCTGTTTCTCAGTCACTGAAACTCTCCAAAAAAATGCAGGCAGCGACTATTGGAGTGATGAATAACAGGTGGAGGCTCGGGGGTATGCTCCATGGCTGCCGCCCCCCACTATCCTGCAGCAGAGAGATGAAGACCATTCCCTCCAGGCTATGAGCGGATTTATCTCCTAACACAGCAGGACAGATAGGCGTTCGTCCTGACGGCATGTGTAGAAGTAAACACAGAGTGCGCCATAAGTCCAGAGCAAAACTAACACTCATGTTAAAGAGTCAGCATTCTAAATACAAAGGAACATTACATCTTATATATCCTAGAATACAGATATGTAAATCTATAGACATACACAGACCGTTATGTCAGTCACACTAACGTGGACTGTGCTGACTATGACAGGTCAGATTATAGCACCTAACAATGAAGGCAAAACATATCCAGGGCCAGAGGGAGTGGAGCACACCACCGGCGTCACACCTGCCATCCAGAACAGGGCACACACCGGTCATAAGTAGGGCAGCAAAAGGGCGACTGATTAGCTGTTAATGCAGAACTATATAAAAGTTGGGTGACAATCTGAGACCATATCGTAACAGCCGAGGAAATTTGAGTGCCTCATCAGTGAAGCGCTGCGGGAGCATCATTACTGAGGCACAAAGGGAGAATCACTACTGAGGAACTTGGGGAGCATCATTACTGAGGCGTTACAGGAGCTTCATTACTGAGGCGGTACGGGAGCATCATTACTGAGGCGGTACGGGAGTATCATTACTGAGGCGGTACGGGAGCATCAATACTGAGGCGGTAAGGGAGCTTCATTACTGAGGCGGTACAGGAGCATCATTACTGAGGCGGTACAGGAGCATCATTACTGAGGCGGTACGGGAGCATCAATACTGAGGCGGTACGGGAGCATCAATACTGAGGCGGTACGGGAGCATCATTACTGAGGCGCTGCAGGAGCTTCATTACTGAGGCGGTATGGGAGCTTCATTACTGAGGCGCTGCAGGAGCTTCATTACTAAGCGTTACAGGAACTTCATTACTGAGGCAGTACGGGAGCATCATTACTGAGGCGTTATGGAAGCTTCATTACTGAGGAGGTACGGGAGCATCATTACTGAGGCGCTGCAGGAACTTCATTACTAAGCATTACAGGAGCTTCATTACTGAGGCGGTACGGGATCATCATTACTGTGGCTGTACGGGAGCATCAATTCTGAGGCTGTATGGGAGCATCATTACTGAGGCATTACAGGAGCTTCATTACTGAGGCGGTACGGAACATCATTACTGAGGCGCTGCAGGAGCTTCATTACTAAGCGTTACAGGAGCTTCATTACTGAGGCAGTACGGGAGCATCATTACTGAGGCGTTATGGAAGCTTCATTACTGAGGAGGTACGGGAGCATCATTACTGAGGCGCTACAGGAACTTCATTACTAAGCATTACAGGAGCTTCATTACTGAGGCGGTACGGGATCATCATTACTGTGGCTGTACGGGAGCATCAATTCTGAGGCTGTATGGGAGCATCATTACTGAGGCATTACAGGAGCTTCATTACTGAGGCGGTACGGAACATCATTACTGAGGCGCTGCAGGAGCTTCATTACTAAGCGTTACAGGAGCTTCATTACTGAGGCAGTACGGGAGCATCATTACTGAGGCGCTGCAGGAGCTTCATTACTAAGGTGTTACAGGAGCTTCATTACTGAGGCAGTACGGGAGCATCATTACTGAGGCGGTACGGGAGCATCATTACTGAGGCGCTGCAGGAGCATCATTACTGAGGTGTTACAGGCACTTCATTAATGAGGCGGTACGGGAGCATCATTACTAAGGCGGTACGGAAGCTTCTTTAATGAGGCGCTGCGGGAGCATCATTACTGAGGAGGTACGGGAACATCATTACTGAGGCGGTACGGAAGCTTCATTACTGAGGCGCTGCAGGAGCTTCATTACTAAGGCGTTACAGGAGCTTCATTACTGACGCAGTACGGGAGCATCATTACTGAGGCGGTACGGGAGCATCATTACTGAGGCGCTGCAGGAGCATCATTACTGAGGTGTTACAGGCACTTCATTAATGAGGCGGTACGGGAGCATCATTACTAAGGCGGTACGGAAGCTTCTTTAATGAGGCGCTGCGGGAGCATCATTACTGAGGCGGTACGGGAGCATCATTACTGAGGTGGTTCGGTAGAATCATTACTGAGGCATTATGGAAGCATCATTACTGAGGCGCTGCAGGAGCTTCATTACTAAGCATTACAGGAGCTTCATTACTGAGGCGGTACGGGAGCATCATTACTGAGGCGTTACAGGAGCTTCATTACTGAGGCGTTACGGGATCATCATTACTGTGGCTGTACGGGAGCATCAATTCTGAGGCTGTATGGGAGCATCATTACTGAGGCATTACAGGAGCTTCATTACTGAGGCGGTACGGGAACATCATTACTGAGGCGCTGCAGGAGCTTCATTATTAAGCGTTACAGGAGCTTCATTACTGAGGCGGTACGGGAGCCTCATTACTAAGGTGTTACAGGAGCTTCATTACGGAGGCAGTACGGGAGCATCATTACTGAGGTGGTTTGGGAGCATCATTACTGAGGCAATGCGGGAGCTTCATTACTGAGGCGGTACGGGAGCATCATTACTGAGGCGCTGCGGGAGCTTCATTACTGAGGCGTTATGGAAGCTTCATTACTGAGGAGGTACGGGAACATCATTACTGAGGCGGTACGGAAGCTTCATTACTGAGGCGCTGCAGGAGCTTCATTACTAAGGCGTTACAGGAGCTTCATTACTGACGCAGTACGGGAGCATCATTACTGAGGCGGTACGGGAGCATCATTACTGAGGCGCTGCAGGAGCATCATTACTGAGGTGCTGCAGGAGCATCATTACTGAGGTGTTACAGGCACTTCATTAATGAGGCGGTACGGGAGCATCATTACTAAGGCGGTACGGAAGCTTCTTTAATGAGGCGCTGCGGGAGCATCATTACTGAGGCGGTACGGGAGCATCATTACTGAGGTGGTTCGGTAGAATCATTACTGAGGCATTATGGAAGCTTCAGTACTGAGGCGCTGTGGGAGCTTCATTACTCAGGCGGTACGGGAGCATCATTACTGAGGCGCTGCGGGAGCTTCATTACTGAGGCGTTATGGAAGCTTCATTACTGAGGAGGTACGGAAGCATCATTACTGAGGCGGTACGGAAGCTTCATTACTGAGGAGCTAGGGGAGCATCATTACTGAGACGCTGCAGGAGCTTCATTACTAAGGCGTTACAGGAGCTTCATTACTGAGGAAGTACGGGAGCATCATTACAGAGGCGGTACGGGAGCATCATTACAGAGGCGGTACGGGAGCATCATTACTGAGGCGCTGCAGGAGCATCATTACTGAAGTGTTACAGGAGCTTCATTAATGAGGCGGTACGGGAGCATCATTACTAAGGCGGTACGGAAGCTTCTTTAATGAGGCGCTGTGGGAGCATCATTCATTACTGTAATAGATGAAAGTTCAGCTCACTCAATGCACGAATCACACGGTCTGTGTTTAATGAGAGGAAAACGAACAAATATTCAGCTGCCACAATCCAAATAAAATAATTGATATCTTTATTGAATAATGAACACAAAATATGAACAAGACACAGCGTGTAGATAAGATACAAGTTTCAGATCAATTGTGATCCTTCATGGCATCACACCATGGTGAAGGATCATAGCTGATCTGAAACGCGTCGCTCATCTACTCTTAAATAGCATAAAGGGGCCCAGCAACATTTTTGTTGTTTTACAAATAAATTAGTATATATTGATGCATACTTCACCTCAAAAATATTTTCCGGATCTGTACATTCCTAAACCAAGACTCTGCAAAAACCCTAGTCCATGCCCTGATCATCTCCCACCTTGACTACTGCAACCTCCTGCTCTGTGGCCTCCCCTCTAACACTCTCGCACCCCTTCCAATCTATTCTAAACTCTGCTGCCCGACTAATACACCTGTCTTCCCGCTATTCCCCGGCCTCTCCCCTCTGTCAATCCCTTCACTGGCTCCCAGTTACCCAAAGACTCCAGTTCAAAACCCTAACCATGACATACAAAGCCATACACAACCTGTCTCCTCCATACATCTGTGACCTCGTCTCCCGGTACTTACCTGCACGCAACCTCCGATCCTCACAAGATCTCCTTCTCAACTCCCCTCTAATCTCCTCTTCCCACAATCGCATACAAGATTTCTCCTGTGCATCCCCCATACTCTGGAACTCTCTACCCCAACAAATCAGAATCTCTCCTACAGTGGAAACCTTCAAAAAGAACCTGAAGACCCACCTCTTCCGACAAGCCTACAACCTGCAGTAACCACCGATCAACCAAACCACTGCACGACCAGCTCTATCCTCACCTACTGTATCCTCACCCATCCCTTGTAGATTGTGAGCCCTCGTGGGCAGGGTCCTCTCTCCTACTGTACCAGTTGTGACTTGTATTGTTTAAGATTATTGTACTTGATTTATTATGTATACCCCTCCTCACATGTAAAGCGCCATGGAATAAATGGCGCTATAATAATAAATAATAATAATACTACACAATGGGGTTTCCGATTACATAGTGAAAAACGATCCGTCTGTAAAGTCACTAAAATTTACCGTATTTATTAATAACTGTACTACCCGGCTTCGCCCGGGTTAATAACTGCTGTTAGCAAAATAGAATGTGTTAACAAAAATTTATTCTGCACACAAAAACCACAAAACAAACAGATATAAATGTAATTATTAAAAGGCAAAAACTAAGCTAATAGAAGCATTTCACAACATATATTTCAACACCAGAGATATTCCACACAGATTTAACTAAATTGGCCAAGTAATGTGAAGTAATCGTCTACTACTTATTCGAGAGCCTTTTCATAAACGACATTCTTAGTTTTTCCTTCAGGTGCCACCAACACACCCTAACTGACATGCTATTACCTCACACAAGCTTGGTTATACTGAGAATGTCCTTTGTTGCCTATATTAACCAATCAGAGCTCAGATTAATTAACTGTAGCAAAATAGAAGCTGAGCTGTGATGGGTTGCTATTGGCAGCCTGCTAAATCCCCAGCCAACAGGAAGCCCTCCCCCCTGGCAGTATATATTAGCTCACACATACACATAATAGACAGGTCATGTGACTGACAGCTGCCGTATTTCCTATATGGTACATTTGTTGCTCTTGTAGTTTGTCTGCTTATTAATCAGATTTTTATTTTTGAAGGATAATACCAGACTTGTGTGTGTTTTAGGGTGAGTTTTGAGAGATGAGTTTTGTGTGTCGAGTTGCATGTGACAGGTTAGCGTAGCAAGTTTTGCGCGTGGCGAGTTTTATGTGTGGTGCATTTTGAGTATGTGCAAGTTTTGTGTGAGGCAACTTTTGCATGTGTTGCAACTTTTGTGCATGTGGCAATTTTTCCGCGTGTGCAAGCTTTGCGTGTGGCGAGTTTTCCATGAGGTGAGTTTTGCGTGTGGCGAGTTTTCCGTGTGGCTAGTTTTGTGTGAGTGTAGTTTTGCGTGTGGCGAGTTTTGCATGTGGCGAATTTTGCATGTGGCGAGTTTTGCGCGTGGTGAGTTTTGAGCGGCGACTTTTGTGTTTTGACTTTTATGTGGCGAGGTTGGTGTATGTGTGGTGAAATGTGTGCTGAGGGTGGTATATGTGTTCAAGCACGTGGTAGTGTGTGGTGCATTTTGTGTGTGTGTTCATATCCCCGTGTGTGGTGAGTATCCCATGTCGGGGCCCCACCTTAGCAACTGTACGGTATATACTCTTTGGCGCCATCGCTCTCACTCTTTAAGTCCCCCTTGTTCACATCTGGCAGCTGTTAATTTGCCTCCCAACACTTTTCCTTTCACTTTCTCCCCATTATGTAGATAGGGGCAAAATGGTTTGGTGAATTGGAACGCGCGGGGTTAAAATTTCACCTCACAATATAGCCTATGACTCTCGGGGTCCAGACGTGTGACTGCAAAATTTTGTGGCTGTAGCTGCGACAGTGCAGGTGCCAATCCCGGACATACACACACACATACACACACACACATTCATACACACATACATACACACACACATACACAAACACATTCAGCTTTATATATTAGATTTCAGATCTGTCACCTCTTGTGACTTCATGAAATGACAATGTAGCAGTTTTTATGCATCTTTATTGTGCTGCTCCTGTTATTCCTCCTGGAACTTTACAGATAAACCGACAAGTGGGTGTTACCAGCTGGGGAGCGTGTCCAGTCTGTCATTATCCAATCAGTGCAGTGTGTATCTGACCGCCCATGGACACGCCCCAACACATAGTTGTCAATTTATTCATTATTTTCTAGGAGGAATAACATATTGCACAGTTATGAGAAAAGACGCCCCACAATTGTCATCTCATGGCAAATTCAGCTAAAACAGAGCTGACCGGAGCGGTGACTGACCCCAGAAATCATCTTTACATGACACTCATTGTGTAGTCATCCTTCAACCATTACAAAATCCACCTTTCACACACACAGAAAAAGCCTTCCATAGAGTGATGGGGCAAAGTTCTGTCTGAGGACATTAATCCTGTCCGGGTTGGTGCGGTTCATACACCTCTGGCCTAGAATAAAGGCAGCACAAATACTGACAAAAGTAGAACACAACGTGCCCCGATGTTTGAGCGCTGGCAACCAAACTACAAGTAGCAAATGAAATAAACGCCCAAACAAGATCTCCAGAGTTCTTTGTTTTTGCATTTTTGGTCAGTTCATCCAAGTCTTACAGCGACGAAAAAAAAAAAAAAAAGTATGAGCTGTTTTTAGTTTTTTTTTTTTTTTTAACAAAACAAGTGGTAATTTCGAATGACACCAATCAATTTGCCATAAAATGTATAAAAATCCCTGGAAATAAATTCAAACTAGAGTAGAAAGAAACATAACAAAAATGCCATTCCAACGTCATTCCGCCATTGTTTTTTGGGAGTTTTGTTTTTTTAAGTGTTCTTTAACAGTAAAAGAAATGATCTGGCAACATTCTCCACATCAGTATAAGATGGGCAATACCATACAGGTAATTATACATACACTAGATGGTGGCCCGATTCTAACGCATCGGGTATTCTAGAATATGTATGTATGTATGTATATAGCAGCCACATAGTATGTAGCACAGGCCACGTAGTATATAGGAGCCATGTAGTATATAGCAGACAAATACTACGTGGCCTGTGCTATATACTATGTGGCTGCTATATACATACATACATACATATTCTAGAATACCCGATGCGTTAATACAGGCCACGCAGTATATAACATAGGCCAAACAGTATATAACAGCTCACGTACTATATAACACAGCCTACGCAGTATATAGCAGCCACGCAGTATATAACACAGGCGACGTAGTATATAACACAGGCCACATAGTATATAGCACAGCCCACGCAGTATATAACACTGCCCATGTAGTAAATAGCACAGCCCACGCAGTATTTAACACTGCCCATGTAGTATATAGCACAGCCGACGCATGAATATAACACTGCCCATGTAGTATATAGCACAGCCCACGCAGTATATAACACTGCCCATGTAGTATATAGCACAGCCCACTCAGTATATAACACTGCCCATGTAGTATATAGCACAGCCCACGCAGTATTTAACACTGCCCATGTAGTATATAGCACAGCCCACGCAGTATTTAACACTGCCCATGTAGTATATAGCACAGCCCACGCAGTATATAACACTACCCATGTAGTATATAGCACAGCCCACGCAGTATATAACACTGCCCATGTAGTATATAGCAGCCATGTAGTATATAACACTGCCCATGTAGTATATAGCAGCCATGTAGTATATAACACTGCCCATGTAGTATATAGCACAGCCCACGCAGTATGTAGCAGTGTGGGCACCATATCCCTGTTAAAAAATAATAAAAAAAACCAAAAAACCTGCTATACTCACCCTCGGTCGTCCGGCGATGCGCTTGCGCCTGCCGCCATCTTCCGTTCCCAGGATGCATTGCGAAATTACCCAGATGACTTAGCGGTCTCACGAGCGCATCGTCAGACGACCGAGGGTGAGTATAGCAGTTTTTTTTTTTTTTTTATTATTATTTTTAACATGACATATTTTTACTATTGATGAAGCATAGGCAGCATCAATCTACTATATAATTGTCTAAGGGTCACTTCCGTCTGTCCTTCTTTCTTTCTGTCTGTCACGGATATTCATTCGCTGATTGGTCTCGCCAGCTGCCTGTCATGGCTGCCGCGACCAATCAGCAACGGCCACAGTCCGATTAGTCCCTCCCTACTCCCCTGCAGTCGGTGCCAGACGCCGGCGGCTCCATACTCCCCGCAGTCACCGCTCACACAGGGTTAATGCCAGCGGTAACAGACCGCGTTATGCCGCGGGTAACTCACTCCGTTACCGCCGCTATTAACCCTGTGTGACCAAGTTTTTACTATTGACGCTGCCTAAGCAGCGTCAATAGTAAAAGGATCTAATGTTAAAAATAATTAAAAAAAATAAAAAATCATTATATACTCACCTTCCGCCGCCTTTCCCGCTCCTTGCGACCCTCCGGTAACCGCTCCATGCAAGCGGCAGGTTCCGGTGGCAAGGATCGTATGGGAGAAGGACCTGCCATGATGTCACTGTCATGTAACCGCGACGTCATCACAGGCCCTGCGCGCCTGTGCGAGAAGGACCTGCCATGACGTCACAGTCATGTGACCGCGACGTCATCACACCCTGGGACCGGAAGCTGCTGCGTACACCGCGCACAGGCGACAGAACTACAAGTATGGTGAGTATGTTAGAACTACAAGGGGCCCTCGGATCGGAAGGGGAGTATGTTTATTTTTTAACCTGTGACATACGTGGCTGGGCAATATACTACATAGCTGGGCAATATACTACGTGGCTGGGCAATATACTACGTGGCTCTGTGCTGTATACTACGTCACTGGCCAATATACTACGTGGCTGGGCAATATACTACGTCGCTGTGCAATATACTACGTGGCTCTGTGCTGTATACTACGTCACTGGGCAATATACTATGTCACTGGGCAATATACTACGTCGCTGGGCAATATACTACGTGGCTGGGCAATATACTACGTGGGCTGTGCAATATACTACGTGGGCTGTGCAATATACTACGTGGGCTGTGCAATATACTACGTGGCTGGGCTATATACTACGTGGCTGGGCTATATACTACGTGGCTGGGCTATATACTACGTGGCTAGGCTATATACTAGGTCACTGGGCAATATACTACGTGTCTGGGCAATATACTACGTGGCTGGGCAATATACTACGTGGGCTGTGCAATACACTACGTGGGCTGTGCAATACACTACGTGGACATGCATATTCTAGAATACCCGATGTGTTAGAATCGGGCCACCATCTAGTAGTAAGTAGTTGGGGACACATAGGGTTAATAGCAGCGGTAACGGAGTGCGCAACACCACGGCCCGTTACTGCTGCCATTAACCCTGTGTGAGCGGTGACTGGAGGGGATTATGGAGGGGACGCCGGGCACTGACTGCAGGGGAGTAGGGGAGGGACTAATCGGACTGTGCCCGTCGCTGATTGGTCGCGACAGCCATGACAGGCAGCTGCTGAGACCAATCAGCGACGCGGGATTTCCGTGACGAAAGTTGAGGAATGAGGACAGAAAGACGGAAGTACCCCTTAGACAATTATAGGGGGGTCTCGTACGGACCGGTTCCTATCCAGTATACCCCACCTTGCTCCCCTCCAGTGGTAAGCATCGCTCAAGCACTTTACTTGTATTGTGGTGTTTGCATTGTCTCCCACGGTTTCTATTTTAACACATTTGGCTGCTTCCGGATTAGTACTCAGGTGTGGGAGATCACGGTGGGGGAACTGGCAGTGATCCATGTTTTAACCATCCCTTTTCTTAAAATATGTCTTGTACTTATGCACTTTATTATGATTAATTAATAAACTTTTGAACTTTTGCACTATATTTTGGCTCCGCTGGTACTCCTTCTTTTTCAAGTGATTTATATGGAGCTGGTTTGCTCTTTTGGTAGTGGGTCTTTTGAGCACGATTGAGTGTCTTGATTGCCCCATTGTCTGATTATGCCTTGTTTTGTTATTAATTATATATATAGACTAGATGGTGGCCCGATTCTAACGCATTGGGTATTCTAGAATATGCATGTCCACGTAGTATATTGCCCAGCCACGTAGTATATTGCCCAGCCACGTAGTATATTGCCCAGCCACGTAGTTATATTGCCCAGCCACGTAGTATATTGGGCAGCCACGTAGTATATTGCCCAGCCACGTAGTATATTGCCCAGTCACGTAGTATATTGCCCAGTCACGTAGTATATTGCCCAGCCACGTAGTATATTGTCCAGTCACGTAATATACTGCCCAGCCACGTAGTATATTGCCCAGCCACGTAGTATATTGCCCAGTCACGTAGTATATTGCCCAGTCACGTAGTATATTGCCCAGCCACGTAGTATATTGCCCAGTCACGTAGTATATTGCCCAGTCACGTAGTATATTGCCCAGCCAGGTAGTATATTGCCCAGTCACGTAGTATATTGCCCAGCCAGGTAGTATATTGCCCAGCCAGGTAGTATATTGCCCAGTCACGTAGTATATTGCCCAGCCAGGTAGTATATTGCCCAGTCACGTAGTATATTGCCCAGTCACGTAGTATATTGCCCAGTCACGTAGTATATTGCCCAGCCACGTAGTATATTGCACAGCGACGGAGTATACAGCACAGAGCCACGTAGTATACAGACTTAAAATAAAAAATAAACATATACTCACCTTCCGAAGGCCCCTTGAAGTCCTGGCCCTGTGTGCGGTGCACGCGGCAGCTTCCGGTCCCAGGGTTGGTATGAGCGCAGGACCTGTGATGACGTCGCGGTCAGATGACCGTGACATTATGGCAGGTCCTTCTCGCATACTATCCTTGCTACCGGAACCTGCCGCTTGCATGGAGCGGTCACCGAAGCGTCGCGAGGAGCGGGAAAGGTGGTGGATGGTGAGTATAGCAGGTTTTTTTTTTAATTATTTTTAACATGACATTTTTACTATTGATGCTGCATAGGCAGCATCAATAGTAAATACCGTATATACTCGAGTATAAGCCGACCCGAGTATAAGCCGAACCCCCTAATTTTGCAACAAAAAACTGGGAAAACTTATTGACTCGAGTATAAGCCTAGGGTGGAAAATGCAGCAGCTACTGGTAAATTAAAAAAAAAAAATAAAATAATAAAAAAAGTACAATTAATTGAGACATCAGTAGGTTAAGAGTTTTTGAATATCCATATTGACCCAGGAGCCCCATATAATGCTCCATGCAGTTCTTTATGGCCCCATAGATGCCCCATATAATGCTCCATGCAGTTATGGCCCCATAGATGCCCCACAAAATGCTCCATGCAGTTATGGCCCCATAGATGCCCCATATAATGCTCCATGCAGTTATGGCCCCATAGATGACCCACATAATGCTCCATGCAGTTATGGCCCAATAGATGTCCCATATAATAAGCCATGCACTTATGGCCCCATAAGATGTCCCATATAATGCTCCATGCAGTTATGGCCCCATAGATGCCCCACAAAATGCTCCATGCAGTTATGGCCCCATAGATGTCCCATATAATGCTCCATGCAGTTATGGCCCAATAGATGTCCCATATAATAAGCCATGCACTTATGGCCCCATAGATGCCCCATATAATGCTCCATGCAGTTATCGCCCCATAGATGCCCCATATAATGCTCCATGCAGTTATGACCCCATAGATGCCCCATATAATGCTCCATGCAGTTATGGCCCCATAGATGCCCCATATAATGCTCCATGCAGTTATGGCCCCATAAATGCTCCATATAATGCTCCATGCAGTTCTTTACGGCCCCATAGACGCTCCATACAGCATTGTGCCACGTAATGCTGCTGCTGCAATTAAAAAAAAAAAAATCACATACTCCCCTCTCGTCGCTGCTCCTCAGCGTCCCGTCTCTCCGCACTGCCTGTTCAGGCAGAGGGCGGCGCGCACACTAATACTTCATCGCGCCCTCTGACCTGCACAGTCACTGCAAGAGGACGGGAAGACGGAGCGGCGCCCGGCGGATGGAACGCGGACAGGTGAATATGAAATACTTACCTGCTCCTGGCGCTCCTGACGCGTTCTCTGCCTGTCCCATGGTACCGCAGCTTCTTCCTGTAATGAGCGGTCACCGGTACCGCTCATTACAGTAATGAATATGCGGCTCCACCCCTATGGGAGTGGAGTCCATATTCATTACTTTAATGAGCGGCACCACGTGACCGCTGAATAGAGGAAGAGCTGCAGCGCGGGAGACCATAGGACAGGCTGGGACAGCGTTAGGAGCGCCAGGAGCAGGTGAGTATGCGACAGTCCTCTCTCCCCCTCACCCACCGACCATGACTCGAGTATAAGCCGAGAGGGGCACTTTCAGCCCAAAAATTTGGGCTAAAAATCTCGGCTTATACTCGAGTATATATGGTAGTTGGGGACACACAGGGTTAATAGCAGCGGTAACGGAGTGCGTTACACCGCGGCCCGTTACCGCTGCCATTAACCCTGTGTGAGCGGTGACTGGAGGGGATTATGGAGCGGGCGCCGGGCACTGACTGCAGGTGAGTAGGGGAGGGACTAATCGGACTGTGCCCATCGCTGATTGGCCGCGGCAGCCATGACCGGCAGCTGCCGAGACCAATCAGCGACGCGGGATTTCCGTGACGGAAGTTGAGGACAGAAAGACGGAAGTACCCCTTAGACAATTATATATATAGATATGTATTATATATAACTATTTTTATTTTCCTTTTCAATGGAGCAGGGTGAGGTCATGTTTCTTTAGAATGGCGAGCTGACCTTTTAATTGATACCATTTTGGCGTCCACATGGTACATAGATTGCATTGGGGATATAAATTGTAAGATTGTGCACCAAAATGCCTCTGTTAGGGAGTGACGACCATCTTGGTCACTGGCATCTGTTGGGTTTAATGCAGACTCAGCATCTGAACCGCCTCATTCACCTGCAGCCGATGTAGCATACACCATTACAGTATACGTCAGGAACAATATTAAAGGGAATCTTATCACTATCTTTTGCTGCCTCATCTGAGAGCAGCATGATGTAAGAGCAGAGACCCTGCTTCTAGCTATATGTCACTTATTGGGCTGCTTGCAGCAGTTTGGATAAAAATCCTTGTTTTATCAGTTGCAGATCTAGCAGTTCTCTGAATGCAGAGCTCTGTATAATCCCGCCCACACCACTGATTGGTAGCTACTTGTGTAGCGCTGTGCATAAGCAGAAAGTAGCCAATCAGTGGAGGGGGTGAGGTTATACAAAGCTCATGAATATGGAGGACTACATGGCGGCAGGTTTAATAGTCCTCTAGTGTGATCTCTCCTACGGATAAAACAGGGATTTTATGAAAACTACTAAAAGCATCCCAGTTGCTGGAATTGCTGGAATCAGAGTTTCTGTCCTCATATTATGTTGCTCTCACATTAGGTGGCAAAAACCTTTTGACAGATTCTTCCTAAAAGCATATCCAGGTTTTGAAGATTGAAGTGAGTGGAACAAAGCTGCAATACCAAACACAGCCGATAGGTAAAATACGGCACGTGTAGTACAAACCTGATGTAAGGGAGGCTGCAGTGCCATGGCCCCCTCCAATAGCTGATCGTATGCGTGCTGAGAGACTGACCCCCAACAAATTAAAGGGAACCCACCGGGACGTATATGACCTATTAATATGGGCATACAGGTAATAGAAATGTTACACTGGTCCTACCTGTATGACTCATATTAATGGTCTTGTTGCTGAGAAATGTTATATTCTTTCCTTATGCTAATGATTTCTTCCAGGTTCCAGGGCCTGTGAGGCGTGGAACAAATCCTTGCTTCCTGTCCTCATTGTAATAGTTACCCCCCTCCTATCAGTGTCAGTTATGGCCCTGGAATCCTGCGCCTGCGCCCTGCACTCCCTCAGACATACATACTGTACCTCATCCTCCCTTCTATGGGCGCTGCATTCAGGGATCTTCTGCGTAGGCGCCAGGGACTTCCACTCGAGTGACCTCAGGTGTGCGCACCGATAAGGTGCTCTCCTCACTTCCTCCCTGCATAGTCATCGCCATGTACACATGGTTCCTAACGATGACTGTGCAGGGAGGAAGTGGGGAGAGCATATTGTCGGCGGGCACATCGGAGATCACAGTGACTTGACTGTGCAGAAGATCGCTGAATGCAGTGGCACAGAAAGGAGGATGAGGTCTGTATATCTGAGGGATTGCAGGGCGCAGGATTCCAGGGCTGTAACTGACGTACATGGGAGAGGGGTAAGTATTACAATGAAGACAGGAGACAGGGATCTTTTCCAGGCACCACACACCCCGGAGCCTGGAAGAAATCATTAACATAAGGAAAGAATATAACATTTCTCCACAACAAGTCCATTAATATGAGGCATACAGGTAGGACCGGTGTAACATTTCTATTACCTGTATGCCCATATTAACAGGTCACATACATCCCGGGGGGTAACAGATTCTCTTTGTAGTTGCTATTAGTGTGATGTGTATGTAAACCCGGGGATGCTCGCATATGCTACTGGCAAGGCTTTGTACCAGGCATGTGCGGGCGGCTTCCACTGTCCTTACTGTTCATATACTGCATGAAAATGATAACATTGTATAAAACCAGCAGGATGAACAGGTGCACGATAACCCAAATTTGTTTTACAAGAACGATATGAGTTTCTCCTGAAGAAAGCATGCCATGTCTCAGCTGCTGGCACACAGTCATGTGAAATAACAACGCCATAAAGAACCAGATTACCTTTCACCTTTCTTTTCTTTCGGGAATCTTTGGATTTTTTTCTGGACGGTTCTCCTGCTTCTTCAGATACTTTTGTTTTCCGGGACTTTGGCTGTACTTCTTTCCTCCTGGTAAAGAAATGTAATAGAAACTATGTATCTTCAGCGGCAAGGAGCTAGCACTCGATTTAGTCTTTCTTGAAATGGCTTTCCTACCAATTAGTTTAGGTATCCATAGTTACGAGCACTAGCAAATGTCATGGTTTGAGTGGTCGTAACCATGGATACCTATTGCAATGCCCTGCACATGACGCAAATAACTTAGGTTATCAGGAGAACTATACTACATTTCTAATTGTTGGAGGTATTTGTTAACATTACTATTATTACATCTACTACATATTGGGTTAGGATATTGGAGATGGGAATACCCCTTTATGGTTGTTGTCTCATTGCTCTTAAGACTTACTTCACACCCCCAGCAAAACGAGTTCCAGGCGTATAAGCTGATGGGACCATTGGTGGACGGAATCACAGTGCTATGTTGTACATAATTTTCGGCCATATACGGAGGATGGCAGCAAGACGCTACTTCTACATCACTATAGTCAATGGCGCCGTCAGCGCATACACCTGAATCCCGTTTTGTGGGGCTTAAGATGTAAGCCCCAAAAGAACCACTGAACGTAGGGCCAAACGTGATGTGACCTCGGATCACCTCTTAGTGATGTTTTCGACACCTTATTTTTCCAGGAGAAGCCATATTCAGCTTGATATTTCCCCATTCCGCGGCTGGTTCAATGGACAGCTAAACTCTGGCAGAGCAGAATTGCTGTAACTCACAGGGATTGCTGAGAATCCGACGTCTAGGACCCCCACCGATCCCAAGAATACGTTTCTGGAAAACTGTCACACCAGAACACTGGCCGAGCATATGCATCACAGATCCATTAATTGTCAAAAGGACAGTGCAATGGAGCTTATAAGCAGCTGCTCCTCCATTCTAACCGGACATTTCAAAGCCCCTTTCTCTAGATTGTGGGAAGTCCCAGTGCCGAGACCCCCAGCGATCAACATCCCACCATCAATCCTGTTTATAGGGAATACCGCGCTAAAATGGGATTAACTCATTTAATGACATCACAAACACGTATTTCTATAGAGGAGAAATAACATCTAATTAAAATATAAATAATAACTAAAGTGAAATACATGAGACGTTCCCTAAATGTAATGCCTACCTGCCCTTCACTTACCTGTGGTGGAAATTTAATTTGTAGGAACATTCTGGACACAACCCTGTAAGAAGGCGATAAGGTGAGCCAGTAAATACGGACAGACAGTAAGAAATGCGTACAATAAATATATAGTCATGGCCAAAAGTTTTAGCACCCTTAAAATTATTCCCAAAATTGAAGTATTTCTCCCAGAAAATTGTTGCAATTATGCATGTTTTGTTATACATGTTTATTTCCGTTGTGTGTACTGGAACAACACAAGAAAAAACCAGAGAAAAAAACAGCAATTTTAAGATCTCTCCATAGGTGTCCAAAGGGATTTAGATCCGGACTCATTGCTGGACACTTCAGAACTTCCAGCGCTTTGTTTCCATTTCTGGGTGCTTATGTTTGGGGTCATTGTCCTGCTGGTAGACCCATGACCTAGGATGCAAACCCATCTCCTCCCCTTTTATCTGGTTTCAGGTGTGATTTTCATATCATAGAATGTTATAGTTGGAAGGGACCTCCTGGGTCATCTGCTCAACGCAGGATTCACTAAACTATCTCAGACAGATGTCTGTCCAGCCTCTGTTTGAAGACTTCCATTGAAGGAGAACTCACCACCTCTCATGGCAGACTGTTCCACTCATTGATCACCCTCACTGTCAAAAAGTTTTTTATCTAATCTGTATCTTCTCCCTTTCAGTTTCATTCCATTGCTTCTCGTGTTTCCATGTGCAAAAGAGAATAATAATGATCCCTCTACACTGTGACATCCCTTCAGATATTTGTAGACAGCTATTAAGTCTCCTCTCCGCCTTCTTTTTTGCAGGTTAAACATTCCCAGATCCTTTAACCGTTCCTTGTAGGACATACTTTGCAGTCTGCTCACCATCCTGGTAGCTCTTCTCTGAACTTGCTCCAGTTTTTCAATGTCTTTATTAAAATGTGGTGCCCAGAACTGGACACAGTATTCCAGATGAGGCCTGACCAAGGAGGAGTAGAGGGATAATTACTTCATGTGATCTAGACTCTATGCTACTCTTAATACATTCTAGAGCTGTGTTTGCCTTTTTTGCTGCTGCATCACACTGTTGACTCATGTGCAGTCTGTGATCTATTAGTATACCCAAGTCTTTTGTCTTTTTCACACGTGCTGTTGCTTAGTTTTATTACACCCATTGTATAAATGTAATTTTTTCTTGCCCAGATGTAGAATCTTGCATTTCTACCTGTTAAATATCATTCTATTAGTCGCTGCCCATTGTTCAAGCTTATCTAGATACTTCTGCTTCCTTTCTCTGTCTTCTGTAGTGTTAGCTGTCCCTCCTAGCTTTGCATTGCTGCAAATCTGATTAGTTTACCTTCAGTTCCCTTACCTAATTATTTATACAAATGTTGGACAACACTGGGGCCAGAACAGAGCCCTGTGGTACTCCACTTGAAACACTTCCAATTGGATGTGCAACCATTTATTACCACTCTTTCAGTACGATTACTGAACCAGTTATGCGTCCACCTAATCGTAGCCTTGTTAATCCCATACTTTGCAATTTTTTTAAATATTGTCCACACATGTTACTTGCCACAGGTGAGTTTGAATGAGCATCACATTCTTCAAACAAAGTTGTTTATCCACAATTTTGGAAAGGTGTAAAAAATGTTGTCAGGCCCAATTTTGGGGTTTAGTGTGAAATTATGTCAAATATGCCTTTTTTTCTCAGTTTTTTTTTTGGTGTTGTTCGAAATATACACAAAGGAAATAAACATGTGTATAAAAAAACGTGTAAATGCAATATCTTTCTGGAAGAAATACTTCACTTTCTGGAACAATTTCAAGGGTGCCAAAACTTTTGTTCATGACTTTAAGTATATTAGTTCCCAGTCCTTATGTGTAATTATTAGGCCCCAGCAATGCGATCAGATGGACGCCGCAGTCAAACAACCGCTTCTGTGAGTCCATTGCACAAATGTCTAAACATAAATTGAGAGACTTGTGTACATCAAGAGTAGAAACCCCACGGTCATTCTTGTGGTCACAGCTGAAAGCCGGCGCACTGTAATATGGGATGGATCCAGCATCTCTGCTTTGTGGGGCATGTTGTGTATGTGACCCCAATGTGTTTTATATAAGCAGTCAGACACTGACGCAAATTTCTTGCAACAAACGTTTGTGCATGAGTACAAGCACTTTACTCTTCTTGTACTGATCTTAAATAGAATCTGCCATCAAATTTCACAATACAAACTGCATACATTATTCAATAGATCTCATACCTGATGAGGTTGGTGTATTTACTTTGAAAACGCATGTCAGAATGGCTGTATAATTCATTTTGAAAGATTTTCTGCCTGATATTACAGTAAAGCATTTCAGGACTCCAGCTACAGAATATCTCGACTCATAATAATGCTTATTCTAAGATCAGAAATACAGTCAGTCTGACAGAGATTTCCACAGTAAGTAGACAAGTCTCACCAGGTCTAAGATATCTATTTCATAATGTATGCAGTTGGTATTGTAAAAATTGCTGACAGATCCTCTGTAAAATGAACCGGACAGCTTGCTCAGGTCCCACAAACCACCACCTTGTATCTATTACTATGTGAACACCCTTACAAGGCCTACTTATTAGCAATTTTATATATTTGGTGGCTATATGCTAATCAGTGGGTGACTAGTTGTAGGGGTGTTGGTTCCCCCACATTAGTCACCCGCTAATTATGTTATCAGGCCCTTGTAACAAGTTTTGCAACAGCGAAGTGTATGCTCCCCATCGGTGCACTGTGCGTGCCCTTTATGGCTTTCCGAGTACTAAGGCATCGCTGCCTCCCTGGTCATGAGCCGATGAGACAGAGCGTACGCCCGGCTTGCTGCACTGTCATGGAGTACGCACCCTGGCTTCATTTATGCACGGTGACGCAACGATGATGTAGGACATGGCTGAGTCTTACAGTGCCACTGTATTCCTGGACATGAGCCGGAGAAGGCACCGCACACCCGGCTCACTGCGCATGAACACTGGTGTGTGCAAATTTGGTGTAAGTCATTATATGTATAAGAATGGTAGTCAAAACTGGTGTAAAATGCTTTATAAACGTAAGCCAATGAGATCACAGTCTCTTAATTATGTCTGTGCTAATTAATGCATATGTCTGCCCATATCAAGTATATAATTTACAGATAGAAAACGTACGTAATTTCACTAGGGCGTTCCTCTTCTCTCCATGCTCCACGTAGCCGAAGTTCACTTCCCAACTCTTCAGGCCTTCCTTTTCATCGCAGCGCTTGTGGCCGCAGAAAAACTGACCTTACACGAAAAAGGAAACCGAAATAATCAGTAACGCGGCACGTAGAGCAGAATAAGAGGGAAGCCCGCGAATTGATGCGGGATTTCAACCACGCTTTGCTAATTGGTCACGGCCGGCCGGCCGAATCCTGTGTATTCATTGCATTATTCTGAAATCTTCATAAACTACATACATATTCTAGAATACTCGATGCGATAGAATAGGGCCACCATCTAGTATATATATATATTAGTATAATTATAACTAGCAGTCCTTGATACATCCACAATCCTTGCTTTGTACATGCTCCATTCCCCCCATATTTATTGGGCCGTACATGATGTTATTATGATCTCGCACAACAATATGCCGGCCATCAGGAACTAATAATACAGAACACTGCTGCTAGATCCATGCCCTGATCTAAGAGGAGAAATCCTCGCCGTTTCTGGAAGATTAGCCTGAAAGTACTCTGGATTAAGCAGCTAACATGTAGGTCTGGCAGATATTCCCCGGGAAGCTTGACGTCTGCAGCATATGCCAGCTTCTAACACCGTCCAGTCACTGGGCATGATGACGTTCCCGACACATTGGCGCCCTCTAAATACCGGCTGTGCCAAAACGGAACGACGTGAGCGGTACCAGTGGGTAGACCAATACCAGGAGATATTATAATATTATAGCATGTGAATACCCTTACAAGAAATATCCAGGAAGTGTTAAGCTTAATCCTGGCCTCGCGGCTAAAAACATGGCACCTCCAATCTCAGGCGCTACTGATCTCTGTGGGAAGAAGACCACACTCTTTATACAGTGACATAAGAGAAGGCACTAAGACCATCTTAGGATGCCGAGCACTGATCTGATACAATCCCCCTCCCCGGCAAACACATCGTCTCCTCTGACATAGGCGACTCCGTCACATAACTGATCTCATTAGGGTCAGAAGCACAATGTGCGCACGTGTATAATCAGCAAAGTGTGTCAGCGAGGAGGGTCCGGAGCAGCTTCCGGGGAGAATTCAGCCGCGACCACACAGCGTTTTGTAGCTTTCCTTTTGCGGCCGCATGTTAAAAAATAAATCCAAAATGTACAATATTTAAGGGCCCAGTTTCATCATTTGCAAGATTTTTTTTCCAAGTCACTTTTCTTTTTTTGTCTTCCTTCCGGTCATTAACCATTTTTGCAACCCTTTAGAAAGAAGTTTTTACTGTTAATAAACCATGCATAAAACTACACCGGAGGGAGACTGAAGTGGAGTTGTGTCAAAATTTGCAACTTTATAAAAAGTCTCAATTTATGTATCAGGCGAAAAACCACAAAGCGGAACTTCTTCCCCCCCCCCACAAAAAAAAAGCAAAAACAAAAAAGACACATATAACAGATTAAAAAAGGCACACATAGAATAATAAATTGGATGCAAACAAACAAAAAAACAAATGGGCACAAAGGCAATGATGAATCAGGGTTTGGGTCTTTTTTTTTTTTTTTAGGTCAGTTGAGTTTTTTTTTTCTCCCAAAACACATGAAGAGCTATCTAGAAAGTTTTTTTGGCATGCTTCTTTACGATATGATATTAAAAAAGTTCACCGAATGTAAATGTTCCTTTAAAAAACTATGCTGCCATAAAATGATAAAATGCAAATTTTTTGCACAATGCCATGTGGGCAACTTTTCTACACCAGTTTTCCATCCAACATTGGGGAAGAAATTCATCAAACAAAGTAAAGTAAAGAGGAGAGCGCGTCCCCATGGGGCACTTCCAATGCGGAGCTCCTGCAGAGGAATTTACAGCAGATACTGTGGTGCTGTTATGATCAGCATTTAACTATTTGCGTTGCAAAGGGTGAAATCTGCAGCATAAACGGACATTCTGTGGGTCAATTTAGAGGAAATCTAAAAATCTCATCTGTCAAAAAATACCTATAAAGACAAGCCTAAGTTGTGCCTGGTTCACAGACTAAACTCACAGTTGTCTATGAATGGGTCTGTGATGTAAAGGAAAGCACATGGATGCCATGCGTGTGCTAAGAAAATTTATGGATGGGTGAACGGGGCCATAGAGATAGCAGCAGGGAGCAGAAGGGGCTTGTACACAAATCTCCACACTGTGGAGAAGGTGGAAAGCAGCTAAAGTCTCAATTGGGCAGAGAAAATAAGCTGTAAAAAAAGCAAACACATGAAGATGAAATTAAGTGCAGGATAGAAGCTGTGTTGATATATGAGCTACTGAAGACAGCAGCACCCTGGATACAATCAGACGCCACATCCAGCCTGTATTACTGAGAGGGACACTCACATAAGATAAAAATCTGAAAGGAATGAAGATTGCCGAAGGTGTAGCCACTAATCATTTTTTCTAAGGTCATAGTCTTTACCATGGGCAGATACGTTGCTGTAACAAATGCAGATTGTCATTATCTCAAGTTGATGGACGCTTTCTTACTGACATTTAGATGCCTTTTTGTATGAATGGCTGTTTGGGTGACAGATCGTTGCCCCATCACTCACACAGTATTGTCTGCAGCACATCCTCTATATATCAGGGGTCTTGTGCTGCCAGCCACCAAGTCTTCTTATATCATAAGTTTTTATATTATTATATGTAATGCATCATTTGAACAATCTGACACAATCTTTAAGGGTATATTCATAAAAGATTTGTTGCAACACTTTCTGTGTATAAGAATCAGTTCCATCCAATGCAATGGGGTTACTAGTGCAGAATGTGCATGAATTTCTGCAATCTCTGCTCTGATGTATGGGACAGTCACAGGTTTATATGAGTTTGCTGTTACGTTGATCCATCTGGTTCTACGATCCAATGTGGCAACTCATCACGATCCTCCTCTTTCTTGGGCGATGACATTACATGTCCGATCTCTCTTGGACCCGTCTCTATAGCGGTATTTCGCAGCCTTGCATATTTCCTCTCTTGCCTGGCTGGTGAAGGCTGTGTAATCTGCTTATGGAAGACAGACACTTATCCTGTTTAACATCTGACTTGTAACTACCTGATGATAATGTCAGCAGCGATTACGAGGAGTCATTAGAAGAAAAAAAAAACGATATGTAGACGTTCCCTATTAAATTAGTGTAATCGAGGCCAATTACTGATAAGATAGTCCGGCGAGAGGTTTTCAGAGCAGAGATTTACAATAAAGCAAATTCATTAACAAGCTCCTATATTTTGCATGCATACCAACTTATACTCCAGTTCATTTTTTTCGGGTTTTAGCTTGGCGTTATTTTTATTTAGCTTCCCATTGCTTGGTGTCCACAGTCAGGTCCTGGTCCTGCTCGGCCCTTATTCACATTGACGTCCCTTTGACACGTGGTAAGGTTTTAATACCAGAGGTTAGGAACCTCTTGATTTGGGGACACCTTGTCACTGGTGGGATGCCTCTTACGCTTCTTTGGACCAAGTCCCCTATGTTCTTTCTATGCCCCATTACTTACTGCAGGGTATGTGTTCATTTTGTTTCTATTTTAGGTTGTGTGTGTTTCCGCGTAAGTAAAGCTGTAGCGCCCTCTGCTGTTCATACATGACAAGTGTAAACTTTTATGACGCATTAGGCTTATGATGTTTTCTTAAGACATATCGGGAAGATTTAGGATCAGTAGGGATCCACCTTTAAGACACTCACTGATCCTGCAAATGGAGGGAACACGGCTCTGGAGTAGAACTGCATCCTCCTCGTTTTTCCCGAGGCGCCCTGGCCGCCCCTGGCATAAGGGATCGTAAGCACAGCTCTGGTTGTGTGTGAAAAATCTTCAGCAAACAAAATCTCCTCCACAAAATCCACAATGTAAATGGACCTGCAAGTGGAATGAAACCTGCAGTATGGCAATTTATGCTGAGGATCTCTGCGGCGCTCATGGGGATTTTGTATCGGTCAACGTTGAAAAGACAGAAAGCAAAAACCTAAAACACAACCACATCTACTTGTCAATATATGCGCAACCACACCGCGCCCGCTCTCCGGCTTTTCACGTCCTAATGGATGCCCCACTTTTCTATTGGGACATGAAAAGCAGTGGTTATTCCCCCAGGATTATGATCAGGGGGCTACTACAATGCTTGCCACCAGGATCCACCATCGCTGCTCATCTCGGCCGGACTGGAACACGTCTTTCCCACCAGTCACATCACCCTTTGGCCATCAGTGGTCTCAGCAGCCAGGTCGGTGGTTATTATGAAGTGATCACTTCTATCCAGCAGAGAAGGTCAGAGCGTCAGCACTGGAGTAGCGGCGGATTTTGGTGGCAAGTACCGATTTTATTTTCTTTTATAAAAAGGTGATTTCCCTCTACTTTTTATTAAAAGAAAAGCCTCCCTTTAGTAACTAAAGAGTGTAAATGTAAGTGATCTAGGTCTATGGAGCATGCTGGCTGTGTCACACAGTCAGCATCTGCCTATAGCTGCAGTGACTGGAGCGTGCTCTGATCGCTGCTATGTAACCATATGAGAGCGGTATGTCAATATCTGCCACCAGTACTCATCCTGCTAAAGCCCCCATGGCTGCCACATAGGTCCTCCTATGCTGCCGTAAGAGTGACTAGACTTACTAGATATTAGATCTGCAATATGAATATATACTGTGCTACAGCTGTGTATTGGGGTCTTTGATTTATGTCTCACCAAAGACAACATCTGCAAGGAGTTTGCAGGCTCTCCCTATGTTTGCATGTTTCCTCCGGGTTCTCCGGTTTCCTCCTACACTCCAAACACACTGATAGGAAATCTATATTGTGAGCCCCAATGGAGACAGTGATGATAATGTCTGTAAAGTTCTCTGGAGTATGATGGCACCATTTAAGAATAATAAATAAATATTGCATCCTTATATATTGTACATCTTCTGAATTTCAGGTCATTCGCAGTGCGCCTCTGATGCATGGACGCTGTCGAAACGAGCAGCGATGGTTAGGCAGGGAGTTTAATCATACATAGGTGAATGCTGCTGGATTGGAGGGCATGGGGGATCTGATGGGTTCCCTTTAAGAAGACAATTTCTATCCCATATGTCCTACCCTTGTATGAGCAAGTGCCCCTGCTCCTAGTTTCTGCAGCCAATCACTGAACCCAGCAGCTCCAAGAGGCTTGTGACATCTACGTGAGAAAATCCCTTTAACGTTATGTAATAATAGATGACAAAATTATAGCACTTATGCTGTGAATTATCACGTTATAGACGAATTGTGTTTTTCTTCAGAATGATGTTACACTATCAATCTGTCTGAGAAAAGAAAGGCGAAATGCAACAGATGAGAGTAACATTCCCTCCATCCAGTCTTGTCAGTCTGCCCAGTGTATCACATTAGTGTAGCATAGAAGTGTAATGCTCAGAATTAATTCCAGAATTGAACCAGAAGGGATCTGGATACAGTCACTGTAAACAATGTTTCTGTTTGTTTTCACTCTCACCCCTAAAATCCTCCACTTTCTACTAACCCCTTTAATCTCTACACCTAGTAAGGAACTGGTCATCTCCTCTTCAATCCTCCCCATCCATCTCACCTCCTCCTCTGAACTGTTCCTCAACACACAATCCTCTGCCTCCAAACACAGGCAGCCACCTCATGCCCTCTTCTGCTCCCACCTGCTAACACTTTCCCTGCTCCTCCTCACTGCCAGTGATATTGCTCCTGGCCCTCCTCACCACATCCCCACAGTCATTTCTACCTCCCATCCATGCTCTATCACAACTTCCCGTAACCTCTCTAACCTTATACCCATTCGCCCAGCCCCCGCTTCCCGAGTCCCACTAACAGGAGCTCTATGGAACGCTGCTCTGTCTGCAACAAGCTTTCCTACATCCGTGATCTTTTCATTACTCAGAAACTTTCCTTTCTCGCCATCACCGAAACCTGGCTCACCCCCTCTGACACAGCCTCTCCTGCTACACTCTCCTATGGTGGATTCCACCTTTCCCACACCCCCCCCAGCAACAAGCATGGTGGAGGAGATGCTTTTCTCCTGTCAGATAACTGCTCCTCCACCCCAATCCCACTGCCATCCTCTGTTACCCTTCCTTCCTTTGAGGTGCACTCTGCGCGCATCTACTCCCCCTCCAACCAGCTGTCATTTACTGCCCCTCAGGGCCAGCCACCACCTTCCTTCACCACTTTACCACCTGGCTACTTCATTTCCTTTCCGCGGACATCCCCACTATCAGCATGGGCGACTTAAAGATCCCCATTGACACATCCCACTTAGCTGCCACTAAGATTCTATCTCTCACTTCCTCCTTCGGCCTCGCTCAATGGTTTTCTGCAGCCACTCACAAAGATGGCCACATATTGGACCTCATCTTCACCCGCCTCTGCTCCCTCTCTGTTGTGAATTCTGTTGTGGGTTCTGCTCTTGGGCTCCCTCCGGTGGTTATGAGTGGTAGTGCTCCTGTTTGTCCTTCACAACAGTCATCAGGTGCTTCCACTTTGGACGGGGCTATTTAGTCTGGCTCCTGCCTTTAGTGAGTGCCAGTTGTCCATTGTTTTCTAGGGATCCACATCTCTGCTTGGTTTCTCCTTCTGGATTGTCCAAATCATCAAAGATAAGTCCTGGCTCTGTTTTTGCAGTCCACATGCGGTGGACTTAATAGTTCTGTGAATTGCTATGTTTTTTCTTGTCCAGCTTTGTCTGTGTTAAGATTTACTCAGCCAAGTTGGAAGCTCTGGAGTCACAGAGTTACCCTCCATGCCTTTTTAGTTAGGTGTGGAGATTTTTGTACTCTATGTGGTGGATTTTGTAGTATTTTTTATACTGACCGTACAGTACTCTTTCCTGTCTTTTCTTTCTAGGTAGCGTGGCCTCCTTTGCTAAATTCTGTTTTCAGTCTGCGTTTGTAATTTCCCTCTCCTCTCACAGTCAATATTTGTGGGGGGCTGCCTTTCCTTTGGGAATTTTCTCTGAGGCAAGATAGTATTCCTGTTTCTTTCTTTAGGTGTAATTAGTCCTTCGGCCGTGACGAGGTGTCTAGGGAGTGACAGGAACATCCCACGGCTACTTCTAGTTGATGTGTTAAGTTCAGGGTCTGCGGTCAGTATAGAGGCCACCTACTCCAGAGCTCGTCCATGCTGCTCCTAGGCCACCAGTTCATAACACTCTCTATCCTCTCTAACTCACCTCTCCCTCTTTTGAACCACAACCTACTCACATTCTCTTCACTCTCCACTCTTTGTCCACAATACCCACCCCACATACTTGCATACCCTCACAGAAATCTTAAACACCTCAATCTACACTCACTGTCTGAATCCCTTCTCCCTCTGTAGGCATAAGTTCGCTACACAATGCAGATGCTGCTGCTGCTTTGTATAACACCACAATAGCTGTAGCTCTGGAATCGGTTGCCCCTCTCACACATACCAAAGCTCACAAAATCAACAGACAGCCCTGGCACACCAACCTGACCAAAGAACTGAGGCAAGCTTCCAGGGCTGCTGAGCGGAGATGGAAAAGATCCCACTCCAATGAGCACTTCATCGCATTCAAACAGTCCCTCACTACTTTCAAGGCCTCACTCGCTGAGGCAAAACAAACCTACTTCTCATCTTTCATATCCTCCCTGTCTCACAACCCTAAACAGTTATTCAACACTTTCAATTCTCTCTTCCATCCCCCAGCACCTCCTCCCTCTCCACTCATCTCAGCTGAAGACTTTGCCTCATTTTTCAAGCAGAAGATTGATAACATCAGAAACAGCTTTGGTCAACAACCCCCAGAGTCTTTCCTCCTAACTGCCCAGCCCTCCACCTACAAAACCAACTTCTCCACCATTACAGAAGATCGACTCTCCAGTCTACTCTCAAGATCGCATCTCACCACCTGGGCACTTGACCCGATCTCATCCCACTTCATCCCAAACCTCACCACAGTTTTCATCCCAACCCTAACCCATCTCTTCAACCTATCAATAACAACTGGTGTTTTCCCATCAAACATGCCACAATCACACCTATCCTCAAAAAGCTCTCTCTTGACTTATCCTCTGTATCTAGCTATCGCCCTATATCACTTCTCCCCTATGCCTCAAAACTACTGGAACAACACGTCCATCTTGAACTGTCCTCCCACCTCTCTTCTTGCTCCCTCTTCGACCGGTTACAATCAGGATTCCAGTCACACTACTCCACTGAAACTGCCCTAACTAAGGTCACCAATTACCTATTAACCGCCATGGCCAAGCGACACTACTCTGTCCTCCTCCTCCTGGACCTCTCCTCTGCCTTTGACACAGTGGACCATTCCCTATTACTACAGACCCTCTCATCCCTTGGCATCACAGACTTGGCCCTATCCTGGATCTCGTCATACCTAACAGACCGGACATTCAGCGTCTCCCACTCACACACCACCTCCTCACCTCGCTCTCTATCTGTCGGTGTCCCGCAAGGTTCAGTCCTAGGGCCCCTGCTCTTCTCCATTTACACCTTCGGACTGGGACAGCTCATAGAATCTCACGGCTTTCAGTATCACCTCTATGCTGATGACACACAGATCTACATCTCTGGACCAGATATCACCTCCCTACTAACCAGAATCCCTCAATGTCTATCCGCTATTTCATCCTTCTCCACTAGATTTCTAAAACTTAATATGGACAAAACAGAATTCATCATCTTTCCCCCATCTCACTTGACTCCCCCAACAGACCTATCCATTAAAGTAAACGGCTGCCCACTCTCCCCAGTCCCACAAGCTCGCTGCCTCGGGGTAATCCTTGATACTGATCTCTCCTTCAAACCAAATATCCAAGCCCTTTCCACTTCCTGCCGATATCAACTCAAAAATATCTCCCGTCTACATTCCTCAACCAAGAATCTACAAAAACCCCAGTCCATGCCCTCATCATCTCCCACCTTGAACTACTTCAACCTCCTGCTCTGTGGCCTCCCCTCTAACACTCTTGCACCCCTCCAATCTATTCTAAACTCAGCTGCCCGACTAATCCACCTGTCCCCCTGCTATTCCCCGGCCTCTCCCCTCTGTCAATCCCTTCACTGGCTCCCCATTACCCAAAGACTCCAGTTCAAAACCCTAACCATGGAATACAAAGCCATCCACAACCTGTCTCCTCCATACATCTGTGACCTCGTCTCCCGGTACTTTCCTGCACGCAACCTCCGATCCTCACAAGATCTCCTTCTCTACTCCCCTCTTATCTCTTCTTCCCACAATCACATAAAAGATTTCTCCCGCGCATCCCCCCTACTCTGGAACTCTCTACCACAACATATCAGACTCTCGCCTACCATTGAAACCATCAAAAAGAACCTGGAGACCCACTTCTTCCGACAAGCCTACAACCTGCAGTAACCACCGATCCACCAAACCGCTGCACAACCAGCTCTACGCTCACCTACTGTATTCTCACCCATCCCTTGTAGATTGTGAGCCCTCGTGGGCAGGGTCCTCACTCCTCCTGTACCGGCCGTGACTTGTATTGATTAAGATTACTGTACTTGTTTTTTATTATGTATACCCCTCACATGTAAAGCGCCATGGAATAAATAGCGCTATAATAATAAATAATAATAATAATATACTGGGGGCCATATTGTAGAATAATTACCTTTCCCGGAGACGACTTCTTTTTCTACTCTCCATCGAAACCCAAACTGCAGCAAGAAAGAAAGAAGCGATCAAAAAACAACAGACAAATCTGTGCACGGCCATGTACACACTTACAGGCTCACAAACAGCGTATGATGCACAGGATCTCTATAAATCCCTATGGTTTCAAAAGAAACCATTCAATAGGAAGAAGATCAACAAAAATGACCCGTCAGCTCTCCCGACAGGTGTTGCGTAATGTTTCTCTAGATTTCCGCATTGTTCCTCTGTTATTCCTCCTAGAAATGTATCAAACTGTCAACTGGGTGTGACTAGTTGGGGGGCGTGTCCTTAAACACTGACCAATCAGTGCTGACAATATCAGAAAGTGGAGACCACACCTCTTTAAGAGGCAGAATAGTAACACCTAGTTGTCAAAATTCCTGTAATTTCAGGAGGAATAACAGAGTCACAGCACAACAAAAAGTTATAAAATAAGATGCTCCAAGATTGCAATTTAATGGAGCTTGTATGTGTGCAGTGTGCCAGGTGAACTGAGTAGCAGAGAAACCTCTTTATACTGCTGGGCCTCCTGACTGCAAAACTATAATAAAAAAATTCACGTGTTTCTTATAGAATGAAAAGTACGAGAAATACATAACGTATAATTTGTGTTACATGTTGACGGTACTAAGATCGGCCTTTGTGCAGGGCTCCGACATAATGCATACAACACAAACAACATTTATCTCGTATTCACAAACCTTGTTTTCCTTGTATCTGCTGAGATCCGCTATACAATATTCTTTAAATAATTTATCATAGTATTTCTTTGCAATTCTCTTCTCCCTGTCAGCACAAAAAAATACAAACCTTCATGAGGCAGAGAAAAGAAAATGTCCGTGTACGCATTTATAGATCATAGAACATTTATGAAGCTTCAATACAGGGACAGAAAAGGTTAAACAAAAATAATCATGAATTTTTCATAAAACTGATATTTCAGTCTCTAAATCTTAATGAGAAAATGTAAACAAAGATATAGAAAGTTATGGCTAAAGGATATGGACACCTTCAGAAAAAGACAAAAGTCCTTTAAGGCCACACAATGTAAACTTATACACTGCAGATCTGCTTTGATTTTGTGGATTGTGGTTCTAATACAGATTCATCAACATGTTTGTTTTTTTTATCCTAGAAAACTGGTATTATGGTTTATGCAACTATTGAATTCAGCTATATGAGGACATATAGCACACATCACATCAGCCATAGACTCAGTCACCCCTCTCATGCATGGCAAAGTGCGACAAATCAATAGGCAACCCTGGCATAATCTTATCAAAAAACTTCGTAAAGCATCCAGGGTCGCAGAGCGGCGTTGGAAGAAAACACGCCATCCAGACGACTTCACTGCTTTCAAACAAGCTACACTTGCCTTCAAATTAGCCCTCACCTCTGCTAAACAGACCTATTTCACAAACCTTGTAGCTTCATTATCCTACAACCCAAAACAACTGTTCAGCACATTTAACTCTCTCCTCTGCCCACCACTGCCACCTCCAACTCCCCTCATCACATCTGAGGACTTTGCCACCTACTTCAAAAACAAGATCGACCAAACAAGGCAAACCTTTAGGGTAAGTTCACACAGGGCGTTTTTGCTGCCTTTTTTTATGCCAATTTTCAGCTGCTTTTAACAACACCAGCAAAGCATTGTGAGATTTCAGAAATCTCATGCACACACATTGGTTTTTTGTTTGATCAGTATTTTGTGCTTTGCTGCGTTTTTTGGACATAGAGCATGTCACTTCTTTCAGCGTTTTTGCTGCGTTTTTTCACCCAGACTTGAATGCGTGTTGAAAAAAACGCAGAAAAAACGCAGGTATCATTATTTGCTGCGTTTTTGCTGCTGAAAATCCAAGGACATTAGCATGGACAAAGAAAAAAAAACCGCACCCAAAAAAACCGCACCAAATATGCAACAAAAAACACACAAAAAATGCACCTAAACCTGTGTTTTTGACACAGCTTCTTTCCTGCCAAGATGATCAGGTTTTGCTGCAGAAAAAAAAGCAGCAAAAACGCCCTGTGTGAACTTACCCTTACTGTTCCATCACCCCAACCATTCCATATACCAGACCTCTGCCCTTCCCTTATAACCTCCCTCTCCAACATCACTGAAGGAGAACTTACTTCCTTTCCAAATCACACCTCACCACCAGTGCACTTGATCCCGTCCCACCTGCTCCCCAACCTCACTAACATGCTCATTCCAGCCCTAACCCATCTCGTCAACCTATCACTATCTTCTATCACCTTCCCCTCTGCCTTCAAACATGCCACCATCACACCCATCCTTAAAAAAACTAACCTTGACCCAACTGCTATGCCCAGCTACCGCCCCATATCACTGCTCCCGTTTACTTCAAAACTCCTTGAGCAGCATTGTCCATGCTCAACTTTCCTCCCACCTCTCATCCAACTCTCTCCTTGACAACCTCCAATCTGGCTTCCGCCCCACCACTCCACCGAAACTGTCCTGACCAAAATTACTAATGACTTACTCACAGCCAAAGCTAACAGACAGTTCTCCATCCTCCTCCTTCTTGACCTGTCCTCTGCCTTCGACACAGCCGACCACTGCCTACTGCTACAGATTCTTTCTTCCCTTGGCATCAAAGACCTTGCCCTGTCCTGGATTGCCTCATACCATTCCGACCGCACATTTAGCTTTTCCCATTCCCACACTACCTCCTCATCCCGCCCTCTCTCTGCTGGAGTCCCTCTATGCTCCGTCCTAGGGCCCCTACTTTTCTCCATCTATACTCTTGGCCTAGGACAACTCAAAGTCCCACAGTAGAGCAGCGGCTTCTCTTCCACTCTCTTCTGTTGATGGGGCGTGACTGCCGATGTCATGATGACTGACAGCCATCTCCCTGCTGCTTAACTGCGGGAAGCTGGCTGTCAGTCAGCAGTCACACCACTTCAACAGAGCAACTGGGAAGAGGAAGAGCTGATCTGTTGACGTGGAGCAGCTGAATCAACTAAATCGTTGGTGACCGCCCCAAGGTAGAACACTCATGTAGCTAGTAACTACTTTTCAATTTTAGGCCCATAGTAAAAAAAAAATAAAAAAATGTCCTGGATAAGCCCCTTTTTAATCCACAACTCTTAAATAGATATGACATATACTAATGGCAGCTCAGGGCCCCACTCCATTATAACGGGGTCTAGTGTTTGCTGAGAAGCATGACATTGCAAATAGGACTATTCCTCCTGTCGAATCTGTTGTTTTTTTTTTTATATAAAACACTACAACACAAAAGTGAACAAAGCCTTACTCGACTTACCAAGACATGTCTTCTTCATCTTCCTCTTGCCAAAGGAACCTGTGGTTTTCTCGTATAACGTCTAAGTCTGTTTTACGATTTCCTCTGTAATGAAAATGTACATTATTAAAATCATTTACAAAGAGCGGAAAGCAAAAGGTCCTTTGTGAACAATGATATTGATTGATATTGGTTGTCTACTAGTGATGAGCGAGTGTACTCGTTGCTCGGATTTTCCCGAGCACGCTCGGGTGGTCTCCGAGTATTTGTAACTGCTCGGAGATTTAGTTTTCATCGGTGCAACTGCATGATTTACAGCTACTAGCCAGGCTGAGTACATGTGGGGGTTGCCTGGTTGCTAGGGAATCCCCACATGTAATCAGTCTAGGAGCTGTAAATCATTCAGCTGCCACGATGAAAACGAAATCTCCGAACAGTTACAAATACTCGGAGACCACCTGAGCGTGCTCGGGAACACCCGAGCAACGAGTACATTCGCTCATCTCTAGTGTCTACCCCTGCCTGAGCAATTTTCAACATTAGGGATTAGCAGCAATATTCTGCTGGAAAGCACTGGGGCCAGAAATATTGGTAGCACATAAAAGCGAGACTTGACAAAAGGTGTGTAGATCTGGTCTAGACTAGTGATGAGCGGATATACTCGTTACTCGAGATTTCTCGAGCATGCTCGGGGGTCCTCCGAATATTTTTTAGTGCTCGGAGATTTAGTTTTTCTTGCCGCAGCTGAATGATTTACATCTGTTAGCCAGCATAAGTACATGTGGGGATTCCCTAGCAACCAGGCAACCCCCACATGTACTGTGGGTACGAGTATATTCGCTCATCACTAGTCTAGATCAGAATTCTAACTAGAGTTATAAAACTCACTGTCTTCAACACATGCGTGTGTGGTGAGGTGTTGAGATTTTGCAGTGTATTCTGTGTGATTCAACTTCAGTCTGTCTTCCTTGCCTGTAAGCGCTGGCAGGGAGACACCCATCACAAGCAGGAGACAGGCTGGAGTGATGAGACTGAGTGATGAGCATTAGAGAAACAGTATCAAAGTAGAAGAAAAAAATCAAGACATGTCTCCTCATAAATAGTGATGGGCGAACCACTGGATGTTCGGGTTTGGCCGAGCAGTTAAAAAAAGTTTGGTTCGGGTACCAGAACAGTACCAAAACCTGGACTCTATTCAGGTGAATGGTGGACTCGAAAATCCATTGTTGCCACGTTGTCATCTGCATGACAGCACGGCAAACACTGGTTTTTATAGGCGGTAAAATCATTACCACTGGTCACAGAGGCGTTGGCTGATGAGAGAGTACTACTCCCATCAGCTTACATCTAATAACAGCGAGAGCACGCAGCAGCTGATTGGAG
The DNA here is from genome assembly GCF_051348905.1 of Ranitomeya variabilis. Lineage (NCBI taxonomy): Eukaryota > Metazoa > Chordata > Amphibia > Anura > Dendrobatidae > Ranitomeya > Ranitomeya variabilis. Next base: position 59,692,022 of record NC_135235.1, read on the forward strand.
TATCCATCAGCCGGTGCCTGAACTAAAAATAAATTAAAAAAACAAACCCGCTGTGAGTTTCCCTCTATTTTAGATAACAATATAACAAAACTGACAGCTGCAGGCTGAAACCCTCAGCTTTCAACTTTATCATGACAGGTTATCAAGAATAGAGGGATCCTCAAGCCTTTTTTTAAAATTATTTAAATAAATGATAAATTAAATAAATAGTGAGATAAAGCTGACAGTGGAGGGTTGCAGCCAGCAGCTGTCAGTTTTGCCATGCTGGTTATTGAAAATAGAGGGGAACATATGCTGTTTTTTATTTATTTATTATTTAAAGCGCAGGTGCCAGCTGCTGAAAACACTCATCAGTCGCTGCCTGTTCTCGCTATTAGCGGCAGCAGTTGGAGGTTGAAGGGAGTAATACTCTCATCACCTGACACATCTGTGACCAGTGGTAAACTTTTTAACTCCGGCCACAGCTGCTGGCTCATGCTGTCATCTGACAGCCCGAGAGTTGTACAACCCCTGGCAAAAATTATGGAATCACCGGCCTTGGAGGATGTTCATGCAGTTGTTTAATTTTGTATAAAAAAAGCAGATCACAGACATGGCACAAAACTAAAGTAATTTCAAATGGCAACTTTCTGGCTTTAAGAAACACTAAAAGATATGAAAAATAAAAAATGTGGTAGTCAGTAATGGTTACTTTTTTTAACCAAGCATAAGGGAATAATTATGGAATCACTCAATTATGAAGGAAAAAATTATGGAATCATGACAAACAAATGAACAAAAAAACACTCCAAAACATCACTAGTATTTTGTTGCACCACCTCTGACTTTTATTACAGCTTGCAGTCTCTGAGGCATGGACTTAATGAGTGTCACACAGCACTCTTCATCAATCTGGCTCCAACTTTCTCTGATTGCTGTTGCCAGATCAGCTTTGCAGGTTGGAGCCTTGTCATGGACCATTTTCTTCAACTTCCACCAAAGATTTTCAATTGGATTGAGATCAGGACTATTTGCAGGCCATGACATTGACCTTATGTGTCTTTTTTCAATGAATGTTTTCACAGTTTTTGATCTATGGCAGGATGCATTATCATCTTGAAAAATGATTTAATTATCCCCAAACATCCTTTCAATTGATGGGACAAGAAAAGTGTCCAAAATATCAACATAAACTTGTGCATTTATTGAATATGTAATCAGCCATCTCCCCAGTGACTTTACCTGACATGCAGCTCCATATCATCAATGACTGTGGAAATTTGCATGTTCCCTTCAGGCAGTCATCTTTATAAATCTCATTGGAACGGCACCAAACAAATGTTCCAGCATCATCACCTTGCCCAATGCAGATTCGCGATTCATCATTGAATATGACTTTCATCCAGTCATCCACAGTCCACGATTGCTTTTCCTTAGTCCCTTGTAACCTTGTTTTTTCTGTTTAGGTGTTAATGATGGATTTCGTTTAGCTTTTCTGCATGTAAATCCCATTTCCTTTAGGCGGTTTCTTACAGTTCGGCCACAGATCTTGACTCCAGTTTCCACCCATTCGTTCCTCATTTGTTTTGTTGTGCATTTCCTGTTTTGGAGACATATTGCTTTAAGTTTCCGGTCTTGACGCTCTGATGTCTTCCTTGGTCTACCAGTATGTTTGCCTTTAACAACCTTCCCTTTTTGTTTGTATTTGGTCCAGATTTTAGACACAGCTGACTGTGAACAACCAACATCTTTTGCTACATTGCGTGATGACTTACCCTCTTTTAAGAGTTTGATAATCCTCTCCTTTGTTTCAAATGACATCTGTCGTGTTGGAGCCATGATTTATGTCAGTCCACTTGGTGCAACAGCTCTCCAAGGTGTGATCACCCATTTTTAGATGCAGAATAACGAGCAGATCTAACTTGATGCAGGTGTTAGTCTTGGGAATGAAAATTTACAGAGTGATTCCATAATTTTTTCCCTCATAATTGAGTGACTCCATAATTTTTACCCTGTTTGGTTAAAAAAACAGTAACCATTACTGACTACAACATTATTCTTGATTTCTTTTGGTGTTTCTTAAAGCCAGAAAGCTGCCATTTGAAATTACTTTAGTTTTGTGTCGTGAGTGATCTGCTTTTTTTTATACAAAATTAAACAACTGAATGAACATCCTCCAAGGCCGGTGATTGCATAATTTTTGCCAGGGGTTGTAGCACTCTGATCTTATTGCTGATCAGAGCTGTGGGTGTTTCATGCAGATGGATGATGGCGTGGGAAACACCCGATGTATGGGTGCCAAACCCGAACATCCTGAAGAAGTCTTGCTCGGTGAACAGTAGGTGTTCGGTAAGGACTTTTCTGTTCGGCTTTGCCCATCTCTACTCATCAACTAAAAAAAGATTTACTCAAGAACCTTCACGATATGTTTATTAACAGTCATTGAATGCTACTTTTCAATTGATTTTTTAGATTGCTCCATGCAAAAGTAGAAGAGAGCTGATAACGCTACAAAAAACATAGGAGCCCCTTCTGGAAGTCTATATGGCTACATAATTTATTTTATTCACTGGGATGGCTTTTACGCTCTTTTGATCAAAATAGTGTAACCAAGTACCCTGTTATTTACATGTACTATTATCTTTTATTTACGGACTGCACAGTATTTTGCTCATGGGCACAGGGTGAATGTGAACTTACACATTGAACTTATACCAGCATGTGGCACGGCTCATTTCTCTGGTTTTACAAGGATGGTTTTGAAAACAAGGATTGCAGTCTATAGCTATGGTGAAACACCGGACATTGTAGAAGTGTACATGGTTTAATTGGTCTGAAAATTACACTTTACAACATTATATATATATATGATATATAATGCATAAGGGCAATGCTCTTACTTGGGAAGCTGGAAGTCTTGTAGTTTTCCTCCATAATACAGAATGTAGTCATTCACAAACTTCTGATGTCTGGCAAACTGCAACCCTTGAGGTTAAGAAAAGTAAAATGTACACACTGACTACAATCATTTATATGCATTAAAGGGTTTTTTCTTTAATAAAAGGAAATTCTAAAAACTTCAAAGGACCAGGATTTTTTAAATTATGTCCTGATAAGCAAGACCAAAGACTTCAAATAGGGTGTATTTAGTTTTCTCAAGACATACACTACACAACATTGAAATTGTAAAATCAAGAAGGAAAATTTGTGGAGTTATGGAAATCACAGGATGGATAGGCGTGCTAATGATATTAAAAGGATGAAAAAATGGAAACAAAATGTTCAAAATATCTCAATTTATTTAGTATCAAGTATGAGCGCCTTGGCTGCTATCAATGAGCTAACTAATGGTTGTCTGGGGAAAGTTCTGCCACGTTGAATGCACTTGGTCAAATCATAAAGAACCAAATGCTGGCAGTTTCCTTTGCAATTTCTGACCAATGACACAGCAAGATCTGCTCCATGGGAAATAAGTCCGGAGACGCTGCAGGCCGTGGTAGCATTTTTAGGCCACGCAGGCTCCTCAAAGTAAGGCCGAGTGTCACACTAGCGTGTGCAGCGCGAGTGTCTCGCATCAATACCCGGCACTGCCGCCGGCACTCGGGATCGGAGAGTGCGGCTGCATGTATTTCTATGCAGCTGAACGCTCCGGTCCGGCAGCAGTGCCAGGAATTGATGCGCAAGTTTCTCACATTGCACACGCAAGTGTGACACCAGCCTTACACTAGAAAATGGCTCCTAGGATACTTTGAAGAAATGTCCACACCCCTGATTCCACCATCAAATCAATGTAATGTAACGTGGAATGAAGACTAGAGGGGTCCAATTACTGTACATTATGCCACACCATAATCCTAGAAGATGGACTTGTGTAATGTTCCCTCATGAAGGCCTCTTCATGACATTGCCCACGCGGTCTCCAGACCATTCTACAGTCAGTGTCCAAAAAACAAAAGCAGTACTTATTGCTGCAGATGATAGACCTCCATTCTAGCCTCTCCTTCAGTCTTACTCCGCACCATGACAGCCATCATCGGATGTTTTATGTTGACGACCTGATCAAAGTCACCTCTGCAGACAACCACAGGTCACTAGTGGTCCGGTGACATTACTGCTTCCTGTCTCTGTGCAGACCCAAGTGCAGCTAGTGCTGTATCCAAGTGCTTTCTTAAGGTCCTGCAACAACATTTTAATTGCGTTGAGATCTGGACCCTGACCATACCATTGACACACCTTGATTGTTTTCTTTTTCAGCCATTCCGATGTAGATTTTCTGGTGTACTTGGGCTAATTGTCCCAGTTTAGGCCAAGCTTTAGCTTTTGACTAGATGACCTCAAATTTGACATTAGAATAGTTTGGCACGCAGCGTCGATTCAATGACTGCAAGGTACACAGGTGATGTGGCTGAAAAACAAGCCCAAATCATTACCCCTCCTCCACCATGCTTTACAGTTGGTATGAGATGTTTCTGCTAATAAGCAGTGACTGAATTTTGACAAACGTGGTGCAGAACATTATGGCCTAGCATATTCACTATGGTCTTGTCTGTCAAAAGGCAATGTTCCAAAACTCTTGTGGTTTGCTTAAAAGAAACTTTATAAAATTTTAGCTATGCTGAAGTATTCTTTTTAGAAAGAAACTTTCTCCTGGCAACCCTTCCAAACAAGCCATACTTATTCAGTCTATGTTTTATTTATGAAAACATACTGACCACGGAGTTCTTAAACTCCCTTTAGTCAAGAAGCGTTATTTAAATTTAATAACCAAATTTCTTTATTGACATATAAAACACACACATTTAAAACAATGCCTCACAATCAAGAATAGTATCAAAGCAGACATCAGCGAAAAATAAATAGGATGTGCCCAGGTAAAACTCAGTCCTGTTACATTGTATGTGCAGTTAGTATTTCACAAAAATCAGTGCGGTGAAAAAGGAATCAATTTTGATGTAAATGTACACTGTACAGCTCTATTATCCTCAAATGAACGTTTAGAGGAGTAGATTACTCCACCAATCAATAGGGCAAATGCCCAGAGTTGAGTTGGGATATAAAATATTTTTAGACCCTAATAGCCACCCAACAAATAGGTCATATCATAAATGAGCCCATAATTTACTAAAAGGGCAAACCGCCAGCCTGACAGGTAAAACAACCCGGCCATGCGAAAGGCTCACAGCTGATCTACACCTACACTTCCCATACTGCAAAATGAATGTTACTGTAGAGAATAGAAATCATAAATATGATAACGGTTCCAATACATATTACCTGAGCACAATCAACACAGAATCACAGCCTCGTGGCATGCTGAAGCTCCGTCACCCCGACGCGCGTTTCGCATCTGCTTCCTCCTGGGGGCGTGTCGCAGGTAAGGCATCACTATCTTTTTAAAAACCGAGGCGACCAATCCAATGGCCTCAGGGGGGCATTCCCCAGATGAGTCATACTTCCCAGAAAACCTAAAGGCGATGACTTATTAAGCACCCGGTGTTTCCCAAAACAACCTCACCGCAATATATCCATTGCCGAGGCTTGAATAAGCCGCAATCAAACATACTCGAGCGCATACAGCACAAAGCACCTCCCAGATAGATATCGGCACAAAACGACCAAGCACATCCGGACAAAAATTATCTGACCTGTCAGCGCTGACACCGATGTAAACACCAAGGTGTTAGTGCAAGACCTATATTTGCACCAGGAGATGGGGCCATGCAAAAGGACAGCGAGGCATGATCAGAGCTGCCCCTGCAGGACGGAGCGCCGATCAATGCCATCACCCCCTACATGATCCCACCTATTCTAAAAGGCACAGTAACCATTGCGGCGGGAAATGTCCTGATAGCGCCCATACGGATTCACAACACAGGAACCTGTTATGACCCCAATGGCGAGGGTCTCAGAGGAACGTGGAAGTCTGCAGAATACAAAAATCCAGCTCATAGGGCAGTGGTAACTGGGTTGACCATATATCTACTCCTAACGCCAACACTAGAAGTAGCCGGGGATCATTCCTACGTTGATTCTAGATGACACGCGCCAGCCGGAGAATCTAGCTACCCCTAGTAGAGGAAAACAAAGACCTTTCTTGCCTCCAGAGAAGGGGACCCCAAAGCTGGATAGAAGCCCCCCACAAATAATGACGGTGAGGTAAGAGGAAATGACAAACACAGAAATGAACCAGGTTTAGCACAGAGAGGCCCGCTTACTGATAGCAGAATAAAGAAAGGTAACTTATATGGTCAACAAAAACCCTATCAAAATCCACACTGGAAATTCAAGAACCCCCGAACCGTCTAACGGTCCGGGGGGAGAACACCAGCCCCCTAGAGCTTCCAGCAAAGGTCAGGATATAGATTTGGAACAAGCTGGACAAAAATACAAAACCAAAACAAATAGCAAAAAGCAAAAGGCAGACTTAGCTGATATAACTGGAACCAGGATCAGTAGACAAGAGCACAGCAGACTAGCTCTGATAACTACGTTGCCAGGCATTGAACTGAAGGTCCAGGGAGCTTATATAGCAACACCCCTAACTAACGACCCAGGTGCGGATAAAAGGAATGACAGAAAAACCAGAGTCAAAAAACTAGTAACCACTAGAGGGAGCAAAAAGCAAAATCACAACAGTACCCCCCCCTTAGTGAGGGGTCACCGAACCCTCACCACGACCACCAGGGCGATCAGGATGAGCGGCATGAAAGGCACGAACTAAATCGGCCGCATGAACATCAGAGGCGACCACCCAGGAATTATCCTCCTGACCATAGCCCTTCCACTTGACCAGGTACTGAAGCCTCCGCCTGGAGAGGCGAGAATCCAAGATCTTCTCCACCACGTACTCCAACTCGCCCTCAACCAACACCGGAGCAGGAGGCTCAGCAGAAGGAACTACAGGCACAATGTACCGCCGCAACAAGGACCTATGAAATACATTGTGAATAGCAAACGACACAGGAAGATCCAGACGAAAAGATACAGGATTAAGGATTTCCAATATCTTGTAAGGCCCAATAAAACGAGGTTTAAATTTGGGAGAGGAGACCTTCATAGGAACAAAGCGGGAAGAAAGCCATACCAAATCCCCAACGCGTAGTCGGGGACCCACACCGCGGCGGCGGTTGGCAAAGCGCTGAGCCTTCTCCTGTGACAACTTCAAGTTGTCCACCACATGATTCCAGATCTGCTGCAACCTATCCACCACAGAATCCACCCCAGGACAGTCAGAAGGCTCCACATGACCCGAAGAAAAGCGAGGATGGAAACCAGAGTTGCAGAAAAAAGGCGAAACCAAGGTGGCGGAACTAGCCCGATTATTAAGGGCAAACTCAGCCAACGGCAAGAATGTCACCCAATCGTCCTGATCAGCAGAGACAAAACACCTCAAATAAGCCTCCAAAGTCTGATTGGTTCGCTCCGTCTGTCCATTAGTCTGAGGATGGAAAGCAGACGAAAACGACAAATCAATGCCCATCCTACTACAAAAGGATCGCCAGAACCTGGAAACGAACTGGGATCCTCTGTCTGACACAATATTCTCAGGGATGCCGTGCAAACGAACCACGTTCTGGAAAAACACAGGAACCAGATCGGAAGAGGAAGGCAGCTTAGGCAAAGGAACCAAATGGACCATCTTGGAGAAGCGATCACATATCACCCAGATAACGGACATGCCCTGAGATAGCGGAAGATCAGAAATGAAATCCATGGAGATATGTGTCCAAGGTCTCTTCGGGACAGGCAAGGGCAAGAGCAAACCGCTGGCACGAGAACAGCAAGGCTTAGCTCGAGCACAAGTCCCACAGGACTGCACAAATGACCGAACATCCCTTGACAGGGAAGGCCACCAAAAGGACCTGGCCACCAGATCTCTGGTGCCAAAAATTCCCGGGTGACCTGCCAACACCGAGGAATGAACCTCGGAAATGACTCTGCTGGTCCACTTATCCGGGACAAACAGTCTGTCAGGTGGACAAGACTCAGGCCTATCAGCCTGAAATCTCTGCAACACACGTCGCAGATCTGGAGAAATAGCTGACAAGATAACTCCATCTTTAAGAATACCAACAGGATCAGCGACTCCAGGAGCATCAGGCACAAAGCTCCTAGAAAGAGCATCGGCCTTCACATTCTTTGAACCTGGTAAATACGAGACAACAAAATCAAAGCGGGAGAAAAACAATGACCAGCGGGCCTGTCTCGGATTAAGGCGTTTAGCAGACTCGAGATACATCAGATTTTTGTGATCAGTCAAGACCACCACACGATGCTTAGCACCCTCGAGCCAATGACGCCACTCCTCAAATGCCCATTTCATGGCCAACAACTCCCGATTGCCCACATCATAATTTCGCTCGGCAGGCGAAAACTTCCTAGAGAAAAAGGCACAAGGTTTCATAACAGAGCAACCAGGGCCTCTCTGCGACAAAACGGCCCCTGCCCCAATCTCCGAAGCATCCACCTCAACCTGAAAGGGAAGTGAGACGTCAGGCTGGCACAAAACAGGCGCCGAAGTAAACCGGCGTTTCAACTCCTGGAAAGCCTCCACGGCAGCAGGAGCCCAGTTAGCTACATCGGAGCCCTTCTTGGTCATATCCGTCAAAGGTTTCACAATGCTAGAAAAATTAGTGATAAAACGACGGTAGAAGTTAGCGAAGCCCAAGAACTTCTGAAGACTCTTAACTGACGAGGGCTGAGTCCAATCAAGAATAGCTCGGACCTTGACTGGGTCCATCTCCACAGCAGAAGGGGAAAAAATGAACCCCAAAAAGGGAACCTTCTGCACACCAAAGAGACACTTTGAGCCCTTGACAAACAAAGAATTTTCACGCAAAATTTTAAAGACCAACCTGACCTGCTCCACATGCGAATCCCAATTATCAGAAAAAACCAAAATATCATCCAGATAAACAATCAAAAATTTATCCAGATACTTCCGGAAAATGTCATGCATAAAGGTCTGAAAAACTGAAGGCGCATTGGAGAGCCCAAAAGGCATCACCAAGTACTCAAAATGACCTTCGGGCGTATTGAATGCGGTTTTCCATTCATCACCTTGCTTAATGCGCACAAGGTTGTACGCACCACGAAGGTCTATCTTGGTGAACCACTTGGCACCTTTAATCCGGGCAAACAAGTCAGACAACAGCGGTAAAGGATACTGAAATTTGACAGTGATCTTATTTAAAAGCCGATAATCAATACAAGGTCTCAAAGATCCGTCCTTTTTTGCCACAAAAAAGAATCCCGCACCAAGAGGGGAAGAAGACGGACGAATATGTCCTTTCTCCAGAGACTCCTTGATATATGAACGCATAGCGGTATGTTCAGGTACCGACAGATTAAACAGTCTTCCCTTAGGAAATTTACTGCCTGGGATCAAATCTATAGCACAGTCACAGTCCCTATGAGGAGGCAGTGCACTGGACTCAGACTCACTGAAGACATCCTGATAATCAGACAAATACTCCGGAACTTCCGAAGGCGTAGAAGAAGCAATAGACACAGGCAGGGAATCCTCATGAATACCACGACAGCCCCAACTTGAGACTGACATAGCCTTCCAGTCCAGGACTGGATTATGGGTCTGTAACCATGGCAGCCCTAAAACAACCAAATCATGCATTTTATGTAAAACCAGGAAACGTATCACCTCGCGGTGTTCAGGAGTCATGCACATGGTAACCTGTGTCCAATACTGCGGTTTATTTGCTGCCAATGGTGTAGCATCAATACCCCTAAGAGGAATAGGATTTTCTAATGGTTCAAGAGTAAAACCACAGCGCTTAGCAAATGAAAGATCCATGAGACTCAGGGCAGCACCTGAATCTACAAACGCCATGACAGGATAAGATGACAGTGAGCAAATCAAAGTTACAGACAGAATAAATTTAGGTTGCAAATTACCAACGGTGACAGGACTAACAACCTTAGCTATACGTTTAGAGCATGCTGAGATAACATGTGTAGAATCACCACAGTAGTAGCACAAGCCATTCCGGCGTCTATGAATTTTCCGCTCATTTCTAGTCAGGATTCTATCACATTGCATTAAATCAGGTGTCTGTTCAGACAACACCATGAGGGAATTTGCGGTTTTTCTATCACATTGCACCGAATTAGGTGTCTGTTCAGACAACACCATGAGGGAATTTGCGGTTTTGCGCTCCCGCAACCGCCGGTCAATTTGAATAGCCAGTGCCATAGTATCATTCAGACCTGTGGGAATGGGAAAACCCACCATAACATTCTTAATGGCTTCAGAAAGGCCATTTCTAAAATTAGCGGCCAGTGCACACTCGTTCCAATGTGTCAGCACGGACCATTTCCGAAATTTTTGGCAATACACTTCAGCCTCGTCCTGCCCCTGAGACATAGCCAGCAAGGCCTTTTCTGCCTGAATCTCAAGATTGGGTTCCTCATAAAGTAAACCGAGCGCCAGAAAAAACGCATCAAGATCAGCCAATGCCGGATCTCCTGGCGCCAGCGAAAAAGCCCAATCCTGAGGGTCGCCCCGTAAGAACGAAATAACAATTTTTACTTGCTGAGCAGAATCTCCAGATGAACAGGGTCTCAGGGACAAAAACAATTTACAATTATTCACGAAATTCCTAAACTTAAACCTGTCTCCGGAAAACAGTTCAGGAATCGGTATTTTAGGTTCTGACCTAGGATTTCTGATAACATAATCTTGTATGCCCTGCACACGAGTAGCCAGCTGGTCCACACTTGTAATCAAGGTCTGGACATTCATGTCTGCAGCAAGCATAGCCACTCTGAGGTAAAGGGGAAGAAGAGAAAAAAAAAAAAAAAACTCAGAATCTTCTTTCTTATAATCCCTCTTCTGCAATGCATTAAACATTTAATACTGGCCTGGCAAACTGTTATGACCCCAATGGCGAGGGTCTCAGAGGAACGTGGAAGTCTGCAGAATACAAAAATCCAGCTCATAGGGCAGTGGTAACTGGGTTGACCATATATCTACTCCTAACGCCAACACTAGAAGTAGCCGGGGATCATTCCTACGTTGATTCTAGATGACACGCGCCAGCCGGAGAATCTAGCTACCCCTAGTAGAGGAAAACAAAGACCTTTCTTGCCTCCAGAGAAGGGGACCCCAAAGCTGGATAGAAGCCCCCCACAAATAATGACGGTGAGGTAAGAGGAAATGACAAACACAGAAATGAACCAGGTTTAGCACAGAGAGGCCCGCTTACTGATAGCAGAATAAAGAAAGGTAACTTATATGGTCAACAAAAACCCTATCAAAATCCACACTGGAAATTCAAGAACCCCCGAACCGTCTAACGGTCCGGGGGGAGAACACCAGCCCCCTAGAGCTTCCAGCAAAGGTCAGGATATAGATTTGGAACAAGCTGGACAAAAATACAAAACCAAAACAAATAGCAAAAGGCAGACTTAGCTGATATAACTGGAACCAGGATCAGTAGACAAGAGCACAGCAGACTAGCTCTGATAACTACGTTGCCAGGCATTGAACTGAAGGTCCAGGGAGCTTATATAGCAACACCCCTAACTAACGACCCAGGTGCGGATAAAAGGAATGACAGAAAAACCAGAGTCAAAAAACTAGTAACCACTAGAGGGAGCAAAAAGCAAAATCACAACAGGAACCCAAAAACATACCAAAAAACATGATTGTCTACCCACCCCCCCTACAAAGTGAGTCACCGGTCATCTCCATCGCACACTACATGATAACACTTATTAATCCGGCCCCCAGCCTACGTGGTACTCTCATTGCTAAAACATGCTCCTACTACTATTAATATTATATTGCATCTTGCCCCTACAGCACCCGCACCTAAAGTACGTAATGCACTCATTGAAAGATATACTGATGCTGCCTTTGTTAAAATTGGCATTTTCTCCCTATGCCACAGGTATGTATAAATAATGTGTAACCATCATATATAAGCACAAGCTATAAATACAAATAAGTCCATATTAGTTAATGAGTGCAGTGCACAGGGGTCCGTAAGTCAGGTGCAGATCAGTCACATAGTATCCAGCAACAATTCACAAGGCCATTAAAGCTTTGCACCAATGTCCCCTAGTTGGATTCCTGATAGATTGGTCGTGTGCTTCTTCATGCGAACAACAACCTTGGCAGATGTAAGATCCCTGAAAACAGGGTAGTTCAAATCAACGTCTTCAAGGTCACAACGATGTCCATGATCATATGATCAAAATATTGACCACAAATCAATGCAACCCCACCATGTAGATTCTGGAAAGAATAAACTCAATTAAAAACAATTCAAACCCAAACCAAAGACAAAAAAAAATAATTAAAAACATTTAAAAAGACCGACTACTATTCAAATGTACACAAAAAGACCAAAACACTGATGGCTTACAGAAAGGAACCAAATCCCAAATTTTCATTTAGCCCCTGTGGAGCCAGTGTACCCAAACGGTAAATCCACCGGCTTTCGACCTGCGCTAGGGCTTTACCCAGATCTCCACCTCTAGGGCCCACCGTCACGAGATCTATGCCCTTGACTACTATGAAACGGGGATTGCAGTTATGGAACTTCTTATAGTGCCTCGGGAGTGTTTTTAAACTGGCAAAATCATCTATTGTTTTGGCTTTCTCTATATCAAGCACATGTTCCCAAATACGCACCTTCAGTTCCCTGGTGGTAAGTCCAATATATACTTTTCCACAAGGACACGTGGAGTGATAAATCACCCCCTTTGTTGAACATGATATAAATTCCTAATCTGAAATGTCTTAGACCCGTCAAAGTTGGTGAATTTTTTCGTTTTAACACAATTAGCACAGGCCTTACACCGGCTACACGGGAAAAAGCCCACCAAGTTATTCGCCACACCTTTTTTCTTTTCAGGCTCATAATGACTATGCACTAAGATATCCCGGATATTCCTTGATCTCTTGGCCACAATACCTGGTTTTGAGGGTATAATTGATTTCAATATCGGATCTGTGTGAAGAACCGCCCAGTGCTTTTCAATAATTTGCCTGAATTCATACCATTTATTGTGGTATCCCGTGATGAATCGTATTTGGTCCTTACCATCCTTTGCTGTACTGCTGTTATTGCCATATAGCAAAACATCCCTAGGAGTGTTTTTAGCTCTCAAAAGCCCTCTCCTAATTGTTTTCTGGCCGTATCCACGTTGTAAAAACCTATCCGCCAAGTCCTCTGACTGAGTAGTAAAGTCAGCCTCATTTGAACAAATGCGGCGAACCCGCAAAAACTGGCCAATCGGAATCCCCCTAATTGTAGAGGGCAGGTGTGCTGACCGAGCATGAAGCAAAGAATTGGTGGCTGTACTTTTACGGAACACATTAGTCACAATATCACCTTCCGGGCGGGCACGTGTCATGATCTCAATGGCAAGAGATCATAGCATCAGCATATATAGGAACTAGCTCTTGGAAGATGGAAACTGAGCTGACCATGAACTAAACCTAACGCACAACTAGCAGTGGCCGGGTAGCATGCCTACGTTGATTCTAGATGCCCAGCACCAGCCGGAGGACTAAATAAAACTAGCAGAGGAAAATATTAGTCCTAGCTCACCTCTAGAGAAATACCCCGAAAGGAGACAGAGGCCCCCCACATGTATTGGCGGTGAATCAAGATGAAATAACAAACGTAGTATGAAAATAGGTTTAGCAAATTTGAGGTCCACTTACTACATAGCAGAAGACAGAAAGGACACTTTCATGGTCAGCTAAAAACCCTATCAAAACACCATCCAGAAATTACTTTAAAACTCTGGCATTAACTCATAACACCAGAGTGGCAATTCCTGTTCGCAAGAGCTTTCCAGACACAGTAACGAAACTACAGCTGTGAACTGGAACAAAAATGCAAAAACAAACATGGACAAAAGTCCAACTTATCTAGTAGTTGTCTAGGAGCAGGAACAAGCACAGAGAGGCTTCTGATAACATTGTTGACCGGCAAGCAACTAACAGAGCAGCAAGGTTATATAGCGACTCCCACATCTTGATGGGAACAGGTGAACAGAGAAGATGAAGACACCAGTTCAATTCCACCAGCAGCCACCGGGGGAGCCCAGAATCCAAATTCACAACAGTACCCCCCCCTCAAGGAGGGGGCACCGAACCCTCACCAGAACCACCAGGGCGATCAGGATGGGCCCTATGAAAGGCACGAACCAGATCAGAGGCATGAACATCAGATGCATTCACCCAAGAATTATCCTCCTGGCCGTATCCCTTCCACTTGACCAGATACTGGAGTCTCCGTCTGGAAACACGAGAGTCTAAGATTTTCTCCACAACGTACTCCAACTCACCCTCAACCAACACCGGAGCAGGAGGCTCAACGGAAGGCACAACCGGTACCTCATACCTGCGCAATAATGACCGATGAAAAACGTTATGAATAGAAAAGGATGCAGGGAGGTCCAAACGGAAGGAAACAGGGTTAAGAATCTCCAATATCTTATACGGGCCGATGAACCGAGGCTTAAACTTAGGAGAAGAGACCCTCATAGGGACAAAACGAGAAGACAACCACACCAAGTCCCCAACACGAAGACGAGGACCAACACGACGACGGCGGTTAGCAAAAAGCTGAGTCTTCTCCTGGGACAACCTCAAATTGTCCACCACCTGCCCCCAGATCTGATGCAATCTCTCCACCACAGCATCCACTCCAGGACAATCCGAAGATTCCACCTGACCAGAGGAAAATCGAGGATGAAACCCCGAATTACAGAAAAACGGGGACACCAAAGTGGCAGAGCTGGCCCGATTATTGAGAGCGAACTCCGCCAATGGCAAAAAAGCAACCCAATCATCCTGGTCAGCAGACACAAAACACCTCAGATATGTCTCCAGGGTCTGATTAATCCGCTCAGTCTGGCCATTCGTCTGAGGATGGAAAGCGGACGAAAAAGATAAATCTATGCCCATCCTAGCACAGAATGCCCGCCAAAATCTAGACACGAATTGGGTCCCTCTGTCAGAAACGATATTCTCAGGAATACCATGCAAACGAACAACATTTTGAAGAAACAGAGGAACCAACTCGGAAGAAGAAGGCAACTTGGGCAGAGGAACCAAATGGACCATCTTAGAGAAACGGTCACACACCACCCAGATGACAGACATCTTCTGAGAAACAGGCAGATCTGAAATAAAATCCATCGAGATGTGCGTCCAAGGCCTCTTAGGAATAGGCAAGGGCAACAACAATCCACTAGCCCGAGAACAACAAGGCTTGGCCCGAGCACAAACGTCACAAGACTGCACAAAGCCTCGCACATCTCGTGACAGGGAAGGCCACCAGAAGGACCTTGCCACCAAATCCCTGGTACCAAAAATGCCAGGATGACCTGCCAACGCAGAAGAATGAACCTCAGAGATGACTCTACTGGTCCAATCATCAGGAACAAACAGTTTATCAGGTGGGCAACGATCAGGTCTATCCGCCTGAAACTCCTGCAAGGCCCGCCGCAGGTCTGGAGAAACGGCTGACAATACCACTCCATCCTTAAGGATACCTGTGGGCTCAGAGTTACCAGGCGAGTCAGGCTCAAAACTCCTAGAAAGGGCATCCGCCTTAACATTCTTAGAACCCGGTAGGTATGACACCACAAAATTAAACCGAGAGAAAAATAATGACCAGCGCGCCTGTCTAGGATTCAGGCGCCTGGCGGTCTCAAGATAAACCAAATTTTTGTGGTCAGTCAATACCACCACCTGATGTCTGGCCCCCTCAAGCCAATGGCGCCACTCCTCAAAAGCCCACTTCATGGCCAAAAGCTCCCGATTCCCAACATCATAATTCCGCTCAGCGGGCGAAAATTTACGGGAAAAGAAGGCACAAGGCCTCATCACGGAGCAGTCAGAACTTTTCTGCGACAACACTGCCCCAGCTCCGATCTCAGAAGCGTCGACCTCAACCTGAAAAGGTAGAGCAACATCAGGCTGACGCAACACAGGGGCAGAGGAAAAACGGCGCTTAAGCTCCCGAAAGGCCTCCACAGCATCAGGGGACCAATCAGCAACATCAGCACCCTTCTTAGTCAAATCGGTCAATGGCTTAGCAATATCCGAAAAACCAGCAATAAATCGACGATAAAAGTTAGCAAAGCCCAAAAATTTCTGAAGACTCTTAAGAGAAGAGGGCTGCGTCCAATCACAAATAGCTTGAACCTTGACAGGATCCATTTCAATGGAAGAGGGGGAAAAAATATATCCCAAAAAGGAAATCCTCTGTACCCCAAAAACACACTTAGAACCCTTCACACACAAAGAATTAGACCGCAAAACCTGAAAAACCCTCCTGACTTGCTGGACATGAGAGTCCCAGTCATCCGAAAAAATCAGAATATCATCCAGATACACAATCATAAATTTATCCAAATAATCGCGAAAAATATCATGCATAAAGGACTGGAAAACTGACGGAGCATTTGAAAGACCAAAAGGCATCACTAAATACTCAAAGTGGCCCTCGGGCGTATTAAATGCGGTTTTCCACTCATCCCCCTGCCTGATTCGCACCAAATTATACGCCCCACGAAGGTCAATCTTAGAGAACCACTTGGCCCCCTTTATGCGAGCAAACAAATCAGTCAGCAACGGCAATGGGTATTGATATTTAACAGTGATTTTATTCAAAAGCCGATAATCAATACATGGTCTCAAAGAGCCGTCTTTTTTTGACACAAAGAAAAAACCGGCTCCTAAGGGAGATGACGATGGACGAATATGTCCCTTTTCCAAGGACTCCTTTATATATTCACGCATAGCAGCATGTTCAGGCACAGACAGATTAAATAAACGACCCTTTGGGTATTTACTACCCGGGATTAAATCTATGGCACAATCGCACTCTCGGTGCGGAGGTAACGAACCAAGCTTGGATTCTTCAAAGACGTCACGATAGTCAGACAGGAACTCAGGAATTTCAGAGGGAATAGATGATGAAATGGAAACCACAGGTACATCCCCATGAGCCCCCTTACATCCCCAGCTCAACACAGACATAGCTTTCCAGTCGAGGACTGGGTTGTGAGATTGCAGCCAAGGCAATCCTAGCACCAAATCATCATGTAGATTATACAGCACCAGAAAGCGAATAATCTCCTGGTGATCCGGATTAATACGCATAGTTACTTGTGTCCAGTATTGTGGTTTATTATTAGCCAATGGGGTGGAGTCAATCCCCTTCAGAGGAATAGGAGTCTCCAAAGGCTCTAAATCATACCCACAGCGTTTGGCAAAGGACCAATCCATAAGACTCAAAGCGGCGCCAGAGTCGACATAGGCGTCCGTGGTAATAGATGACAAAGAGCAAATCAGGGTCACAGATAGAATAAACCTAGACGGTAAGGTGCAAATGGAAACAGATTTACCAAGCTTTTTAGTGCGCTTAGAGCATGCTGATATAACATGAGTAGAATCACCACAATAGAAACACAACCCATTTTTCCGTCTAAAATTCTGCCGCTCGCTTCGGGACAGAATTCTATCACACTGCATACTCTCTGGCGATTTCTCAGTGGACACCGCCAGATGGTGCACTGGTTTGCGCTCCCGCAAACGCCTATCGATCTGAATAGCCATTGTCATGGACTCATTCAGACCCGCAGGCACAGGGAACCCCACCATAACATCCTTAATGGCATCAGAGAGACCCTCTCTGAAAGTCGCCGCCAGGGCGCACTCATTCCACTGAGTAAGCACAGACCATTTACGGAATCTTTGGCAGTAAATTTCCGCTTCATCTTGCCCCTGAGATAGGGACATCAAAGTTTTTTCTGCCTGAAGCTCCAAATGAGGTTCGTCATAAAGCAACCCCAAGGCCAGAAAAAACGCATCCACATTGAGCAACGCAGGATCCCCTGGTGTCAATGAAAAAGCCCAGTCTTGAGGGTCGCCCCGGAGCAAGGAAATCACAATCCTGACCTGCTGTGCAGGATGTCCGGCAGAGCGAGATTTCAGGGACAAAAATAATTTGCAATTATTTCGAAAATTCTGAAACCCAGATCTATTCCCCGAGAAAAATTCCGGCAAAGGAATTCTCGGCTCAGATACAGGTGCATGACAAACAAAATCTTGCAAATTTTGTACCTTCGTGGCGAGATTATTCAAACCTGCAGTTACACTCTGAAGATCCATTGCAAACAGGTGAACACAGAGCCATTCAAAGGAGAGAAAAAAAAAAAAAAAAAATTTCAGCAGACTACTTATTTCTCTCCTTTCTCAGCCAAGGATTTTAACCCTTTAGTGGGCCGGTCAAACTGTCATGATCTCAATGGCAAGAGATCATAGCATCAGCATATATAGGAACTAGCTCTTGGAAGATGGAAACTGAGCTGACCATGAACTAAACCTAACGCACAACTAGCAGTGGCCGGGTAGCATGCCTACGTTGATTCTAGATGCCCAGCACCAGCCGGAGGACTAAATAAAACTAGCAGAGGAAAATATTAGTCCTAGCTCACCTCTAGAGAAATACCCCGAAAGGAGACAGAGGCCCCCCACATGTATTGGCGGTGAATCAAGATGAAATAACAAACGTAGTATGAAAATAGGTTTAGCAAATTTGAGGTCCACTTACTACATAGCAGAAGACAGAAAGGACACTTTCATGGTCAGCTAAAAACCCTATCAAAACACCATCCAGAAATTACTTTAAAACTCTGGCATTAACTCATAACACCAGAGTGGCAATTCCTGTTCGCAAGAGCTTTCCAGACACAGTAACGAAACTACAGCTGTGAACTGGAACAAAAATGCAAAAACAAACATGGACAAAAGTCCAACTTATCTAGTAGTTGTCTAGGAGCAGGAACAAGCACAGAGAGGCTTCTGATAACATTGTTGACCGGCAAGCAACTAACAGAGCAGCAAGGTTATATAGCGACTCCCACATCTTGATGGGAACAGGTGAACAGAGAAGATGAAGACACCAGTTCAATTCCACCAGCAGCCACCGGGGGAGCCCAGAATCCAAATTCACAACAGGCACGTATCTGCAAATCCAAGAAATCAACCGACCTCCCATGCTTGAAGGGGAGTTTGATATTCCGGTTATTCTGATTCAAGTTCGTCATCAGGGTATTGAGCTCTGCTGTGCTCCCCTCCCACACAAACCAGATGTCATCAATATATCTCATCCATTCCTGGATGAGATGACCCTGGGGGATGGGATTACTCATAAAAATCTCCCTCTCCCAAGCCCCCAGAAAAAGGTTAGCATAGGAGGGGGCACAGCAGGCCCCCATAGCGGTACCCTGTAACTGCAGATACGTGCCACGCCCGAAAACGAAAACATTGTGTGAAAGTACAAAGTCTAGTAACTCAAGCAACAATTGCACCAGCTTTTTATCTAAATTGCTGCACTCCAGGTACCAAGCCACCGCCCTTATCCCGTCAACATGTTTTATTGAGGTATACAATGCCTCTACATCAGCCGTCACCATAATGCTATTGGGGCTGAGCTGAAGATTGTCCAATCTACGTAGGGCAGCTGTGGTGTCCTTAATATATGAAGGAAGCTGTGTCACCAGAGGCTTCAAATAGTAATCCAGAACCTGTGTAACGATCTCACAAAGGCCCCCGTTGCCAGACACAATAGGTCTCCCCGGAGGGTCAACGGGGTCCTTGTGTATCTTGGGTAAAAGATATAGGGTGGGCATCCTAGGATGCATGTTTCTAATAAGTTCCCACAACCTTTTGGGGACTATGCCTTCCTCGAATGCCCTTTCCAAGATATCGCTCAATTGGTCCTGGAAAAGCTTCAGTGGATTCCCAACCATTTTTTTGTAGCACTCCTTGTTGTTAAGCAATTTATATGCTTGTTTCTCATATAACGTGTGGGGCCAGATTACTAAATTTCCGCCTTTGTCGGCTGGTTTAAAAACATCCCCCCATCCCTTAAGGATGTCCAAAGCTTTTTTCTCTGGCTGCCTGATGTTAGAAGGGCCAAAGCCCTTCTGGGCAAGTTTTTCAATATCCCCAGCCACCAACTTTGTAAACACTTCTACTGCCGGACAAAGATTCAAAGCAGGGAATTTCTTTGGCTTCCCAACCAAATGGTCTGGAAACCCACTAACTTCAATAGGGTTGCTCTCCAACTCCAAAGCCTCTAAGTTTGCCAGAGCCTCCCTCTCTTCCTCAGTGTCAAAACTAGTGTCACCTTGCCCCTTGTGATGTAGCCTCTTTAAAATCAGCTTCCTTGAGAACAGATGTAAATCTTTTACACATGTGAAGGGGTCTAAGGAGAAAGAGGGACAAAAAGTAAGACCCTTTTCAAGGATAGATGTCTGCTCGTCAGATAATACATGTGATGACAGGTTAATTACCTTCATCTTGTCATCCCTTTGATAATGTCTCTTCTTGAAAAAGTCATGTGATCTTGAGTTGCCACCTGTTGTGGATTCTGTTTGTGGGCTCCCTCTGGTGGTTACTGCTGGTACTGGGTGACTTTGGTGGGTTGCGGCCTTTGGTTTCCACCTGTCCATCAGAGGCTGGGTGTTTCCTATTTTACCTGGCCTTTCTGTCATTCCCTTGCCGGCTATCAATGTATTCAGATGTGCTCTGTTTGGTTCCTGCCTACCTGCTCCCAGATCTTTCAGGATAAGCTAAGTGCTGATTTTCAGTTGTTGGTTTTTTTGTCCAGCTTGCTTATTATGTCTCTATGCTAGCTGGTAGCTCTAGTGGACTGAGGTTCTCCCCATGTGCCACGAGTTGGCACATGGGTTCTTGTGATCTCAGGATGGTTTTTTGATTAGGGTTTTTTGCTGACCGCTCAGACCCCTTTTGTATCGTTCTGCTTTCTAGTTTACAGCGGGCCTCAATTTGCTGAACCTATATATATCATCTCTATGTGTGTGCCTTCCTCTCATTTCACCGTCAATACATGTGGGGGGCAACTATACCTTTTGGGGTTCATTCCTCTGGAGGCAAGTGAGGTCTTTATTTTCTCTGCAGTACTAGTTAGCTCTTAGGCCGGTGCGTGGCGTCTAGAACCAACGTAGGCACGCTCCCTGGCTATCTCTAGTTGCGTTTGTCAGGCGTAGGGCAGCGGTCAGCCCACGTTCCATCACCCTAGAGCTCGTCCGATATTTTGTATTACTCTGCTTGTCCCTTGCTATCCCTAGCCATTGGGATTCATGACAGTATAGCCGGCCCACAAAGTGTTAATTGTTTGGGCTGAAGCAGGAGAAAAAGAAGTGTTTAAGGGAAATTTTTTTTTTTTTTTTTTTTCTTCAGAGTTTTGCTGCCTAGCCCTTAATTGCTGTCTAGCTGCTTCTTACCTCCTCTTAACCCTTGAATGGCTCTGATATTAGCTGTTTAACATGGATGTCCAGAGTTTGGCTTCCAGCCTGAGTAATCTCGCGGCAAAAGTTCAAAACATACAGGATTTTGTTGTTCACACTCCCATGTCTGAACCTAGAATTCCTATTCCAGAGTTCTTTTCTGGAGATAGATCTACCTTCCTGAATTTCAGGAACAATTGTAAATTGTTTCTTTCTTTAAAATCTCGCTCCTCTGGAGACCCTGCTCAACAGGTCAAGATTGTAATATCTTTCCTGCGAGGCGACCCTCAGAATTGGGCATTTGCATTGGCACCAGGGGATCCTGCATTGCTCAATGTGGATGCGTTTTTTCTGGCATTGGGATTGCTCTATGAGGAACCCAACCTGGAGATTCAGGCTGAAAAGGCTTTATTAGCCCTCTCTCAGGGGTATGATGAAGCGGAAATATATTGTCAAAAATTTCGGAAATGGTCGGTGCTTACTCAGTGGAATGAGTGCGCCCTGGCTGCAAACTTCAGAAATGGTCTTTCCGAGGCCATTAAGGATATTATGGTGGGGTTCCCTACGCCTACAGGTCTGAATGAGTCGATGGCTATGGCCATTCAGATTGATCGGTGGTTACGGGAGCGCAAACCCGTGCACCAGTTGGCGGTGTCTTTTGAACAGGCACCTGAGACTATGCAATGTGATAGAATTCAGTCCAGAAGTGAACGGCAAAATTATAGGCGGAAAAATGGATTGTGTTTTTATTGTGGTGATTCAGCTCATGTTATATCAGCATGCTCTAAACGCACAAAAAGGGTTGATAAATCTTTTGCCATTGGTACTCTGCAGCCTAAGTTCATTTTGTCTGTGACTCTGATTTTTTCACTGTCTTCCATTTCCGTCGATGCCTATGTGGATTCGGGCGCTGCCCTGAGTCTTATGGATTGGTCATTTGCTAAACGCTGCGGTTTTAGTCTGGAACCTCTGGAAGTTCCTATTCCTCTGAAGGGAATTGACTCTACACCATTGGCTATGAATAAACCGCAGTATTGGACACAAGTGACCATGCGCATGACTCCCGTTCATCAGGAGGTGATTCGCTTCCTTGTACTGTATAATTTACATGATGTACTAGTGCTTGGTCTGCCATGGTTACAAACTCATAATCCTGTCCTGGACTGGAAAACAATGTCTGTGTTAAGCTGGGGATGTCAGGGGGTTCATGATTATGCACCTCCGATTTCAATCGCTTCATCTACTCCTTCTGAGATCCCTGCGTTTTTGTCTGACTATAGGGATGTTTTTGAGGAGCCTAAGCTCAATTCGCTCCCTCCGCATAGAGATTGTGACTGTGCTATAGAATTGATTCCTGGCAGTAAGTTCCCTAAGGGTCGTTTATTTAATCTGTCACTGCCAGAGCATACTGCTATGCGGAATTATATTAAGGAGTCCTTGGAAAAGGGACATATTCGTCCATCTTCGTCCCCTCTGGGAGCAGGTTTTTTTTTCGTGGCAAAAAAAGATGGTTCCCTGAGG
Organism: Ranitomeya variabilis; assembly: GCF_051348905.1. NCBI lineage: Eukaryota > Metazoa > Chordata > Amphibia > Anura > Dendrobatidae > Ranitomeya > Ranitomeya variabilis. The sequence goes on from NC_135235.1 coordinate 59,714,828, forward strand.
CCTTGTATAGATTATCGCCTTCTGAATAAGATTACAGTCAAGTATCAGTATCCATTGCCATTATTGACTGATTTGTTTGCTCGCATTAAGGGGGCTAGGTGGTTCACTAAGATAGATCTTCGCGGTGCGTATAATCTGGTGCGGATAAAACAGGGTGATGAGTGGAAAACCGCATTTAATACGCCTGAGGGCCATTTTGAGTATTTGGTAATGCCTTTTGGACTCTCCAATGCTCCGTCAGTCTTTCAGTCCTTTATGCACAATATTTTCCGTGAATATCTGGATAAGTTTATGATTGTGTATTTGGATGATATTTTGGTGTTTTCTGATGACTGGGAGTCTCATGTTCTACAGGTCAGGAAGGTGTTTCAGGTTCTGCGGGCCAATTCTCTGTTTGTGAAGGGCTCAAAGTGTCTCTTCGGAGTCCAGAAGATTTCTTTTTTGGGGTACATTTTTTCTCCTTCTACTATTGAGATGGATCCCGTCAAGGTTCAGGCGATTTGTGACTGGACACAACCTACATCTGTTAAGAGCCTTCAGAAGTTCTTGGGGTTTGCTAATTTTTATCGTCGGTTCATTGCTAATTTTTCCAGTATTGTTAAACCTTTGACTGATTTGACTAAAAAGGGTGCTGATGTTGCTGATTGGTCTCCTGCGGCCGTGGAGGCCTTTCAGGAACTTAAGCGCCGGTTTTCTTGTGCTCCTGTGTTGTGTCAACCAGATGTTTCACTTCCTTTTCAGGTTGAGGTTGATGCTTCCGAGATTGGAGCGGGGGCGGTTTTGTCACAGAGAAGTTCTAATGGCTCGGTGATGAAGCCATGTGCATTCTTCTCTAGAAAATTCTCGCCCGCCGAGCGCAATTATGATGTGGGTAATCGGGAGCTTTTGGCCATGAAGTGGGCATTTGAGGAGTGGCGTCATTGGCTTGAGGGTGCTAAACATCGTGTGGTGGTCTTGACTGATCACAAGAATCTCATTTACCTTGAGTCTGCCAGGCGTTTGAATCCTAGACAGGCTCGTTGGTCGTTGTTTTTTTCTCGTTTCAATTTCGTGGTTTCATACCTGCCAGGTTCAAAGAATGTGAAGGCAGATGCTCTTTCCAGGAGTTTTGTGCCTGACTCTCCTGGAGACTCTGGGCCTACTGGTATCCTTAGGGATGGGGTAATATTGTCCGCCGTATCCCCAGACTTGCGACGTGCATTGCAGGAGTTTCAGGTGGATAAACCGGATCGTTGTCCACCAGAAAGACTGTTTGTTCCGGATGATTGGACCAGTAGAGTCATCTCCGAGGTCCATTCTTCTGTGTTGGCTGGTCATCCTGGAATATTTGGTACTAGAGACTTGGTGGCCAGGTCTTTTTGGTGGCCTTCCTTGTCTAGGGATGTGCGTACCTTTGTGCAGTCTTGTGAAGTGTGTGCTCGAGCTAAGCCTTGCTGTTCTCGGGCCAGTGGGTTGTTGTTATCCTTGCCCATCCCGAAGAGGCCTTGGACGCACATTTCCATGGATTTTATTTCTGATCTCCCGGTTTCACAGAAAATGTCCGTTATCTGGGTTGTGTGTGACCGCTTTTCTAAGATGGTTCATTTGGTGCCCTTACCTAAGTTGCCTTCCTCCTCTGAGTTGGTCCCTTTATTTTTTCAGAACGTGGTTCGTTTGCATGGGATTCCGGAGAATATCGTTTCTGACAGGGGATCCCAGTTTGTGTCTAGATTTTGGCGGACGTTTTGTGCCAAGATGGGCATTGATTTGTCTTTCTCGTCTGCATTCCATCCTCAGACGAATGGCCAGACGGAGCGAACTAATCAGACCTTGGAAACTTATTTGAGGTGTTTTGTTTCTGCTGATCAAGATGACTGGGTTGCTTTTTTGCCACTGGCCGAATTTGCTCTTAATAATCGGGCTAGTTCTGCCACGTTGGTCTCTCCTTTTTTTTGTAATTCGGGGTTTCATCCTCGTTTTTCCTCTGGTCAGGTGGAGTCTTCGGATTGTCCTGGAGTGGACGTGGTGGTGGACAGGCTGCATCAGATTTGGAACCAGGTGGTGGACAATTTGAAGTTATCTCAGGAGAAGACTCAGCAGTTTGCTAATCGCCGTCGCCGTGTGGGTCCCCGACTTCTTGTTGGGGATTTGGTGTGGTTGTCTTCTCGTTTTGTCCCTATGAAGGTCTCTTCTCCTAAGTTCAAGCCTCGGTTCATTGGTCCTTATAGGATCTCGGAGATTCTTAACCCTGTATCTTTTCGTTTGGATCTCCCAGCATCGTTTGCTATTCATAATGTGTTCCATCGGTCGTTGTTGCGGAGGTATGAGGTGCCCGTTGTTCCTTCGGTTGAGCCTCCTGCTCCGGTGCTGGTGGAGGGAGAATTGGAGTATGTTGTTGAGAAGATCTTGGATTCTCGTGTTTCCAGACGCAAACTCCAGTATTTGGTTAAGTGGAAGGGTTATGGTCAGGAGGATAATTCCTGGGTGGTCGCCTCCGATGTTCATGCGACTGATTTGGTCCGCGCCTTCCATAGAGCTCACCCTGATCTCCCTGGGGGTTCTCGTGAGGGTTCGGTGACCCCTCCTCAAGGGGGGGGTACTGTTGTGGATTCTGTTTGTGGGCTCCCTCTGGTGGTTACTGCTGGTACTGGGTGACTTTGGTGGGTTGCGGCCTTTGGTTTCCACCTGTCCATCAGAGGCTGGGTGTTTCCTATTTTACCTGGCCTTTCTGTCATTCCCTTGCCGGCTATCAATGTATTCAGATGTGCTCTGTTTGGTTCCTGCCTACCTGCTCCCAGATCTTTCAGGATAAGCTAAGTGCTGATTTTCAGTTGTTGGTTTTTTTGTCCAGCTTGCTTATTATGTCTCTATGCTAGCTGGTAGCTCTAGTGGACTGAGGTTCTCCCCATGTGCCATGAGTTGGCACATGGGTTCTTGTAATCTCAGGATGGTTTTTTGATTAGGGTTTTTTGCTGACCGCTCAGACCCCTTTTGTATCGTTCTGCTTTCTAGTTTACAGCGGGCCTCAATTTGCTGAACCTATATATATCATCTCTATGTGTGTGCCTTCCTCTCATTTCACCGTCAATACATGTGGGGGGCAACTATACCTTTTGGGGTTCATTCCTCTGGAGGCAAGTGAGGTCTTTATTTTCTCTGCAGTACTAGTTAGCTCTTAGGCTGGTGTGTGGCGTCTAGAACCAACGTAGGCACGCTCCCTGGCTATCTCTAGTTGCGTTTGTCAGGCGTAGGGCAGCGGTCAGCCCAGGTTCCATCACCCTAGAGCTCGTCCGATATTTTGTATTACTTTGCTTGTCCCTTGCTATCCCTAGCCATTGGGATTCATGACAGCCACCATACCTAGTGCGTTTGTTCCATGGCACAATATCAGCCCCCTGATTTGAAGTGCCGGCATCCGACATGGATGATGTGGAGCTAATAGAGGTGGCTCTCAATTCTCTCTTCTCCCTACTTGGGCGAGGCTCCTGCCACCTATAAACCCTATTGTTCTCATAATCAGAAATATCCCTAGAATATTTCTTCATTTTCCCAGAACAAATATCCTTTTCCCATTTCTCCATGTCACTAGTGATTTCCCCAAGAAAGGTTTCAAGTTGTTCCTTCTTCAGATCGTTTTTAAAAAGAATATCCAGCCTATTAATTTCATCTTCAATCTTTTTAATAGATAGAGTGTTACTCTCTATAATAATTTGTAAAAATTCCAGGGAGCAAGCTGAGGCAGCTGACATCCACCGATCCACCAGTTGTTGCTCACCCAAATCAAAAGTCAGATACAACTGCACTCTCAGCCCCCGAGGGATAATTTTTTGACTGACATAATTCTCCAAGGTAGTCTTAGTCCACCATACTTTAGTCTTTTTGTGTACATAACTTCTATATTGCTTCATCAAATCCTTGTAATTATTAGAAACATCGGTCACTGATTGCGAGGCACTCGCATGAAAAATAGTAGAAGCCTTCTGACGCCAGGTCAATTCTCTGGCCGTAAAGTCCATACTGGACCACTGTGTGCACTTCCAAAAGACAGATAGATATATGGTAAGCACAACGCACCAGCCCATTTCCTCTATCCCACAGATGGGCAACACTTCAAATTTAATGAAAACATACTGACCACGGAGTTCTTAAACTCCCCTTAGTCAAGAAGCGTTATTTAAATTTAATAACCAAATTTCCTTATTGACATATAAAACACACACATTTAAAACAATGCCTCACAATCAAGAATAGTATCAAAGCAGAGATCAGCGAAAAATAAATAGGATGTGCCCAGGTAAAACTCAGTTTGTTTTGGGAAACACCGGGTGCTTAATACGTCATCGCCTTTAGGTTTTCTGGGAAGTATGACTCATCTGGGGAATGCCCCGCTGAGGCCATTGGATTGGTCGCCTCGGTTTTTAAAAAGATAGTGATGCCTTACCTGCGACACGCCCCCAGGAGGAAGCAGATGCGAAACGCGCGTCGGGGTGACGGAGCTTCAGCATGCCACGAGGCTGTGATTCTGTGTTGATTGTGCTCAGGTAATATGTATTGGAACCGTTATCATATTTATGATTTCTATTCTCTACAGTAACATTCATTTTGCAGTATGGGAAGTGTAGGTGTAGATCAGCTGTGAGCCTTTCGCATGGCCGGGTTGTTTTACCTGTCAGGCTGGCGGTTTGCCCTTTTAGTAAATTATGGGCTCATTTATGATATGACCTATTTGTTGGGTGGCTATTAGGGTCTAAAAATATTTTATATCCCAACTCAACTCTGGGCATTTGCCCTATTGATTGGTGGAGTAATCTACTCCTCTAAACATTCATTTGAGGATAATAGGGCTGTACAGTGTACATTTACATCAAAATTGATTCCTTTTTCACCACACTGATTTTTGTGAAATACTAACTGCATATACAATGTAACAGGACTGAGTTTTACCTGGGCACATCCTATTTATTTTTCGCTGATGTCTGCTTTGATACTATTCTTGATTGTGAGGCATTGTTTTAAATGTGTGTGTTTTATATGTCAATAAAGAAATTTGGTTATTAAATTTAAATAACGCTTCTTGACTAAGGGGAGTTTAAGAACTCCGTGGTCAGTATGTTTTCATTAAATTTGAAGTGTTGCCCATCTGTGGGATAGAGGAAATGGGCTGGTGCGTTGTGCTTACTATGTTTTACTCATAAGCTTGAACATTTAACATACTGAGGCCTTTAGATTCCGAGCAGTAGCTCTTGAGGTTTATGTAATTTTTCTGAAGATTACACGATTTGATCAGGGGAATGAGTTTGTTGGGACGTTTACTCTTGGGAAAATTGTCAACTGTCTTGAACGTTTCCCATTTGTGAACAATCTTTCTTACTGCAGTCCAAATGTTTTGGAAATGTTGTAAGAATTCTTCATAGACTAACAAGCAGCAACAATTGCATCTCTAAGATCACTGCTGGTTGCTTCCCTATTTGGCAATGTATTAACACACGTCTAGCCGCTCTAGACCAGCAAACTGCCCAAACTTCTGCTTTTATAGAGGTGAGGATAGAGGATCTTTGTGTGGAAACTTCCTGAAGAAGAAGCCATGAGCTTTGAAACGCGTTGAATAAACCACCTGAACACCTTACAACTATATCTGGATTCATTATTGGACACAGCAGCGCAGATTTTATCCACATTTATCTACTATAACGTTTATAGAGGTGATCACACTTACTGATGAACAATTAGTCAAAAGAATTTGATCAGCAGAACCTGACTGCTACCCACCTTCTTAAGGAAATTGCCCACTACTTGGACAACACCTTCTCATAATCCACACTCGGCCCCGATAAAATAAAAAAATCTTACACTCACCTCCCGTGCCAGCCATGTCGGCACTCGCATTCCTAGAGTAATAGTGCGGCTGTTGTGACATGTGAGCTTGGCGCCAAATCAGTGCTGGCGTTACTATTCCAGACTTTGTACAGATGGTGCCCACTTCCTCTTCATTACTTAATCGTACGAAAGCGGGAACAGTGATGCCAATTAGGCACCAAGCTCATGTGTCACAACAACAGCACAAGAGCCCCCGGAACGGCACTGGCACCGTAGGCGAGTATAAGCTTTTTTTATTTTATCGGCACCAACCATTTAGATCAAGAAGATGATGTTCTAGTAGTGGACAACCCCTTTAATTCTTATGGAAGCAACTTAATTTTTCACACCCTGCTTCTATGCTTTGGCCCATTTCCTCTTAAATAAAGACACGGTGTTCTTTATCATGTGTGGTTATGCCCCTGAGGTTGTATTTAGCTAATTTTATACATGCTTGTTGTTTTGGGCTTAATAGTCCAGTAGGAGATCCTAATAAGTGTATACATACAGAGATAACAGCAAAGCACTGAACAGGTCCACTCACTGGACTCTTCAGCTCAGGAAAAAAGCAGATTTAAATAAATAAAATCCATTTTTCCAACAAATATATGTATATCAAACTGCTCAGTTTTTTCTGTTCCGCTTGTTGAAAGTTCTCAGAAAATCCAAACTAACTTCTGTTGAGTTAATAATACAATCGGTCTATTTTCAGCCCCATGATAAACACAATTATGTTAATAAACAAAATAATCTGGAAAACATTTCAATCAGTGAAACTGTTTGTCATTCCCTTGGAATTAGAGCTCAGGCACTGGGTGAAGCTGGGGGCACAGATCTGTATAGCGGAACATGGAGTGCAAAGCTTCTAAGGAAGAATTCCTGTGAATTCAAAATTATGCGATTTTTGCTTCAAATTCCACAGACTTTTCACATTTTATGCTTGCAGTCAGTGATTAGACGTCTTTAAAGCAAAGCATAATAGCTACAGAGCTTCCGCCACAAAATCCGCTGCAGACATTTGTTTTGCGTATATAACAGATTTGCACTGGAAATGATGAGGAATTGATGCAAAAGGAACATTGGAATAATGTGAAACTGAAACAGCCCAACGAATAAAACCTGACGAGCTCACAGCACAGGTCACTAAATTACAATATGGGCAGCCAATCTGAAAAATCACTTTATTTTTCTTCTTCTTCTTTTTGAAGTTTTCCAAGAATGCTTTGCTTATTTGGCAGAGACATGAATTATTATAGATTTGATCCCAGCCGCCAATGAGATCATCATGTTCTGGAGAACATTACTTAATACCAGGATATGATGTCATTTTTTTTTTTTTTTAACAAACCAAAAGCAGATTTGATATCTTTTTTTCTTATGAATATTATTTGCATGTCATTTTACTAAACGCAAGAAGAATGAACCCTGCATAATGTAAAACAGAAAATCTGATGGGAGACGGAAGCTAAAAACTGGCCAGATAAGGCTGGGAGCAATGGAAAATAATGAGATGCAGCAATCCGCTATAATGTGCGATGACCCGTGGATGAAAACATCATGTTAGTAGTTGCCGCATTTAGAATGCACATTAAAGTTACGCTGCTTTTGCATCTTCTGACATTGTGCGGGGATAGATGCCGGAAGCCTTGACAGCACCTACTTACAGTTATATGAAAAAGTTTGGGCACCCCTATTAATCTTAAAGTTTTATAAAAATTGGTTTTTTTTTGCAACAGCTATTTCAGTTTCATATATCTAATAACTGTTGGACACAGTAATGTTTCTGCCTTGAAATGAGGTTTTTTGTACTGACAGAAAATGTGCAATCTGCATTCAAACAAAATTTGACAGGTGCATAAGTATGGGCACCCTTATTATTTTCTTGTTTTAAATACTCCTACCTACTTTTTACTGACTTACTAAAGCACTTTTTTTGGTTTTGTAACCTCATTGAGCTTTGAACTTCATAGCCAGGTGTATGCAATCATGAGAAAAGCTACTTAAAGTGGCCACTTGCAAGTTGTTCTCCTGATTGAATCTCCTCTGAAGAGTGGCATCATGGGCTCCTCAAAACAACTGTCAAATGATCTCAAAACAAAGATTATTCAACATAGCTGTTCAGGGGAAGGATACAAAAAGCTGTCTCAGAGATTTAACCTGTCAATTTCCACTGTGAGGAACATAGTAAGGAAATGGAAGAACACAGGTACAGTTCTTGTTAAGGCCAGAAGTGGCAGGCCAAGAAAAACATCAGAAAGGCAGAGAAGAAGAATGGTGAGATCAGTCAAGGACAATCCTCAGACCATCTCCAGAGATGTGCAGCATCAACTTGCTGCAGATGGTGTCACTGTGCATCGGTCAACTATACAACACACTTTGCACAAGGAGAAGCTGTATGGGAGCGTGATGCGAAAGAAGCCGTTTCTGCAAGCACGCCACAAACAGAGTCGGCTCAGGTATGCAAAAGCACATTTGGAGAAGCCAATTTCTTTTTGAAAGAAGGTCCTGTGGACTGATGAAACCAAGATTGAGTTGTTTGGTCATACAAAAAGGCGTTTTGCATGGCAGCCAAAAAACACAGCATTCCAAGAAAAACACTTGCTACCCACAGTAAAATTTGGTGGAGGTTCCATCATGCTTTGGGGCTGTGTGGCCAATGCCGGCACCGGGAATCTTGTTAAAGTTGAGGGAAGCATGGATTCCTCTCAGTATCAGCAGATTCTTGACAATAATGTTCATGAATCAGTGTCAAAGTTGAAGTTACGCAGGGGATGGATCTTTCAGCAAGACAATGATCCAAAACACTGCTCCAAATCTACTCAGGCATTCATGCAGAGGAACAATTACACTGTTGTGGAATGGCCATCCCAGTCCCCAGACCTGAATATCATTGAACATCTGTGGGATCATTTGAAGAGGGCTGTCCATGCTCGGCGACCATCAAACTTAACTGAACTCGAATTGTTTTGTAAAGAGGAATGGTCAAAAATACCTTCATCCAGGATCCAGGAACTCATTAAAAGCTACAGGAAGCGACTAGAGGCTGTTATTTTTGCAAAAGGAGGATCTACTAAATATTAATGTCACTTTCCTGGTGAGGTGCCCATACTTATGCACCTGTCAAATTTTGTTTGAATGCAGATTGCACATTTTCTGTTAGTACAATGAACCTCATTTCAAGGCAGAAACATTACTGTGTCCAACAGTTATTAGAGATATGAAACTGAAATAGCTGTTGCAAAAAAAAACAATTTTTATGAAACATTAAGCTTAAGATTAATAGGGGTGCCCAAACTTTTTCATATAACTGTAATTAATAGAAGATGCAATATACGTTAATAGAGGAAAAATTGGAGCAAAAATGTCCAAAACAATCATAAAAATTGTGTAAGTTTATTACAGACAATTATAATAACATCAACAACTGAAATTTACATATCAGGCTGCCCCCTGAGGAAGCCAACGCGAAACGCGCGTTGGGGCTTGCGTTGTGGCACCTTAAAGCACCAGACAATGGGTAAGAACCTGGAGGTCAAGGGATATGTACATGTTCTGGGGGCTATATGCAATTTACTTGCATTCTGTAATCGTCACTGTCCTATTACCCCAGTAAAATTAATTGAGACATCAGTAGGTTACGTGTTTTTGAATATCCATATTGAATCAGGAGCCCCATATAATGCTCCATACAGTTCATGATGGCCCCATAAGATGCTCCATATACAAATATGCCCCATATAATGCTCCATGCAGTTCATTATGGCCCCATAAGATGATCCATATACAAATGTGCCACATATAATGCTCCATGCAGTTCATTATGACCCCATAGATGCTCCATATAACAATGTGCCACATGTAATGCTCCATGCAGTTCATTATGGCCCCATAAGATGCTCCATATACAAATGTGCCACATATAATGCTCCATGCAGTTCATTATGGCCCCATAGATGCTCCATATAACAATGTGCCACATGTAATGCTCCATGCAGTTCATTATGACCCCATAGATGCTCCATATAACAATGTGCCACATATAATGTTCCATACAGTTCACTATGGCCCCATAGATGCTCCATATAACAATGTGCCCCATATAATGCTCCATACAGTTCATTATGGCTCCATATAACAATGTGCCCCATATAATGCTCCATGCAGTTCATTATGGCCCCATAAGATGCTCCATATACAAATATGCCCCATAGACAAATATGCCCCATATAATGCTCCATGCAGTTCATTATGGCCCCATAGACGCTCCATATAACAATGTGCCACATACAGTGGGGCAAAAAAGTATTTAGTCAGTCAGCAATAGTGCAAGTTCCACCACTTAAAAAGATGAGAGGCGTCTGTAATTTACATCATAGGTAGACCTCAACTATGGGAGACAAACTGAGAAATAAAAATCCAGAAAATCACATTGTCTGTTTTTTTATCATTTTATTTGCATATTATGGTGGAAAATAAGTATTTGGTCAGAAACAAACAATCAAGATTTCTGGCTCTCACAGACCTGTAACTTCTTCTTTAAGAGTCTCCTCTTTCCTCCACTCATTACCTGTAGTAATGGCTCCTGTTTAAACTTGTTATCAGTATAAAAAGACACCTGTGCACAACCTCAAACAGTCTGACTCCAAACTCCACTATGGTGAAGACCAAAGAGCTGTCAAAGGACACCAGAAACAAAATTGTAGCCCTGCACCAGGCTGGGAAGACTGAATTGAATCTGCAATAGCCAACCAGCTTGGAGTGAAGAAATCAACAGTGGGAGCAATAATTAGAAAATGGAAGACATACAAGACCACTGATAATCTCCCTCGATCTGGGGCTCCACGCAAAATCCCACCCCGTGGGGTCAGAATGATCACAAGAACGGTGAGCAAAAATCCCAGAACCAAGCGGGGAGACCTAGTGAATGAACTGCAGAGAGCTGGGACCAATGTAACAAGGCCTACCATAAGTAACACACTACACCACCATGGACTCAGATCCTGCAGTGCCAGACGTGTCCCACTGCTTAAGCCAGTACATGTCCGGGCCCGTCTGAAGTTTGCTAGAGAGCATTTGGATGATCCAGAGGAGTTTTGGGAGAATCTCCTATGGTCTGATGAAACCAAACTGGAACTGTTTGGTAGAAACACAACTTGTCGTGTTTGGAGGAAAAAGAATACTGAGTTGCATCCATCAAACACCATACCTACTGTAAAGCATGGTGGTGGAAACATCATACTTTGGGGCTGTTTCTCTGCAAAGGGGCCAGGACGACTGATCCGGGTACATGAAAGAATGAATGGGGCCATGTATCGTGAGATTTTGAGTGCAAACCTCCTTCCATCAGCAAGGGCATTGAAGATGAAACGTGGCTGGGTCTTTCAACATGACAATGATCCAAAGCACACCGCCAGGGCAACGAAGGAGTGGCTTCGTAAGAAGCATTTCAAGGTCCTGGAGTGGCCTAGCCAGTCTCCAGATCTCAACCCTATAGAAAACCTTTGGACGGAGTTGAAAGTCCGTGTTGCCAAGCGAAAAGCCAAAAACATCACTGCTCTAGAGGAGATCTGCATGGAGGAATGGGCCAACATACCAACAACAGTGTGTGGCAACCTTGTGAAGACTTACAGAAAACGTTTGACCTCTGTCATTGCCAACAAAGGATATATTACAAAGTATTGAGATGAAATTTTGTTTCTGACCAAATACTTATTTTCCACCATAATATGCAAATAAAATGATAAAAAAAACAGACAATGTGATTTTCTGGATTTTTTTTTCTCAGTTTGTCTCCCATAGTTGAGGTCTACCTATGATGAAAATTACAGACGCCTCTCATCTTTTTAAGTGGTGGAACTTGCACTATTGCTGACTGACTAAATACTTTTTTGCCCCACTGTATAATGCTGCTGCTGCAATAAAAAAAAAAAAAAAAAAAAAAAAAGACATACTCACCTCTTGTCGAGGCTCCTCAGCGTCCCGTTTCTCCGCACTGACTGTTCAGGCAGAGGGCGGCACGCACACTAATACGTCATCGCGCCCTCTGACCTGAACAGTCACTGCAGAGGACGCGGAAGACGGAGCGGCGCCGACGCTGGAACGAGGGACAGGTGAATATGAAATACTCACCTGCTCCCGGCGCGGTCCCTGGCAGCTTCTCCTGGACAGATGATCTTCGGCGCCAGCAGCTTCTTCCTGTAGTGAGCGGTCACATGGTACCGCTCATTACAGGAATGAATATGCGGCTCCAACCCTATGGGAGTGGAGTCCATATTCATTACTTTAATGAGCGGTACCAGGTGACCGCTGACAGAGGAAGAAGCTGCCGGCGCCGGAGACCATGGGACGTGCAGGGACCGCGTCAGGAGCGCCAGGAGCAGGTGAGTATGTGACAGTCGTCGCTCCCCCTCACCTGTCGACCCCCCCGCCGACCATGACTTGAGTATAAGCCGAGAGGGGCACTTTCAGCCCATTTTTTTGGGCTGAAAATCTCGGCTTATACTCGAGTATATACGGTAATTGTCTGAAGTTTTGGATGCACATGCCAAATCTGATGATATGTAAATTTCAATTGTTGATGTAATGTCTGTAATAAACTTATACAATTTGTGCACTTGTTCGAGCCCTAAGGAGCATTTCTTTAAGTGGTTTCTACCAGAAAACTAAGGGTATGTGCACACGATGCAGATTTAGTGCAGTTCTGCAGCGTTTTTTTCTGCAGCAGAAACGCTGCAGAACTGCACTGTGATTTACAATGTAAATCAATGTGAAAAAAAAAAAGCTGTGCACATGGTGCAGAAAAATCCGTGCAGAAACGCTGCAGATTTCAAAGAAGTGCATGTCACTTCTTTTGTGCAGAACTGCAGCGTTTCTGCACCCATAGACTTCCATTTTGTGGGTCAAATCCGCATAAAAACTGCAGATGTAAATACCATCTGCAGTTTTTATGCGGATTTGGGTGTCAAAACCGCAGCAGATGGAAGTGACGTCAGTGATGTGGAGGAAGTGTGTGGGCGGAGTCGTACTGTCGGATGGGGATCGATGTGAGGCGTATGGTATGTATAGTGTCTGTGTCTGTGTGTGTCTGTCTGTCTGTGTGTCAGCAGTGACTCATTGTAGTCATTCGTCGGGTGGGACTACTTCTCCCATCGAAATGTGATGATGGGAGAGTTGTCCCATCGTCAGGCGACTGACTACAATGGGTTAAAAACACAAACACACATAAAACATACATTACATACAACATATAACATGTAGTACATACTCACCACATACGTCCCCGAAGGCCACCATCTACGATCATCCTTGTCCCAAAATAAAAAAAAAAAAATCTTTTCCGTCGTAATCCATAATATCGCTTGTCCCACGACGTCCTCCGGTGATACACTGCAGGAGTTAATCGCTCCTGGAATGTATCGGAGCTGCCCGTTCGTTTCCTGGAGTTAAATGAACTCCGGGAGCTCATTTTACGGCAATTGAACTGCCGTGAAATCTCTCACGCAGCAGTGCCGTAAAGCGAGAGTCCCGGAGTTCATTGAACTCCGGTAAACTCGCGCGCATGCGCAAGCACACTGCAGGGGCTTTAGCTCCTGTCAGTATGTTTTGGCAGCCATGGAGAGCAGTCACATCTCCTGGTGTGGCTGTTCTCCATGGCAGATCGTCGTGGGACACTCGATATTAATGGACTACGTCCGACTACGTCGGAAAAGACTACAGATCATCAAGGGATTTGTAAGTATGGTTAAATTTAGAATATTAAAATACTTTTTCCTGTGTCTTTTTTTTGTGTTCAGAAATTTGGGGTTAATAATGGATAGGCGTCTTATAGACGCCTCTCCATTATTAACTGGGGTTAACGTCACCTTACAATGTCAAGGTGACGTTAACCCCTTATTACCCCATATCCCACCGCTACACAGGAGTGGGAAGAGAGAGGCTAAGCGCCAGATTTGGCGCATCTTAGAGATGCGCCATTTCTGGGGCGGCTGCAGGCTGGTGTTTGTAGCCAGGGGGGGCCAATATCCATGGCCCCTCTCTAGGCTATGAATATCAGCCCGCAGCTGTCTGCGTAGCCTTTTCTGGCTATAAAATATAGGGGGACCCCCATGTCATTTTTTTTCTGGGGTCCTCCTATTTTAATAGCCAGTAAAGCCACGCAGACAGCTGTGGGCTGATATTCATAGCCTGGGAAGATTAACCCCTTCCTTGGCTACAAATTAGCAGCCTGCAAGTCGCTGGCTTTCCCTTTCTGGACATGAAAATTGGGCGGGAGCCTACGCCAATTTTTTTTGAGGGGTTAATAATGGATAGGCGTCTTTATAGACGCCTCTCCATTGTTAACTGGGGTTAACGTCACCTTAGGCTACGTTCACATTTGCGTTGTTGGGCGCAGCGTCGGCGACACATACCGACGAATGCGTCATGCGCCCCTATCTTTAACATGGGGGGCGCATGGACATGCGCCGGTATGCGTTGTACTGCGTTTTACGACGCATGCGTCATATAGACGCACAAGACAGGGCGCAGGGGACGCTACTTGTAGCGTTTTCCCTGCGCCGAAAGTCCCGATCTGTAGGATCTTATGACAACGCATGCGTCGCAAAACGCTGCGTTGTGTACATGCGTTGTTGGTTGCGTCGCGTTGCTGCGCCCAACAACGCAAATGTGAACGTAGCCTTCACATCTGCGTTATTGGGCGTTGCGTCGGCGACGCAACGCACAACGCATGCAAAAACGCATTGTTTTGTGACGCATGCGTCCATTTTTGGCTTGATCTTGGACGCAAAAAAAAATGCAACATGTAGCGTCCTCTGCGCCCTGACGCTTGCGCCAAAAATGACGCATGCGTCACAAAACGCAAGACAACGCATGTCCATGCGCCCCCATGTTAAATATAGGGGCGCATGACGCATGCGTCGCTATGCGTCGCCGAACCTGCGCCCGATGCAACGCAAATGTGAACGTAGCCATACAATGTCAAGGTGACGTTAACCCCTTATCACGTAATTTTTTTTTTTTTTAAAGTGTATCTCTTTATTTAGCTTTAACAAAAGCTGACAAATCAGCATAAAAAACGCATAAAAACGCACTAAAAAACTGCACCAAAACTGCACTGCAAAAAACGCATGAAAAACGCACTAAAAAACGCATAAAAAAATGCAGGAATTGTCAGCTGCGTTTTCTGCCAGAAGATGCAGATTTTGTGCAGAAAATTCTGCACTAAATCAGCATCGTGTGCACATACCCTAATCTTTTTTGACCACCTCAAGAAAACTCCCGAGTGTGCACAAGCCTTAGAACTCTGCTTTGTATTGTTCCTCTGCGCTTCCTCCTGAAAAAGAATAAACACATTGTCATCCATGTGTACCGATTACTACAACCTATGACACTTGCAGCACCGACTGGCCAGCATATAGCAAGGGGAATTGTAAAAAGTCGACAATATATTTCTATATTTGCAGGAGAAATAATTGAGAAATAGAACAAGAAGGCGAAAGGAAAAGCTCCAAAATTGTCTTTTTTTTTTTTTTTTTCAGGGAAAACCAATAGGAGTGCCTCTTTAAAGGGAATCTGTTAATACGTTTTTTATGGAATCTGAAAGCAGCATGACGTAGGGACGGGGTTACACAGATTAGCTGGACTGCCTGGCACTTGACACCTGGTCCTGCAGTGATAATATCCTGCTGATAAAGCACTGATTGTATTGAAACTACAGAAAGCTCCTGATCAAGTGACACATCCCTGGAATAAGGCTCTCAGCCCCTACATTATGCTGTTCTCAGATTAAAAAGCAATGATGCAGAATATGTTGCTGCTATACAAATATTAGATAAGTAAATAAATCCATTTTGCTTTGGAAGAAACAGCAACCTTCTAGATCCATAACCGCCAGTGAAGATCCATAAAAAACAATGGGAAAATCGATAACAAATACACAGTACACGTCTTAGGGGATCACACAATATAATAAAGAAATGATTACAATTTCCTCCCAAGATGACAGAATCCGAACTATATAATCAGATCCATAATTCACCTTTCCGTTATTTCACTGTGGCTCAGAACAGAATCACCGATTACTTTTTCTATTATTTATGCTGTGAAATCTCGTTGATCTGCAGTTTTTATAGCGTGATCTTGAGCCGCACTTCCGCTAATTACTTGGGTGGAAAGTTTATTAAAGCCCGTGGCAGTAATAATTAGAGCCCCGGGACATTGACAAAGGATACAGCATCCATAGAGATGAGATGGAATCGCTGGTTTCGTGCTTCCTCCCTTTTTGTAAAAAAGAAATAAAACAAAAAACGACAATGTAATACATGAATTACTGGGAAAGACTGATGGACAAGAGGAAGCTCATGTCTTACCTGTCCCATTCCTGCTCCGCGACCTGTCTATGTGCCACCTTCCCAGGTCTCTCCTTCTGGAAGGGCTTTCTGAGCAGCTCCTCATCTTCTTTCCTTCTGAAATTTAACAGCAGACAACCATTTAGTACAGAAGTGATGAGAAGTTCATCTGGTGAACACATAAGACAACCGAAGTGTTGATATAGAAGAGAGCAAGACTCATCCGACAACTCTCAACTCATATACACTCCCTCAAAGGGAAAGGTTTGATTAACCGTAAAGAATCCTTTCTTCCACACACTTAGCTCTTGTAAGTGATAAACTATGTTCCAGTTCCTTGTATGACCTCACTAATATATCTATACATGGAAATAAGATCACTCCTAAGATGAACAAGTCTGATTTTTCACATCTCTCATTACAAGAGACCTCCCATCCTACTTGATGTCCTAGCTGTCCGCTTCTGATCCTTCTTCAGCTCTCACATATGCGCATAGGGGTAATATTACACTGGTATCACAGGTTTATATCTCTTTATACACCCTAAAATCTCATTTGTTTTTGTAGCTGCTGCGGGCTTCCTGGTAACCAGAATTTCATAGTATTCTGTTATCCCCAGTTATATGCCATTTAAAGGAAATTTCCATGCTGAAAAGGAAGGTTTGCAGTCACACTATGTGATAGAGGGTTCAGTGATCACACACGAGAGTGATGTAGACTGTTCAGTGAAGCGAAAAAGAAGGACCAATGATAACCACATGGGGTGATGGGGAGGGTTCAGTAATGACCACATGAGGGTGATGGGGATGGTTCACTAATAACCACATGGGGGTGATAGGGAGGGCTCAGTGATAACCACATGGGGGGGATGGGGAGGGTTCAGTGATAACCACATGGGGTGATGGGGAGGGTTCAGTAATAACCACATGGGGTGATGGGGAGGGTTCAGTAATAACCACATGGGGTGATGGGGAGGGTTCAGTAATAACCACATGGGGTGATGGGGAGGGTTCAGTAATAACCACATGGGGTGATGGGGAGGGTTCAGTAATAACCACATGGGGTGATGGGGAGGGTTCAGTGATAACCACATGGGGTGATGGGGAGGGTTCAGTAATAACCACATGGGGTGATGGGGAGGGTTCAGTGATAACCACATGGGGTGATGGGGAGGGTTCAGTAATGACCACATGAGGGTGATGGGGAGGGTTCACTAATAACCACATGGGGGTGATAGGGAGGGCTCAGTGATAACCACATGGGGGGGATGGGGAGGGTTCAGTGATAACCACATGGGGTGATGGGGAGGGTTCAGTAATAACCACATGGGGTGATGGGGAGGGTTCAGTAATAACCACATGGGGTGATGGGGAGGGTTCAGTAATAACCACATGGGGTGATGGGGAGGGTTCAGTGATAACCACATGGGGTGATGGGGAGGGTTCAGTGATAACCACATGGGGTGATGGGGAGGGTTCAGTGATAACCACATGGGGGTGATGGGGAGGGTTCAGTGATAACCACATGGGGGTGATGGGGAGGGTTCAGTGATAACCACATGGGGTGATGGGGAGGGTTCAGGGATAACCACATGGGGTGATGGGGAGGGTTCAGTAATAACCACATGGGGTGATGGGGAGGGTTCAGTAATAACCACATGGGGTGATGGGGAGGGTTCAGTAATAACCACATGGGGTGATGGGGAGGGTTCAGTGATAACCACATGGGGTGATGGGGAGGGTTCAGTGATAACCACATGGGGGTGATGGGGAGAGTTCAGTGATAACCACATGGGGTGATGGGGAGGGTTCAGTAATAACCACATGGGGTGATGGGGAGGGTTCAGTGATAACCACATGGGGTGATGGGGAGGGTTCAGTAATAACCACATGGGGTGATGGGGAGGGTTCAGTGATAACCACATGGGGGTGATGGGGAGGGTTCAGTAATAACCACATGGGGGGGGGAGGGTTCAGTAATAACCACATGGGGGGATGGGGAGGGTTCAGTGATAACCACATGGGGTGATGGGGAGGGTTCAGTAATAACCACATGGGGGTGATGGGGAGGGTTCAGTAATAACCACATGGGGGGATGGGAGGGTTCAGTAATAACCACATGGGGGTGATGGGGAGGGTTCAGTAATAACCACATGGGGGTGATGGGGAGGGTTCAGTAATAACCACATAAGGGGGAGGGTTCAGTAATAACCACATGGGGGGATGGGAGGGTTCAGTAATAACCACATGGGGTGATGGGGAGGGTTCAGTAATAACCACATGGGGGTGATGGGGAGGGTTCAGTGATAACCACATGGGGGTGATGGGGAGGGTTCAGTAATAACCACATGGGGGTGATGGGGAGGGTTCAGTAATAACCACATAAGGGGGAGGGTTCAGTAATAACCACATGGGGGGATGGGAGGGTTCAGTAATAACCACATGGGGTGATGGGGAGGGTTCAGTAATAACCACATGGGGGTGATGGGGAGGGTTCAGTGATAACCACATGGGGGTGATGGGGAGGGTTCAGTGATAACCACATGGGGGTGATGGGGAGGGTTCAGTAATAATCACATGGGGGGATGGGGAGGGTTCAGAAATAACCCCATGGGGGGATGGGGAGGGTTCAGTGATGACCACATCAGGGTGATGAGGAGGGTTCAGTAATAACCACATGGGGGGATGGGGAGGGTTCAGTAATAACCACATGGGGGGATGGGGAGGGTTCAGTGATAACCACATGGAGTGATGCTGAGGGTTCAGTGATAGCCACATAGGGGGATAGGAGGGTTCAGCGATAATCACATGGGGGTAATAGGGAGGGTTCAGTGATAATCACATGGGGGTAATAGGGAGGGTTCAGCGATAACCACATAGGGGTGATGGAGAGGGTTCATTGATAACCACATAGGGGGATGGGGAGGGTTCAGTGATAACCACATGGGGTGATGGGGAGGGTTCAGTAATAACCACATGGGGGTGATGGGGAGGGTTCAGTGATAACCACATGGGGGTGATGGGGAGGGTTAAGTGATAACCACATGGGGGTGATGGGGAGGGTTCAGTGATAACCACATGGGGTGATGGGGAGGGTTCAGTGATAACCACATGGGGGGATGGGGAGGGTTCAGAAATAACCCCATGGGGGGATGGGGAGGGTTCAGTGATGACCACATGAGGGGATGGGGAGGGTTCAGTAATAACCACATGGGGGGATGGGGAGGGTTCAGTGATAGCCACATAGGGGGATGGGAGGGTTCAGCGATAATCACATGGGGGTAATAGGGAGGGTTCAGCGATAACCACATGGGGGTGATGGAGAGGGTTCATTGATAACCACATAGGGGGATGGGAGGGTTCAGCGATAATCACATGGGGGATGATGGAGAGGGTTCAGTGATAACCACATGGAGTGATGGGGAGGGTTTCTGTGGCTACACACATGGGGACTAGTTGGTGGCTCACTGATACTACACTGGGATGATGCAAATGGTTCAATGATTACACACATGCAGGTGATGGAGGGTACAGTGAGTAAACATACAAGGACAATGTACATGATTCTTTGATTATATGAGGAGGTGCAGATCAGCTCCATTACATTTGAACAGGAACTGAACCGCAGTACCCAGAAAGCCGCCACTAAGTGTGTGACCTCCTCCATTACTTTGGTGTTTAATCACTGAACCCTCCCCATCATCCTCCCCATCTGCAATTACTGCACCCCCCACTCCCCATCTGTGTCGTCACTAAACCCTCTATCACCTCAAAGTCTGTAACTTGTGCACCAGCTCCATCAATGTAAGACTGCATGAAAACTACAGAAATAAATACCGAAATCACATTACTACAGAATTTCGAAATAGAAAATCACACCCATTTTTTTTACATCTCAGACCAACGCGTGTCCTGTGCAGCTGATGACAAAGCCACAACTATTTTGCAGCCAACGCAGAATTGTAAAGCAGATTTTGTTTTTCTTCCAGCAAATAATCAAGTTATATTGTAATTGACAAAAAAGCAACACAAATTAAAAGCCATTTATGTGGCTTTTCTATGGCAGGATAAAAGGTCCCCAAGGAGCATTAGTAACCACAAACCTAAATAGCAAGTCAATTATGTGGCCTACTCCCCTGTGCGTCACAGCACAATCTACCATTTCTTCTCATAGAAATAATCCTACTCCTAAAAGCCATCCCTGTAAGAAAAACAAATTTATTTTGTTAAAAATGTTGTGCTGTCTCTTTCTGGCTGCAGAAGGAGTTAACTGAGAATCTGTCATCAGTCCTTTATGATGGCTTGATGGGAGTTTGTAACTTTTTTCTGTCTGTTTTCTGAGCTCCTCTTGGCTGATTTATGGCCACAGACTACATCACAGTTGAATATGCAGGAAAACAAAGAGCCTGTAAAAATCAAATAGTGCAAAACCCAACTGCAAAAATGATTTTTGCCACAGATGCATACATTTAAAAGAAAAAAAAAGCTGCAGTGTTTGCATATCTACAGCTAGGGTAAGTAGGAAAGAAAAAAAAAGAAAAAAAAATTACCGTATGTTGTAATATGGAGAGTAGCGATGAGTGAAAGTGCTTGGATATAGTGTTATCCGAGAGTTATCCAAGTATCTTCGGTGTGCACTAATAATATGATCGAGTCCCTTCTGAATGATTCAAGGCTGTTCGATAGCCACAACACATGCGGTGATTGCCTAACAAACAGATAATCCCTGCATGTGTTACGGCTGTCTAACAGCCTCGAATGATGCAGCTGCAGGGACTCGGACATACTATCTGAGCACGCCCAAGACACTTGGATAACACGATATCCAAGCACAGTCGCTCATCACTAATGGAGAGTCAATGACAAAAGAAAAATGTAGAGACCAGAATCAGCTCCAGGGTTGGGATGGGAACCCAACTACCTTATGGTGGGGTCCGAGTGCGATCTTACATTCACTTTTGGTTGCTGGCAGTCACAGGATCTTATCATTTGATGTCAAAATCCAAAGACATTTGCAGTTTCTGAAATACTCCAATTGTCCTCTCCTCTATGAAGAATCATCACAGTCCCTCATGCTTTATAGGGAATTTCCCGCTACATACAATTACCCCCTAACTATAGGTTACAAAGTAAATGTATGATCAATGAGGGTCTGACTATTGGGACCCCACAGATCTCAGTAACTGTGACCCCACAGTCTAACTGATGTCTGTTGCCAGCTTGTCAGTCCCACAATATATCATGTGCTCCACCACTCTATTTACACAAGGAACTTCTGTTGGGGGTCCCAACATCTGGACCCTCACCGATCACAAATTTAATGGAAAAAATCCTATCGGTGACTTAGATTAGACATCTAGTTACACCAAAGCTTCCGAGTAGTGGCTTTTAATAGACACTAAAGAGGTTGTCCAGGCTTGGGGTTCAAGTCTTCAGTCAAGACTATGTGACTGCAGACTTGTGAACCATCACAGTGCACGCTGTCAGGATTCTCCTGTGCGTTGAGAGGGTGGTCATGTGATTTTCATAATCCCATCCACATTCCAACTAGACATGTCCGGCCTAACTCAATTCACTTCAGTGCACGTCTAGTTGGCATGTGATCGCATGCAATGCAAATCGCATACTGTACTTGCGATCACAGGCACGTTGTTCCTGGGGAATCCTGACGGCACGCACACTGCACGCTGTGAGGATTCACAAGTCTACAGTCACAAAGCCTGTGACCCCAAGCCTGGACAAACCCTTAAATAAAAGACCACTGAGTGGTGGCACCCATTCATGTCCATATAATCAATTTAGCAGCGCTCATATAAGCTCACCGTTTTTTCTTGACAGTTTTTTCAGAATCTTCATCCTCGTCACTAAAATCTGAGTCATATTCATCATACACACGTGCCTGGAGCAAAATGGAAAAAACGGCATTAAACCTTCCATGTAATAATGCATAAAGCGTATAACGATAATAATCCACTATATAGTTTAAAGAAATCACAGGTAGAAGGTTCCTGCATGAACTGCGTACTACAAGTACAAGCATACCTGCACTAATGGAAGGCAGAGTGTGGAAAAACTGTTCGGTGTTATGCACGAGGTGATGTGGTGTGCACAAAGCCATAGAGAAATGCATGGACTAGGAGTCTGTAGTAACATGTATATCACCGTATGGAAGTATCATATTCTCTTATAAAATAATTCTTCTGTAGGAGAAAAGCCTCATAATCCGGGAGCGTGCTACTAGAATTTTTTATAACTGATTATGGGATGCACAGAGATATAACCACAAGACAGCAGCCTAAGGGTATGTGCACACGTTGTGGATTTGCTGCAGTTCCGCAGTGTTTTTTGCGGTGCAGAAACGCTGCAGAGCCGCAAGTGATTTACAGTACAATGTAAATCAATGTGGAAAAAAAATGCTGTGCTAATGGTGCGGAAAATTCAGTGCGGAAACGCTGCAGATTAAAAGAAGTAGCATGTCACTTCTTTTTTGCGGATCTGCAGCGTTTTTGTACCCATTCCATTATAGAAATCCGCAGAGGTAAAAACGCACAAAATCCGCACCTACGTTTTCTGCCAAGAGACGCAGAATCTGCACCAGAAATTCCTAAGCCTAATCCGCAACGTGTGCACATAGCCCACAACAGAGCACAGGTCAGTGAATGAATCTGTGCGTCCTTTCCTATGTCACCCTTTAACAAAGACAGTCGCTCGGTTTAGAGATGGAGACTTGAGGTAATATTTTATTCATAAATTCTATTTTACAGGTGCTCATCTGCTCATGTTTGCTAATGTTGATAGGGTTTTTAGTTTCCAGATGCTTTTTATCTAAATACATTTTTATTTACTTATTTTTTAAATCACAAAAATATTGGGGCAAATGTATTCCAGTCTCCCCTTGAATTGATTTTATGAATGCCTAAATTTTTTGGAGCAAATTTTGACAAATTTTAGCAGAACATGATACTTTTTGAGCTAAAAAGTCACAAAAAGTTAAAACACAAAAATAAACAACATTTTCTTATTAAGAATTTTGTGAACATTGTGTGCAAAGCAAAGAAAAGCATACCACAAAGACAAAATAAAAAGAAAAGTAACTTAAAAAGTGAAAAGATTAATGAATTGGCTCCTTAGCATAGCTATGACTCTAGCGCAGCCAGATGACGCCGCCCCTTGTGCAGCCAGGTGACAGTGCCCATAGCGCAGCCAGGTGACAGCGCCCCTAACGCAGCTAGATGATGCCGCCCCTTGTGGAGCCAGATGACACTGCCCCTATTGCAACCAGATGACACCGCCCCTAGCGCAACCAGAAGAGGCCGCACCTAGCGCAACCAGAAGAGGCCGCCCCTTGTGCAGCCAGATGACGCTGCCCATAGCGCAGCCAGATGACATCACCCCATAGCGCAGCCAGATGACAGCACCCCATAGCGCAGCCAGATGACAGCACCCCATAGCGCAGCCAGATGACAGCACCCCATAGCGCAGCCAGATGACGCCGCCTAAAGAGCAGCCAGATGACGCCGCCCATAGAACAGCTAGGTGACAGCACCCCTAGCGCAACTAGATGACGCCGCCCCTAGCGCAGCCAGATGACAGCACCCATAGCGCAGCCAGATGACGCCGCCCATAGCGCAGCCAGATGACAGCACCCCTAGCGCATGCCAGATGACAGCACCCCTAGCGCAGCCAGATGACGCCGCCCATAGCGCAGCCAGATGACGCCGCCCATAGCGCAGCCAGATGACGCCGCCCATAGCGCAGCCAGATGACAGCACCCCATAGCGCAGCCAGATGACGCCGCCTAAAGAGCAGCCAGATGACAGCACCCCATAGCGCAGCCAGATGACGCCGCCTATAGAGCAGCCAGATGACACCGCCCATAGAGCAGCTAGGTGACAGCACCTAGCGCAACTAGATGACGCCGCCCCTAGCGCAGCCAGATGACAGCACCCCTAGCGCAGCCAGATAACAACGCCCCTAGCGCAGCCAGATGACAGCACCCCTAGCGCAGCCAGATGACGCCGCCCCTAGCGCAGCCAGATGACAGCACCCCTAGCGCAGCCAGATGACAGCACCCCTAGCGCAGCCAGATGACAGCACCCCTAGCGCAGCCAGATGACAGCACCCCTAGCGCAGCCAGATGACAGCACCCCTAGCGCAGCCAGATGACGCCATATTGTTGCTGTATAAAAATCATTCCAGGAACACCACTGATTGGTTGCAGCGGTGATATGAGCTATTGACCGGCCATCACCGACGCTGCTAAAACAAAGAGATCAGAGCAGCGTGAAGATCGGGACCCGGGAGGGCGAGTACCTGCCGCATCTGGCATTTTACATGTCTAGTTTTGTTAACGTGGAATATCCCTATACTCTGGCTCCTGGACCCCTTATGGCCGCCCCATGTTACCACGTCGCCCCCTACAGGCAAACACTGCGATCTCAGTACCCCAAAATGATCACAATATTATCAGCGGCCCCCAATGTTTCTCTTTGTGGGGAGCTGTACGACTGACACAGAATCACCATACCACAGTTTCACATTTTATATCAGACATTTTTTCTGCTTATTTTTGGAAGGTTTTGAACCAGTAAGGTGATTTTTTGCTTCACATACCCTCTTTACACAGGTATGCAGTAATACAAGGGTGGAGAACCAGAGGTCCCAGCACGCCCTGTCACATAACACCAGCTTCTCCGCACATAGCAAGCAGATAACTCCGCGCGAACTGACGCTAAAGCTGCAGCTCCTGGTAACTCACATGACTGGACTTCATTGTCACGGTAACACAACCTCCCCCAACTTCCTGCACAGCGAGTGTCTCACCAGACACAGTCCCCCGGAAACAAATCACTTCCGCACGGAGTTCCGCAGCGTGTAGTACCGGTAGCTGACACTAGAGGTCACCCGCTAGGATCAGTCAGCTGCAGTGTAATGAGGAGACAGTATTGTGGGGTAACAGGAGCCCCTGCACACACGCTGGCTGATACTTACCCCCTGTTTTAGGGGTATTATTTGCCAAGCATCCTGGTGGTCTTGCTGGAGCACAGATAGTGTGAAAGGAGTTTTCTAGACGATCCCTTTAATGCCTCTTATTTATTACTAGATGGTGGCCTGATTCTAACGCATTGGGTATTCTAGAATATGTATGTAGTTTATTTATGAAGATTCCAGAATATTGCAATTTATACACAGGATTCGGCCGGCCGGGCGTGACCAATTAAGGTACCTTCACACTAAGCGACGCTGCAGCGATACAGACAACGATGCCGATCGCTGCAGCGTCGCTGTTTAGTCGTTGTGTGGTCGCTGGAGAGCTGTCACACAGACCGCTCTCCAGCGACCAACAATGCCGAAGTCCCCTGGTAACCAGGGTAAACATCGGAATACTAAGCACAGGGCTGCACTTAGTAACCCGATGTTTACCCTGGTTACCATTGTAAATGTAAAAAAAAAACACATACTCACATTCCTCCTGCATCCTGTGTCAGCGCCGAACATCTCCGGCATCTCCCACAGAGCAGAGCGGTGACGTCACCGCTCTGCTTTACGGCCGGCACTTACACAGGATGCAGGAGGAGTGCAGGGAAGCGGACGCCGGGCCTTGTAGTATATAGCACAGGCACGTAGTATATAGCACAGCCCACGCAGTATATAACACAGCCCACGTAGTATATAGCACAGCCCACGCAGTATATAACACAGCCACGTAGTATATAGCACAGCCACGTAGTATATAGCACAGCCACGTAGTATATTGCACAGCCACGTAATATATAGCACAGGCACGTAGTATATAGCACAGCTACACAGTATATAGCACAGCTACATAGTATAATACACAGCCACGTAGTATATAGCACAGCCACGTAGTATATTGCAGAGCCACATAGTATATAGCACAGCCCACGCAGTATATAACAGCCCACGTATATAACACAGCCCACACAGTATATAGCACAGACCACGCAGTATATAACACAGCCCACGTAGTATATAGCACAGCCCACGTAGTATATAGCACAGCCCACGCAGTGTATAACACAGCCCACGTAGTATATAACACAGCCACATAGTATATAGCACAGCCACGTAGTATATTGCCCAGCCACGTAGTATATAGCACAGGCCACATAGTGTATAGCACAGAGATGTAGTATATAGCACAGCCCACGCAGTATGTAACACAGCTCACCTAGTATATAACAGCCCACGTAGTATATAGAAATGTGGGCACCATATCCCTGTTAAAAAAAAGAATTAAAATAAAAAATAGTTATATACTGACCGGCCCCCGGATCCAGCCCAGGCTTTTAACGATGCTCCTTACGATGCTCGGTTCCCAGTAATGCCTTGCGGCAATAACCCGTGATGATGTAGTGGTCTCGCGAGACCGCTACATCATCACGGGTCATTACCGCAATGCATTCTTGGGACCAGAGCATCGCGAGAAGCAGGAAAGGCTGCCGCGGACGCCGGAAGGTGAGAATATAATGATTTTTTTTAAATTATTATTATTTTTAACATATGTTTTTCTGCATATATATGCATTATATGTGTTTGATGCATAGGTAGCATCAATAGTAAAAAGTTGGTCACGCTTACAGGGTTAATGGCAGCATTAATGGACTGTGTTACATCGCGTTATGCCGCGGTGTAACGCAGTCGGTTTTACGGCCTGCTAAAACGCTATGTGGGCGCTGACTGGAGGGGAGTATGGAGGGGCGCTGACTGGAGGGGAGTAGGGAGTAGGGACTGTGCCTGTCGCTGATTGGTCGCACCCAGCCGGCCGCGACCAATCAGCGATGCGGGATTTCCGTGACAGAGAAACAGACAGACAGACAAACAGACGGAAGTGGACCTTAGACGATTATATAGATAGATATTTTAATTCTGTTTACACACGTGGTGCTGACAAAGTGGCCCCATTACAGGGAAACACTGGCCTGGGTCATGATATTTGTGTAATTACGGCTATAAAAATATTAGGAAATTGCAATGACAACCCTCCAGAGAAAATGGAAAGCAAAATTAATGATGCAGTCCCATGAGAGAGAGTTGATTTTACTTAAAATGTTATTGACATCTTAAGGCGGTTGCCGGCCTTGGGGTAAAAGTCTGCAGTCACTGGATGCAACTGCAGACTTGTGAATCCTGAGGCTACATTCACACGTTGAGTTTTAGGTGAGTTTTTTTTACATCAGTATTTGTAAGACAAAAACAGGAGAGGAACAATGACAGGAAAAGTAGAATAGAAACACGTCACCACGTCTGTATTTATCACCCACTCCTGGTTTTGGCTTACAAATTCTGAGGTAAAATACTGACCAAATACTAAACATGGCCTAAATAATATAGAGGGAACAGATGGTCAAAAAAAAAAAAGAGATTTGATTGTAGGTTAAACAATGTTGAACGAAAAAGTGCAGAATGCAATAATCCAATAAGTCCATAAGGTAGAGTAAGATTAAGTAATACTAAATACATCACAAGGGCGGGCATACTACTGGGGCATCCTGTGCAGTCGCACTAGGGCCCGAGAGGCAAAGGGGCCACTTCCACCTCCAGCTTCTGTCACAGACACATACAGGGCTGCATTGTTGGACACGTTCCTTGCCCCGGGGCCCTATTCTGTGTCCGGCCCTGATACATCAGCTATAATAGTAATATTATCTTCTATTACAGATGAGATGAGCAAATCATTTCTCTGGATCGTGGTCCAGTGGCCACCAATACTGACATGGCCGTTGGACCACGAGTCATGTGTACTGCCTCCTACCTGCATCCCCGACACCTCCTCTGATTAGTATTCATCACACCACAATGATGACTGTACCGGACCTACTAATCAAAGATGTCGGAGATGCAGGTAAGAGGGGTACTCCCCACCGGCGGCCCCCTATACTGACATGGCCGCTGAACCAGGGTCCAACAAACAAATTCACTCATCTCTAATGGAAAGTAATATTATTAATATTTTAATTATTAATTATATTATTAATTTTTTCTGATCTTCTGCATTTTTCTTTCAATGTGGTGTAACCTGAGATTGAATCTTTTTTTGACCACTAAGGCCTTATTCACACGTCGGTGCTTGTCGTAGGTGAGCTGTCCGAAAAGCACACGGACGCATCATATTCTGTGGAGCTATTTCCATTTCCATTTTTTCTCTTTGGTGACCCGTGACCAGCATAAATTAGTCACTAGAAAACGTTAGGTAAAATCTCCATGTTTTAAGTTTTTTTGAGTGCAAGAAAAATGGACAATACATGGACAGTAAAAATGGAACACATAGACTGCAGACGGATAATGAAGTACAGTCCTGTGGCGGATGGAAAACATACATGGATGTGTGAATAGGGCCCGAGAAGAAGAAAATGCTCCGCCGTGTCTGCATTTAATAAAACTGAGTTAAGTAGAAAAACATCACTTATTGCGGGACCACAAAGTGTTTGGATTTTACGCTTTATTCTGCCACCATGTGTCCATGTGCTGCCCTTTTGTTACAGAGGTCTTGTAGGAACCACAACACATTCCAAAAGGATGCCACATAACTAGTCATAGACGATGGATTACATCTCTGTAAATCACAATCAGCATTTGCAGAACAGTTGGAGAACGCCTACAGGAAAATCTAATTTAGTCCTTGCTGTCTTGTCTTTAGCTTACTAGAAAAATCCACATAAATTTGAGAACAGAAAATGGATGTTAATTTAATGGACTCTAAGGCCAGTGATCTGCGAAATAAAGTTGGCGGTGCTATATCGCAACCAACGTGACCTGTCTGTTTGCAATTTGCTTGTTTTAGGGTTTTTTTACAGCAAGATTGCAGCTCTAAAATAAATGCTTGTGTCACAGCTTCATCATTCACTGTTGTCTATGTAGTGTGCTGGACTGTCAATATTGTGAGTGACAGTCCAGTAATCCAATCTGATGCTGGGGTGTGCCAGGCTGTCAGAATTTTGATTGACAACCCTGCTGCTTAATCTGGCCTAGCCTAAGGGCGTTCCTCCATGTGCCTCCCATTCTTGATTAATTGCTAGCTATTAAGATCTATGAGCTGATCATTGTCAGCTGTAGCTTAGCTGTGTTTGGTGTGTGCTTTGGTCTGAGTCTGATTTCCCGATATTGTTGCCTAACCTAGGACTTGTCGTGACTATTCGTGTGGATTATCCCTGTTGCTCTTTGCACTCTCTGACCTCAGGTACCTGACCCCGGACTTAGCTTCTGATTATCCGTTTGTCCTATCCCCTTATCTTGAGGTACCCTCCTGGCATTTTCCCCGCACTGTTTCTTGACCATGCCTTTGTATTGCCCATCTGTACTACATGCCGACTTGGTATCTGACCTCAGACCTCCTGATGACCCAGTCTCATGGCTTGTCTGTGAGTAGTGACTCAGTGTCACACCTTGACAGCAAATCACAGAGAGGTTGCACATTACTGTTTGCATGACTTGTCTGAGACTGTGTTACCCTAGCTTTAGTCTAAGTAGTTATCATTGTATAATGTAATAGCTCGGCTCACAGAGGAGACAATCAGACCAACCTCTGTTAAAAGGGTATGGTCAGGTTTGGATGTTATCCCATATCCATAGGACAGAGAATAGCTTACTGATCTCTGGTGGGGCCTAAAGAAATCGAGAAAACCGAGGCTCTGAAGAGCGCCATGTGAATGGAGCAGTGGTCGATTTTGCATACCGTAACTCCATTCATGCTCATGGGAGTGCCAAAGAGCAGCCCAATGCAGCTATCTCTGGCGGTCCGATTAAAAATTAATGTAGTGGCTGTGCGCATGATTGACCACTGCTCCATTACCATGTGTTTCTTCAGAACCTGGTTCTCTGGATTGGTCAGGGTCCCAGCAGACAGCCCTCCAACTATCGGGACGTTATCCCCTATTCCATGGATAGGGGATGACTTCCAAACTTTAGTCCAAGATGTCCAGATGCTTGCAAAAATATACTCTTTTAGGGAATATTGTATCATGCATTATGGATGAACTTTTACCCGTTCTCTTTATCCTATCCCATTCTTCAATTGAACTTGATGTACATGTGTTTTCATTTTTTCCTCCGTGCTGTGTAATTCATGCAGAGAAACGTCTGCAGTGGATCAGCTCTGTGGGAACATACCATAAAGGTACATTTATGTGAGACTTTTTTCACCACACAGTTAAAAAAAGCACAAAACTGCATGCAGTTTTATTGTGAATAATGTGCATATGGTTTGTTGATGGGCATGTTTATTCTCTCAAACATTACTATTTTTCATGCTTCACCTGTTACAAACTGCGAAAATTCACTCTAAAATTTCTGATTAATTATTTTGACCATGTGAATATCTCATGTCGGTGTACTTATAGAGTACGGTGCGGTCCCACCATGGCTACTGCATTCGTCTGATAGTCACACCGACCTATGGAGTGAAGGAGCCCACAAGTTTGGGGTAACACTATGTGCTCGCTCAGACTGGCATGTAGCTAGCGTATAACTCAGACGAGTGTTATCTGATGTATCATCGGATAGCACTCGCTCCAATGTTGAACTATGGAGCAGTGTCGACTAACGTTTATTTTCTCATGCCGAGTCGTCATGAGAAAAAAATCTCTGCATGCTGCGATTGGCAGCATATATCAGATGGCATGCACCCATACAAGTCTACGAGTGTGTGCAAAACATCAGATGACTTCCCAGTGAAGTGCGATTACCGCGGATGCCGGCAATGGAGGAAATGGAGAAATGATGGTACCTTACTTTCTCCATCTACTCCGCACCTGTGCTATAATTCCCTCACTCAGAAAGTATGTGCCTGACAGTGGCTACAGTCAGTGTCGATGCCGAGGGACCATATGGATCCCATTGTATACCGCATGTATAAATTTCTTTGCTGTGTCCTTTTGCGTAGGAAATTACAGTCTCCTGCCCCGTTCTATACAGTAAAGACGTAAGGCCGAGATGCTTCTGCTTATGACATTAGTTTTTTTTAAAACACTCATTGAGTTTAATGGGTGACTCTGATCCAGAAAATTGGTCAGAATTGTGCATACTATGTTTTTTTTACATGTGGACCATTGTTTCCATTGGTCTGTGTGCTGTCTCTTTGGCCGAGAGATTTTTTTTCGAAAGCCTAAATTCGTTTCTATAAACCAACTGCTTTTAAACAAGTGACTAAGTGCCACAAAAAAGTGCACTAGGATGCTGATCATCTTGAAATCCTCTCCAAAAGAAGGGTCCCCCAAACCATTCCTCATCCCTCCGAGTCAGCAGGCCACAGCGAGGTACAGGAACAAATAGCCACCTCCAGCCAAAGCCAGAGGAGACCGAATCTTACCCCAAGCCTCTGCACGAATGCTCACCAAAGCAAGACAGTGGGAGCCTAAGACTGTGCTCCTCTCCCGGAAGAGGGGAGCCAACAACACTCTCCTCGAAAAAGAGGAGAGCCAGGGGATTCAGGGGGGAGCAGAACCTAATGACTGCACACTCCCCCCCTAGAACTGCAAAGAAGGGAACCCATGAGGTTCCCTCATGCCGACAAAACTAGTGACAAGTGGACGCACATGAATAGGTGACACACAGTGACAAAAATATAATAAATAAAAATAAATAGTGAAGTTTTTACCTTGTAATACTGCCCGGACCTTCGACCAGGAATTTAAAAAATTCCCCATCCTAAGGCCAAATGGCCCGAAATAAGTGTGTGTGCATGACTATAGAAGTGGTTGTGCAAAAGTGCCAAAACTCGTGTGGGGTCCCAATTCCAGTAAGTTAAGGCACCCACACTTCGGGCTTTTGATCTTCCCCGGCCCAATGACATCGATCCTGGTGGCACCATGCTTTCCACTAGA
The DNA here is from genome assembly GCF_051348905.1 of Ranitomeya variabilis. NCBI lineage: Eukaryota > Metazoa > Chordata > Amphibia > Anura > Dendrobatidae > Ranitomeya > Ranitomeya variabilis. Next base: position 59,746,850 of record NC_135235.1, read on the forward strand.
TGACTATGTGATCCACTTGGTGTACGTGCAAGCAACAATCCCCAGTGTGCATCCGTCAAATCCAAGTGACGGACACACGTGAAAATGTGAACACACAAACATTGAAAAAAAATAAGTTAAAATTTGGCCCACAGATGACAGACAGAAAGAAAATACACTCCTCTAAATAAACCTCAAGTGTTAGGAAGCCATTGTAGGTGAGACCTAAGGATAACGGTTCTCCTTGAGGAAAATGACAAGCCAAGCCTGTCATGTCAGAGCGAGGAGACTTATGCATGCTCCTCTGGGAAAATAAATATGCAAATAGTCTCGTCAGAGAGGAAGAGGCCTAGCATTCTAGCGCCACCTATTGGAAGTAGCTAGTTCCACTAGGTGGCGCTAGAGTTCTAGTTCTCTTCTTCTCTGAAGATACATTTTGCATATAGATGAGATCTAGATGATGCCGCCTGTCATCCGGCTACAAGAAGCTGTTACACATTAGCTCGGCTGCAATGAGTAACGCTGCTTGTTGTTTAGTTATACTAAATGATTCGAGGTGATAAGTGTCGGACATTACAAGTTGTGACAAGTTAAATCATCAGAAGAATGAGGTCATTTGCTTGTACAATGGTTAACTAAGGCATATAAATTGTCAGCTCTGCTGTGTGTCGCCATTTTCCAAGATCCAAAACGGTTTTACTTTTACATTGAAGGAGCAGTTGTTTTTCCTTTGTTTTTCTTTTGTGAGTTGAAGTTTTTATTGATACTATTCTGGTTACATGATTTGAAACACTTTTCATTATATTTTTTAGAGAAGTGCGGCGACTGAAAAATGAAATTCTGGTGTTTTGATTTTTTTTTCTCTTTACCGTTCGGGTTAATTTAGTGATTGAAATTTCACGGACATGGCACTACCAAGTATGCTTACTGGTTTTTTTTCTTTATTTTTAGTTGGAAAAAAAGGGGATCAATTCAAATTCTTTTAATACTTTTTTTTATTTTGTGTTTTTAAGCATTTTTTTTTATTTTTGCTTTATATTTTAGTCCACTTAGAGGACTTAATCTACCATTATTTAATCACTTGTTCTACAGTTTATAATGCAATACAAAATGATGTTGTCCTATGAACCCCTGGCTTCCATGACAATCCATTGTCACCCCTGCAATCGTGGGATTTAAAGGGTTAAACTCCAGCGATTGTACTAAATCGGTCCCAACGTGTTTAATTTTTAAAGGTAAGGTACCGCGTTTGTAGATCATTAATAAATCACTGTAATGTAGCATAACATGCTGCTATAACCAAGTTTTAAATGCATGTGAAACAGATTTCGTGTGTTATATGTGTTTAAAGAAGGAACTGGGGGCTGACATCTTGGTTTTGCAGCAGTAGCAGGGCACTAACTGTGTCATTTTACAGCACCCCATGGACATAGGAGCTAATAGACCGGCGCTGACCCTATCTATAACATTGGAGAGGTGTTAGCAGTGAGCTGGGCACGCCTCTGTGGGCTGCACAACTCACTGCTGTAGGTGTGACTAGCAGCCATTTTATTATAGCCCAGTGCTCTCTGCCCAGCTCCACTTACTCTCTATCACAGGAGCTCCATTCATTCCCAGCCTGCAGAGAGAGGTGACACCTGATACAATGTATCTCTCCCCTCCCTCCACAATGCCTGGCCATTCACTGCAGACCTGGAGCTCCTTCTTATTACTGAGGGATGAGTCACAGACAGCTCTGCACAGACAATGCTGCTCCATACACACCACATAAACTAACTGTGCTTCTGATGCACTAACTGCTGGTGATAGCAGATCACAGGGCACTCACACACAAAATGGCTCTGCCCTGTGATGCTGCTCTTCATTCTGCCCCAGGGATGTTAGACCACCCAAAAGGGGAGGGAAATGCTGATGTCAGCAGTTACTGCCCAGATTTTCCAGCTAACAGTAAAGCTGGTAAGTCTTACTATAGCTGCTTGAGGTCTAAAACGGAAAATGCTCCTCCTAGTGGTCAATATATATATTTGTAAGAAAATATATAATATTTTTCATATAGAAATGTTTGCAAACAGTGCAAACATTGCATTAATACATTTTATTTACTATTTTAAGCTTAATTTCACAAAAAAACAAACTACAAGAAAACTGGTGGCACCTTCCCTTTAAGCACTTGAGATTTTTTTTTTGCAGATAAAACAGATTTCAATTACCTAAAATTGCCATTCACAGACATCAATTTTGGTTTGATTGGACAAAAATTGGTCAGATATTCTGATACAGTACATTAGATGGTTGCCAGCTGAGAGCTCACTGCGCTGTCATCCATCTCAGCCAACTCTCCGGTACACAAGTTCGTTCGTTTGCCCGAATGCCCTTGTCAGCGAAAAGCACAGTCCAGCCGCGAATTGGCCCCTCCCTGCTTCTGTCCAGTCAGTGCCCCCTCCCTACTCCCCTCCAGTCAGTTCCAGTGTGTCGCCCCATCCCGGACCAACTTTTTACTATTGATGCTGCCTATGAAGCATCAATAGTAAAAAGATATAATGTTAAAAATAATAAAATAAAAAATCAGGCTATTCTCACCTTCCGTCGCCTCCGCAGCTTTCCTGCTCCTCCCGATGCTCTCGGCAGCTTCCGTTCCCAGAGATGCATTGCAAAATTACCCAGATGACTTAGCAGTCTTGCGAGACCGCTACGTCATCTGGGTAATTTCGCAATGCATCACTGGGAACGGAAGCTGCCGGCCGCATCGCGAGGAGCGGGACAGCTTCGGGGGACGACAGAAGGTGAGTATATAACTATTTTTTATTTTACGGTAATTATTTTTTTCACAGGGATATGGTGCCCACACAGCTGTATACTACATGGGCTGTGTTATATACTACGTGGGCTGTGTTATATACTACATGGGCTATGTTATATATTATGTGGCAGCTATATATTACGTGGCTGCTATATATTACGTGGCACTATATACTATGTGACTGCTATATACTACGTGGCTGTCTGTGTTATATACTACGTGGCTGCTATATATTACGTGGCTGTGCTATATACTACGTGGGCTGTGTTATATACTACGTGGCTGCTATATACTACATCGCTGTGCTATATACTATGTGGCTGCTATATATTACGTGGCTGCTATATACTACGTGACTGCTATATACTACGTGGCTGTCTGTGTTATATACTACGTGGCTTCTATATATTACGTCACTGCGTCACTGTGCTATATACTATGTGGGCTGTGTTATATACTACGTGGCTGCTATACACTACATCGCTGTGCTATATACTACGTGCTTGTGCTATATACTACATGGCTGTGCAATATACTACGTGGCTGTGCTATATACTGCGTGGGCTGTGTTACATACTACATCGCTGTGCTATATACTACGTGCCTGTGCTATATACTACGTGGCTGTGCAGTATACTACGTGGCTGTGCTATATACTGCATGGGCTGTGTTATATACTACATCGCTGTGCTATATACTACGTGACTGTGCTATATACGTGGCTGCTATATACTACGTGGCTGTGCTATATACTATGCGGCCGGCCGCGACCAATCAGCGATGTTGCCGCGGGATTTAAACACCGCTTCGGTGATTAGTCGGGACCGGCCAACCGCGACCAATCAGCGAAACGCAGTCCAGCCGCGAATTGGTGCGGGATTTCAACAACGCTTCGCTGATTGGTCGCACCCGGCTGGCCACAACCAATAAGCGATATTGGCGTGGAATTTAACCCCAACTCACAGCGTGACGTACATACATATTCTAGAATACCCGATGCGTTAGAATCGGGCCACCATCTAGTTTTATATAGCTCTGGAGTCCATCTCTCTTTGGTTTTCTAATAGTTTTTTATGTATGAGTTTCTCTACTGCATGCCCCTTTTTTGGTTTAATAAAGTTACTGTACATGTTGACCTAGGACACCTTCTTTGGTATCACCTTCGCAATTCTTGCATCCTTTGAACTTGTGAGTTTTTGGAGAGTTTCTGCTTGAATTTCTTTGCAGGATGTCAGAATAGCCTCCCAGAGCTGCTGTTTTGATGTGACCTGCCACCCACACTTATAGATCTTTTGCTTGAGGATACTTATGCACAACTGCAAGCTTTTGGAGGATCCTACACCTTAAGGTTCAAGAGACTCTAGAGACACCCACAGCTTCAAATACCTGTTTGCTGCTTTCTAATGGTATTCTAGCAGCTGCTCTCTTAATCCAATGATTTTGTCTGTCAGAAACCTTCCTCATTATGCCTTTATCTGCAAGAACCTGTCTGCTTTGTATCAGCCAAAAATATCTCCACCGTACGATGATGACGCTATTTGACGCAAAGGCATAACTCGGGGTTCAGCTCAGAGGGGCGATACATCTGAGTGGGCCCCTAATCCCTGATTACAACTATGGTGGCGCACTCTAATCATGGGTAAAGGGGAACCTCTACAGATGACCCTGCTGTAACGGTAAAAAAAAAATCTCTACAAAGACCTACACTGATACTACTGCCATATGGTAACCGTATGGTGGTAGATACCAGTCATGCAAAACTTATCAGAGATTACAGTACAGTTATTGATGGTTATTTACAGCTGACGTTGTTTCTGATGGAGTCGTTCACTTTTCCCATCTTTCCCATCTTGCTCAGACCGGTTCTCCAGCCAGGACTCGGCTGCAAAGATTACAGCAAGGACACATTTGTCTTCTCAAATTTCCAGCATCATCCACATCTATTTCCAACCTTCACAGACTCCCCATCCTATTGATACCACAATACTGAACTGCTGCTGCCCTGTCCTTATCACTGCACCTCCTGTGTGGTACAATCCTCTTGCTGCCTCATATAGCAATGGCATCACTGTGCCCCTCACATAATAAAATGTTTCCCTTGTGCCCTCACAGTAGCCCCCACACTCTTTAATGGTGCCCACAGTAGCCCCCACACTGTATAAAGGTTTCCACAGTAGTCATCACACTGTATAATAGCCCCCACAGTTTATGAAAGCCCCCACAGTAGCCCCATACTGTAAATAAGCCCCTACACTGTCTGATAGCCCCCACAGTAGCCTTCAAACTGTATAATGGCCCCTGCATTAGCTCCAACAGTGTATAATGGCCCCCACAATAGGTATCGCGCTGTATAAAGTCCCTTGCATTAGATCCCATACTGTATAATTGCCCCCGCAATAGCAATCACAATGTATAATGGGCCTTGCATTAGCTCCCAGGCTATATAATGGCCCCTGCATTAGCTTCCATGCTGTATAATGCCCTTCCATTTGCTGCTACGTTGTATAATGACCCATGCATTAGCTCCCATGCTGTTTAATGGCCCCCAAATAAGCTCAAATGCTGTATAATGACCCGCATTAGCTCCAATGCTGTATAATGGCCCCGTATGAGCTCCTATGCTGTATAATGGCCCCCACATTAGCTCCCATGCTGTATAATGGCCCTGCATTAGCTCCCACACTGTATAGTATAGTGGCCCCTGCATTAGCTCCCACACTGTATAGTGGGCCCCGCATTAGATCCCATGCTGTAAAATGGCCCCACATTAGCTACCATGCTGGAAAAATGGTCCCCTCATTAGCTCCAATGCTGTATAATGGCCACCGCAATAGCTCACACACCTTAGATTCTGGTCTCTGTCTGTCCCTTTCTGTGGGCTGCAACTTGCACAGCCCTGATATTTATGACAAAGAGCTAAATAGAAGAAAATAGAAACAGCTAGTAGGTGTGTATAAAGGCCAGCATATGGGTATAGCTCCCTGAATGTATCCAGGTAACCTTAAAAGGAATACTCATCTGCTATTCCAATTCGTGGATATCATTTTAGAAGCATATCGCAATTTTAGTGGCAACTCTTGGTTGTTATATGACAAATTATTTCAACAAACATTGTCAGTGCAATTTGAGGTGGGACCAGAAAGATGTAGGATTGTGGCTCAGTTTAATGATTATACATAGAGCTAATGTGTTTAAACCTCCAGTTGTTAGTAGTAATTCTAATTTTTGTAAAGGGGTATGCTTCACGCTTAACGAAGCTCAATGTAAATGGCTTAGCAATTGCTGCTACAGGCATGAATGCGCTGGTTCACACCTGATGTCCAGGTATTTTAAACCCTTCCCGACATCAGGCGTACTAGTACGCCAATGTTGGACACACTCCATTTCCCGGGACATGTCAGCTGTTTTGAATAGCTGACATGTGTCTCTAACATCCGCAGGTGGAATCGCGATCCACCCGCGGCTGTTAACACGGTAAATGCTGCTGTCAAACTCTGACAGCGGCACTTTACTCGCACTTCTGGCAAGTGCACCGGAAATCCCGCCCATCGGTGACCCCCGTCATGTGACTGCGGGTCACTGATGGGTTGGCATGACTCCTGCAGACCTAATGGTTATCATCACTGCCGGATTGCTATGAGCACCGCCCGGTGGTCGGCGCTCATAGAAAGTGAGTAATTCAGCTACATACAGACGATCTGATCATCGCCTCTATGTAGCAGAGCCGATCGGACAAGTGCAGCTTCTAGTCTCTCATGGAGACTATTGAAGCATGCAAAAAGTAAAAAAAAATGTTTTAAAAAATATTTTAAAAATATAAAAGTTCAAATCACCCCCCGTTTGCTCCATTCAAAATAAAACAATAAAAAAAATGAAACATACACATATTTGGTATCGCCGTGTTCAGAATATAAAAAAAGAATGAACCCAATCGCTAAACGGCGTAACGAGAAAAAATTCAAAACGCCAGAATTATGTTTTTTTGGTCGCCGCAACATTGCATTAAAATGCAATAATGGGCGATCAAAAGATTGTATATGCTCCAAAATTGTATCACTAAAAATGTCAGCTCGGCTTGCAAAAAATAAGCCCTCACCCAACCCGAGATATCGAAATATGGAGACGATATGGTGTTGGAAAAATGGTGCAATTTTTTATTTTTTTTTAACATACTTTGGAATTTTTTTCACCACTTAAATAAAAAAATAATCTAGATATGTTTGGTGTCTATGAATTCATAATGCCCTGGAAAATCATAATGGCAGGTCCGTTTTAGCATTCGGTGAACATGGTGAAAAAAACACCCAAAAAACAACTGTGGGATTGCACTTTGTTTGCAATTTCACCACACTTGGAATTTTTTTCCCTCAAAAGACAAACCTTCACATGGCCATTTTGACCAAAAAATAAAAAAAAGTTATGGCTCTGGGAAGAAGGGTAGCAAAAAATTAAAATTCAAAACCAAAAATACCTCTGGTCGTGAAGGGTTTAAGAGGGGTAACCAATCCTTGTTACAACCTTTGATCAGTTCTAAAAGGCGGTGACACCAGTGAAGTTGGCAAGCATGGTTCCACGTCTGGAGGCATACCCAAATCGGCAGAGAACAGAGCTAATAATTAAAGATTATAGAGACTTTTTTTTTGTCCCCGATATTAATGGTCCCGGTTGTAAGTGGGTTAACAATTTAAAATCGGCAAATTTAAATAAACAGGTAGTAAGCAGAAAAATTCTAACAGAAATACAGGAGGGTAAGGGTTGAATGTCTGTTTTTATTCCCTCTGTTAGAGAATTTTCTTCTTTCCTCAACTGGCTTGGTTCCTAAAAAGGAATCTAATAGTTTTAGAATAATCCATAATTTATGGCATCCGTTGAATTCTTCATTAAACGATTTAGTTGATAAATCCAATGCATTAGTAGCTTACGTGTCATTTGATCAAGGCTTTGGAATTGTTACAGAAGTTTGGTCAAGGTGCCTTGCTTGTGAAAGCTGATATCAAGTCAGCATTTCGTTTACTACCGGTTTCTCGGAGTGGTTTTAACACGTTCGTTTTCAGCTTGAGGGTTGCTTTCATTTTGATAAAGCCTTACCCATGGGTTTTACCCTGTGTAGTTTTTATTTTGAAACTTTTTTGTCCCCTTTAGAATGGGTTGTTAATGACGTTTTTAGGTCTGGTGGGGAGATTTAACTTTTTATTTATTGGTAGTTCGGAATCAAATAATTGTATGGGTATGTAAACCTTCATTTCCCTCATAGAGAAGTTTGGCATTCCTTTAACACCCGAGAAGACGTGTTTTCTCCATGTACTTGTTTATATTTCCTCGGCATCACAATAGATACGGTCAAAATGGAATTCAGTCTTAAAAAACTATCAGTTTAATTGTCTTGTTTTTGTCATCCAGCAAGGTTTGTTTCATAGATATGCAATCTTTGCTTGGTGTGATGGTTTTTGAAGCCCATGTCCTTCCCGTGGGTAGAGTTTTTGCTAGATTTTTATATTCTTCTACAAAAGGTTTGTCTTCCCCCTTTTCTCATGTGCACATTACTAAATCTATTAAGGAGAATGTGGTGTGATTTCCTCAGCCATACTTTATGACTAGCTGATTTTGTGGAAGCTGATGTTTTAGGCCGGCGTCACACTAGCGAGTTTTACGGACGTAAGAGCGCATAAAATACGTCCGTAAAACACGCCTAACAAACGGCCCAATTATTCCCAATGGGTCAGGTCCTATCAGCCGTATTTAACGCATCCGTATTATACGCCTTTCTACGGCCGTACAAAATCGCAGCATGCTGCGTTTGTCAGCGTATTGCGCATAAAATATGCCAATGAAAGTCTATGGGGGCGAGAAAAATACGGATTCCACACGGACCAGCAGTGTGACTTGCGAGAAATACGCAGCGGTGTTAGTGAAAAGCCGGTAATTCAATTGCCGGCTTTTCATTTCTCCTTCCCAAACCCGACATGATATGAGACATGGTTTACATACAGTAAACCATCTCATATCCCCTTTTTTTTGGCATATTCCACACTACTAATGTTAGTAGTGTGTATGTTTAAAATTTGGTTGCTGTAGCTGCTAAAATAAAGGTTTAAATGGCGGAAAAAATTGGCGTGGGCTCCCGCACAATTTTCTCCGCCAGAATGGTAAAGCCAGTGACTGAGGGCAGATATTAATAGCCAGGAGAGGGTCCATGGTTATTGGCCCCCCCCCTGGCTACAAACATCTGCCCCCAGCCACCCCAGAAAAGGCACATCTGGAAGATGCGCCCATTCTGGCACTTGGCCACTCTCTTCCCACTCCCGTGTAGCGGTGGGATATGGGGTAATGAAGGGTTAATGTCACCTTGCTATTGTAAGGTGACATTAAGCCAGGTTAATAATGGAGAGGCGTGATGTCCTCATGAACTGGAGCCTTGGAAAAGTTCCCAATCTCAAGTTCATATGAGTTCATGCACCAGAGGGCACCTCACCGCAACTCAATGTAAGTACAGATCACCCAGCTTTCCTTTCAGCACCCGGGGTTTACAGGCACGAGCGAGTGCTTTAGCGCAGCTCCTGCCTATAAAATGATTTAACCCCTTCAGATGGATTTACTTCGTGGGACCTGACAGTTCATCAGAAGGTATGTATATTGTTGGTTTATTATTTTGCCAAGCGAGGGTCTTCAGGTGGATTGAGAGAGCAATAAAATACTAAAACAACCTGTGTGTTTATTTCATTAAAATAATTTTTAATAATGTGTGTGTGTTTTTTAACCCTTTCAGACAATTGGATTAATAATGGATAGGTGTCAGAATTGACGCCTCTCCATTATTAACCTGGCTTAATGTCACCTTACAATAGCAAGGTGACATTAACCCTTCATTACCCCATATCCCACCGCTACACGGGAGTGGGAAGAGAGTGGCCAAGTGCCAGAATAGGCGCATCTTACAGATGTGCCTTTTCTGGGGTGGCTGGGGGCAGATGTTTGTAGCCAGGGGGGGGCCAATAACCATGGACCCTCTCCTGGCTATTAATATCTGCCCTCAGTCACTGGCTTTACCATTCTGGCGGAGAAAATTGCGCGGGAGCCCACGCCAATTTTTTCCGCCATTTAACCCTTTATTTTAGCAGCTACAGCAACCAAATTTTGCACATACACACTACTAACATTAGTAGTGTGGAATATGCCAAAAAAAAGGGGATATGAGATGGTTTACTGTATGTAAACCATGTCTCATATCATGTCGGGTTTGGGAAGGAGAAATGAAAAGCCGGCAATTGAATTACCGGCTTTTCACATATATCGCGCTGAATTAAATATAAATACAGAATATCATCATATGTGTCTCAATGACATATATATATATATATATACTGTACATATGTTTTAACGGACATTTGAGCACATAAATCCATTAGATGTCGGTTTTGCAAGCCTGCGAGAAAATATCGCAGTACGGATGCCATACGGATTACATACGGAGGATGCCATGCGCAAAATACGCTGACACACCCTGCCTACGGATGACATACGGACCACTATTTTGGGGACTTTTCTGCGTATTACGGCCGTAAAAAATGGACCGTATTGTCTTACGCTGAGTGTGACGCCAGCCTTAGGCATCCATAAAAGTGTGTTATGGTTTTGGTGTTTTTTTTAAATAATCACGGGTATTTTGTTTCATGGTGCTCTACTTGGCTCCAGCTTGGGTGCAATAAAAATACAGTTCTAGTAGAGTTATTTCTAATCCTCGTAGCTTTCTCATTATGGAGTCAGTCATTTAAGAACAGAAGGATTTTTTTTCATAGCAGTAATAATGGTGTTGTTTTTTCCATCAATTGTGTAGCCTCTAAAGGTGGTTAGGTGAGTATTTTGTGAAGACACCTAGTTTTAATCTGTTTACTTTACAATATATGGTTGAAAGCTAAATACGACATTAGGCCAAGTGATTTAACTGTACATACTCTCATTACCAGAAGGAGAAATTCCTGATCTTAGCTCTACCGGCTGACGAGTAGAGCCTGGAATGGCCTAGTTACCTTTGGAATTTAATAGGGAACCAGTAATGCGGTGTTTCAAACACTTAGTTTCGGATAAGACTTAAATTGATTACATGAAGAGGAAGTCCGGGCTGCAGCTGATCTCAGAATTCCTCTTCATGATCAATTCCACAGGAGACACAGTGATGCCACCTCTGGGCGCTGGTGTCACGTATCACAACAATACCACAGGAGTCCCGGGAGAATGAGTGCCGACCCCGCGGGAACGGTGCCAGCATAGGAGGTGAGTATAGGCTTTATTATTTTATGGGGGCCAAGGGAGGGGTATGAGAAAATGTCCAAGTAGTGGACAACTTCTTTAAGGATGTAAAAATGTCTTCGCATTGATTCAGAATTGGGGCAGCAATAAGGGCTGGTAATCTGGGTTTAGGAGATTCAGTTATTAAAAAAATGGGTAGATGGTCTTCAAGCAGGTTTAGAGGTTACATTAGACCAAATCTAACTATGTGTTAATTATATTTTTTCTTGGGTCCCCTAAGGACGATAATCCAAACTATCGGCCATTCCTCTGTGTTCTGGGCACATGGAAGAGCATCATCTAGAACCTATGGGAGGAATCTGTCATTTGATGATAATCAAACAATGCTTTATTGGTCTCAGTTAGAGAGTACAGACTAATATTTGGCCAATTCCTGACATCCTGATTATTCCTAAAGGGGAAAATGATGTCGGTCACATGAACACGTCCGTGCTCCTATATCATATGACTCAGACCTTTGCAAGGGAAGGAAGAACGCACTACTGTGAAAAAATGAAACTCCCTCAGGTTATTGGGCTTTTTTTTGGATACTGGCATTATTTTGACCAACAGTTGTGTTTTGATCTGTCTATTGTGAGTGATTCCCTTTCCTTTCCACCATGTTCTGAGTTTGCTCACATTACCTACATGCTGGACATCATGCTGATGAGGGTCCCTCAATAACCTTTTTTTTTTCTCTGCAGCTTGGTTGCTGTTGATTTCATGATGCCTTATTGGGTTATGAGGGTTACATTGGGGAGCTGTTCCTTTTTCACTTATTGTTTTCTCATTTAGTATATGTTACATGACATTGCTTACCCCTGAATGTACCAAATATTATATGATAGTAAGCATATGACACTTTACATATTGCATTACATGGTGGTCACATACCTTGCAATGTGCTGTTTTCCCTCTATCTATATTCTCAGGACTACGGCATGTTTGTACCCACATCTGTTTTTAGTTATGTTTTATTTCATTTGCTACTTTGTGTGCTAAGTAAAGATTTCTCACTATTTTTTTATGATTTTCCGGAGTAGTGTGCATTTTTTTACAGTAGTGCACTCTTCCTTCCCTTGCACTGATTATTTTTACCACTGGTTTTGCACCTCCCTGGTTTATATCTATTATAATAGTGCACCTGGGTCATAAAACTGAATGAATCAGACCTTTTTGAATTTAGAATGGTTTCTCCCAGATTGTTTGCTAGGTTTTTCGAAGGTTATTCCTCGTTTGTCATGGGCCGCACATCGTTTTTCGTTCATGGAGAAAAAAAAAACAGAAAAAGGCTTCATAGAAGCATGTCTAAGTTTATGACTTGTAATAAAGTTTTTTCGTACAGACACTTGGATTTGGAGGGTTTTGTGGATGTTTTGCATAGATCTGATTTAGTTCACTTATCCGACATAGGTTTAGACATTTTTAATTTGGGCATCCAGACTTTGGTTGAGAGGGCATTGGTGTTTTGTTTTTGGGGGGCCGCACCAGATTTAATCCGGTTTTGGCTTGGTTGCTAAGCTGACGCTGGGTGGACAGGATTTTTAATATATTGGTGTTATATTTGGACTGATTGTTTATTAAATGGTTGATTAAAGATTATTTAATATTTGGATTAATTAATTATAATGCTTTTGTAATCCTAAATAAACACTGCTGCCTTTTTATTCCAAGTTCTAGTTTTCTTTTGTTAGTTTTTATTTTATTTAAATGGTAAATTAAAGTATTTCGGCCGTGGGCAACTGTGGTTCCAAGCAAAACCGCAGATACAGTTGTGCTCAAAAGTTTACATACCCCGGCAGAAATTTTGCTTTCTTGGCCTTTTTTCAGAGAATATGAATGATAACACCAAATCTTTCTCTCCACTCATGGTTAGTGGTTGGGTGAAGCCATTTATTGTCAAACTACTGTGTTTTCTCTTTTTAAATCATAATGACAACCCAAAACATCCAAATGACCCTGATCAAAAGTTTATATACCCTGGTGATTTTGGCCTGATAGGATGCATAGAAGTTGACACAAATGGGTTTAAATGGCTACTAAAGGTAACATCCTCACCTGTGACCTGTTTGCTTGTAATCAGTGTGTGTGCATAAAAGCTGAGTGAGTTTCTGGTATCCAGACAGACTCTTGCATCTTTCATCCAGCCATTGATATTTCTGGATTGTGAGTCATGGGGAAAGCAAAAGAATTGTCAATGGATCTGTCCTGCTCCTCTTTGGAGGGAAAAAGCAGCACCGTGTGTCATGACATCTCTTCAGCAGACACAGCGTGCAATGTGGGTATGTCTGAAGAATGGCGGAGGCAGCATACAGGTACAATGCCAACACCCAGCTTCCTGGGTGGCATATGCCTCCCTGTCCCTGGGTCTACAGAACAGATAGCGGTAATGCAGGCAGATCATGGTAGCCTAGGTCCGGGTGGGCACCACTGAGCTCGGGGCCTGGGGTGACCGCACCCTCTTTCCCCTGGTATCTACGCTACTAATTTGATGCTTTTCAGCAGCAGAAAGATCTTTTTTTTTCCACTACCGCTTGAAATCAAATTAAGTATCACAGGTGTTTGAGATTGATTTCAGTGATCCAAAGAACGCTGAGACACAAACCATCCATGAGTTTGTTTGAAAAACTACATTTTCTTTCTGACCCTTAAATCCAATTTGCATAATAATTTGGAACGCGGCGTAGTCAGTTGCATGAGCAAGAAGGAAATAGAAAAAGTAAGATACAGACTCGGATGAACGGAGGGAATATTATTGGAATGAATGGTATAAAAAATTGAAATGTAAAAAAATAATATACAGACAATTATTTGTGTTGCGTAATATTGCCAGTGTAGTCACGTTGTTTTATATAAAAGACTCTTCGCTGTTGACTTATCGGTCGAGATGTCTGCTGTATATCTGAAGTTCCTAGCGTCCTGGTAAAAAAAACCCAAACCTCTATTTTGCCTCCGGTAATGGATTCGTAGCACAATGGTTTTTGAGTTGCCATGGGAACAGTACTGGGCCTGCTGAGAAATGGAGCACAAGTCTCGGGTTTGTGATAATTGATGTTCTGGGGCTGGCTCTGTGATGAGGCGCGCTGTGTATAGCTACAACAATGGAGACAGAGGCAAGACCGGAGGATCTGGTCAGACATTTGAATGAAAAAAAAGTGTTTTATGAAGTTTTCTTCTCTTGGGTCAGCGATGTCATAAAAGTTGGATAATGAAAAAAAGGGGCAGTAAAAATGTGAACACGGAGAGGTCATAGGATAAGTGATGTGATCAGACCAGTAATGAGGATGAGAGGGACACAAGTCAATGAGATGAAAGTCAACACATTACAAAGTCTCTTACCGGGTTATATAGTCAATCATGTGTGAAAACAACAAGATGTGGAGCTTTAAGCTGGTAAAAATGTTATTTAGCCAGGCTGAATGTATGCCAGTCGACTGCCCTTTTTGGTAGGTCTTCTAATATTTCTTGTGAAAAAAAGGTGAAGAGGAGTTGGTCCAGCTACGCGTTTCGAACTTGGTCTAACGCCTTCATCAGGAGGTAATATATGAGTGAGGACTGTATTGACTTTTTGTATTTCACCTGCTTCTGATTTACTATGTCACCACTAACCTATAAAAGGACAGAGGTGACATCCTGTTACCATAAGCCTGATGACATAGTTGGACCAACTCCGAAACGCGTAGCTGTTGTTTTATTAAATGTTTTTTTTTTACGAACGAGTGTTGTGATCCTCAAAAATGTCTTTCCCCGTTTCTTATTAAAGGGGTTATGAAGGATTAAAAAAGAGCCACTCTTATTGACTGTCTGGAAAAAAATAGACAACCCCTTTAAGAGACTGTTTACTATTAAAATATCACTTTTAACACAAGTTTCAGGTTTTGCAACATGGACTTCCGCTTCACAGTACATGTTTAACATGTGCCTTCTCCAGTTTCTAGTTTGATGTGCATAATATGATATTACTAGCAGAGCATATGTACTTTTTTTTCTACTTATTTTGCTGCAAGTCACCATTTTTGTGTCCGAGTGCTGGAAAAAAGTAATGCATTATGGAATAAATGCGCTCGGTCAGCGACTGAAGAAATGCTAAATCAATATAATTTTGCACTGATGGATATTCATGGTGGCCCCTATTCAATAAAAGCTAGTCAATAAGATTTGTTAGTTGGGAATTTTGTGCTATAAATTATTTTCTATTGACATGTTAGCCTAAAGTGGCACTCTAATGAGATTCTTATATAGCAGGATGTACAGACGTCATACAGCCCTAAAACAATCACAGAAACTATGAAGGAGACAGTATGGAGTAGAGACTGTCCGACTGATGCCATGTGATAAAGAGCTCGTCTACTCCTGTCCAAGGTCCTGATTACCAGGGAACCTGTCAGGAGACTCATGCTGCCCAAACCACGGCTATGTTGTTGCAGCCACGTATGTTTTACTTTGGGGCATTTAGAGAAAACATACTAAGAAAAGTCAACCAAGGACTATCTCGAGTGACCAAGTCCTCAACATCTTCTCCCCACTCCAATCACCTTGACTGACGGAACTAGACATCCGAGTTGCATCATCTCTGGCTTGCCTTTCCAAGTATGTTTTCTCTAAAAGGCTGCAACATTACCATTGTCCACGGTTTCTGCAGCATGAACCTCATGACACTTTTAAAGAGGACCTGTTACTTCCAAAAACATGTCATTTTTTAGATGTTGTAAAGGCCACTGTTTTCCTGAATCTGTTTTTTTACTGTGCCTCTCAGCTTTTTACATACTGTGCATATAATGTGGAAGAAATTGGACTTCGTCATTGTTTAAATGAGAAAAACAATCCAATATCACATGACTGAGAATGGCAAAAGTATGCAAGTCTTTAAAATTAGTAGCTAATTTGAAGGTGAAATCTGGTGTTTTCCATCAATTGGATGACAAGCAGATGTGAGTTGGAGGCCTTTTTTATTTAAAGAACAAAGATCTGTTAAAAGGTTGATCTTCACAACACGTTTGTGGAACAAACTAAAGGAATTTCTGAGGACTTCAGAAGAAGAGTTATTGATGTTCATCAGGCTGGAAAAGGTTACAAAACCATCTCTAAAGAGTTTGGACTCCACCAATCCGCAGTCAGGCAGAATGTGTACAAATGGAGGAAATTCAATACCATTATTACCCTCTGCAGGAGTGGTCGACTGACAAAGATTACTCCGAGAGCAATGTGAACAATAGTTTGTGAGGTCACAAAAGAACCCAAGGTAACCTCTAAGCAACTAAAGGCCTCTCTCCCATTAGCTAGTGTTAATGTTTATGAGTCAACCATCAAGTGGAAACTGAACAACAATGGTTTGCTTGGCAGTTTTTCAAGGAGAAAGCCACAGCTCTTGAAAAGAACATTGCAGCCTGCAGTTTTTTAAAGATCTTCTGTACAAGCTAGAAGGCTAATGGAACAATGTTTTGTGGAAGGATAAGATCAAAATTAAGCTTTTTATTTTAAATGAAGTGTTATGTTTGGAGAAAGACAAATACTGCATTACAGCTTTACACCCTATAAACCTCATATCACTTGTGAAACATGTTGCTAGTGTAAGGGTTTGGCCCTGTTTTGATGCATCATACCATTAATGATGCAACAATGAATTTTAAATTTAATCAGAAAATTCTAAAGAAAAATGACAGGACTCTTAAAGTCTCACCTTATGAGGTGGATCCTCTAAGTCCAAGTCCAACTGGGCACACGGCTCTCAGAAATTGATGTAGCAGGCAGGTAAGACATGTGGAAAACAAAGACCAGAAGCACTGGAGGCCGCAGTAGACAGGACACAGAAAAGCAACTACTAGAGGCACTGGAGGCCGCAGTAGACAGGACACTTGAAACCAGGAATAGAGTAAATACTAGAAGCACTGGAGGTCACAGGCAGGCAGGACACAGGAAAGGTTAGAGTCTCAATACCAAGACACAGGTGTATGTCTTGGTGGGCCTTTTCTAGGATGAAGCAGATAATCACATGAGAACATGCTGGGCTACTTGAAAAACCCGTCATGGAGATCAGCAGAGAGCAGCGGGCATAGGTGAAGGTCATGAATCCCTGCCGAGTTGGGGCAGATGCGTAACAAGTACATCTGTCCATGAGCGGAATATCAGAAGAACATGGGTCATGCAGCAAAACAGCAACCCCAAAGCATTCAAGTCATTCAACAAAAGAAAGGTTAAGGAGGACCTCTAATCAATTTTTTTATGTTGAGCTGGACACATGATGTAATAGCGTCTGCAGAGCGGGATAAAAAGGGTTTTTTTTTAATTTCACCTCTCTTGCAGAATTTTAGCAATGAAAGTATTTGGCACTTACTGAGTTAATTTTTGTTAAGTCCAAGTGGATGTTATCAGATTGCAACTCATACTGTGAGAAGAAGTACATGCCTCCAATGAAAAGTTTTTCCACAATGTAGAGGCGAAATGAAAAAAAAAAAAAAAAAAAAGCTTTATTCCTCTCTCGGGCACTATTAAATCGATTTGCGTGACTCCGGTCCAATTTCGAGATCAGCGGTATCTGACAGCTGGACGGGAGGGCTGCAAATCTCTCACCATGTGAGGACACATCTACAATCACTGGAAACATTTAGATGCAGGTACTGCTGCACAAATACTGACAGCAAGGATTCACAGCATTTTACCATTTCCAGACGTGATATTGGATTATTTTCCTAAAAAATGACAAAGTCTAATAATTTTTACTCATTTGTTTTATCTGGGTCTCTTTATCTAGCTTTATTAGTTTAAGCTCAAATTTAAGCAGAAAAATGGACAATTCTGAACAATTCCCAAACTTGTAAGCACCATTGTTTTTATTTTATATACAGTACAGGCCAAAAGTTTGGACACACCTTCTCATTTAAAGATTTTTCTGTATTTTCATGACTACGAAAATTGTACATTCACACTGAAGGCATCAAAACTATGAATTAACACATGTGGAATTATATACTTAACAAAAAAGTGTGAAACAACTGAAATTATGTCTTATATTCTAGGTTCTTCAAAGTAGCCACCTTTTGCTTTGATGACTGCTCTGCACACTTTTCACATTCTCTTGATGAGCTTCAAGAAGTAGTCACTGGAAATTGTCTTCCAACAATCTTGAAGGAGTTCCCAGAGATGCTTAGCACTTGTTGGCACTTTTGCCTTCACTCTGAGGTCCAGCTCACCCCAAACCACAGGTCCTCTGGCGTAGCACCCCATCACCCTCCTTCTTGGTCAAATAGCCCTTACACAGCCTGGAGGTGTGTTTGGGGTCATTGTCCTGTTGAAAAATAAATGATGGTCCAACTAAACGCAAACCCGATGGAATAGCATGCCGCTGCAAGATGCTGTGGTAGTCATGCTGGTTCAGTTTGCCTTCAATTTTGAATAAATCCCCAACAGTGTCACCAGCAATGCACCCCCACACCATCACACCTCCTCCTCCATGCTTCACGGTGGGAACCAGGCATGTAGAGGCCATCCGTTCACATTTTCTGCGTCGCACAAAGACGCGGTGGTTGGAACCAAAGATCTCAAATCTGGACTCATCACACCAAATCACAGATTTCCACTGGTCTAATGTCCATTCCTTGTGTTATTTAGCCCAAACAAGTCTCTTCTGCTTGTTTCCTGTCCTTAGCAGTGGTTTCCTAGCAGCTATTTTACCATGAATGCCTGCTGCACAAAGTCTCCTCTTAACAGTTGTTGTAGAGATGTGTCTGCTGCTATAACTCTGTGTGGCATTGACCTGGTCTCTAATCTGAGCTGCTGTTAACCTGCGATTTCTGAGGCTGGTGACTCTGATAAACTTATCCTCAGAAGCAGAGGTGACTCTTGGTCTTCCTTTCCTGGGGCGGTCTGTTATGATCCCTAGTGGCTGAGGATCACAAATAGATAAGCAAGTGATTAAACTAAGGACGAGCTCTAGGGAGATAGTAACTGGACTGATCGCAAATCTGAACCTATCCAAAACAACTAGAGGTAGCCGGTGAACGTGCCTAAAAAATTCCTAGACGTCTCGAGCCAGCCTGAGGAACTAGCTACCCCTAAAGAGAAAGAAAGACCTCGCTTGCCTCCAGAGAAATAATCCCCAAAGATATAGAAGCCCCCAACAAATATCAACGGTGAAGTAAGAAGAAGGAACATACATAGGGATGAAATCAGATTCAGCAAAAGAGGCCCACTAGTACTAGAAAGCAGAAAATAGAGCAGGGGTCTATGCGATCAATAAAAAACCCTTACAAAATATCCATCCTGAGATTTCAAGAACCCACACACCAACTAACGGTGTGTGGGGAGAAACTCAGCCCACTAGAGCAACCAGCAAGCGAGGGAATTACATTTTAGCAAGCTGGAACAGAAAACATGATAAACACTGCTGATCAAAAAATGAGCAAACAAAACTTAGCTTATCCTGGATGGACTGGGAGCAAGGTAGTCAGAAGGAATCTGAGTAGCACTGATTACATCGACAGCCGGCAACAAGTGGAAGTAAAACAGAGCTATATAGGAACCTCCCAGAGGATAACGAACCAGCTGATAGCCAGAGACCAGCAGGATAACAGGCAAAGCCACCAGGGGGAGCCCAAAGCAAAAGTCACACCATACCACCAGTGACCACAAGAGGGAGCCTGAACACAGAGTTCACAACAGTACCCCCCCCTTGAGGAGGGGTCACCGAACCCTCATGAAAACCACCAGGGTGATCAGGATGAGCCACATGGAAGGCACGAACCAAATCGGCTGCATGAACATCAGAGGCGACAACCCAAGAATTATCCTTCTGACCATAGCCCTTCCATTTAACCAAATAATGGAGCCTCCGTCTAGAAATACGAGAATCCAAGATCTTCTCCACCACGTATTCCAATTCTCCCTCAACCAGCACAGGGGCAGGAGGCTCAACCAGAGGAACCACAGGCACCACATGCCTCCGCAACAATGAGCGATGGAACACATTATGAATAGCAAATGATGCTGGGAGGTCCAGACGAAATGACACAGGGCCAAGGACTTCCAGAATCTTATAAGGACTGATAAACCGAGGCTTGAACTTAGGAGAGGAGAACTTCATAGGAACGAAGCGAGAAGACAACCACACCAAGTCCCCAACGCAAAGTCGGGGACCCACACAGCGACGGCGGTTGGCAAAGAGCTGAGCCTTCTCTTGAGACAGCTTCAAATTGTCCACCACATGATTCCAAATCTGATACAACCTATCAACCACAACATCCACTCCAGGACAGTCAGAAGGCTCCACCTGACCCGAGGAAAAACGAGGATGAAACCCCGAATTACAAAAGAAAGGAGAAACCAAAGTAGCAGAACTAGCCCGATTATTAAGGGCAAACTCGGCCAACGGCAAAAAAGTAACCCAGTCGTCCTGGTCAGCAGAAACAAAACATCTTAAATAAGTCTCCAAGGTCTGATTAGTTCGCTCGGTTTGGCCATTCGTCTGAGGATGGAAGGCCGACGAAAAAGACAAATCAATGCCCAATTTAGCACAAAAGGTCCGCCAAAATCTAGACACAAACTGGGATCCTCTGTCAGAAACAATGTTCTCAGGAATCCCGTGCAAATGAACCACATTTTGAAAAAACAGTGGAACCAACTCGGAGGAGGAAGGCAACTTAGGCAAGGGCACCAAATGGACCATCTTAGAAAAACGATCACACACCACCCAGATGACAGACATTCTCTGAGAGACAGGGAGATCTGAAATAAAATCCATGGAAATGTGCGTCCAAGGCCTCTTCGGGACAGGCAAAGGTAACAGCAAACCACTGGCTCGAGAACAGCAAGGCTTAGCCCGAGCACAAATTCCACAAGACTGCACAAAGGAACGCACATCCCGCGACAAGGAAGGCCACCAAAAAGACCTGGCCACCAAGTCTCTGGTACCAAATATTCCAGGATGGCCCGCCAACACCGAAGAATGAACCTCGGAGATGACTCTGTTGGTCCATCTATCCGGGACAAACAGTCTCTCCGGTGGACAGCGATCAGGTCTATCCGCCTGAAACTCTTGCAGCACACGTCGCAAATCTGGGGAGATGGCAGACAAAATCACCCCTTCTCTAAGAATACCAGCCGGCTCTGAATCTCCAGGAGAGTCAGGCACAAAACTCCTAGAAAGAGCATCAGCCTTCACATTCTTCGAACCAGGCAGGTATGAGACCACGAAATCAAAACGAGAGAAAAACAACGACCAACGAGCCTGTCTGGGATTCAGCCGCTTGGCCGACTCGAGATAAATCAAATTCTTGTGATCAGTCAAGACCACCACACGATGCTTAGCTCCCTCGAGCCAATGTCGCCACTCCTCAAATGCCCACTTCATAGCCAACAACTCCTGATTACCGACATCATAATTCCGCTCGGCAGGCGAAAACTTTCTTGAAAAGAAAGCACATGGCTTCATCACAGAGTCATCGGAGCTTCTCTGCGACAAAACAGCCCCCGCTCCAATCTCGGAAGCATCAACCTCCACCTGGAAGGGAAGTGAGAAATCTGGCTGACATAAGATCGGAGCCGAAGAAAACCGGCGCTTCAGCTCCCGAAAGGCCTCCACAGCCGCAGAGGACCAATTAGTCACATTAGAACCTTTCTTGGTCAAATCCGTCAAAGGCTTAACAACACCAGAAAAATTAGTTATGAAGCGACGGTAAAAATTAGCAAAACCCAAGAACTTCTGAAGACTCTTAACCGATGTAGGCTGCGTCCAGTCATGAATAGCCTGAACCTTGACTGGGTCCATCTCAATAGTAGAAGGAGAAAAAATGAAACCCAAAAAAGAAATCTTCTGGACTCCAAAAAGACATTTTGAGCCCTTCACAAATAAAGCATTGTCACGCAGGACCTGAAAGACCATCCTGACCTGCTTAACATGAGACTCCCAATCATCCGAAAAAACCAGAATATCATCCAGATACACAATCATAAACTTATCCAGATATTCACGGAAGATGTCGTGCATAAAGGACTGAAAGACTGAAGGAGCATTAGAAAGTCCAAAAGGCATCACCAGGTACTCAAAATGGCCTTCAGGCGTATTAAATGCAGTTTTCCATTCATCACCCTGTTTTATACGCACAAGGTTATACGCACCACGAAGATCTATCTTGGTGAACCAACTAGACCCCCTAATGCGAGCAAACAAATCAGTTAACAATGGCAAAGGATACTGAAATTTGACCGTGATTTTATTCAAAAGGCGATAATCAATACAAGGTCTCAGGGAACCATCCTTCTTAGCCACAAAAAAGAATCCCGCACCAAGAGGGGAAGAGGACGGGCGAATATGTCCCTTCTCCAAAGACTCCTTTATATAACTCCGCATGGCAGCATGCTCCGGCACAGATAAATTGAAAAGTCGTCCCTTAGGAAACTTACTACCAGGAATCAAATTTATAGCACAATCACAGTCCCTATGAGGAGGTAGAGAATTGAGTTTGGGCTCCTCAAATACATCCTGGTAGTCTGACAAAAACGTAGGGACTTCAGAAGGAGTGGACGAAGCAATTGACACCACAGGAGCGCCACCATGAATTCCCTGACAACCCCAACTTGACACAGACATAGCTTTCCAATCCAGGACTGGATTATGAGTCTGCAACCATGGTAGACCCAACACGACGACATCATGCAAATTATGCAGTACAAGAAAGCGAATCACCTCCCGATGAACAGGAGTCATGCACATGGTCACTTGTGTCCAGTACTGAGGTCTATTCGTAGCCAATGGTGTAGAATCAATTCCCCTTAGTGGAATAGGGAATTTTAAAGGCTCCAAATCAAAACCACAGCGCCTGGCAAATGACCAATCCATCAGACTCAGGGCAGCACCTGAATCTACAAAGGCATTAACCGGGTAAGATGACAGGGAACAAATCAGGGTAACAGACAAAATGAACTTAGGCTGTAAAGTACCAATGGTGACAGATTTATCAACCTTTTTTTTGCGCTTAGAGCATGCTGAGATAACATGAGCTGAGTCACCACAGTAAAAGCACAACCCATTTTGCCGTCTATAATTTTGCCGTTCACTTCTGGTCAGAATTCTGTCACATTGCATAGATTCAGGTGTCTGTTCAGAAGACACCGCCAAATGGTGCACAGGTTTGCGCTCCCACAACCGCCGATCAATCTGAATGGCCAGAGTCATTGACTCATTCAGACCTGCAGGCGTAGGGAACCCCACCATGACATTCTTAATGGCTTCAGAAAGACCTTCTCTGAAATTTGCAGCCAGGGCACACTAATTCCACTGAGTAAGCACCGACCATTTCCGAAATTTCTGGCAGTACACCTCTGCTTCATCTTGCCCCTGCGAGAGGGCCAATAACGCTTTTTCAGCCTGGTTCTCAAGATTAGGTTCCTCATAGAGCAATCCAAGGGCCAGAAAAAACGCATCCACACTGAGCAATGCAGGATCCCCTGGCGCCAATGCGAAGGCCCAATCTTGAGGGTCACCACGCAAAAAGGAAATAATAATCCTAACTTGCTGAACGGCATCACCAGAGGAACGAGGTTTCAAAGAAAGAAACAACTTACAATTGTTCTTAAAATTTAGGAACCTAGATCTATCTCCAGAAAACAACTCCGGAATAGGTATCCTAGGCTCAGACATAGGACTGTGAACAACAAAATCCTGAATACTCTGAACTCTAGCAGCAAGATGATCCAGACTGGAAGCCAAGCTCTGGACATCCATGTCAGCAGCTGAACTCAGAGCCACACCAAGATTAAGAGGAGGAGAGAAGCTAGCACAGCAGCTAGACACACGGCAACAACAAGAAAAAAAAAAAAAATTCTCAAGGCTTCTTTTCTCCTGCTTCTGCCATGCAATTAACACTTTGCGGGCCGGCTGTACTGTTATGATCCCTAGTGGCTGAGGATCACAAATAGATAAGCAAGTGATTAAACTAAGGACGAGCTCTAGGGAGATGGTAACTGGACTGATCGCAAATCTGAACCTATCCAAAACAACTAGAGGTAGCCGGTGAACGTGCCTAAAAAATTCCTAGACGTCTCGAGCCAGCCTGAGGAACTAGCTACCCCTAAAGAGAAAGAAAGACCTCGCTTGCCTCCAGAGAAATAATCCCCAAAGATATAGAAGCCCCCAACAAATATTAACGGTGAAGTAAGAAGAAGGCACATACATAGGGATGAAATCAGATTCAGCAAAAGAGGCCCACTAGTACTAGAAAGCAGAAAATAGAGCAGGGGTCTATGCAATCAATAAAAAACCCTTACAAAATATCCATCCTGAGATTTCAAGAACCCACACACCAACTAACGGTGTGTGGGGAGAAACTCAGCCCACTAGAGCAACCAGCAAGCGAGGGAATTACATTTTAGCAAGCTGGAACAGAAAACATGATAAACACTGCTGATCAAAAAATGAGCAAACAAAACTTAGCTTATCCTGGATGGACTGGGAGCAAGGTAGTCAGAAGGAATCTGAGTAGCACTGATTACATCGACAGCCGGCAACAAGTGGAAGTAAAACAGAGCTATATAGGAACCTCCCAGAGGATAACGAACCAGCTGATAGCCAGAGACCAGCAGGATAACAGGCAAAGCCACCAGGGGGAGCCCAAAGCAAAAGTCACACCATACCACCAGTGACCACAAGAGGGAGCCTGAACACAGAGTTCACAACAGCGGTCCTTATGTGAGCCAGTTTCTTTGTAGTGCTTGATGGTTTTTGCCACTGCACATGGGGACACTTTCAAAGTTTTCCCAATTTTTCGGACTGACTGACCTTAATTTCTTAAAGTAATGATGGTCACTCGTTTTTCTTTACTTAGCTGCTTTTTTCTTGCCATAATACAAACTCTATCAGTCTATTCAGTAGGACTATCAGCTGTGTATCCACCAGACTTCTGCTGAACACAACTGATGGTCCCAACCCCATTTATAAGGCAAGAAATCCCACTTATTAAACCTGACAGGACACACCTGTGAAGTGAAAACCACTCCCGGTGACTACCTCTTGAAGCTCATCAAGAGAATGCCAAGAGTGTGCAAAGCAGTCACCAAAGCAAAAGGTGGCTACTTTGAAGAACCTAGAATATAAGACATATTTTCAGTTGTTTCACACTTTTTTGTTAAGTATATAATTCCACATGTGTTAATTCATAGTTTTGATGCCTTCAGTGTGAATATACAATTTTCTTAATCATGAAAATACAGAAAAATCTTTAAATGAGAAGGTGTGTCCAAACTTTTGGTCTGTACTGTATAAAACTTTTTTTTTTGGGTGGGACTGGGAGAGGTTTATACCCTGAGCTGTACCGCAGATGTTCTTAGTGTAATCCTTTGTTGGTTTTAATACTAATTAAGTTTACAGAACTCTTAATCAAAGTCGATTTGAAGCTTTCAGCAAGCTAGAACAGAATTGTAACTAATATTCTATTCAGTACAGCAGATATTTGGCATCTAGTCTTGCAGTTTGGCTTACGCCATAAAAACAAATTAATTTAACTTGAAGCCAGAAAAAAAAAATCTATCACCAAATGTCCTCCCAGATAAACTGAACATATTATTTATTTCATCCAGCTGCTGCCAGTTCACACTATGTGTATACTGTAGGAACACGTTACCAGAAATAATATACATACAGCTCCCTTTGGGGTCATAACCCAACTCTCATAAAATCCTGAATGGTAAATCTGCTAAAATGGGCAGTAATACACTCATCTTTGCTGCTCTGACGAGTCTGCGAGATAGGATTGGCCTATAGACTTTGATATATAAATGTACTCATTGTAAGTACAAGTTTGCTAGCTAAAAGATTGTAAAAAAACATTTAAATAGCACAGCTGCCAAGTTATGCCACTTCAAAGTGTCAAAGAAAAAAGGAAACACCGAACTGTAGGGTCGAATGATAGGCACAAATACAAAAGTAAATGTAAAAGATTGTTTATTACACAGGTCAACAAAAAAAAAAATTTTTTCTGGTGTCCAAAATATTTTAATGAATTTGGGGTATTTTTGGGGTGCTGATTCTGAATATGTCATCAGTTTTGCCAGATTGGCTCAAGTTTTTGAGATTTTTGGTATCTTATTTATAGCACATGTTGGTAAATGCGACGCATCATCTCATTAATTTCTTTGGATTAGTACTTGAACTGAGCAGTTCTCAATATAGTTTTGTGTTAATTAGTGTTCTAAAAGTTTGTTCATAGCTTGATTTTTGCACTAACTTTATGTTGTTGTCTGTTTTCCAGTGAAAAGCATGAACTCATCAAGAAGAAGTTGTCTTAACGATCCAGACTCATTCTGTTACATTTGTGGTGAATACACACTGCCAAAACATAGAAGAAACATAACAGACTTCGTAAAAAAAGTGTATTTTGCCTATTTTGGGGTTATGCTTGGGGACCAAGACAAGTTTTGGGCACCACACATAGTGTGCAAAGCATGTATCGAATTATTACGAAAATGGAGCAAAGGACAAAGAAAAAGCTTCAAATTTGGTGTTCCAATGGTGTGGAGAGAGCCAAAAAATCATCATGATGACTGTTATTTCTGTGCAGTGCAAGTGCAAGGATTCAATAAGCATAAGAAACGAAAATGGGAGTAACATGGAATCTGCAAGAAGGCCTGTCCCTCATTGTGAAGATGTGCCTGTACCTGTGTTTACCATAAATAACAGTCATCATGATGATTTTTTGGCTCTCTCCACACCATTGGAACACCAAATTTGAAGCTTTTTCTTTGTCCTTTGCTCCATTTTCGTAATAATTCGATACATGCGTTGCACACTATGTGTGGTGCCCAAAACTTGTCTTGGTCCCATAGCATAACCCCAAAATAGGCAAAATACACTTTTTTACGAAGTCTGTTATGTTTCTTCTATGTTTTGGCAGTGTGTATTCACCACAAATGTAACAGAATGAGTCTGGATCGTTAAGACAACTTCTTCTTGATGAGTTCATGCTTTTCACTGGAAAACAGACAACAACATAAAGTTAGTGCAAAAATCAAGCTATGAACAAACTTTTAGAACACTAATTAACACAAAACTATATTGAGAACTGCTCAGTTCAAGTACTAATCCAAAGAAATTAATGAGATGATGCGTCGCATTTACCAACAAGTGCTATAAATAAGATACCAAAAATCTCAAAAACTTGAGCCAATCTGGCAAAACTGATGACATATTCAGAATCAGCACCCCAAAAATACCCTAAATTCGATGAAATATCTTTGGCACCAAAAATGCTGTTGACCAGTGTTATTAATATAGGGAACAAAAAGGGGGAAGAAAATTGGCAATAAGGTACTGATCACACACAGTGTGTATCTGCCCATAGAATACATCAAATACATCAAAACAAATGAATACAATGCTCGTATAGCCAAATTATGCACACGAATGGAAATAAGTACATAGAGGACAATGAGTGGTAAGTATCAAAAAGACCGTGCACCTATAACGTAAACATATACGATTTGCACACTTTGATAGCACCTGAAAATTGTGTAAAACACATGTGTATAAGTAAAGGCACCAAGTGCACTATATGGCGGATCTGTGAATATCTGTGTACAAATGTGCTAACAAATATAGTGTGTCAAGTTAGATGGTAAGTATACTAGTGCACGATACATGGGACGGCTGCATATGTGTCAGTTGTATAATAAAAAGCATATGCTCTAAGGTAAAAGACAGGTAACCAATGTAAGAGTAGTATCATCAAGGGAAAAAGGGTATACTAATGCATATAATACATGTGCATGCATATCAAAGATATGGCACAACGGGATCTAATTATTTCAAAGCCTAATAACCTGGGTGCAAAATAAAGCAGCGCTGCAGTATAACCAGGATATATATATATTAAAGCATGTCCATAGTTGTGCCAATCATAGCCAGAGTACTGAGTAAAGAACATTCGATCATACTCCTGGTGCAGACACTAGATAGGAAGCACAGTTTGATACTAGGAGCAGAATAAATAGTAACCCCTGACTAAGGACTTGTTCCGAAACGTGTGTCGGAGCGCGTGTCTGCTCATACCTACACAACCATACAGGTAACCATCCTCTTGGGTTACTATTTATTCTGCTCCTAGTATCAAACTAGCTGTTTCCAGCCAGCTAATGCTCGGCATGCTCATTGCTATCTAATTAACGCTGCTAGTGATTAAACTAAAGTAAATAATGACAACATTCAATAGCGCTTACGCAGGTGGTAAATTAACTTAAAATGAAATTAATAACAATAATAATAATTAAAAATCAGAATAATACTAATACATTTTATTCACAGTGTAAAATCAAAAGCAAACTGGATTCATGTGGTAATGTGTGAGGACAGAGCCTCGTGTGGTAATGAGTGGGGATGGAGCCTCGTGTGGTAATGTGGAGGGACGGAGCCTCGTATGGTAATGTGTGGGGACGGAGCCTCGTGTGGTAATGTGTGGGGACAGAGCCTCGTGTGGTAATGTGTGGGGACAGAGCCTCGTGTGGTAATGTGTGGGGACAGAGCCTCGTGTGGTAATGTGTGGGGACGGAGCCTCATGTGGTAATGTGTGGGGACGGAGCCTCATGTGGTAATGTGTGGGGACGGAGCCTCGTGTGGTAATGTGGGGGGACGGAGCCTCGTATGGTAATGTGGGGGGATGGAGCCTCATGTGGTAATGTGTGGGGACGGAGCCTCATGTGGTAATGTGTGGGGACGGAGCCTCGTGTGGTAATGTGGAGGGACGGAGCCTCGTATGGTAATGTGGGGGGACGGAGCCTCATGTGGTAATGTGTGGGGACGGAGCCTCGTGTGGTAATGTGGAGGGACGGAGCCTCGTATGGTAATGTGGGGGGACGGAGCCTCATGTGGTAATGTGTGGGGACGGAGCCTCGTGTGGTAATGTGTGGGGATGGAGCCTCGTGTGGTAATGTGGAGGGACGCAGCCTCATGTGGTAATGTGTGGGGACGGAGCCTCGTGTGGTAATGTGGAGGGACGGAGCCTCGTATGGTAATGTGGGGGGACGGAGCCTCGTGTGGTAATGTGTGAGGATGGAGCCTCGTGTGGTAATGTGGGGGGGCGGGATTATGTGTGGTAATATGGTGGGGGGGCGGGATTATGTGTGGTAATGTGGTGAGGGGGCAGGATTGTGTGTGGTAATGTGGTGGGGGGGCGGGATTATGTGTGGTAATGTGGTGGTGGGGTGGGATTATGTGTGGTAATGTGGTGGAGGGGCAAGATTATATGTGGTAATGTGGTGGGGGCGGGATTATGTGTGGTGATGGGGTGGGGCAGAGCTACTGTGCAGAGGGCGGGATTATCTGTGGTAATGTGGTGGGGGGTGGGATTATGTGTGGTGTTGTGGTGGGGGGCGGGATTATGTGTGGTCATGTGGGGGGCGGGATTATGTGTGGTCATGTGGTGGGGGTGGGATTACATGTGGTAATGTGGTGGGGGGGCGGGATTATGTGTGGTAATGTGGGGGTGGGATTATGTGTGATAATGTGGTGGGGGGTGGGATTATGTATGATAATGTGGTGGGGGGGCCAGATTATGTGGTAATGTGGTGGGGGGCGGGATTATGTGTGGTAATGTGGTGGGGGGTGGGATTGTGTGTGGTAATGTGGTGGGGAACGGGATTATGTGTGGTAATGTGGTGGGGGGGCGGGATTATGTGTGGTAATGTGGTGGGGGGGCGGGATTATGTGTGGTAATGTGGTGGGGGAATATGTGTGGTAATGTGGTGGGGGGGGCGGGATTATGTGTGGTAATGTGGTGGGGGCGGTATTATGTGTGGTAATGTGGTAGGGGGCAGGATAATGTGTGGTAATGGGGGGTGGGATTGTGTGTGGTAATGTGGTGGGGGGGTGGGATTGTGTGTGATAATGTGGGGAACGGGATTATGTGTGGTAATGTGGTGGGGGGGCGGGATTATGTGTGGTAATGTGGTGGGGACTGGGATTATGTGTGGTAATGTGGTGGGGGGGCGGGATTATGTGTGGTAATGTGGTGGGGGAATATGTGTGGTAATGTGGTGGGGGGGCGGGATTATGTGTGGTAATGTAATGGGGGGGCGGTATTATGTGTGGTAATGTGGTAGGGGGCAGGATTATGTGTGGTAATGGGGGGCGGGATTGTGTGTGGTAATGTGGTGGGGGGTGGGATTGTGTGTGGTAATGTGGTGGGGAACGGGATTATGTGTGGTAATGTGGTGGGGGGGCGGGATTGTGTGTGGTAATGTGGTGGGGGGGCGGTATTATGTGTGGTAATGTGGTAGGGGGCAGGATTATGTGTGGTAATGGGGGCGGGATTGTGTGTGGTAATGTGGTGGGGGTGGGATTGTGTGTGGTAATGTGGTGGGGAACGGGATTATGTGTGGTAATGTGGTGGGGGGGCGGGATTGTGTGGTAATGTGGTGGGGGGATTATGTGTGGTAATGTGGTGGAGGGACGGGATTATGTGTGGTTATGTGGTGGGGGGCGGGATTATGTGTGGTAATGTGGTGGGGGCGGGATTATGTGTGGTAATGTGCTGGGGGGCAGGATTATTTGTGGTAATGTGGTGGGGGGATTATGTGTGGTAATGTGGTGGGGGGCGGGATTGTGTGTGGTAATGTGGTGGGGGGGCGGGATTATGTGTGGTAATGTGGTGGGGGGCGGGATTATGTGTTGTAATTTGGTGGGGGGGCGGGATTATGTCTGGTAATGTAGTGGGGGGGCGGGATTATGTGTGGTAATGTGCTGGGGACGGGATTATGTGTGGTAATGTGGTGAAGGGGCGGGATTATGTGTGGTAATGTGGTGGGGGAATATGTGTGGTAATGTGGTGGGGGGGCGGGATTATGTGTGGTAATGTGGGGGAATATGTGTGGTAATGTGGTGGGGGGGCGGGATTGTGTGTGGTAATGTAATGGGGGGGCGGTATTATGTGTGGTAATGTGGTAGGGGGCAGTATTATGTGTGGTAATGGGGGGCGGGATTGTGTGTGGTAATGTGGTGGGGGGGTGGGATTGTGTGTGGTAATGTGGTGGGGGGGCGGGATTATGTGTGGTAATGTGGTGGGGGGGCGGGATTGTGTGGTAATGTGTTGGGGGATTATGTGTGGTAATGTGGTGGGGGGGCAGGATTATGTGTGGTTATGTGGTGGGGGGTGGGATTATGTGTGGTAATGTGGTGGGGGCGGGATTATGTGTGGTAATGTGCTGGGGGGCAGGATTATGTGTGGTAATGTGGTGGGGGGATTATGTGTGGTAATGTGGTGGGGGGGCGGGATTGTGTGTGGTAATGTGGTGGGGGGGCGGGATTATGTGTGGTAATGTGGTGGGGGGCGGGATTATGTGTGGTAATTTGGTGGGGGGCGGGATTATGTGTGGTAATGTAGTGGGGGGGCGGGATTATGTGTGGTAATGTGCTGCGGACAGGATTATGTGTGGTAATGTGGTGAAGGGGCGGGATTATGTGTGGTAATGTGGTGGGGGAATATGTGTGGTAATGTGGTGAGGGGGCCGGATTATGTGTGGTAATGTGGTGGGGGCAGGATTATGTGTGGTAATGGGGGGCGGGATTGTGTGTGGTAATGTGGTGGGGTGTGGGATTGTGTGCGGTAATGTGGTGGGGAACGGGATTATGTGTGGTAATGTGGTGGGGGGGCGGGATTATGTGTGGTAATGTGGTGGGGGGCGGGATTGTGTGGTAATGTGGTGGGGGGATTATGTGTGGTAATGTGGTGGGGGGGCGGGATTATGTGTGGTTATGTGGTGGGGGGCGGGATTATGTGTGGTAATGTGGTGGGGGCGGGTTTATGTGTGGTAATGTGCTGGGGGGGCAGGATTATGTGTGGTAATGTGGTGGGGGGATTATGTGTGGTAATGTGGTGGGGGGCGGGATTGTGTGTGGTAATGTGGTGGGGGGGCGGGATTATGTGTGGTAATGTGGTGGGGGGCGGGATTATGTGTGGTAATTTGGTGGGGGGGCGGGATTATGTGTGGTAATGTAGTGGGGGGGCGGGATTATGTGTGGTAATGTGGTGGGGGAATATGTGTGGTAATGTGGTGGGGGGGCGGGATTATGTGTGGTAATGTGGTGGGGGAATATGTGTGGTAATGTGGTGGGGGGGCGGGATTATGTGTGGTAATGTAATGGGGGGGCGGTATTATGTGTGGTAATGTGATAGGGGGCAGGATTATGTGTGGTAATGGGGGGCGGGATTGTGTGTGGTAATGTGGTGGGGAACGGGACTATGTGTGGTAATGTGCTGGGGGGCAGGATTATGTGTGGTAATGTGGTGGGGGGATTATGTGTGGTAATGTGGTGGGGGGGCGGGATTGTGTGTGGTAATGTGGTGGGGGGCGGGATTATGTGTGGTAATTTGGTGGGGGGGCAGGATTATGTGTGGTAATGTAGTGGGGGTCGGGATTATGTGTGGTAATGTGGTGAAGGGGCGGGATTATATGTGGTAATGTGGTGGGGGCGGGATTATGTGTGGTAATTTGGTGGGGGGGCGGGATTATGTGTGGTAATGTGTTAGGGGGTCGGGATTATGTGTGGTAATGTGGTGAAGGGGCGGGATTATGTGTGGTAATGTGGTGGGGGGCGGGATTATGTGTGGTAATGTGGTGGGGGGATTATGTGTGGTAATGTGGTGGGGGGCGGGATTGTGTGTGGTAATGTGGTGGGGGGGCGGGATTATGTGTGGTAATGTGGTGGGGGGCGGGATTATGTGTGGTAATTTGGTGGGGGGGCGGGATTATGTGTGGTAATGTAGTGGGGGGGCGGGATTATGTGTGGTAATGTGGTGGGGGAATATGTGTGGTAATGTGGTGGGGGGGCGGGATTATGTGTGGTAATGTGGTGGGGGAATATGTGTGGTAATGTGGTGGGGGGGCGGGATTATGTGTGGTAATGTAATGGGGGGGCGGTATTATGTGTGGTAATGTGATAGGGGGCAGGATTATGTGTGGTAATGGGGGGCGGGATTGTGTGTGGTAATGTGGTGGGGAACGGGACTATGTGTGGTAATGTGCTGGGGGGCAGGATTATGTGTGGTAATGTGGTGGGGGGATTATGTGTGGTAATGTGGTGGGGGGGCGGGATTGTGTGTGGTAATGTGGTGGGGGGCGGGATTATGTGTGGTAATTTGGTGGGGGGGCAGGATTATGTGTGGTAATGTAGTGGGGGTCGGGATTATGTGTGGTAATGTGGTGAAGGGGCGGGATTATATGTGGTAATGTGGTGGGGGGCGGGATTATGTGTGGTAATTTGGTGGGGGGGCGGGATTATGTGTGGTAATGTGTTAGGGGGTCGGGATTATGTGTGGTAATGTGGTGAAGGGGCGGGATTATGTGTGGTAATGTGGTGGGGGGCGGGATTATGTGTGGTTATGTGCTGGGGGGCGGGATTATGTGTGGTAATGTGGTGGGGGTGGGATTGTGTGGTAATGTACTGGGGGGTAAGATTATGTGGCAATGTGGTGGGGGCGGGATTATGTGTAGTAATGTGGTGGGGGCGGGATTATGTGTAGTAATGTGGTGGGGGGGCGGGATTATGTGTGATAATGTGTTGGGGGGCGGGATTATGTGTGGTAATGTGGTGGGGGGCGGGATTATGTGTGGTAATGTGGTGGGGGGCGGGATTATGTGTAGTAATGTGGTGGGGGCGGGATTATGTGTAGTAATGTCGTGGGGGGCAGGATTATGTGTGGTAATGTGGTGGGGGGTGGGATTATGTGTGGTAATGTGGTGGGGGGAGGGATTATGTGTGGTAATGTGGTGGGGGGCGGGATTATGTGTGGTAATGTGGTGGGGGGTGGGATTATGTGTAGTAATGTGGTGGGGGCGGGATTATGTGTGGTAATGTGGTGAGGGGTGGGATTATGTGTGGTAATGTGGTGGGGGGTGGGATTATGTGTAGTAATGTGGTGGGGGCGGGATTATGTGTAGTAATGTGGTGGGGGGCGGGATTATGTGTGGTAATGTGGTGGGGGGCGGGATTATGTGTGGTAATGTGGTGGGGGGCGGGATTGTGTGTGGTAATGTGGGGGGCGGGATTGTGTGTGGTAATGTGGTGGGGGCGGGATTATGTGTGGTAATGTGGTGGGGGGTGGGATTATGTGTAGTGATGTGGTGGGGGGGCGGTATTATGTGTGGTAATGTGGTGGGGGGCGGGATTGTGTGTGGTAATGTGGGGGGCGGGATTGTGTGTGGTAATGTGGTGGGGGCGGGATTGTGTGTGGTAATGTGGTGGGGGGCGGGATTATGTGTAGTGATGTGGTGGGGGGGCGGGATTGTGTGTGGTAATGTGGTGGGGGCGGGATTGTGTGTAATAATAGGGTGGAGGGCGGGATTATACGTGGTGATGTGTGGGGGGCGGAGCTACTGTGCAGGGGGCAGGATTAGCGAGTAATCACGATGCCTCTTATATATATAGATTATGCTTCCTATCTAGAGTTTTTGTCACCTGAGCTGAATGATTTACGGCTACTAGCCAGGCTGAGTACATGTGGGGGTTGCCTGGTTGCTAGGGAATTCCCACATGTGTTCAGCCTGTCTAGCAGCCATAAATCATTCAGCTGAGGTGACGAAAACTAAATCTCCGAGCAGTTACAAATACTCGGGAGAGCACCCGTGCGTGCTCCGGAAAACCCGAGCAATGAGTGTACTCGCTCACCACTAATCTGAATTCATCATCTATTCTGGATGTATTTCTCTAGTCTGTCGATCAGGTGAAGGAAGGCTATAAGAATGTACAGAGACTCTTCCTTCCACTCCTGCAGAATCCTAGACTCTGCATTTTGTTCCTTGAGAGAAGTCTCCTTCAGTGGTCACTAACTGACATCCATCCAACTCCTGAGCATGCCAAACTACTGCCTCGTATAGACCACGTTTCCCTGAAAATGAGACCTACTCTGAAAAAAAGCCCTAGCATGATTTTCCAGGATTTTTGGAGTATGCTTGACAAATAACCCCTACTACAAAATTTTTCTCTAGCTACAGTCAGGGCCGGTGTTAGGGCTGGGGGACAAACTGGGCAATTTCTCAGGGTTCCCACTATCTTATGGGCCCGCAGCATTTCTATTCCGAGGTTAAGACCATGATGTCACTAAAGGTCCTTTAACTCTGGAGTCTGGAGGAAAGGTAGAAGAGACAGGCTGGTATGCAGGGCTTGTGTTAGTAGGAAGGGAGAAACTGGGCAATATTTAAGGGTTCTTAGGGGCCCCCAGCATTGTGTATGTACAGAGTGTGTGTGTATTTACATGTGTATGTGCAGTGTATGTTTCATAACATGATTATATTTGAATAACTGTTGATTTTTTTCAAGAATTAAAAATTGCACATTTTTACACCATCGTATGGGGTTGAAGGAACATGTCACTGTATAACAGAGATGTGATAATACCATTTGAATCATAGCTGGAGATTGCAAGTGGCGGACGTTGGGCATTCATTGAAGAAATTAGGTAAAATGGTGAAATGGTCACTTTAATGATAAAAAAAATTAGCTTAAGACCTTCACCAACTCGTGTCCACCTGCATTCTGTCCACTATCCTATGTAGTGGGCCACTTTAAAAGAGACATCCAGACCCAAAGACGCAAAGGCCATGGAGTTGGAGAGGATCCAAGAGGTCTGGACTTCCTCCAGAACATTTGCCGACGAAGCACTTAGCGTACAGTAGAGACTTTTTCATCATTAGTACTGGAAAGTTATTAGGTCCATAATAGTATAAACAACATTTTCAGCAAAAAAATATTGACTAGTGGATGCAATCAGCCTCTAGATATAGAGAATTTATGTAGTAAAAGTTACTGTTAAATGCTTTTCCTCAGAAGCAAAAGAGCAAAATCGACCAGCACAACCCAAGAGAACGATCTTACTTCCATTATTCAGAGGATTTTTGTCCCTAAGAAGAAGGACACTTAAAAGTGAAGATTCATAAATATGTGAATGCATTGATATAATTTGTGATTTTTCCTGCAGATGGATTCAGACTGCTTGTAGTCTATAGATGCCTGCAGTACATATTCTGAATCCTGCTGATAGATCTAAAGGGGAAGTGTTTGGATTTTACCTGCAAAGTTGTAGTGTATTTGGATTTGATTCTGAAGAGTCACATATTTATGCACAATACAGCCCAGAAATAATGCCATAGATAAGACAGGTGACATGAAGTAGAACTATCATTATGTGAGAGTGATAAACAGTTCTGGCCAAAAATATTGGACCAGTTCATAGATAAGGAGTGTGAATGTTTTATTGTCCACTGATTGGCAGACAACTTATGGACACACGCTACTACAAAAAATTGGAGTCGGATCCTACACAGGACTATTACAAGTAGCTAAACAAGTTGGTGTCTTGTCTGCCTGATGAATCCACAAGAGCCGATGACCTGATACCAGAAAGTCAAAGAATAGGGATATTCTACATGCTTCCCAAAATCCACAAATCTGGAAATCCAGGAAGACCAATTATTTCATGTGTGGGCACCCTTACTGAGCAGGTATCTGGATGGGTAGAGGGTATTCTTAAACCACTGGTAATGTAGACACCCATCTACATTCAGGACACAACTGACCTATTGAATAAACTATCAGCAATAGGTCCTCTACCAGAAGAAACCATCTTGGCCACCATGGATGTGGAATCTTTGTACTCTATTATCCCACACCAGGATGGACTAAATGCCTGCAAATTCTTCCTGGAAAACACAGGGACTGATGCTGATTCTGTGGTGAGACTTATAAAATTGGTCCTCACCCGCAATTATTTTGAATTTGACAACAAGATATATCTACAGGAGACTGGCACAGCAATGGAAAGTAAAATGGCCCCACAGTATGCAAATCTTTTCATGGCCAAGCCTGAAAGCGACTTTTTGTCCTCATGTCCGAGATGCGAACTCTGCTTCAGGAAAATGGCCGCCGAGATCTCCATCTGCGCACGCGCGGCATCCCGCGGCCATTTTCCTGAAGCTGCGGCCAGCAGAGCGCCGCTACTGCGCACGCGCGGCCAAAGGAAGATGGCCGCCCCCACCGATCACCAATGAAATAGTACACATCGCGCTCTTTTAACTCCCCTGTGCAGTGGATTCGGGACCTTGGGCATGCGCAAACCACTACGCCACCAACGGAAAACTAAGCAAGATCTGGGGGAAGACACCATGCCCTTTTGACCAGACCAGCCTGATTGACAGGCGAAAACGGCTACTTTGGTAAGGTATTTTGGCAGCATAGGTGGGGAATCGGGGTCCACAAAATACACTGTTGTAATGCACAGCTCAGGCCCTATTTAACAGTATTTTTATCTCATACTGAAAAAACGGGGTGACAGGTGCCCTTTAACATTCTTAGAACCCGGAAGATACGAGACAACAAAATCAAAATGGAAGAAAAACAGGGACCATCGGGCCTGTCTAGGATTCAGCCGTTTGGCAGACTCGAGGTAAATCAGATTCTTATGATCGGTCAAGACCACAATACGGTGCTTGGCCCCCTCAAGCCAATGTCGCCACTCCTCAAATGCCCACTTCATAGCCAACAACTCACGATTGCCGACATCATAATTGCGTTACGCAGGCGAAAACTTTCGAGAAAAGAAGGCACACGGTTTCATTAAGGAACCATCAGAATTCCTCTGAGACAAAACGGCCCCTGCCCCAATCTCAGAAGCGTCAACCTCAACCTGAAAAGGAAGAGAAACATCCGGCTGACGCAACACAGGGGCAGAAGTAAATCGGCGCTTAAGCTCCTGAAAGGCAGAAACAGCCTCAGAGGACCAATTATCTACATCAGCGCCCTTCCTCGTCAAATCGGTCAGGGGTTTAACCACACTGGAGAAGTTGGCAATGAAACGGCGATAAAAATTAGCAAAGCCCAAAAATTTCTGAAGGCTCTTCACGGATGTGGGCTGGATCCAATCATGAATGGCCTGAACCTTAACCGGATCCATCTCTATAGATGATGGAGAAAAAATGAAGCCCAAAAAAGAAACCTTCTGTACTCTAAAGAGGCACTTAGACCCCTTCACAAACAAGGCATTATCACGAAGGACCCGAAATACCATCCTGACTTGTTTCACATGAGACTCCCAATCATCTGAAAAAATCAAAATATCATCCAAATATACAATCATGAATTTATCAAGATAATTCCGAAAAATATCATGCATGAAGGACTGAAACACAGATGGGGCATTAGAGAGTCCGAATGGCATCACAAGATATTCAAAATGGCCCTCGGGCGTATTAAACGCAGTTTTCCATTCGTCACCCTGCTTAATACGAACAAGATTATATGCCCCTCGAAGGTCAATCTTAGTAAACCAACTAGCCCCCTTAATCCTGGCAAAGAAATCAGAAAGCAAAGGCAAAGGGTATTGGAATTTGACCGTGATCTTATTCAAGAGGCGATAATCAATACAGGGTCTCAAGGAGCCATCCTTCTTGGCAACAAAAAAAAAAACCTGCTCCCAATGGAGAAGAAGATGGCCGAATATGCCCCTTCTCCAAAGACTCCTTTACATAGCTCCGCATGGCGGCATGTTCAGGCACAGACAGGTTGAAAAATCGGCCCTTAGGAAACTTAGAGCCTGGAATCAAGTCAATAGCACAATCACAGTCCCTATGCGGTGGAAGGGAACTGGACTTGTGCTCATCGAAAACATCCTGGAAATCTGACAGAAACTCAGGAATTTCAGAAGAGGGGGAGGAGGAAATTGACATCAGAGGAACGTCATCATGAACCCCCTGACAACCCCAACTATTCACAGACATAGATTTCCAATCCAACACCGGATTATGTACCTGTAACCATGGAAACCCCAGCACAATAGCATCATGCAAATTATGCAACACCAGGAAACGACAATCTTCCTGATGGGCTGGCGCCATGCACATGGTTAACTGTGTCCAAAACTGAGGTTTATTTTTAGCCAATGGTGTAGCATCAATACCCCTCAAAGGGATAGGACTCCGCAAAGGCTGTAAGGGAAAACCACAACGTCTGGCAAATTCTAAGTCCATCAAATTTAAAGCGGCGCCTGAATCCACAAATGCCATGACAGAGAATGACGATAATGAGCAGATCAGGGTCACAGATAACAGAAATTTAGGTTGTACAGTACTGATGGTAACGGAATTAGCGATTCTCTTGGCACGCTTAGGTGTTATGGTTCTCAATGGCAAGAGAACATAGCCCAGCAAACATACGAACTAGCTCTTGGAAGGATGGAAACTAAACTGACCATGAACTAAACCTGCCGCACAACTAACAGTAGCCGGGTAGCGTAGCCTGCGTTTTATCCCTAGACGCCCAGCGCCGGCCGGAGGACTAACTAATCCTGGCAGAGGAAAATATAGTCCTGGCTCACCTCTAGAGAAATTTCCCCGAAAGGCAGACAGAGGCCCCCACAAATATTGGCGGTGATTTTAGATGAAATGACAAACGTAGTATGAAAATAGGTTTAGCAAAATTGAGGTCCGCTTACTAGATAGCAGGAAGACAGAAAGGGCACTTTCATGGTCAGCTGAAAACCCTATCAAAATACCATCCTGAAATTACTTTAAGACTCTAGTATTAACTCATAACATCAGAGTGGCAATTTCAGATCACAAGAGCTTTCCAGACACAGAAACGAAACTACAGCTGTGAACTGGAACAAAATGCAAAAACAAACAAGGACAAAGTCCAACTTAGCTGGGAGTTGTCTAGCAGCAGGAACATGCACAGAAAGGCTTCTGATTACAATGTTGACCGGCATGGAAGTGACAGAGGAGCAAGGCTAAATAGCGACTCCCACATCCTGATGGAAACAGGTGAAGAGAGAGGATGATGCACACCAGTTCAATTCCACCAGTGGCCACCGGGGGAGCCCAAAATCCAATTTCACAACAGTACCCCCCCCTCAAGGAGGGGGCACCGAACCCTCACCAGAACCACCAGGGCGATCAGGATGAGCCCTATGAAAGGCACGGACCAAATCGGAGGCATGAACATCAGAGGCAGTCACCCAAGAATTATCCTCCTGACCGTATCCCTTCCATTTGACCAGATACTGGAGTTTCCGTCTGGAAACACGGGAGTCCAAGATTTTTTCCACAACGTACTCCAACTCGCCCTCAACCAACACCGGAGCAGGAGGCTCAACGGAAGGCACAACCGGTACCTCATACCTGCGCAATAATGACCGATGAAAAACATTATGAATAGAAAAAGATGCAGGGAGGTCCAAACGGAAGGACACAGGGTTAAGAATCTCCAATATCTTGTACGGGCCGATGAACCGAGGCTTAAACTTGGGAGAAGAAACCCTCATAGGGACAAAACGAGAAGACAACCACACCAAGTCCCCAACACAAAGCCGAGGACCAACCCGACGCCGGCGGTTGGCAAAAAGCTGAGTCTTCTCCTGGGACAACTTCAAATTGTCCACTACCTGCCCCCAAATCTGATGCAACCTCTCCACCACAGCATCCACTCCAGGACAATCCGAAGATTCCACCTGACCAGAAGAAAATCGAGGATGAAACCCCGAATTACAGAAAAAGGGAGACACCAAGGTGGCAGAACTGGCCCGATTATTGAGGGCAAACTCCGCTAAAGGCAAAAAAGCAACCCAATCATCCTGATCTGCAGACACAAAACACCTCAAATATGTCTCCAAGGTCTGATTCGTCCGCTCGGTCTGGCCATTAGTCTGAGGATGGAAAGCAGACGAGAAAGACAAATCTATGCCCATCCTAGCACAGAATGCTCGCCAAAATCTAGACACGAATTGGGTACCTCTGTCAGAAACGATATTCTCCGGAATACCATGCAAACGGACCACATTTTGAAAAAACAGAGGAACCAACTCGGAAGAAGAAGGCAACTTAGGCAGGGGAACCAAATGGACCATCTTAGAGAAACGATCACACACCACCCAGATGACAGACATCTTCTGAGAAACAGGAAGATCCGAAATAAAATCCATCGAGATGTGCGTCCAGGGCCTCTTCGGGATAGGCAAGGGCAACAACAATCCACTAGCCCGAGAACAACAAGGCTTGGCCCGAGCACAAACGTCACAAGACTGCACGAAGCCTCGCACATCTCGAGACAGGGAAGGCCACCAGAAGGACCTTGCCACCAAATCCCTGGTACCAAAGATTCCAGGATGACCTGCCAACGCAGAAGAATGAACCTCAGAAATGACTTTACTGGTCCAATCATCAGGAACAAACAGTCTACCAGGTGGGCAACGATCAGGTCTATCCGCCTGAAACTCCTGCAAGGCCCGCCGCAGGTCTGGAGAAACGGCAGACAATATCACTCCATCCTTAAGGATACCTGTAGGTTCAGAATTACCAGGGGAGTCAGGCTCAAAACTCCTAGAAAGGGCATCCGCCTTAACATTCTTAGAACCCGGCAGGTAGGACACCACAAAATTAAACCGAGAGAAAAACAACGACCAGCGCGCCTGTCTAGGATTCAGGCGTCTGGCGGACTCAAGATAAATTAGATTTTTGTGGTCAGTCAATACCACCACCTGATGTCTAGCCCCCTCAAGCCAATGACGCCACTCCTCAAAAGCCCACTTCATGGCCAAA
The DNA here is from genome assembly GCF_051348905.1 of Ranitomeya variabilis. Taxonomy (NCBI): domain Eukaryota; kingdom Metazoa; phylum Chordata; class Amphibia; order Anura; family Dendrobatidae; genus Ranitomeya; species Ranitomeya variabilis. The sequence goes on from NC_135235.1 coordinate 59,788,476, forward strand.
AGCTCCCGATTCCCAACATCATAATTCCGCTCGGCGGGCGAAAATTTACGCGAGAAAAAAGCACAAGGTCTCATCACGGAGCAATCGGAACTTCTCTGCGACAAAACCGCCCCAGCTCCGATTTCAGAAGCGTCGACCTCAACCTGAAAAGGAAGAGCAACATCAGGCTGACGCAACACAGGGGCGGAAGAAAAGCGGCGCTTAAGCTCCCGAAAGGCCTCCACAGCAGCAGGGGACCAATCAGCAACATCAGCACCCTTCTTAGTCAAATCAGTCAATGGTTTAACAACATCAGAAAAACCAGCAATAAATCGACGATAAAAGTTAGCAAAGCCCAAAAATTTCTGAAGACTCTTAAGAGAAGAGGGTTGCGTCCAATCACAAATAGCCTGAACCTTGACAGGATCCATCTCGATGGAAGAGGGGGAAAAAATATATCCCAAAAAGGAAATCTTTTGAACCCCAAAAACGCACTTAGAACCCTTCACACACAAGGAATTAGACCGCAAAACCTGAAAAACCCTCCTGACCTGCTGGACATGAGAGTCCCAGTCATCCGAAAAAATCAAAATATCATCCAGATACACAATCATAAATTTATCCAAATAATCACGGAAAATGTCATGCATAAAGGACTGAAAGACTGAAGGGGCATTTGAAAGACCAAAAGGCATCACCAAATACTCAAAGTGGCCCTCGGGCGTATTAAATGCGGTTTTCCACTCATCCCCCTGCTTAATTCGCACCAAATTATACGCCCCACGAAGATCTATCTTAGAGAACCACTTGGCCCCCTTTATGCGAGCAAACAAATCAGTCAGCAGTGGCAACGGATATTGATATTTAACCGTGATTTTATTCAAAAGCCGATAATCAATGCACGGCCTCAAAGAGCCATCTTTCTTAGCCACAAAGAAAAAACCGGCTCCTAAGGGAGATGACGAAGGACGAATATGTCCCTTTTCCAAGGACTCCTTTATATATTCTCGCATAGCAGCATGTTCAGGCACAGACAGATTAAATAAACGACCCTTAGGGTATTTACTACCCGGAATCAAATCTATGGCACAATCGCACTCCCGGTGCGGAGGTAATGAACCAAGCTTAGGTTCTTCAAAAACGTCACGATATTCAGTCAAGAATTCAGGAATCTCAGAGGGAATAGATGATAAAATGGAAACCACAGGTACGTCCCCATGCGTCCCCTTACATCCCCAGCTTAACACAGACATAGCTTTCCAGTCAAGGACTGGGTTATGAGATTGCAGCCATGGCAATCCAAGCACCAACACATCATGTAGGTTATACAGCACAAGAAAGCGAATAATCTCCTGGTGATCCGGATTAATCCGCATAGTTACTTGTGTCCAGTATTGTGGTTTATTGCTAGCCAATGGGGTGGAGTCAATCCCCTTCAGGGGTATAGGAGTTTCAAGAGGCTCCAAATCATACCCACAGCGTTTGGCAAAGGACCAATCCATAAGACTCAAAGCGGCGCCAGAGTCGACATAGGCATCCGCGGTAATAGATGATAAAGAACAAATCAGGGTCACAGATAGAATAAACTTAGACTGTAAAGTGCCAATTGAAACAGACTTATCAAGCTTCTTAGTACGCTTAGAGCATGCTGATATAACATGAGTTGAATCACCGCAATAGAAGCACAACCCATTTTTTCGTCTAAAATTCTGCCGTTCACTTCTGGACAGAATTCTATCACATTGCATATTCTCTGGCGTCTTCTCAGTAGACACCGCCAAATGGTGCACAGGTTTGCGCTCCCGCAGACGCCTATCGATCTGGATAGCCATTGTCATGGACTCATTCAGACCCGCAGGCACAGGGAACCCCACCATAACATCCTTAATGGCATCAGAGAGACCCTCTCTGAAATTCGCCGCCAGGGCGCACTCATTCCACTGAGTAAGCACAGCCCATTTACGGAATTTCTGGCAGTATATTTCAGCTTCGTCTTGCCCCTGAGATAGGGACATCAAGGCCTTTTCCGCCTGAAGTTCTAACTGAGGTTCCTCATAAAGCAACCCCAAGGCCAGAAAAAACGCATCCACATTGAGCAACGCAGGATCCCCTGGAGCCAATGCAAAAGCCCAATCCTGAGGGTCGCCCCAGAGCAAAGAAATCACAATCCTGACCTGCTGAGCAGGATCTCCAGCAGAGCGAGATTTCAGGGACAAAAACAACTTGCAATTATTTTTGAAATTTTGAAAGCAAGATCTATTCCCCGAGAAAAATTCAGGCAAAGGAATTCTAGGTTCAGATATAGGAACATGAACAACAAAATCTTGTAAGTTTTGAACTTTCGTGGTGAGATTATTCAAACCTGCAGCTAAACTCTGAATATCCATTTTAAACAGGTGAACACAGAGCCATTCCAGGATTAGAAGGAGAGAGAGAGAGAAAGGCTGCAATATAGGCAGACTTGCAAGAGATTCAATTACAAGCACACTCAGAACTGAGGAAAAAAAAAAAAAATAAATCTTCAGCAGACTTCTCTTTTCTCTCCTTTCTCTGTCAATTAATTTAACCCTTTTTGGCCGGTCAAACTGTTATGGTTCTCAATGGCAAGAGAACATAGCCCAGCAAACATACGAACTAGCTCTTGGAAGGATGGAAACTAAACTGACCATGAACTAAACCTGCCGCACAACTAACAGTAGCCGGGTAGCGTAGCCTGCGTTTTATCCCTAGACGCCCAGCGCCGGCCGGAGGACTAACTAATCCTGGCAGAGGAAAATATAGTCCTGGCTCACCTCTAGAGAAATTTCCCCGAAAGGCAGACAGAGGCCCCCACAAATATTGGCGGTGATTTTAGATGAAATGACAAACGTAGTATGAAAATAGGTTTAGCAAAATTGAGGTCCGCTTACTAGATAGCAGGAAGACAGAAAGGGCACTTTCATGGTCAGCTGAAAACCCTATCAAAATACCATCCTGAAATTACTTTAAGACTCTAGTATTAACTCATAACATCAGAGTGGCAATTTCAGATCACAAGAGCTTTCCAGACACAGAAACGAAACTACAGCTGTGAACTGGAACAAAATGCAAAAACAAACAAGGACAAAGTCCAACTTAGCTGGGAGTTGTCTAGCAGCAGGAACATGCACAGAAAGGCTTCTGATTACAATGTTGACCGGCATGGAAGTGACAGAGGAGCAAGGCTAAATAGCGACTCCCACATCCTGATGGAAACAGGTGAACAGAGAGGATGATGCACACCAGTTCAATTCCACCAGTGGCCACCGGGGGAGCCCAAAATCCAATTTCACAACACTTAGGGCAATCAGAAATAACATGAGCAGAATCGCCGCAGTAAAAGCACAACCTATTCTGACGTCTGAATCCTTGGCGTTCAGCTCTAGACACAATCCTATCACACTGCATAGGCTCAGGACTCCGCTCGGAAGACAATGCCATAGTGTGCACAACTCTGCGCTCACGCAAGCGCCGATCAATTTGAATGGCCAGAGACATAGAATCACTCAGACCTGCAGGCGTGGGGAAGCCCACCATAACATCTTTAACAGATTCAGAAAGACCCCTTCTGAAAATTGCCGCCAAAGCATCCTCATTCCATTTAGTCAGCACAGACCATTTTCTAAATTTCTGGCAATATGATTCTGCCGCTTCTTGACCCTGACACAGGGCCAACAAGGTTTTCTCAGCATGATCCACAGAATTAGGTTCATCATACAATAACCCAAGCGCCTGAAAAAAGGTGTCTACATTAAGCAAGGCCGGATTCCCAGATTCCAGGGAAAATGCCCAATCCTGCGGGTCGCCACGCAACAGAGAAATGACAATTTTTACCTGCTGGATGGGATCACCAGAGGAACAGGGCTTCAGAGCAAAAAACAGTTTACAGTTATTTTTAAAGCTCAAAAATTTGGACCTGTCCCCAAAAAACAGATCGGGGGTAGGAATTCTAGGCTCTAAAACAGGAGTCTGCACGATATAATCAGAAATACCCTGTACTCTAGCAGCAAGTTGATCCACCCGAGAAGCAAGTCCCTGAACATCCATGTCAGCGCCTAACTCTTGAGCCACCCAGAGGTGAAGAGGGTAAAAAAACACAACAGAGTACAGAAAAAAAAATGGCTCAGCACTTTCTTTCCCTTCTTTTGAGATGCGGTTAAGTCATTGTAGGCCAGTTGTACTGTTATGATCTGGTGGCCTAGGAGCAGCATGGACGAGCTCTGGAGTAGGTGGCCTCTATACTGACCGCAGACCCTGAACTTAACACCGCAACTATAAGTAGCCGTGGGATGTTCCTGTCACTCCCTCGACACCTCGTCACGACCGGAGGACTAATTACCCCTAAAGAAAGAAACAGGAAAACTATCTTGCCTCAGAGAAAATCCCCAAAGGAAAGACAGCCCCCCACAAATATTGACTGTGAGAGGAGAGGGAAATTACAAACGCAGACTGAAACAGAATTTAGCAAAGGAGGCCACGCTACCTAGAAAGAAAAGACAGGACAGAGTAGTGTGCGGTCAGTATTAAAATACTACAAAAATCCACCACAGAGAATACAAAAATCTCCACACCTAACTAAAGGCATGGAGGGTAACTCTGCGACTCCAGAGCTTCCAGCTAGGCTGAATAAATCCTTACACAGACAAAGCTGGACAAGAAAAAACATAGCAATTCACTGAACTATAAAGTCCACCGCATGTGGACTGCAAAAACAAAGCCAGGACTTATCTTTGATGATTTGGACAATCCAGCAGGAGAAACCAAGCAGAGATGTGAATCCTCCAGAAAAACAATGGACAACTGGCACTCACCAAAGGGTGAAGCCAGACCAAATAGCCCCGTCCAAAGTGGAAGCACCTGATGACTGCTGTGAAGGAGAAACAGCAGCACTACCACTTATAACCACCGGAGGGAGCCCAAGAGCAGAACCCACAACAGAATTCACAACACATGTCCCATCAGGCCTCTGGCCTACTACCACTACATTGATGATATTTTAATCATCTGGACGGAGTCTGAGCCACAGCTAAAGACGTTCCATGAACAGTTTAATCAATTTCATCCAACCATCAACTTAATACTCAACTACTCCTTTTGGACACCATCATTAAGCTGCAGAACAATAAAATAGAGACATCCCTGTATCAGAAGCCAATTGACCGCTCAACATACTGTAAATGGGACAGTTTCCATCCAAAACACATAAATAACTCTAGTGTCTACAGCCAAGCCATGAGATACAATCGTATATGTTCCAACCCCATGGATAGAGATGAACACCTTGGTTGCCTCAGAAAGACCTTTTTGGAATCAGGGCTACCATCCAAGAACAAATCAAAATCAAATTACAAGAGCAACTAGAATATCAAGGAATCACCTGCTACATTATAAAGATAAAGAAGAAAATAACCGGGTACCTCTAGTAGTTACATACAATCCAAATCTGGAGGTGCTAAGGGGAGCTGCACGGAAATTACAACCTTTACTACAAAAAGATGCTCGCTTACAATCCATTTTTCCAGACCCCCCACTACTGTGTTTTAGGCAGCCCCCAAATCTGAGAAGTATCATTGTCAGAAGCTCCATGTCCTCTCAAACAGCTGCAGGAACCTTTCCTTGCAAGCAGAAAAAAATGTGAAACCTGTCCATTTATAATGACCACGGACAAGATAAAGATCCCCAATTCACATCAGGACTACAAGATTCCAGGTACTTTCAGCTGCATCACATCTAATGTGGTGTACCTAGTTATTTGTACTAAATGTCCAACTGGGGGTCTGTATGTGGGGGAGACAGGGCAAAGGCTTAGAACAAGGATGAACTCTCACCGCCATACAATAAGAGAAAAAAGAATAGATGTATCTGTGGCAAAACATTTTTGTCTCCCTGATCATAGCACCATGGACATGAAATTACTTGTATTAGAGGGTAATTTCAAATCTCAGCGAGACAGAAGAATCTGGGAATATAAGCTGACGATGACCTTTGACACACTCAATGCATGAATGAATGTGTCGCATGGATTTATGTCTTTTTACATCAATTAAGGAATTTGCTCATCAGACCATGTGGGGGCATCACAACACAGAACCAGACCCCAATCAGAGGACAATAAAACATTCACACTCCTTATCTATGAACTGTTCCAATATTTATGGACACAACTGTTTATCACTACTCTGGAACTCTCTACCCCAATACATCAGGCTGTCGCCTACCATAGAAACCTTCAAAAAGAACCTGAAGACTCACCTCTTCCGACAAGCCTACAGCCTGCAGTGATCCTCAACATACTGAACCGCCACACAACCAGCTCTACCCTCTGCTAGTGTATCCTCACCCATCCCCTGCAGACTGTGAGCCCTCGCGGGCAGGGTCCTCCCTCCTTATGTACCTTTGTGCCTTGTTTTTTGCTCATGTTTAATGTATTTGTCTATATTTACCCCGTATTCACATGTAAAGCGCCATGGAATAAATGGCGCTATAAAAATGTATAATAATAAAAATAATAATAATAATCACTCTCACATAATGGTAATTCTGCTTCACGTCACCTGTCTTATGTATGACATTATTTCTGTGCTGTGTTGTGCATAAATATTTGATTCTTCAGAATTTGTTTTAGTCTTTGCCTGATGAAGAGACGTATGTAGTCTTGAAAGCTTGCAGTTTGTTACCATCTTTTCAGTTAGCCATTAAAAGGTATCAACAACTGAGGACTCTCAATTCTAAATATTTTTGTCTCTAAGATACTTCTTTTTCACATGTAAAATCCACAAAAGTTCTATATAACAACATTCTATCTTACATAAATCAAAATAGATGTGCTACTAAAATCTCAAGGCTTAGACTCATAGCCTCAAGGGATCATATATCATCATAGAAGTGAGTTAAAAATGAGTTTCATGTTTCATTTGGACCCCGTACATTGAAATAGATTATATTAAATATAGTGTAACATTTTCAGGGCTTGTGCGTCAGGACTGATCTGTACATATGCCCCATTAGAACATATGGATGTCATCAAGTGGGGCTCGTCTGCTCAGTATCCCTGTCTATGAGCCAGAGCACCTTTAGGTTTCTTTCTCCTACTTTAACAGTTATAATTATTTAGTTTCATACAACTTCTCACCATGTGTTTTTACCATTTGCATAGACTTAAAAAACAAAATTAAATTAAATTTACTGTTGTCCTGATTATTCCTTGTAGAGTGAATTCTAGAGGAAAATGCAAGTTGATGGTGTTTATTGCCGTCCTGACTCCCCGCACAGGAAAGTGATTTACATGATGCTACAGCCTGTCACGATCATTGTTTTATTAGGAAATTAAATGCCTGTATGCACAGAGGGAGAGATGTTAATAGTTGCGACCACCCTCCAAGAGCAGTAGTCTGAAATCCCCAGCTGCTGGAGCATCTGTTACTGCGGTTATGAACTTGACCATTTTAGTAAATCTATGGTCTAAAGTTTCTGGCGCCTGAATGTATTTCCTTCTAGCACTTTACACTTGCGTCTTCGGGATAATTTTTAAAGGGAATTTGACAGTAGGATCAGTCCCCTCAAGACATTTATATGGTCATGGAAAGTTGAATAAATTGATACCTTGGTATCTGTGATCTAATGTCTTATTCCAGAGAAATCCACGTGTTTTTTTTTTACAATCCATGGGCCGGACATAACCAGCTGTATTAATAGTTTTAGGCTTAATATTCTCAGCAGTCAATCCCTTAAATCCTTAAGTTTTAAGTTAGCTCTTCAGCTCAAAGTTAGCTGAATGAAAAGTCACTTGGCAGTAGTCACACTGTGATATTTCCAGATTGAAAAAAGCATCTAGATTAAAAATTAATCCTGTACATTACATTTAAGGGATATGGTCGTGTGTGTGTGTATGTGTGTGTGGGGGTATTTCTTTTTACTTAAAAGCATGTTTGTTGAGCTGAAAACAATTTTGATATTCTGTTTCATTAAAAAAAAAAAAAAACCAGCAACATTTGGCTTTTTCAGGCTCTTTTTTACCTGCACATTGTGGCTGCAGAATGAGTTAACAAAGAATCAGTCAGTGAGCTTGTTCTGAAAGGTGAGTTTTTTCTGGCTTTTTTCTGACTCCTCTTTGCTGATTTATGTCTACAGGCCATATCAAAGTTGAGATTAAATTTGATGTAGTCATAAGACTAGCTAATAAAAAAGAGAACTTAGTTACAAAATCAGAATAGCCTGACTGATGGATTCTTAGTTAAAGAAGTTCCAACAATTTTTTTTATTTCATAAACTATCCTAATTGCTTATGTAGCGATGTGTAAGAATACTTCTATACTTACTGACTGCAGATATACAGAGTTTTCAGCACTGCTCTAGTCTTCTTTTTGCCTATGTGACCTGCAAATAGACTACACAGTTCACTCTGGGGTTTTTGTTTGAGTCGGATGATGAGTGAGCATAAAATGCTCGGAAGCTCATTACTAGAACCATGCAATTCCTAATGCTCAGATGCTCGTTTCTAGTAATGAGTATGATGGGAGTCAATGGGAAATCCAAGCATTTTTCCTGCAGACCCTACAAGGAGGTCAGGGGTGGCAGTGAAAATGTAAAAATGGATGGAAAAAATGCTGAATGGAAGAAGAACAGCATGGGGAAGACCCTTGGAAGCATCTCTGCCTCCCGGATAGCTGCTGAGAACAAAGGAGTCACACTTTTACTCCACTGTAAGGTATGACAATAAAACAATCAAAATTGACGAGAAATTGGAGTTTACAGGGAAAAAAAAGTAAAGAAAGATTCTTTCCTGTATAATGACTCGTATATAAGGCAAAATATAAAAAGGATTAAAAAATAATAATTTAAGTAAACCAAAATTGAGTTTTTATTTAGTAAATTTTTATTAAATTTGTATTCATTTGTTTATTTAAAAAATGGAAATTTCAGTATAATTTACTAAGGAAGCAAGAGCTGCCAAAAATTAGATGGAAGAACGAATCAGATACACCCTGTATTAGACATAAAGAAGGACCTCATACACATTATGTTCAAATTATCATATAATGGTACTCCTAGACTCATAAAAGCTCTGCACACTGTGCAAAGCCAGAGAAGAATTATAAGGATGGTCATCCATTTACACTTGAAGGCAACAAGTGGAGAGCATCATAACAAAATTAAGAAAGTGTAGTTGTGGAACCTCTACACTCATAAAGGCTTTGCACACAGTGCAAAGCCAGAAAATAATTATAAGGAGGGGCATCTAGTCATCCATAGACCCCTTTAAGGAAACAACTGGAGGGCCTCATTCAAATATTTTGAAAGTGTAGTTAATGTACTCCTACAATCATAAAGGCTTTACACAGAGTGCAAAGCTAGAAAAAAATGAGGAGGGTAATTCATACACTCTTGAAGACAACAAATGGGATGCCTCATAAAAAAATGAAGAAAGTGCAATTGTGACACTCCTTGATTGCCTTGTCACCCACTAAGCATGTTACACTGTATGGAATACTAATTCAATCCAGAAAAAGTGTTTGAAAGTTTTTTTCTAGTGTTATATACCATTGTAATGTAACACAAAGGACATAATACTCTATGGATGACTAATTGAATCCAGAAAATATTTTGACTCTTTTTTGGAAAGACATATACCACCGAAATGTAACACAAAACACAAAATACTCTAAGGATGACTAATTGAATCCAGAAAAAAATTTGAATGCCTTTTTGGAGTGTTATATCCCTCGAAATGTAACACAAAGCACGTAATACTCTATAGATGACAATATAGTCAATGTTTCACCCCAAATAATAAGAATGTGGTCACTTGCAGCAGCTATATATTTAGCAAAGGACTGCAAAGCCCTAAGCCCTACCTAGAGGCTCTATTCTGCCACTCTCTCTGCTCCTGAAACTGTTCCTAGGCTAAATAGCAAAAGGAAAGGATAAGCCCTTAGAAGGACTGTTAGTATGATGGATCAGCATCAGTATCAACACTAGAGGACTCTGATTAGTGAAACTGTGCATACACAGGCCTGGATAACTACTCTCTCCCACCAATCAGAACTGTCCCTGAGCTGTGCAATGGCGTCAGTGAGCGTAACGGCGCCTGTCCTTTTATAACCTCTGATGAGGTAATGTGGTCAGCCAATCACAGTAATGCCACTTCCAGGGTGGCTATGGAATTACAGTGATTGACAGGCAATCCCCGCATGCTTATTAGCTGTGTAACAGGCGCCATACATGCGGGGCGGGGATTCGAGCTTCAAATCTACGCACCAGCCAGTGCTCGTCGAGTGCAGATCTCATCCGCGCACCCAGATACTGAAGTGATGTGCAAATATCACTGAGCACGTTCGCTTGTCAAGCAAGTTTGTTGCACTGATCCTCCCAGAGCGAGCACTGTCTGAGTGCTGCCGGCGAGTGTTCGGCCATCTGCTCAGGCAATGACCGTGCACATTCTCCTCCCATTATCCTTTCTTCTGATGCTACTCATGCTCTTGTATATTAGTATAGCGAGTGGTGTATTAGTATAGTGAGTGGCGTCAGAAGAAAGAAGACAGGGAGGAGAACACTCTCGTCCGTACACACACCGCCGGTATTCACACGATGTTCTAAGAAACGAGCAGTGTCAATCACATGCGGAGGAAGGGTCCCAATATCAAAATGAGGAGGCCTAACAGTGCTCCAAACTGTTGGCCGCGCCAAGGGTGCACCGAAGCCTTGTCATTTGCATCTGAAGCTATTTTCTCAAGCAGTGTCCCAGTAACTGGTGTAAGGCTGGTATGGTTCTTATAGGGGCTAAGTCCCCCTACAACAACCATTATAGCATTGTTACTAGTACACAATTTAAAATTATTTTTGTGGGTGATGGACTCCCTTTAGCTCATTCTGCAGCTTGTAACGTGCAAGGAAACAAAGAGTTGTAAAAGCCAAATGGTCCATAATTTTTAATAAAACCCAAGTGCAGAAATCAAATTCAGCTAAAAAATCATGCAATGAAGAAAAGCAAAAATGATTTAGGTAAAGCCTCATGCACCCAGTTGTATCATGGGTTACTGTTCTCGTAGCTGGCAGTCGGCCCACACTGTATCTCCATGTGCTTCTGATTGTATACAGTAACATTATATACAGAGGTTTATCACAGATTCAATTTTAATTTACAATATTTTTTTGCAGCGTGTCTCTGTAGTCATTGTGCTCCCAGGAGTCCAGATGTGCTGCATTAATTGCCGACTGACTAATTAGTGACTCTTACAATAAAAGATTGACAGAGTAAAGATCTTCAATGAAATTAAAAGTGATATTGTAAAGAGATGGGTACCAACAGGAGAATACTCAGCAGCACAACTATGACTACTAAGAGAGATAGTAATGATCCTCCGATACTGGAGATATCACATATTGGGAAATGTTTAACAATGAATATGGGTGGCACGGTGGCACTGCAGCACTATGGTTTTGGGTTCATATGTAACCAAGTACATGATCTGTATAATTGCCAACATTCGGAGATTTACTTCCACAAGAAGCAAAGTTTTTCTTAGCATCAACGGGGTTGTCCGACATTAGGCTACAAGTCTGCAGTCAGTCTATGTGACTGCAGACTTGTGAATCCTCAAAGTGTTTGCATCCTCTGGTGCCAGTCACATACCGACTAGACGTGAGCAAGGTCAGACATGTCTAGTCGAAATGTGGCCTGAAGTATGCAAATCGCATACTCGTGGTCACATGACTTCTTGCTCCTGGTGACGGCACTGGAGATTCCTCACAGCGTGTAGTGTATGCGACGGGAGGATTCACAGATCTGTAGTCAAATGGAGTGACTGCAGACTTGTAGGCTAAGCCCAGACAACCTGCCCCTTTCCATATCCATGTTCTAGATCCGAGTGTGTGACTGCATGACAAGGCTCAATCATTCACCAGGCACTGGAAACCTTTACTGTCCAAGAGGTTCCATAAAAATACTGCTTCACCAGATTTGCCATCTTTGGAGTTATCTCGGAGGTTTTCCTTTTTCTGGAAGCCTCCCAGACAGTCTAGGAGTGTTGGCAAGTATGGTAGTCAGAAGAAGTAAACTACATACTGATTTCCCTGGAGGTGGCTTATCTCTGCACAGAGCAAAGGATGGGGCATGTTGAAATCTAACATGCCCGATGATTTGTTTCTGATTTAAAGCTGGCAATACAGATGAGACCACTATGGGCAGACAACTATCTCTTCTGACTTCCCTATACACATAAGCAATTGCTCTGCCGAGTGTTCACGTGTTTTCATCCAGGAGAGAGAAGAAAGCTGTTGCCAGACTCCTCTGGCATCACCTTATCTCCCCTGAAAACAAAAGGATCTGGTGTTGAAATCCTGTCTGCCTGACCCTTCTCTCCCTAACATCTTTTGTCAGAGGCGAGTCGGGAGGCCTCCATACACCTCAGAGGGTCAGCTGATCCTGCCGAAATCAGCAGGTTCCGACAACTTTCATCTAATGTGTATGGAGGCCTTAAAGAGAATGTCTCCAGGTTTTTGCTACATCATCTAAGGCTACTTTCACACTCGCGTTTTTTTTAATCCGTCACAATCCGTCGTTTTTTGTGAATGCAGGATCCAGCAAAAAAAATGTGCATAGAAAATAATCCCATAGACTTGTATTAGCGACGGATTGTGACGGATGGCCATCCGTTGTGCACTGGATCCATCGTAAAATAGCGGTCTGACATGCAGAGAAAACGTTCATAGGAATGTTTTCTGTGCATGTCGGAAAATCGGTCAGCGACGGATCCTGCGCTGTCCGTCGTCGGCTATAATGGAAGCCTATGGACGCAGGATCCGTTGCTGACCATCACACACAGGAATCCAGCGACGTATCACGTTGTTCCCCTCTGAGCATGCCTGGATATCTCTCTCTCTCTCTCTCGAGTCCCCGGTCATTTAATTCCCAGAAATTTGTGGATGACGCATCCGTCATTACACTGGATACGTCGCACACGTTTTTCCCTATTTTTGTGACGTCCGTCGATACGTCATTTTGCTGGACAATGACAGACAGCAGAAAACGCAAGTGTGAAAGTAGCCTAAGAGCAGCATAATGTAGGGAAAAAGACCCTGATTCCAGCAGGTGTGAAGCAATAAGAGTTTTCTCTGCTGTGGATGTAACACGTAGCAGAGCTCAGACAAGCTAACCCCACCCACACCCCTAATTGGCAGCTTTCTCTGTACATTGTATATTAACAGTAAGCTACTAATCAGTGGTGAGGGTGGGGTCAGAACAGGAGGCATGTGGGCAGCTAGTCCGGCAGTGATAATCTCCTGCTGATAAAACACTGATAGTATTGAAACAACAGCACACAGCCCAGTACGTGACACATCCCTGAAATCAGTGTCTCAGCCCCTACCTCATGCTGCCCTCAGATTACATAGCAAAAACTGCTAACAGATTCCCTTCAAGAGTGTGGAGGCCCCCATACACATAAGATACTCGACCAGTCCTGATGAAATCGATTGCCAGTGTATAGGAACCTTAATGACATGCTAACTGGATTTTAAAGATGTATAAGTCTCTTAGCTTTAGAATTGGATTGTAAGCTCAGCGGGGGCAGGGACATGATATGATCAGGGATATGAGTAGTAAGTTACAACGCGTGATGTATTAGTGCTGAATAAGCTACTAGAAACTAGAGAAATAAAAGAAATAATGAATACATGGCAATATAACATATACACACAGGATGCATACACGTGGACAACTGTTTAGTAGAAATGTAATATACTCGTAAGTGGCTGAATTACACATTACGAACGTTACTTCATTAACCCATTAATTCCTGGTACTATATTAAATCCCAGTGTTAAATTAAAGTGTTTAATATATCCAAACGAAACCTAAGATGGAAACAGTATAGGACTATCCCGATTTGGGTACACCTTGATGCGGTAGGATGTTTTTTTTTTAAATAAAAAAACAGAGTTTATTAAGTATCCTATGTTATTTATATGTACTGTTACGTTTTCTTACTTACTGCACGGTATTTGCTCACTTTGTCTCCATCTTAGGTTTTGTCTGTTTACGTAATGGCCAGTGTGAACATGCTCCTATACTTTGCATGCATGCCAACTTATACTCCGTTTTTTTTTTGTTTGTCTTTTTTCTTTTGTTTAATATATCCTCCATATTAATACATCCTATTGATGTACGATCAATCATAGGGAAGGTGTTTAACTTTATTAATGGTATTAGATATCTTAGTGTTTGTCTGTGATCGTTGTGGGGTTTTGTTTTTAATCCATATCTAATAAATAGATTTTTTTAGAGTATTTTATACATGTAAGACTTTAGTGGAATATCCTCCTATTACCAAATTTAATGTCAGACTTGATTATATCCTCCACCATAATAAATCGAGTTCCTGATTTTTTTTTTTTTTTTTTACCCCATCGTAAACAAGCCATACATTTCCATTTACAGGACAGAAGGAAGGTAAATGTCTTGGCGCTCACTTCTTATGCCAGCAATTTACTAAAAAGCATTTGCTCGCTTCCAGTCAATAAAGGCATCATCGGCCTGCGGGATTCCAAAAGATGATGGTCCAGGTCATTATAGGGTCATTAAATCGCCCTCTACTTTGCTTCTTGATGACCTGTCGTATAGGAAACACTGTCCCTATAGGATTTAACCACTGGAAGGATCCAGTGAAAATCCAGTGAAAATGATGAATTCCTTCCCCTCCTCGAAGCCCCAGCAAGACATAATGCCGTCCTATTTTTGGTTCCCAAGGAAAAGGGCCTCCCTTTGAAAGCAGCAGGCTGTGCATTTTCTAAATGACATCACTTGGCATTCTGCTGCTGTGCAAGCTTGATATTTACATGGCAATGCATGTATCCCTTGTTCTCGCCCTTCTTGCGAGGCAGTGGGATGATATTCCCCATCTCCGAGCTCAGCACTAGTCTCTGCACACACCACGCACAGCATACAGACAAAGCTGCAGGTTCCTCAGAACAAGCCAGTGGCTGAGGAGAGGAAAGACCGCCTTGGGGACACGCCGAGACCCTTGTGTTGGCCTTACAAAAGGACCACAGCTGCTGTTCATGGTTTGGGATTTCCGTCTTACCGGCTGCAGTCAGAAATGACCTGGAGGATGGGGATTGGCACCAGGATACATAGAAGATTTGCTCTTTTCTATTGCATTACCATTACTCTCCTACTGATAAGTGAGATCGAAGGGAGGAAGCCGAGCAAGTCGAAATGCCCGACCTGGTGCACCTGTACCAAAGACAATGCCTTATGCGAAAACGCCAAGACTATTCCTCGCACCTTCCTTCCTGATGTTATCTCACTGTAAGGGCTGTAAGCATTTCCTTCTTTCTGTACAGCGCTGATGTCTTGGGTGCTATGCACCATCCATAGTTGTGTTTTGCGTTGTGTTCTCGAGATGCCTTTTATCACTTTACGCCTATTTTGCTCTCCGATATTCTTGACCGTGCCATCGCTATTATTGATCGCCGTTATCTTCTTCTTCTTTTTTTTTTTTTGCTTCCGTTTTACCTTCTGTGTTTTTTGCAGGTCCTTTGTCAGATCTGAATTTACAGAAATCCCAGAAGGGAGCTTTTCACATATCCCATCTCTGCAGCTCCTGTAAGCCAGGTTTTTTTTCTCATTTCATATATCTTTAGACTATGTGAGACTTACGTCGTTCTGGTTAATGGTCTGAATGCTGTCACCTGTTTAATGGGCACTTTGTAGAAAATTGCACTCCTGCAAAGTGACCGAGACCTTGGCTTCTGCTTTAATTGAGAGCACATATAATTAAATGGAGTGCATTGACTGCTCCGTGTTCTGCAGATCTCTACGCTGGGAAGGAGGCGCTGGGGGAGCCCGTATTATAGACGGTGATTAGGAGAGCAATGCAGCAAACATGCATGCTGGAAGGACGCTCTGCCGTAAATACGGTCATTTATCGTCTCTGATAAAGACATAGGTGGTCAGTGTAATCCCCCCTAAAGAGCCCATTATGCAGGTTTTATATAGCCGTGATTAGAATTTGTAGTGATGGCCCAACATTTTAGTGAGCTGGGTATGGAAAGATGACTACTACACAATGTATTATTTTTATTATTTGTCAAGTATTATATATATATATATATATATATATATATATATATATATATATATATATGTTATTTTTATTATATATATTTATATTGTTTATAACAATGGCAAAACACTATTTTTCTACACGATCATTCTTTAATAGAGAGGAGGTGTGATCAATATCAATACACCCAGTTGGTATATACAGTATATAGTACTAGTGTCCATCTACATAGGAGCCCATGCCATCTGGCAATTCTGCCTGGCCCATGATATAGTGGGAGAGTGCATAGGTCTAGTCCTTTGGCAAGTATATGAAAGTCTCTATTAGGAGTATCATTAATAATTTCACATCCTGCCAGGGTGTTAATGGCGTATACACACATACAGTATTAATAATGAAAAATACATTACTACAAACCTTTGCTGGAAACTGTAAAATAATAGTATTCCTTTCGGAAATGGTTTTGCTGTATCTATTCTGTCTTGCTTGACTTATAAGACTTACAATTATAATCTGCAACATGAATTTCTTTTTATTCTGGATGACTGGGGTCTTAAGACACAAAAGTTGAACTTTAGAGACAAATGCTATTTCCTTCCAAACTATATGTGAGGAATACATTGAGTTTCTAGATTATGTACTGTATATATATATATATATATATATATATATATATATATATATATATATATATATATATATTACACAACTATTTATTTAACTTCTTGCTGACCCAGGCAATTTTTGTTTTATGTGCCTTTGTTTTTTTCCTCCTGCATAGTTCAGGAGCCATAACTTAGTATTTTTCCATCATGATAATCATACAAGGGGTTTATTTTGTATGACGAGTTGCAGTTATGTATCACACCGTTGTAGCAAATCATTTATTAATAAGAAAACAAGAAAAAAATCTAAGTGAGGGTAAAAAAAAAGCATAATTCCACCACTTTTTTTTGTTTTTTTCATATTTACAATTTTTATTGTACGGTAAAATTGACCTGATGACATGGATCTTCAAATCAATGCGATTACAGTGATACCAAACTTACTGCTTGTAGTCTTAGTTTTATTTTCATTTTTTTTTACTGAAAAAAATTTGAACTTTGTAAATATGCAAATTGTCTCTTCAGAAAGGAAAATTACTTTAACTCTAGCGCCACCTATTGGAAGTAGCAATCCTAGAAGTCAATATCGACCCTTTAACGATCCTTGAGCCACATGACTTCAGATAAAAGAAAAAACAGAATCTAAATTTGCAGACACTGTGTTTCGGGGTGCTGCGTCTCGTCAGCGCAAAGAATGAGATCTGGTTTGGCTACGATTGCTAGTTCCAATAGATGGCACTAGAGTTCAAGTCCTCTTCCTCTCTGAAGAGAGATTAAATTTCCCAGAGGAGCAATGCATGTCTTATAAGCCTCCTCACATTGGCATGCAGACCACACACGTCACTCTCCACAAGAAGAAATGTTACCCCTTAGATCCTTAGATGTGTTTGTAACAAACACAGATTTGTTTGTGTCACCATTTTGTGAGATGCATAACTTTTTTTTGTCATTCTGTCAATGAAGATATGTAAGGTCTTGTTTTTCACACTCTAAGCTGCTTTTTATTGGCACCATTTTGGGGTTCCCGCTATGTGTTTTATACTGCAACCATACAAACTTGAATTTTGACTTTTAGTTTTTTTCTTGACATTTACCTTTAGGGTTAATTCATTTTATATCTTGATAGATTGGACTTTTACAGATGCGGCCATACCAAATATGTTTTTTTTTGATGGTGTAAAGAGCATTGATTAAAACTCATACTTTTTTTATATTTTAATATTGTTAAAAACTTTTATTACTTCTCACTTTATTTCTTAGTCCCCCCAATGGACTTTAACCTGCGATTATTTGATTGCGGAATATAGTAAAAATCCCATGAAGACCAGCTAGTCTTCAGCCATATAGGCTTGCCTATATGGAGCAAGCCTGCTCCGTACACCTGCACCCATCCCCCATGACGTAATATTACATCAAAGGGAGGGAAGGGCTTAATATATAGCAACATGTAAAGAAGAACTTTTTTGATGTACTGGCAATCAACTATAGTGTAATTAAATGATTATCTGGTCCAGCATCAGAACTAGGCAAAATTGGGCAGATGGCATGGCCTAATTGACTTGGAACTGGGCAGATGCTATGGCCCAAGTGACTTGGAATTGGGCAAATACTTTGGCCCAAGTGACTTGGAACTGGGAAGATGCCATGGCCCAAGTGACTTGGAACTGGGAAGATGCCATGGCCTAATTGACTTGGAACTGAGCAGATGCTATGGCCCAAGTGACTTGGAACTGGGCAGATGCTATGGCCCAAGTGACTTGGAACTGGGCAGATGCTATGGCCCAATTGACTTGGAACTGGGAAGATGCTTTGGCCTAATTGACTTGGAACTGGGGAGATGCTATGGCCCAAGTGACTTGGAACTGAGCAGATGCTATGGCCCAAGTGACTTGGAACTGGGCAGATGCTATGACCCAATTGACTTGGAACTGGGCAGATGCTATGGCCTAATTGACTTGGAACTGAGCAGATGCTATGGCCTAAGTGACTTGGAACTGGGCAGATGCTATGGCCTAATTGACTTGGAACTGAGCAGATGCTATGGCCTAAGTGACTTGGAACTGGGCAGATGCTATGGCCCAAGTGACTTGGAACTGAGCAGATGCTATGGCCCAAGTGACTTGGAACTGGGCAGATGCTATGACCCAATTGACTTGGAACTGGGCAGATGCTATGGCCTAATTGACTTGGAACTGAGCAGATGCTATGGCCTAAGTGACTTGGAACTGGGCAGATGCTATGGCCCAAGTAACTTGGAACTGGGCAGATGTTATGGCCCAATTGACTTGGAGCTGGGCAGATGCTATGGCCTAATTGACTTGGAACTGAGCATATGCTATGGCCCAAGTGACTTGGAACTGGGCAGATGCCATGGCCCAAGTGACTTGGAACTGGGCAGATGCTATGGCCCAAGTGACTTGGAACTGGGCAGATGCTATGGCCCAATTGACTTGGAACTGGGCAGATGCTATGGCCCAATTGACTTGGAACTGAGCAGATGCTATGGCGCAAGTGACTTGGAACTGGGCAGATGCTATGGCCCAATTGACTTGGAACTGGGCAGATGCTATGGCCTAATTGACTTGGAACTGGGCAGATGCCATGGCCCAATTGACTTTGTAGGCCCATGGTGATGTGCTTAAAGATTCTCAACATTTCCTGATATGTTCTAGTATTGGTTACGTAATGTTCATCCCAGGAAGTTTGGGTCCTGAAACCTCCAAGGAAGTCCTCAGCTTCTCCTCGAGCTCGAGCAAAGAGGTGCATGGGTCCATGTACATTGTTCTGCTTACTCTGGAAGATGAAATTAATGTTTCTGACCATTGGTTGGTGTGTTAGGACCCAGACAAATGGAAAGTTCATAACTCTTATCTTCCTTCTTCTTAATTTGCCAATAAAAAAAGTTGAGCAAAAAAAGTTACGCCACCCTGGTTCGTCGTTCAGTCCGGTCATTTGTGGCAACCAGATTAGTCCAGACCTCCACTACACCGGCATCCTGGGCGCTTCTGTGACTGGGTTTCACACAGCATCATATTGTAAAAGGGCCCCGAAAATACCATATCTCAAGATGCCAGGCCAAGGATGTCGGCTGCAGAAGTGAAGACTACTTTATTCCAATTGCCATGAATGACCGGACTGGTTGCCGAAGCAAGGCAGAGGGAATCTTTTTTCTCAGCTCTAGCCATACAGTAAATCACCTAAGTATTAACCCTATAAACTGCTGGAGTACGCACAACATTTAGTAAATTTGCTGCATCTTTTGAGCCAACCATGTGGCAGAAATGAAATCTTCAACAGCTATAAGATTTCAGCTTTCAGTTTTCTGTCATTTAATGCATTTGTCGCATGGTGATAGAACATGCCCAGTTTTTGAAAAATCTCTTTCTGGTGCACATACTAGTCTAATATCTTCAGAAACCTTTCAGCTTCTTATGGTCTGTAATTTACCATTCACTCTTTTTGAGTGTGTGATTCTTCTCTAGCAGCATTTTGCCCGCACTATAGATGCTGGGACTTCTTTTCCCCTTCCCTTTCTAGCAAGCTTAATTATTCTCTCAATGTTAGTGGGTGTGAAAATGGGAAGAACATTTTTGTTGCCATGCTTCGTATCTCTGAAATCTTTTGGGCAATCATCACGAAAAGTTGATAAGTATGAATAGAAATGTTCTTGTCCACTGATTTTGTAAAATCCCTTTAATGTCTTTTATCCTCCTAGGACCAGTTTCTTATAAGCACATCAACCTTTCATAACCTGGTTTTCTATAATTACAATACAAGGAAGTAAACTAGACAACGATACATAAGAGGATTGTGCTGATGTCAGCCTTGTGTGGAACCCCCTGGAAGGAGATAATGCATTTTAAGTGGATGAGTAAATTGCATGATGGAAGAATCCAGAAGATATACGAACATCACTTTACAGCTATTATAGTCTGATACTTGAGAAATAATACTCAATTAAATAAAAAAACCTTTCATATATCTACACCAGAGCTCTACTGAAGACTCCAGAACACGGAGATGTCTGGGTCTCCTCATTTATCGATGTCCAAATATTCTCTCGTCTTCTACACAAAACAGTAAAATAAGTTCTAAACAAGTTAAACGGAATGTCCCGACATTTAAACTCACAGGATAGGAAATAAGTTTCTATTCCCAGGTGTCCATCCAATTCCAGTTGCTGAGACTCCCAACAATTACAAGAAAGGGGGTCCACAAGTTTTGTCTGTGAATGAAGTGCATTTGTGCTACTGCTAAATTTGTGGTGCTCATAGCGAGAATGGTGCGCTACCTTGTGCTACATTCACACAGCAGACTTAGGGACCCCCATTTTCATGATGACTGGTGGTCCCATTGGATGGACCATCTGCAATAAGAAACTTATCTCCAATCTTGTACCCCTCTTGACAATGGGGTTCCGCATTACCCCTATCATCTCTAATGGGGCTTTTCGGGAATCAGTATCTATAAGCTAAGGTCAGGAGAAGAACACTAAAAAAGATCTGTCACCAAATTTCACAATACAAATGGCACAAATGTAAAGCGCCATGGAATAGATGTCGCTATAATAATAAATAATAATAATAAATTATAATGATAAAAATATGAAAAAAAAGTTAGAATGACTGTATAATCCTTTTTGAGAGTTTCACTGCCTAATATAAAAAAATTGAATTTTATTTTGCTAGACTCATAAAAGGCTCATTTTTATTTTTAAAATCATGCTGCCACTCTGATATGGATTCTCAAAGTAAGTACACCAGCCTCATCATGTCTGTGATCTATTTAACAATATGTGCAGTTTGAACTGTAAATCTGGTGACGGATCCACTTTAGCACAAGGATAATAGAAAGATTTGCCCTTCTTATGTATTTTGGACCCACTAGTGGTTTTCGCTTACATATAGAGAAGCAAAGTACTAACCGAAAAGCGCAAGTGTGAATGAGGTCTTAACCAAAATTGGTGCAACTATTGAAAGCATATGATCTTCTGTGAAAACTGCCCTCAGCTGCGCCTCAACAAAAACTGTGGGTGATGGCTATGAGGATATAATCACTCACACTGGTGTTTTATAGTATAGTAGTTTTTTTAGACATTTTTTTTTTTATCTGTGTGGTTTTACTAAAGAAGCATTTTTGACAACTGTACGGTATAACTAAGGGTGAATGCTGGGATATGTCAGCTTCTCTGTAACATTTACAACACTTAGGGCCCGATTCATCAAAGCTTTCATGCTAGAATTCTGGTGTAATAGCTGTGAAAAGTCCCAAAATGTAGGCACAACTTCCGGTTGTGCCTACATTTTGCAACTTTTGGAGGTTTCAAGCCAGTTTCTTCCAGCTCCTCCAAAATGACGCCATAGCTCGGCTAAGTTATGATGAGCTGTGACGTTCCATAACACCAGAAATCTCACTCCAGTCCTTGACAGGAGTGAGATTTTTGACGGAAGCATACGTCGCTCGTCAAACACTCCAGAGTCATGACTCCAGCACGCCACCTCGTTAAGACCTCCGTGAGCCACGCCGGTCTTGATAAATCTAGCCTCTAGGCTCCCCAGAGTTGTTTTCAACTCTGATACCTAGAGACTCCAAAAGGGATACAAGATAGGTTTTGTGGAACCTCAGGGTATTTCCAGCATTGCAATACCAACTGTAGTGTTATGATCAGGTCCATTTCCTTTTATTGTCGGAGCGATTCTATAGACAAATGCAAAGCTTTGGAGAATTGAAATATTCCCTCTATTAACCTGCATATTTTTCAACAGATTACAGACAGTTAAAAAAACGCAAAAAATATAGGTAAAAATGGGATGGGTTGAATAGTCCAAGAGGTCTGTCCCAGATGTTTTCTTCCAGCGATATGTCCTCATACACACATAGGGAGAGACCTGTCAGTCTAGATGAATGGGTGAGGAGAAGCCAGTACCTCTTGGACTTTGCAAGTCCTCCTCATCCACAGCATTTCAGAGTAACACGTAGATGTTTCTTTTGCAGGATTCTGACCCTGGTTCATGCTGCTTGTGGTTAGGACAGCATTAATCTGCTCACAAGTCCCCCTTAAAGGGAACCCGACAATTGATTCATGCTGCCATCAAAATCAAAGACTGACACCATCATTTCAGCCAAGTATGTTTTATTCTGAAACTCTTGACTTGGGTGGCTACTTGTGGATGCAAATTTCTGGCCGGCTTCTCCCCACCCCACTGCCCTATACTGACAGGCCTTTTGCTATACACACACAGACCTGTTAGTCTATGTGAGCGAGTGGAAAGTAATTGCAGGAGACCAATCAAGTCACTAATGTTGAGCGAACGTGCTCGGATAAGGTATTATCCGAGCATGCTAGTACTTTTGGCGCTCTTGAATACTATGTTTGAGTCCCTGCGACTGCATGTCTCGCTGCTGTTCGACAACTGCAACACATGGAGGGCTTGCCTGTTTGTTAGATAATCCCTATATATGTTGTGGCTATCAAACAGCGGTGAGACATGCAGCCGCCGGGACTCGAACATATTATTCGAGGATGCCGAAGATACTGTTAGCAACTGAGCATGTTCGTATAACACGTTATCCAAGCAAGTTCACTCAACACTACTAGTCTCCTGAGCTGCATGGTCACCAGTTGGCTTTTAATTGGATGTTTTTACTCTGAATGCCGCCCCATTTATGAATAAAATATATAGCACAGGGGTGAAATGATGGCGCTGGTGTCTGAGCCATGCTGCCCATAGTTCGGGCAGAACCTACCATTTGTCAAATTCCCTTTAAAGTGGATCTGTCAAAAGTGGCTAATTTTTGCAAAGTGGATCTGTCAAAAGTGGCCAATTTTTGCTATTATTCTCCTCTGCTCCCCTGTGTATTCTGTTGTTGTTTTTTTTTTCAAACCTGCCATATGGTTTTAGAGAGATGGGCCAATTATATTTAATGCTAATTTTCATGGTCTTTATTAAGGGGGTGTGGTCATAGGATTTTCTGGGGGGGGGTCTTTAGGCTAATCTGCATAATTACCCTGTGAACCACGCCTCCTTGTAAAGACCAGAAAAATTTGAACCAAACAAGAAGGCCTATATCTCTGGAACCGTATGGTGGATTAAAAAAAAAATAAAATAAAAAATAAATAAATAAAAATTTACTTCAGGAATCTGGTGACAGGTCCTCTTTATCATGTTTCGGGAGAATGAATTGCCATTTTTAGAAATACAAACATATCTTAGTAGATTCTGCAAGGAGAATCCACGTAAATGAGAAGGGGGATGATTTTCACATTCTCGTAATCAATTTCACGCCCTATTTTCTCTGAAAAGGTGGATTCGCAGCTGGCTAAAGTTTTGGGAAGTCATGCAGGCACTTTTCCAAGAAGAAAAGTCTTTGTACTTGTTAACTTTTAGTTCTTCAAGTTGCCTCTTAATAAAAAAAGAAAATGCAGACACAGATCACTGTTTTCAGTCCCTATTCGCACTGCATTCGGAGACATTTAAGGATTGACACTGAATGT
The DNA here is from genome assembly GCF_051348905.1 of Ranitomeya variabilis. Taxonomy (NCBI): domain Eukaryota; kingdom Metazoa; phylum Chordata; class Amphibia; order Anura; family Dendrobatidae; genus Ranitomeya; species Ranitomeya variabilis. The sequence goes on from NC_135235.1 coordinate 59,812,637, forward strand.
ATGGCTCAGGCGTGTATAAAAGTATTAGCTGTGTGGTAAAATACCCCCGATGTAGCATCCACAGAAAAGCATGGTGGCTCAGTGGTAAGGACTGTGGTCCAGATCTGCTGGGGTCCATGGTTCAAATCCCACCAAAGACAATATCTGCAATGAGTTTGTATAGTCTCCTCATGGGTTTCTTGATGTTGGGTTGACCTGTAAATGCAACCACCTCATCGTAGACAGAGGGGCATGTTAGGACCCTGGTTCTTTGTCCATCATTTGGACAGTGCTGCTGGCAATAAGTGAGTTCAGCGGTTGTGCATCTACACTGGCAGAGCTGTTAAGCTCAGTGATTGGCTGCTGCACTGTCAACTTCACATCAGCGCTGCAGACAAACAGAGACTAGGATAGTAGAAGTGAGCGAGTGCTAGACCTGGGGAGGGTAAGTAATACTCAATTTGTTTTGTTAAAATTACCCCAGCCTTCAGCGCATAGTTTTCTGAAAGGAGACAACCCCATTTATGGATTATATTATGTATTATACATTTATATAGTTTTATTCCCCTTTGTGACTGGATTAACCACAGCTCCATTCACTTCCGTGGGACAGATAGAGAGAACCATCCATCAGTTCCACGAAAGTGAAAAGGATGATGGACCACCATTCTTTTTCACACACAGTGCTTTGGAAGCCATGTTTTCGAGATTGGTGGGGGTCTTAACAGTGATATCGGTTTCATACTATGTAATACTTGACCAATCAAGTGTGTCGGGATGGCAGCCATAATGGCTTATACATGGAGGACTTGAAGGGCTCATTTTAAGACATTGGGGTTATTTTCATGAGTCATTCCTTTTGGGTATGTCCACATGTGACTGATATTCAAAATCTGCAGTGTCAAAAAAACTGCATAAAATTGTGCGCTTTTTTTTTTTTTAAATTAGGACTTTATTGTGGAATTGCATTGCAAAGTGTGAAATCCGCAGTGAAAATCTGCAATGTAAATTAACTGGTGTGACTTGAAACTCTGCACCATAGGTCAAATTATGCTATGGATGTTTCTGTTGCATGTGGGGGCGATTTCCTAAAATCCTAACGTCTTTTTCAAGCGCATTCTACCTAGAATCTGCCTGAAAAAGTGCTAAAAAGCCGCTACAAGGAATACACATAATTTCATCTGAGATGATTGGGCCGATTATGCAAATGACACTGAGATCAAACTCTGAAGAAAGTTTGATCAGAGTATCTGCATAGTGTGATCTGATTCTCTTGGATGTGAGATTCAAAATACAGGTTAGGAGAAGATGGAGAACAAAATTTTTCCATCTCCTCAATTCTATCAGACCGTGGAAATCAGACTGCACTCAGATGTTATCCATGTGCAGTCCAATGTCTACCACACACTCATTGACTTGCATGGCTGACTGCAATCTGAACATTGGATCAAACTTCGACATGCAGCTATTTTTTCCTCGGACAGAAGAAAAATATCAGAAGTGCACGGCTCCATAGACTAACATGTTCCACGTTTGATTCGAAAATACGGTCATGTGCACGAGCCCTTTAAAGTTTCAATCACAAAAACAAGATGCCAGTGGAGAAGCCACCTGAAAAACGGCGGAAGAGATGGCAATGAAGACGCTTCAGGAGAAACACCTCCAGTGTCTTCGTCTTGGAAGACTTAGTTGGCACGTTGGCGTCTAACAGATGCCGTGTGAACATATTCTAAGAGAGAACAATAAATTAAACTTGAAGGACCATAAAGAAAGAGCAAAGAACAATCATTAGTTTCTACCAACGACACATTATTCAACACACTGTTTGTGCAAGTGCAATTTTTTCAGCTGATGATAAACACCGGCTGCCTTTTCGGCTACAAAAAAATTCCAATATTGGCAGATATATTTTGGGCCATAAAACGTTCACCAACCGTTGAATTATTCAAACTGCTAATTTTCACGCTTGCAATTCCAAGTTAGAAAATATGCAACATAGTCACTACATGTGAGCATACCCTCAAAGTTCCACTTTATTTTTATGATCCAGTGTAAAATCCTATTTTTTTTCTATTTTTAAAGAGGCGGCCATACTATAAGATCTGACCATATAAATTGCCTTTCTCCATAAAGACGATACATGTTCTATTGAATCCTTAATTATTATATTAGTGCCCTCAAACACGCATCTCCGACCGGCATCAGAAGTAGATCTGCTCGCACAGCGTGTTGTGGATGAAGGATAACATCTCGATTGCGCTGTAAATTTCCTAACATTTGGAGACTGTTGCTAGGCAGCTGCCGAGGTGATTAGAAAGCACAGCATGAGACAAGCAAGAAGAAACCCTACAGCGGTGAGAACAAGGGATTACATCAGACGTGGCCTAGATCCCTGGAAATATACATTATTGGATACATATTTTTCCCATACTTACTCGTCTTTAATTAATAAGACCTTAATGGGTGCCATTTTGCCCTGGCTGATGTATTTAGGGACAAAAATGGGGGCAACCAAGTGATCCTTTACCCCGTGTGAAGGAAAGTCTAGTTACTGCTCTGTCTACATTCAGGATTTAAAAATGTATATAAAATACAGGGTGGGCGCCAGCACCCAACGAATCCAGGCAAGTGGCGGGGTCCACAGTTCCCGGGGAGACCCATTATGCCCAAGTTTCAACATGCATGGAAACTGGAACTAATGGGTTAAACTGCGCTGCCTTCGAAGGACGATGAGAAGACAGGAATCCAAAAGTATGGGGTTTATTAGTTAACGCATTTCAAGGTTTACAACCTCTTCGTGAGGACAAAGAACAGTGTTCTGATGATGACGTTGTAAACTTCGAAAAGTTGACTAATATACATCATATTTTTGGATTCCTGTCTTCTCACTGTCCTTCGATGGAAACATACTTTATCTCATTTGTTTCCAGTTTCCTTGATTTCTCATCATGGGTCTGCAGCAACCTAAGCCTTTTCAGTGGTTGTGTACACGCAACCCAACCAGGTTAGCACAGTTGTGCATTTCTTACATCTAACTGCTGCAAATCTTTTAGATGCTGCTTCCTATCTTTGTATTACTGCAGCGCGTCAGGGAGACATTTTCTCCTGACGTGCGCTAATAACCGAGTGCTGGAACAAGGTGCACCTGTGACGTGGGACTTGCGCTGCGTGTGCCACTTGATTGTCCCAAATGGAGGTCTTATTGATATATAACGGGGAGGGGCAAGAGAGGTTAACACACATATTCCCCTTGAGAAAGCACCGTGTGCGAAACGCGCGTTGAGGTAGTTTCCACATTATAATATGAGTAGGCTGCAATATATTTGAGAACAAAGCTTGTGAGTTTATCTACACTTTTTTTATTATATGCACTAGCATGATACTATTGATAGACATGTCAGATTTTTTATTGGCTCTCTTGAAATCTATAGGACTATGACATCTATGTAGGTTTTTTTTTCCATGTTTCTAATAGCACTTTATTATATGTATACGGACATGTCTATATCTCAGGATGTTTAGAATTAGATTTCATATGATTATGCCTGGTTGTGACATATAAGCAGCTTCAGATTGGCTATATAAGACATTTCTGTTTTTAAATGTTTTTTTTATAGAATTTTTAACAAAGGGCGAAGGGGAGGGGGATATATAAGACATTTCTGTAACTGCTTTTATATGGTGGGCTCACTATCTTTGCTTGCTTGAATCCCTCTGAAACCTTATATACCTTTTGCCCCAATTGTTTTTAATTATAATCAATAAAATTGATTTGTACCTTATATTCATGTGAGTGGTCTTGTGAATACTTTGATATTCACATGTAGGAATTAATATATGAGTAATCCACTTCCCTAACTAAGTCATTGGATTAATGGGGAGACTTACAGCACCGTATTATGTCTCTAGCCAGAAAAATTGAAACACTTGAAATAGATCACTCTGTTTGTAATGACTCTACAGAATATATGAGTTTCACTTTTTATATTGAAGAACTGAAATAAATGAACTTTTTGATGATATTGTAATTTTGTGAGCAGCACCTGTACTCACCTACCACCGCCTATCTGATAGTCCGCACTGTGTTACGCTCCTCTTCTCAGTGACATCACCGCTCTTCAGACTCTCCGGATCACTCTAAGGGCTCGAGCTCACAACTTATTTTTTTAGAAGAGTACTATCCATTGTTTTCATGGATAGCATTTGTACCTATGATATCCTATCACGGATAGCACTCATACCTATGAAATTGCACATGTCAGAATTTTTCCTTGGAACAAGTGGTCCGCGGAAACAGTTGGAGACTTGTCTGACTTTGGTCTGAGTGTCAAATAAAAATCAACAATGAAAGTCTATGGGTCTGTGAAAACAATCGGACCGCATTCAGATGATATCCGAGTGTGGTCCGAATTTCACAGATTGACAGAATGAGGAACCTTTATCTTCTCTCCAGGTCTGAGAAAAACATCAAACTCTGATCAAAGTCTCGCATGTGGAGTAAACATTCGTGTGACCCTGCCCTATTCTTGTGCTGTAAGTATCTTTTACAATTTTTTTGTCTGACGCCCCATAGGCTTACATTGTAAAAGCCACTACGGGGTCATGCAGAGCCCAGTGTAACCTGGAGAGTCTGCAGAGCGCAGACTTCCCTGAGAAGAGGAGCAGAACAGCGCTGAATATCAGAGGAGACGGTGGTAGGTGGTGAGTATATTAATGCACTGCAGTACATGCACATATGCACAGATTTAATTAAAAAAAAATCTTCATGGCAGCGCTTCTTTAAAATCTGCATTGGCAATACGTAACCAGCAGAGCGGAGTCGCTCAGTGTTGTGACACGATCATTGTCCTTTGTCATTTTCCTTTACTTGAACCAACTCAAATGTAATGAGAAACATACAAATAGTGAATTTAGCACATATTTTACTCATAAAACATTCATTGTTCTCGTATATGAATGTGTTGGATCTGAATGACGGAAGCGGAGACCTGTTTAGTAGGATCTGTCTATACATAGAAGTCTGCTAAAGCTGCGCAGCCGGGAGCTATAAAACGTCTGTTTACAGGGTAACGAGGATTATAGACCTCAGTAGTGATAACACAGGTAGGCTAGACTAAACTTCAGCCGCTACATAGCAACTATCCAGCTGCCAAACAGCAGCAACCCTCCATATACTATACATATCCCACCCAGTGTCATGTTAGACATATGTCCACATGTAATTCACAGGGTGCGTCTTCCTAAAATTATAGAAAAAAGGCACAAATATAATATTTGCTATAACTCTGTTTAGCTGCTTCTTCATTATGGTGTTTAGAACAACTGGGTGACAACCTATGTGGTTGCCATAACCACTGCCTCATGGATGATCACTGATGGCCTTGCTTGAAGCTACTAGGCCTGAGTGTAAAATCTAAAGCAAGGCCCAAATCCACCATGTTCAATTCCAATACTAGTGTGTGAGACACCAGGGCCTGGTTGTAATGGACACCTCTGCACCCCTCATAGCTATGTCCCTGGATGTGACCCGGTATGTCCGTACTCCTGAATGACAGATGTAGGAGTCACCAACTTCCTGTTGGGAGTTGCGGGTGTTATTTTCTATTTGGATTTCCCTGTTGAGGCTTGGAGCAGTAGCTGTCGGCTATCATCCTTTTTGGAGTTTGGAGGATGTTGGTGTTTCTCTCTGAGTCGTCTCAAGCTAAGTGTTCCCTTGTTTTGTTTGTCTATCCCAGTTGTCTTTAGTAGTAGTAAGGATTGACTAGCGCTCATTCTGTCCTCCCCGGTGCAGGGCTTATCGCCAGGGTTAGGCAGGGTTTAGGTATCCTGCTCGGCGATAGGTGCGGAACCTATATAGGGACGATAGGACAGACAGTGTGTTGTTAGATCGTTCTAGGGGTCTCCACTCACCCCTTCCTTAGTGTTTGGTTCCCCTTCTCTTATCCCTTCGTGTTGCTCTTGGTGTCACGCACAGTGTAGGACAGACCATCTCAGAAATGGGAATGTCTGTCTTCACGGAATATAGATTTTACCCATGAATTTAAAGTGAAAGATCAGTCATGGAGGAGAAATAAGCAGATTTCTCTGATCAGATATATTACCAAGTAACTTGTGTACTATTGATTTATGAAATAAAAATTAAAACAACGGTTACTCTTTAGCGTATGTTCAACCTTTAACAAATTGTGAGATAAAGTAGGTGCTGAAGAATCTTTAACCACAGCCCATGTTTGGGGGGCTCAATGCCCCCTAGAACTTCGAACAATGAGGCTTACAGTAGGTTCTTCCACACCATTGCCGGCACATTCCACCATACCCTAATGTAGACTTAGGCTGGTTTTACATTTGCGTCTGTGTGCGCAGCGTACGATCCGCATGCATCATGCGTACCTATCTTTAACATGGTGTACGCACGGACATGCGTTTGTATGCATTTGCATGCTTTTGCGTACGCATGTGTTTTTTTGCGGAGTGCGGCAGGGCGCGGCAAATGCAACATGTTGCATTTTCGAAAGCGTCAAAAATCAGTCAAATATGCGCAGGCATGCGGATGAGTGCGTTAAAAAAACACATTACTGTCTATGGGAACGCATGTGTACGCAAGGTCAAGCGTACGCATGCGTTCAATGTGCTTGCGTACTTCGGACTGCGCATGTCCAGGGAACTGTTTTGAGACACACCCATTGAGACACGCCATCCTAGAAATATCGAACACATGCGCATAATAAGCGCAAACGCAAGCAAAAACGCATGCAAACACTGCGGTTTTTTGCCGTCATGCGTAAGCTGATGTGGACAAAGAAAGCTGTGTTAGCATGTGTTTAGGGTTGCGGATGATACGCTACGCACATAGACGCAAATGTGAAACTAGCCTTAAAGAGTGTTTCATAAAAAATGTCCTATTGTTTAAATCAGGTTTTTATGTTAAATGTACTTTTTTTTTTGCAGTTTCCAATATCACTTTATATCTACAGTGTATTGAAAAATCACCAGGTCTAGATTTGCACTTCTTGTTCTGTACAGAAAACGTTTCATCAGTCGCATTATCATAACAGAAAGGAATATCCACCGCACTCTCAGTCGTTATATTCAAGATACTCTATTGATTGGTACACATCAAAGAAGCATGAACCAGTTGAAAACAGATTAGCGATAAAATAAGGAAGACGTTTCGACCCTTCCCAGGTCTTTATCACAAGGTCGCAGTATATATGAATCACTGAAATACAGCATATGGAAACATGAGCTTGTTATATAGGGATAACTTAAAAGAGTCCATCCGTCTGGGGAATAGAAGAGAGTAACACAGGCACGGGATGAAACAACTCGATTTATTCAGTATCAAGTATGAGCACCATATGCAGAAATCCCAAAATCCCTGCACATACATGGCTTGACTGCTACCAGTGAGGTTACTAATAGTTGTTTGAGGAATGATCAGTTACGCTGAATGCAACTGGGCAGATAAGTCATCAAGATCCACTGCTGGCAGCGCCCTTTGCAGTTGCCGACAAATGATGTCCTAGATGTGCTCGATGGGAGACAAGTCCAGAGACTCTGGAGCCAATGGTAGAACATTCAGGTCATGCAGGCTGCTAACAGTAGCACAAGCAACATGCGGTCTAGCGGCTTCATGTTGAAAAACAGCTACTGGGACATTTTTGAGAAATGGCTGTACCATCGGTTCTACAATTTGGTACTGTAAGTGAAATTTCATAAAAAGCCATTGGCATCAGTGTCTGCACCAACCATTAAAAGGCATTTGCATGACATTAGGCTACGAGTCAGATGTCCAGGTACAGGTGTTCCATTGATCTCACACCATTGATCTCAAAGGCTCTCATGGTGCAGAACAAGATGGCAATGGAGGCTAGAATGAAGGTCTATCCTTTTCAATGATGTGTCCTGTTTCTGACTTGCAAGTTGGAGATAGGTCTGGAGACCATGTGGGCAACACTATGAAAATTCTTCACAAGGGAATGTTGCACTGGTTCTACTACCTTGATTATGGTGTCGGTTGGCATAAAGTATGGTAGCCAGACCCCTCTAGTCTTCATTCCAGGTGCACTAACAGCTCAGCGTTATTTTCATTTCATCATAAAACATGTGGTACGGCCATTTTATCAAAAGTGTCCAAAAAGTTGTTTTGAACATGAAGACGCCAAGCTGGATGTTGCTCGTGTTACTGTGAGCAACTTGTGTGATATTAATGTGCTACCATAACCTGCAGGGTCTTCAGACTTGTCTCCCATCAAGGACATCGGGGACCACATTGGTCAGTAATTGCAAAGGGAGCTGCCGGCAGTGGATCCTGATGATTTAGCCAGCTACATTAAGCGAGGCAGAACATTCTTCAGACAACAATTATTGATCTCAATGATAATAGCCAAGGTAAGGATTTCTGAACGTGGCCATCTTTTGCGATACTGAATACATTGAGACGTTTTGAAAAGTTTATTTTCATTTTTTCTAATTATCTTTTGGTGTTGTATTTTATATGTTGATGAGGCTATATTTAGGTTTATAAATAAACTCTCACATGGTGTTTAGCTGACTTGGGGGGGGGGGCGTTTATATTTCTACGGTGAAGGTATATTGCTAGGATATGTCACCATATTATTAGCGGGAATCCAACCTCTAGGGCCCCATCCAACCTGGGAAAGAGCTAGTGCTGTGTGCACATCACTGTTTTTGCTTTGTAGATTAGCCACGGGCTACGTGGCTGTGCGGAGTATTGCAATATCTCCCTATTCTTGTGGCTGTGCTGCAATTCCCTGCACAGCCTAGGTGCCACTGTGCAGAGTAAACTTACAATGGCGCAGATTACGAAGGTAGTGCTGCATTTATTTCTTGATGGGAACCACAGATTGAATCACTAATACAGCCCATTTAATGTATGATGTCAGGAAAAAGGAAATTAGCATGTGGTGCTTGTGGAATATATCAGTATTACTGCAGCTCCTGATAGAAAGCAGAATACAACAGATGGGTTGGACATGATACTTAGGCAGAATTGCATCATGACGAAGACAAAATGCATCTCAGCCGTTTAATCTACTATTCACAACTTTAGTAAAAAATAAAGTTTTATGTAAATGAAGATAATTTAAAGGGGTTGTCCATTACTTTACCTGTCCCATTCATGTGAACTAACATCACTAAGCATTTTACTAAATAGATTGCTTTTCCAAATCCTGCTGTAAATGGAGCTGCTATCAAGGTCACATGATCTGCGGCTGAGAATATCTTGCTTCCCTTGATGTCATGTCAAATTCTCCCTTAGTTCCGGGCTCTGGAAACTGTCGGGTGGGCGTGGCTTGCGGTGTGTGGGCGGGCCTAAATTCAGCAGAGCTCACTCTGTTTCTATGCATGTTACTGCTGCAGACACAACTCTCCCTGCAAACCCAGCCCTCCATTGTATCTATATGTATATATATGTACACACCCTGCAGGATACCCTGTGTGATATATATACACCCTACTTATTTCTCTCTCCATCCAATTAATCCATCCATTGCATCTATCTATCTAATCCATCCCTTCCATCCATTAGTGAGAGGGAGTAGGGAATAAACTTTATTGTCAGGGCGGGTGTTCTGGTGCTTTGTGCATTACTTCTGTTCCCTTTAACAGTGTCCTGTACAGGAGATAGTGTTGATACTGTGTAACGTTGGTGTAGAAGTGTGAGGGATTTAGGCAGAATTACAGGGGGTGTGCTCACTGCTGGCTTGCAGCCCAGCACAAGGAATGTTAGGAAATGTAGTCAGAAGAGAGCAGAGGAATCTGAAGAGGTAGTGATGAATGTGACAGCGGAGCTTATGCCAGGGCACAGGAAGAGAAGCAGAAAGGCATAAAAGAACATGAAACTTGTCAGAAAAGGTATATGGGGATCTTTAGGGGCATTATCTTTAAGCATTTATGGCAAAACCAGTAATTGAGTTAAGGTAGTGGACAACCTCTTTAATTCAAACTAAAATTTCCTTTGATTTTGCAATATACATTACTATTATTATGTCACATTTTTATTTCTGCCTTTTCAAATAACACAATCTGTGATTTATGGCATTATTTCAAGAGTCCTTAGTACACCGACAGCTATAGTGCCACCTAGAGTCAAACGAAATAAAAGGAAAACAAAGTCATAAAACAATTACAGCTATTTATTTATTGCCCCTTATTTATAAGGACAACATATTTCATTGTTTCATGTTCACGTGGCTCTGACTCATACATACACATTTCAGAAACAAGGGATAAAAATGCAGGGTTTTTTTTTTAGATGGTATCATTTTATAGTATATCACGATAACACATATTTCTGCACAGCACCTCATTGGCCATATGACATGAAAATAAGAACTATTAACAGAAAAGTCTGTTCCAGTACTAAATGTGGCATTCACAGCAATGAAATGGTGTTTGCCAAATATCCAACTGCCCCTGTTCCTGAGAATTGTAACACATACGCTAATACCTGCCATTAACATGACCTTCCCTTTAACTCGTGTGTGACAGCATATTCCTACTTTTAGGCAAATTAATTATGATTTCATTATTAAACAAACCACTTTCTCTTCCTTGTCCTAATTGTATATGTGTTATACTTACGCAGACTGTTCACCTCAAACACATTTGATGCAATCAGTGATGATGCATTTACTGGTCTTCCTCACCTAGAGTACTTGTAAGTATAAGCACCAACCCATTGCCATCATTAGAACTCATATAAACAGCACTATTTGCTGAGAGAACAGCAGGACTACATCCACTTTTCATATTTTATTCACTACTGCTCTTTAATTTTTCATGTGGAGCAGAGTCTATAACTTGTAATGAAAAATCAAAACTTTTGTGTACAATGAGCCAAAGTGGCTGTGTTCCTGCTAATTCTAAATCCTGTCTATTTCATGTCTCATATAGATGACTCCAGTGTTCGTTTAAGTCGTTGTGTTGATATTGGTGAATTTCTATTGTGATGCATGGTACCATGTTCGCGGCATGCTCGTATACCCCACTACTGTGCCACTGTGACCGATTTTAAATTTTAAGCCTTAAACCCTTGTAATACTTACAACTATAATATATATGACATGCAAATTGGCTGATGATATCAAAAGATTTTACATCTATTTGTTCACAATTCATACGAGGATGAGTGTGCTTGATGAGAGCGTATAATGGGGTGGGGAAGGGGTTGATATTGATTGGACCTGGAGGGCAAGTGTTATGCTTTTCCTATTATCCTTTAATACTGCAATTAATGAACCATCAATTCATAAAGCCATTACTGTATATGTCTTAGTCTGCAGGGAACATTACTATACCATTTAGGCTTCAGGCAAAAGATGCCATTCCCTTCCCCTGATGAAGTCTTGCCACATAACCAATCTTCTATTTCTCTTTTCAGGTTCATAGAAAACAACAAAATTAAATCAATTTCAAGAAATGCTTTTCGTGGATTAAAGTCTTTGATTCACTTGTAAGTACTGAATTCATATGTCAGGTTTTTATCATTTTTGTTATTTTTTATTTCATTTTTCTAATTAAGAGGCCAGATGCTTTAGTTAAAAAAGGGACTGATCTGACATAAACTCTTTCCTTTGCCAGAACTGTCAGAAACAAAGCAAAATCTAATCCTACCCCGAAGGAGGATTAAACACTAGACAAAACAAAAAAACAGTATTTACAGAAAAAAAAAAACATATCATAAAGCATTTAGTGAAACATTTTTCTCTATTCCTGTGAGCAACATGACTTAGTTTTATCATAAACTAAATAAACTATCTCCAATCCAAAATTAGAAGTGTTGTGTTGCATTAAAAACATGCCTGAATTCATAGTTTTACACCTATTATAGAGCCTTAGAGGGCACTACATGACTTTGGGCTTATCTGCAAACTCTTATAAAGATACTTAGTATAGCCTCCATCTTTTTTAGGCTATGTACACACGCTGCGGAATTTCCGCGGAAATTTCCGTGGCAATTTCGCAACTCTCTGCCGCAGGAAATACGCATGTGGAATTGGCATGCGTATTCCCGCTAAACACTAGCGTTTTGCAAGCGTAATTAGCTTGCAGAATGCTAGTGTTTTCCAAGCGATCAGTAGCATCACTTGGAAAAATTATTGTCAGGTTGGTCACACTTGTCAAACATAGTGTTTGACAACTGTGACCAACTTTTTACTATAGATGCTGCCTATGCAGCATCAAAAGTAAAAAAGATATGTTAAAAATAATAAAAAAATTAAAACATCGTGATATTCTCACCTTCCGGTGGCCCCCGCAGCCTTCCCGATCCTCGCGATGCTCCTGGCAACTCCCGTTCCCAGTGATGCCTTTCGACAATGACCCCAGATGATGTAGCATCACGCAAGACTGCTACGTCATCAAAGGTCATTGTCACAAGGCATCACTGGGAATGGGAGCTGTCGGGAGCATTGCTAAGGCCTGGGCTGGATCCGAGGGCCACCAGAAGGTGAGAATGATCCGCTTACTTTGCGCATGGTGGGCATAGCCCCATGCGGAAAGTAAGAGGATCAATGCATTCCTATGTGTGCGGAATCACCGCAATTCCACACAAAGTATGAGTGTGCTGCGTATTTTTCCATGATGCGATTCCGCCTCAGAAAAATACGCAGCATTAGCACAGCATTGCGGAATCCCATTGAATTCAATGGCTTGTGTTGTGTATGCGTTTTCGCGGCGAAAAAACGTGGCAAAAAAGCATACAATCCGTAACGTGTGCACATAGCGTAAAGGAAAAAGATATTTTGTTTAGGTATAAGCTGTAACTTATATAAATTGCAGTACAGACATTTCTCAAAATCTTATCAAAATGCTGTGTAAAAAAAACAAGCTCGTAAACAGTGAATTTCAAATCCACATCGTCAATTTATGCTACGGATATCGCAATATAAGAGATACGTAGTAAGAAGGGCCCCTGGGAACATGCCCTTAGAGGTTGCAACTACACAAGATGTTTGTAATTAACATTATTGGAATTTTCTCACTTTTTTTTGTTTAGAAAAAGTTTATAAATTTTCAAAACAAAACCACATGGAGTACAAATCTTGGCTGAACTGTGTAACACATTGTTCAGCTCCATGTATAATTAATAATGATGACATTAACATCACTGTAGATCTAAGGCTATTTCAACAAAGGCAGCACGCTTTCATGGAAGGCGGAAAACTATGTATGTGGGAGAATTATACACTTACACAACACAGTACTTTAATTTTGTTACATTTGCCCACTAAGAAAAGTGGGAAGAAAATCTAGCTAATTAATAGGTCGGGTGATAGAGTAACAATGTTTCCCTTATTAGAGGTAATGGAAACAAGATACTAAAAGTGAGAAAATGCAGTGACCTAATGAGGCAGGGGGGTAAACTTTTTTTAAAAGTCTGATATCCATATATTTAATTGTGCTACAGTCACATGTTCAGGTAACTTTTGTGCAATTTTTTTCGTGAATTACATGAAAAATATCAAGAAGAAAGACTTGGGCCTAAAGAGGACTTTTAAAGGGATTGTCCAGAACTTTTTTTTAATATGGGCCTAAAAGCTAACAGGCAAATACTTGCTAACAGAGGCTGCACGTCATCAGAGCAGCACTTCTTCTTCAAGGCTGCTCTGTTGATGGGGCAGTTAGGCAGCGTCGAGTTGGCTGTCAGTCAGAATTTTTATAGTTAAAGTGGGCGTTATCAGACAGTTTTCACTGGGGGCGTGTACTTCTTCCTGTATAATGCTGACCAATCATACGCAGGCATCCTCGGTGCAGTATTTGATTGTACAGGCTGGTGTGACGTCATGTATGAAACATGACTCACTCACAGATATCTTGCCACCCTGGCTAATCAAAAGCCACACCGGGGATGCTGAAAGGTAAGAGGTTCTGTGGGCTTCACATATAGTCGCCAGGTACCACTGAAATGGACGCTGGACTGGAGTCCTGTGAATCAATCAGCTCATTCTTAAGGCTGACCAATCATAATCAAAAACATTTTTTTTATTTTGCCTACTGTTGCTGAGATATTAGCAATAAAAGTATTTCAAACAAAATGATTTAACTTTTTAAAGTCCACGTGGGTGCTATCAGACAGTTTTCACTGGGGGTGTGTACTTCTTCTCCCTGTGTAATGCTGACCAATCATGCTCAGGCAACACTCAAAGGAAAGTAGAACTCGCCTCTACCATAGCTTAGGAGCAGGTTTCTCAGTGTGTTAGATATAATTATATATGATCTGATTTTCTAGTCTAACCTTGTGTCAGTGTGAGAAAAGGGGCAGTGCAGCTGAGTTTAGCTGCGTCACATTACAGAGCCTTCTATCATCTCTTCTGCAGAGCGATTACAAGCTGCTTGAGCACAACAGACAAAAGTGTGATTACATCGCACACACTGAGAAACCTGCTCTGAGCTATTGTGGGGCATTTTTTTTTCCTTTGAGTATTGCTGCCTGCTTTTGCTTGGTCAGCATCATACAGGGAAAAGAAGTACATGCGTCCATTGAAAACTGTCTGATAACTCTCACTTAATATAAATTAACTCGGTGCCACATACTTTGATTGCTAATATCCCCACAAAGGAAAGGCATCATTGAAAAGGGCAAAATCGGGATAATAGTGTAATATTATATCAGATCTCCCATATTTAAGGGTTTATACAGGATTTTCTAGTGCACATTACAGCTTTGCTTTAGTGTAGGGATACTCAAACAGACTTGAACAGAGATACTGAAAAATCATTTCATTGTGCAATATAGGTGTATACATTAAAGATGAATAGAAGAAAATGAAACATTGGATGTACTCGTCCTGATTCATGGAAAAAAAAGCAGGGGTTGGAGTGAAAATCTGATAGCTCATGTTAACCCCTTAAACACCCCTGTCATTCTCTGACAACAGCATCTAAGGCGAATAATCTGGGGGGTGCATCACTCCTTGCACTTATAGGCCCTCCCCTGCAAAATGAATGTGGGGTGCTATGGCAGCCGGGGGACCTGCTGATTGCAGCCGTCCTTGCCATGTTTGTTCTCCTATAAAGTCCAGCTAAAGGCTGAGCTTCATAAGAGGCCATGATTTTATCTATATTAGACTAGACAATGTCAAGTTCAGGTCCCCTAAGGAGACTAAAACAAAAAGTAAAAAAGAAAAATAGTTTAAAAAAAAAAAAAAAAAAAGAAAAAGTGAAATAAAAAAGTATAAAAATTAAAATCACCTCCCTTTTCCGAATTAAAAATAAAGAAATAAATACTTTAACGTACCGGTACTTGGTATCACCACATTCATAAAAGTCAAAATATAGAAAAAGAGAAAAAAATAGAATCAAAAGGCTTGTTACATACCACCAAAAGATGAAACAAAAAAGCGATCAACATGTATGTATTTCAAAATGATATTAATAAAATCATCAGCTCACCATGCAAGATAAAAAGCCCTCAGTCACATCAATAGAAAAATGAAACATTATTATGGTATTATTATTTTTTTTAAAAATTATTATTCACCCCCCCAGTTAAATAATAATAATAAAGTTTGGAATAACTATAGTTATACTGACCTGGAGAATCCTGTTTCCAGGTCATTTTCACCATACAATTAAAGGGAATCTGTCACCCCCAAAATCAACGGTGATCTAAGCCCACCGGCATCAGGGGCTTATCTACAGCATTCTGGAATGCTGCAGATAAGCTCCTGATGCCGGTGGGCTTAGCTCACCCTCGATTTTGGGGGTGACAGATTCCCTTTAAGATAGTACAAACAAAAGCCAAACAATAATGGAATTGTGTTTTTATTCACCATTATACTGCACTGTTTTTTTTTTCCATTACATTGTATGTTAAAATGAATGGAGGCAATTAAAACTACAACTAGTCCTGGAAAAAAAAACAAGCCTCCGTACGGCTACGTAGATGGAGAAATAAAACTATTATGGCCCTTGGAGGAAGGAGAGTAAAAAACAGAAATGCAAAAATGTTCATTGGCCTCAACAGGAAGAGGTTAACACAAAAATTAAAAATTAACGAGGCCGTACATCTATAGGGCAAATCTAACCTACACATTATGGTGAGAATGATAAGATACCGGTGGATATACAATATCCTATATGTGCTACAATAGCTCCCCCTGCTGGATAAAAGAATATTTAAATTCCCTTGGCATAAACACAAATAGTCTATTAATGACTCCAGTTTCAAAGTTGTGCCAGGTATCAGTCTAGGAACTGTGCCATTCTCTAAAGGATGTCTATCTGCGGTCAGCGACCTTATGCTACTTCATCGTTATTAACTTACAATGTATTAATAGCAGCATTTCATGTACATAGAAAAAGGCTTAGATCTTTGAGTTAAGCTCATGGAAAATGGGCGCAAAAACAATAGAATTTATATTTTTGTTATTTGTGGGGGGATTGTCACTCATCACCTTTCCTGACTTCAATACGCAGAATAAACATTCCACTGGTGATATCCAGAAAACTCCTTTTTGGCTGCTAATACCTGCAGGAAGTATTGGCTTACCGATGGTAGTCACTTTGAATTTCCCAAAATTAATACAGTAAACCTATTTCTAAGTGTGAACTTTACATAAAGTTGTGAATCTGTTTGTATTACAGGAGCCTGGCCAATAATAACCTGCAGTCTCTTCCAAAAGACGTCTTCAAAGGGCTGGACTCGCTAACAAACGTGTAAGAGAGAAATGATCGCAATGCATAAAAAGTGTACACAGTACAATTGCAACAAAACGTGCCTGTATGAAAACAGGAGCACCGAAACACACTCTTTGGTTTTCCAGGATCAAAAAACTGTACAAGCTTTCTGCCTAAAACAGCTCCTCACTTGCCTGCAGGTTGTATCTGGTATTGCAGCTCAGCTTTATTAACCCTTCCACGATCCGGCGATATTTGTTTTTCATTTTTGTCCTCCTTTTTTCCAAATTCATAACTTTTTTTTTCTTCATCAACATGGCCATTTGAGGGCTTTTTTTATGCATGGCAAGTTTTAAATGACACCGTTCACTTCACCATACAATGTACTGAAAATGGGAAACATGATAAGTGGGATGAAATGGAGAAAAAAAAAAGTAGTTGCAGCATTGCTTTTTGGGGTTTTGTTCTTATGGCATTCACTCTACGGTAAAAAGTATTTTACACAATTCTTCAAGTAGATACAAAGTTACCAAACTAGTATATTCCTTTTTTTTTTAGATTTTGGTGGTTTAATGGTTTCTAAAGTTTTCCCCCAAAATAGTTTGTGTCGCCATTATCTGTAATTTAATTAACTTTTTGTCTATGGAACCGTTTAGATGTTTGTTTTTTTGTGTGGCAAGCTGACATTTTTATAACATTTTACATACGTTTTGATTTGCATTTTAATGCATTTTTGGAGGAGGTGACCAAAAACAGCAACTCTTGGGTTTTAATTATTTTTATTTTTAAGGTGGTTTTACTCATGGGTCCATATTTTCATAGACTGAACTTTTACTGACACAGAGATACCAAATATGCTTTTTTTCAATTTTTTTTTAAATAGTTTTTTATTTTTTTTAATTTAATTTTTACTCCCCTTAGGGGACTTGACCTGCAGTACTGCAGTATGTAGAAGAAATGACAATCTATTCTGAAGCCCAGTCCATTGCTCAGATTTTTAGATTTTTGGGAGTACAAAGATGTCGGCAATGTGGGCTTTCAATAGCAATGACAACTCATCTGCATCCCGGGGGCACCAGTGTAGACGAGTCACAAAATCACACCACTTAAATGCCATTGTGGGAAAGTGGCAACAATATTTAAGTGGTAAAGCAGCAGCGATCAGTTAGCTCCAGTTGCTGTTGTCTAACTAGGTGTCAGCTGTATAACACAGCGGGCTCCTCTCCTCACCTGCCATGTATATATGACAGGAAAGTAAGGGGTTTAATTGAATACCACTATGGTGCAATACCTAAACAACCTAAGGACAGGCATTTTTCTAAGGAAGCAGCCTTGTTCTGACCAGACATGCAAATTTGTAGGATTAAAAAAAGGTGTACTGTTCCAGCTTCAAATTTATTAATCCGTAGTTGAAAAAGTTATTTGTGCAGAAACACAAGGGCAAAAAAGCGACGCGTTTCGAATGCTATCCTGTGTACTTTCCCAAAGCTTTATGGGATTTCACATCAGCCCTAAATATTACGCTGGACAAATCCCAGTGAGTACAGGGCTGAACATACAAATAGTTTGATTATTCTTTTTTTCAAATATCATTTTTATCTAACACTTAATAAACAACATTGTTTTTATCCATTTGTATATTCAACACTTGAGAGCGCTGAGTTCGAAACGCGTCGCCTTTTGCGCTTCTATTTCTGCACACCTGAGTGACTTTTTATACTATGGATAAATAAAGTTGAATGTTTTACCCAGGGGCTGGAACAGTACCCCTTTTTTCTTCTAACACAAGGCCTCTTTGTGAGTAGCACAGAACATCAGATAATTACCAATAGTCAACAATGATAGGTTCTAAGGAGCCAATGTTCTGCTTTCTCATACACACAGCTAGAAAACTTTACGATATCTACATTTTTGGGGGGGTCTCCTGCCATATGTAAGCAACAGACATGCAACTTTATGCAGCCCCAAAATATATTAGGATTTATTAACAGACATTATTTGGAATAAGACATTTGAGAAGAGGAAGGACCCCACTGATTCTCATTAAGACAGGGCTGCAATTTCCTATACCTCTGTAAGGGTCTGTCTGGAGTGTCTCGAGTTTTCCAGAACTCAGAATATGATACTATTAATTGATTTGTATGGCACATAAGCGGTCAGGCACCAATGGAATCAATTACTGAGCATTAGCAAGCACTTTGGCTCCTTAATTCTAGGAACTGGTCTTAATGACATAACAGACAATGACTAAAGGAGAGATTCCCGTTGTCCCTAGAAAACTGTGCAGTGTGGATGTACATGTACTGTGGTCAGTAAAATAGAACAAAGCAAAGTCCAGCTCACCATAGTTAACATCCCTGGATACTCGGAGCACGGAACCGCTGTGTCAGGGCGTAGAAGGATCAAGGAAGAAGGAAACATCCAGCTCAACGAGATAGTGAAAAAACGTGTCGTTCCTTTATTCACTTCAATATATGTGGAGGATAAAACATCAGCAACAACAGAAATAAAAACAGTATCAACGCGTTTCTGGTGACAGAGCACCCTTAGTCATGGCTAAGGGTGCTCTGTCACCAGAAACGCGTTGATACTGTTTTTATTTCTGTTGTTGCTGATGTTTTATCCTCCACATATATTGAAGTGAATAAAGGAACGACACGTTTTTTCACTGTGGTCAGTGACAGCGTCAGGAAGTTTCTAGGATGGGGGATTAAAAATATGGCTGATACTAAAGGCACCAATATGAGTTGGCCATTCTCCCTATGTCTGTCTCAGTTGGCCGGTCAACATCTTCCACTATACAAAACGGAAATGTGAAGATGATCCATAACCAAAATGGGCAGTAGACTTTCGTGAAGCTAGCCATGCACACCAGAACTTCTCTATGCAAATGTACAATTGGTTACTTAACATGGCTATGAAATGCGTGTGCTAGCTTGAAACGCGTTAATTCTTTGATAAAGCTCCAGGATTTATGGATAATTGTGGTATGGGATCTTCTGTCAATTTTGGAATTATACCACAGCCTACTATCCATGTCATACGGTGCCTCCATTAATCATTACAAAGTGGACTTCAGGCTGTAGCTGGTCAAATGGCATTAGCCAGACATAAATATATTACATGTTTTGTCTGATTTAGGAAAGCTGTTTTAAAGTAGGAAATTCTAGGTTAGCATCAGAATAATCCATGTACGCTTTAACATCTAGTGTGGTTCGGTTTGGTGTAAGAAGCTATTTCCATGTCAGCCCTTCATGGCTGAGACAGAAGTATGTTTGTCCAGATCAGATTGGTGAAGCTACAGAAGCACCAGAAAGCCGATGAGCTGTATGGGTCCATACAGTCATGTTGGCCAGCCCCTTTCTGACTTAATTGCTTCCGCCTGGCCAATAGTCAACCCAAGCCGACTCTGGCTGCATCAAGCGCATGTACAGAAGCCAAGGCCAGTATACCTTCCTTTACTGCGCATGCACTGGATGCTCATGGAGCTGTCAGAATGCAGCTGGCCAGCATGACTGTTCAGGAGAGAGCAACCGCCTCAATCAGCCACAAGTAACCACACATGAAAAAATATTTGTAGTGACAGGTTTAATTGTTACATGCTGCACTTTAAATGGAGCCTTTAAAGGGGTTTTCTCAGACTTTAATTATTTTTGTGTATGGGGCCAAGGACTAACCGGCAGATAGCTGCTAACTACCTGCCTATTCGGAACAGGGACAATCTCTGCCCCCTCAGTCGGCGATTCCCATGCTTCACTTTACATCTCGTCCCAGAGGAGCTCTGTCTCTTCCGGTCTGCTCTATCTATCGATGGGGCGTCACTGCAGACGTCAAGTTGATTGACAGTCGGCTCCCCACAGTTACTTTAAAGATTCTACAGGTGACCATAGTCAGAGACCAGACTAGTCCAGCTCCAAATCCGGCAAGATCTTCTCAGTGCCATTGCAGATGATTTTCCCTTGCGTGGACCTAGGAAAAGACCCGTCAATCACCTCTAGGAGCACTGCGAAGAGATTTAGGAAGATCTTCAAAGTATATTTTCTTTTAAAATTTGAGAGCGTTTCAGAGAATAATATACCTAGCTGCAATTGTGGGGGGCATGAATCGTCTGACAGGTTCCCTTTAAGACAATAGTGGCTGTTTAGAGGGGCGAATGGTTCTGCCAACTTCCCTTAAAGTGTTCATTGTGTATATGTATGCGTTCTTTTTCCTTTTTTCTTACGATAGACCAGATCTTGTGACTTAGATCAAAAGGCGTCAGATTTACTAAGTTTGTACTTGTTATTTTGGGATAATACAATTCTGGTACCAAATCTTCCCTCTGAACTTCAGAACTCCTGTACAAGTAGATACATACATTGTGCATTAGGTCCCGTCCTCTTTAGTATACTATGGGAAAATCCAATATTCTTCAGACCAGAAGTCCCTAGATGACTTGGAATATCAAGTTACACTTGTTTTATTATCCATGAAGAGTTTTCCTTCAGAATTGTTTAATGGAAACTCCTTATTAATTACATGTCTGGAGATTTCCTGGCAGAGTAAATCACAGGAGGAAATCTGTTATGGGATAAATATTAACATTGAATGGAAATGAATGCTCCGTGCAAGTCCCCAGTGGTGGAGGGAATACCGCTGTACGGACTCAATGACACCGGGAGCAAGAACAAAGAGAGAACCATCAAATGTGAAAGAAATGTTACACGGCACACACGGCTACCTAGGAAATCAAGTAAATCCTTGCATATTCCCATTCGTGTCAATTCTGCCGGTGGATGGCCATGAAAAGCTAATAGATCAGATGGTTTATGGATAGCACCAGTGCTGTAAATTAAAGGGCTCCCTGGACAAAAAGTAAGAAATATTCTAAAATAAAATAATAAGCATTACTTACCCCTTAAATCCACCGCCACCCGAGTCCCAATCACTGGTCTCAGTAGTCGAGTGTCGTATTTGCAGACACCACCATTGAAGCAATGGTCAAGTGAATGATGGATCGTGCCCCATCAGTTTTGAAACTGGCAGGGATCGTCTAAGCCACTAAGTCTAAGTAATACTTATTTCTTTGGTTTATAAGATTCTCTGTTTTTAAAAAATCCTTTTAAATTAGCAATTTGCCACAAGGGACCCATATACTGTTCTTGCACATGGACCAATGGCGAAACCGCTCCCTTAAGTAAAACTCTGACCTGTAAACTGTTCTGGTTATTTATTTTTGTCAGTGTTTTCAGGAAACATGAGATTTTAGTAAGTGGATCTTCTGTTTTCTGTTACCTGTAATCTTTACGCTGTTTCTTTTTTATATTTTAGAGACCTCAGGGGAAACTCCTTTCATTGTGACTGCAAATTGAAATGGCTAGTAGAGTGGCTTGGTAAAACCAATGCAACGGTGGAGCAGATTTATTGTGAAAGTCCTCCCGAATATAAGGGACGCAAAATCAACAATCTGTCTGCTAAAGATTTTGATTGCATAACAACAGGTAAGAAAGGCAGAAAACTAAAGGGAATATTTCACTGAATAATGTCTCTTGCATTATCTATTTCTCTCACTCTGTATCTTTGTGTGTGTATACAGTATATATACTGTATATACAATGGGTACAGAAAGTATTCAGTCCCTTTAAATTTTTCACTCTTTGTTTCATTGCAGCCATTTGGTAAATTCAAAAAAGTTCATTTTTTTCTCATTAATGTTCACTCTGCACCCCATCGTGACTGAAAAAAACAGAAATGTAGAAATTTTTGCAAATTTAATAAAAAAGAAAAACTGAAATATCACATGGTCATAAGTATTCAGACCCTTTGCTCAGACACTCATACTTAAGTCACATGCTGTCCATTTCCTTGTGATCCTCCTTGAGATGGTTCTACTCCTTCACTGGAGTCCAACTGTGTTTAATTATGGAGTCCCGACATGCGCCGTACTAGTACTGCTCTGCAGGAACCGCATTCCCGCAAACCGCAGTGCTAGTACGGCGGCACGATCTCACGGTGAGCGCCGTGGCGATCGCGTGCGGGTGTCAGCTGTATGTAACAGCTGACACCCCGCAGCAATGCCCACGATCAGTGCTAGCGCCGATTGTGGGCATTTAACCCCTCTGATGCCGCTGTCAGTAGTGACAGTGGCATAGAGAACAATCGCGCAGGAAGGGGGCCCCCTGCGCTCTCCCACCGGAACAACGTGATGTGATCGCGTTGTTCCGGTGGTCTCCATGGAGACTCCGGGCCCAAACTGACCTCAGGGTCCTTCCGGGTCCTTCAGTGAGACCAGGCGCCTACACTGCCTGTCAGATTGCTGATCTGACACTGTGTTATGCAAAGTGTCAGATCAGCGATCTGACTTTATATAGTAATGTCTCAACCTGGGACAATGTTATAAAGTAAAAAAAAAAAATCAGAATGTATAAAAATATTTTTTTTTACAAATCCCCAAATAAAGAAAAAAAAATAAATATATTTTTCCAATAAATCCATGTATTTATGTAAATTAAAAAAAAACAATAAAAGTACACAAATTTGGTATCGCCGCGTTAAGTGAACACCGTAAAAAAATAAATAAAAAACGAGGCAAAAAACAATGCTTTATCATCATACTGCAGAACAAAAAGTGCAATAAAACGCGATTAAAAAGACGGATGTAAATAAAAATGGTACAGCTGAAAACGTCATCTTGTCCTGCAAAAAACAAGCTGCCATACAGCTCCATCAGCAGAAAAGTAAAAAAGTTATAGCTCTCAGAATAAAGCGATGCGAAAACAATTATTTTTTATGTAAAATAGTTTTTATTGTGTAAAAGTGCCAAAACATAAAAAAATATAAATGAGGTATCGCTGTAATCGTACTGATCCGATGAATAAAACTGCTTTATCAATTTTACCACACACAGAATGGTGTAAACGCTCCCCCCCAAAAGAAATTCAGGAATTGCTGGTTTTTGTTCATTCTACCTCCCAAAAACCAAAATAAAAAGAGGTCAAAAAACGTCATTTGCCCGAAAATGGTATCAATAAAAACGTCAACTAGTCCTGCAAAAAACAAGACCTCACATGACTCTGTGGGCCAAAATATAGATAAATTATAGCTCTCAAAATGTGGTGATGCAAAAACTATTTTTTGCAATAAAAAGCATCTTTTAGTGTGTAACAGCAGCCAAACATAAAAACCCGTTATAAATAGTAAATCAAACCCCCTTTATCACCCCCTTAGTTAGGGAAAAATAATAAAATTAAAAAAATTTACAGTATTTATTTCCATTTTCCCATTAGGGTTAGGGTTGGGGCTAGAGTTAGGGTTGGGACTAGAGTTGGGGTTAGGGTTTGGATTACGTTTACGGTTGGGGTTAGGGTTGAGATTAGGGTTGGGGGTGTGTCATGGTTAGGGTTATGGTTGGGATTAGGGTTAGGGGTGTGTTGGGGATGGGGTGTGTTGGGGTTAGGGGTGTGGTTAGGGTTGGGATTAGGGTTAGGGGTGTGTTCGGGTTAGGGGAGTGGTTAGGGTTATGGTTGGGATTAGGGGTGTGTTAGGGTTAGGGTTGGAGTTAGAATTGGGGGGTTTCCACTGTTTAGGCAGATCAGGGGCTCTTCAAATGCGACATGGTGTCCGATCTCAATTCCAGTCAATTCTGCGTTGAAAAAGTAAAACGTTGCTACTTCCCTTCCGAGCTCTGCCATGCGCCCAAGCAGTGGTTTACCCCCACATATGGGGTATCAGCATACTCAGGACAAATTGGACAACTTTTGCAGTCCAATTTCTCCTTTTACCCTTGTGAAAATAAAAATTTGGGGCTAGGAAATCATTTTTGTGGAAAAAAAAATATTTTTTATTTTCACGGCTGTGTTATAAACTTTAGTGAAACACTTGGGGGTCCAAAATTCTCACAATACATCTAGATAAGTTGCTTGGGTGGTCTAGTTTCCAAAATGGGGTTACTTATGGGGGGGTTTCCACTGTTTAGGCACATCAGGGGCTCTCCAAACGCTACATGGCGTCTGATCTAAATTCCAGCCAATTCTGCGTTGAAAAAGTCAAACGGTGCTCCTTCCCTTCCGAGCTCTGCCATGCGCCCAAACAGTGGTTTAACCCCACATATGAGGTATCGGCGTGCTCAGGACAAATTGTACAACAACTTTTGAGGTCCAATTTCTCCTGTTACCCTTGGTAAAATAAAACAAATAGGATCTGAAGTAAATTTTTTGTGAAAAAAGGTTAAATGCTAATTTTTTTACAGGAAAGATATATACAGTTATATGAAAAAGTTTGGTCACCCCTATTAATCTTAAGCTTAATGTTTTATAAAAATTGTTTTTTTTGCAACAGCTATTTCAGTTTCATATATCTAATAACTGTTGGACACAGTAATGTTTCTGCCTTGAAATGAGGTTTATTGTACTAACAGAAAATGTGCAATCTGCATTCAAACAAAATTTGACAGGTGCATAAGTATGGGCACCTCACCAGAAAAGTGACATTAATATTTATTAGATCCTCCTTTTGCAAAAATAACAGCTTCTAGTCGCTTCCTGTACCTTTTAATGAGTTCCTGGATCCTGGATGAAGTTATTTTTGACCATTCCTCTTTACAAAACAATTCCAGTTCAGTTAAGTTTGATGGTCGCCGAGCATGGACAGCCCTCTTAAAATGATCCCACAGATGTTCAATGATATTCAGGTCCGGGGACTGGGATGGCCATTCCAGAACAGTGTAATTGTTCCTTTGCATGAATGCCTGAGTAGATTTGGAGCAGTGTTTTGGATCACTGTCTTGCTGAAAGATCCATCCCCTGCGTAACTTCAATTTTGTCACTGATTCATGAACATTATTGTCAAGAATCTGCTGATACTGAGAGGAATCCATGCGTCCCTCAACTTTAACAAGATTCCCGGTGCTGGCATTGGCCACACAGCCCCAAAGCATGATGGAACCTCCACCAAATTTTACTGTGGGTAGCAAGTGTTTTTCTTGGAATGCTGTGTTTTTTGCTGCCATGCATAACGCCTTTTTGTATGACCAAACAACTCAATCTTGGTTTCATTAGTCCACAGGACTTTCTTCCAAAAAGAAATTGGCTTCTCCAAATGTGCTTTTGCATACCTCAGCCGATTCTGTATGTGGCGTGCTTGCAGAAACGGCTTCTTTCGCATCACTCTCCCATACTCCTTGTGCAAAGTGCGTTGTATAGTTGACCGATGCACAGTGACGCCATGTGCAGAAAGTTGATGCATTCACCATTCTTCTTCTCTGCCTTTCTGATGTTTTTCTTGGCCTGCCACTTCTGGCCTTAACAAGAACTGTACCTGTGTTCTTCCATTTCCTTACTATGTTCCTCACAGTGGAAATTGACAGGTTAAATCTCTTAGACTGCTTTTTGTATCCTTCCCCTGAACAAGTATGTTGAATAATCTTTGTTTTCAGATCATTTGACAGCTGTTTTGAGGAGCCCATGATGCCACTCTTCAGAGGAGATTCAAACAGGAGAACAACTTGCAAGTGGCCACTTTAAGTAGCTTTTCTCATGATTGCATAAACCTGGCTATGAAGTTCAAAGCTCAATGAGGTTACAAAACCAAATAAAGTGCTTTAGTAAGTCAGTAAAAAGTAGGTAGGAGTATTTAAAACAAGAAAATGATAAGGGTGCCCATACTTATGCGCCTGTCAAATTTTGTTTGAATGCAGATTGCACATTTTCTGTTAGTACAATAAACCTCATTTCAAGGCAGAAACATTACTGTGTCCAACAGTTATTAGATATATGAAACTGAAATACCGTATATACTCGAGTATAAGCCGAGATTTTCAGCCCCAAAAAATGGGCTGAAAGTGCCCCTCTCGGCTTATACTCGAGTCATGGAAGGCGGGGGGGGTCGGTGGGTGAGGGGGAGCGACGCCTGTCAAATACTCACCTACTCCCGGCGCTCCTGACGCGGTCCCTGCAAGTCCCAAGGTGTTCGGCGCGGCAGCTTCAAGTTCTTCCCCTCTTCAGCGGTCATGTGGTACCGCTCATTAAAGTTATGAATATGGACTCCACGCCCATAGGGGTGGAGCCGCATATTCATTACTGTAATGAGCGGTACCATGTGACCGCTCACCACAGGAAGAAGCTGCCGCGCCGTACACCGTGGGACATGCAGGGACCGCATCAGGAGCGTCGGGAGTAGGTGAGTATATTTACCTTCCCTTGTTCCACCGAAGCTCCGTCTTCCCGTCCTCTTGCTGTGACTGTTCAGGTCAGAGGGCGCGGTGATGTATTAGTGTGCGCGCCGCCCTCTGCCTGAACAGTCAGTGCAAAGTGACGGGACGCTGAGGAGCAGCGGGCAGCGACGAGAGGTGAGTATGTCATTTTTTTTTTAAAAGTGCAGCAGCATTACATGAGGCACAATGCTGTATGGAGCGTCTATGGGGCCATAAAGAACTGCATGGAGCATTATATGGGGCATCTATGGGGCCATAACTGCATGGAGCATTATATGGGGCATCTATGGGGCCATAATTGCATGGAGCATTATATGGGGCATTATATGGGGCCATAACTGCATGGAGCATTATATGGGGCATCTATGGGGCCATAATTGCATGGAGCATTATATGGGGCATTATATGGGGCCATAACTGCATGGAGCATTATATGGGGCATCTTATGGGGCCATAATGAACTGCATGGAGCATTATATGGGGCATCTTATGGGGCCATAATGAACTGCATGGAACATTATATGGGGCTCCTGATTCAATATGGATATTCAAAAACACTTAACCTGCGGATG
Source organism: Ranitomeya variabilis (assembly GCF_051348905.1). Classification (NCBI taxonomy): domain Eukaryota; kingdom Metazoa; phylum Chordata; class Amphibia; order Anura; family Dendrobatidae; genus Ranitomeya; species Ranitomeya variabilis. Next base: position 59,840,024 of record NC_135235.1, read on the forward strand.
TCTCAATTAATTTTACTTTTATTGGTATCTATTTTTATTTTTGACATTTACCGGTAGCTGCTGCATTTTCCACCCTAGGCTTATACTCGAGTCAATAAGTTTTCCCAGTTTTTTGTTGCAAAATTAGGGGGGTCGGCTTATACTCGAGTATATACGGTAGCTGTTGCAAAAACCCCAATTTTTAAAAAACATTACGCTTAAGATTAATAGGGGTGCCCAAACTTTTTCATATAACTGTATATTTATATATATTTATTGCTATAGTATTAGTGCCTTTGAAGCCAAACTGTTTATAAAAAGCAAATGGATATAAGATGGTTGTCTAGTATATATATTGTGTTCAAACATAATGATATAACAGGTTACTTATGTTTTTTCATTATCTTGTCACACGCCTTATCACGGTAGCGTGTGTGTGCTACGGGAGCTATATATTATGTCAGACTGATGCCAATGTTGGGCATGGTGCATCATTGTAATCAAAATGGCACCCAAGAATCTCAAGGGGAAACGTTAACTTTCAACATGGATTGGAAAACAAAATCCATCTTTTCTCTGATAGAGAGCCAAGGCCATACACTTGATAAGTTCTATGATCCAGTGTCCTATGACTTCAAAAACATTTCCAAAAAACATCCATTGCACAACATAAGGTCTAAAAATATGAGCTGCAACCTCCCCCCCCAAAATAAAATAGGAGAAATTTGGCCAAACAGGAACATAGATCCAGCGACAGCCTGAAAAACAATAAACAAATAATGATTAGGTTGGCAGATAAAGGAGGAGGCAACGCAATTCAGGATTATTCTGAGTACACGAGGAAGTAAATAAACTACTCCTCAATAATATATGTACCTTACCAGACTATTCAATGAGGACCCCTTCCCGAAAGTTGAAAAATAATTTTTCCAGCTAATTACTACACACGTGGTCAAAATTGTTGGTTCCCCCCCATTTAATGACAGAAAAACCCACAACGGTCACAGAAATAACTTGAATCTGACAAAAGTAATAATAAAAAATCTATGAAAATGAACAAATGAAAGTCAGACATTGCATTTCAACCATGCTTCTACAGAGTTAAAAAACAAACAAACTCATTAATTAGGCCTGGACAGAAATGATGGTACCCCTGAAAATAATGTGACAAAAGGGACATGTTAAATCAAGGTGTGTCCACTAACTAGCATCACAGGTGTCTACAATCTTGGAATCAGTGAGCGGGCCTATATATAGGGCTACATATACTCACTGTGCTGTTTGGTGACATGGTGTGTATCACACTCAACATGGACCAGAGGAAGCGAAGGAAATTAGAAATTAGAGATTAGAAAGAAAATTGTAGACAAACATGTTAAAGGTAAACATTATTAGACCATCTCCAAGCAGCTTGATGTTCCTGTGACTACAGCTGCACATATTATTCAGAAATGTAAGATCCATGGGACTGTAGCCAACCTCCCTGGACGTGGCCGCAGAAGGAAAATTTATGACAAATCAAAGAGACGGATAATATGAATGGTGACAAAAGAGCCCAGATAAACTTTTTGGCAAAGCACATCAGCTCTATGTTCACAGACGGAAAAATGACGCATATCAAGAAAAGAACACCACCCCTACTGTGAAACATGAAGGAGGTTCTGTTATGTTCTGGGGCTGCTTTGCTGCATCTGGCACAGGGTGTCTAGAATCTGTGCAGGGTACAATTAAATCTCAAGACTATCAAGGGATTCTAGAGAGAAATGTGCTGCCCAGTGTCAGAAAGCTTGGTCTCAGTCGCAGGTCATGGGTCTTGCAACAGGATAATGACCCAAAACACACAGCTAAAACACCCAAGAATGGCTAAGGGGAAAAACATTGGACTATTCTGAAGTGGCCTTCTATGAGCCCTGACCTAAATCCTATCGAGCATCTTTGGAAAGAGCTGAAACATGCCATCTGGAAAAGGCAACCTTCAAACACGAGACAACTAGAGCAGATTGCTCTTGAGGAGTGGGCCAAAATACCTGTCGAGAGGTGCAGGAGTCTCATTGACAGTTACAGAAATCGTTTGATTACAGTGATTGCCTCAAAAGGTTGTGCAACAGAATATTACCATCATTTCTTTCCAGACCTATTTCATGAGTTTTATTTTTATAAAAATTCTGTGGAAGCATGGTTGAAAAGCAATGTCTAACTTTCATTTGTTCATTTTCATAGATTTTTTTTATTATCACTTTTGTCAGATTCAAGTTATTTCTGTGACCATTGTGGGTTTTTCTGTCATTAAACGATGAGTACCAACAATTTTGACAACGTGTGTAACACCTTTACCAAAGGAATCCTCTATTTAAATGAAAAAAAACAAACATTTTGTCATACAAAACCCTAACAGACCTTTTTTCTACCACCTCCCAGGGATCTCTTACAGATCCACCTAGTCGTCCGATTATATCAGGTATTAATTCTACAACAAGTAACCTATCCCATTCCATAGATATTATTTTACAGGAACATGTAATACAACTCCCCAGTTATCTCAAAGAGTCAGCTCAGCTAATCAGAGAACTTTGTAATATCAGATGGGAAAGCAACAACAATAATAATAATAATATTTTTATTTCTATAGCACCAACTTATTCCCCAGCACTTTACAACTACAGTTTATTAACTCTAGATGTAACAGCACTGTACACTAACATCATGCCCTCGGTTTGGAATGTGTTGGATATTAGCTAGAAAATGACTCTAAATTTCAAGGGATGATCAATTTTTCTTTTATTAGAAGAACTCAAATTAATTTTAATGGGACCACTTATAACCAGACCAGTGGAACCGTCATGGGGACGACAGTAGTGCCAAGTTTTGCAAACTTATTCATGGGGAATTTTGAGGAGACAGATTCATAATAATGCTAAATACAGAGGGGACATCATACTCTATCAACGATTTATAGATGACCTCTTTATCATATGGGAGAGATATGAGGACAAAGCTCTACACCAGGGGTGCATGGTCTGTAAACCGGGGGTCGCCTGCTTGTCTGACAGGTCAACTATATTTGGGAAGTCACACACACAAGAGTAGTGGCAAGCAAATGAGGCGCAGTAGACATCTCTGGATGCATCATACATCATGAAAATGGGGTCTGCAGAAAGTAGTATGTGAATTAGACAGGTAGCCATGTCTTTGGCTCTCCCCACTGTAGTTTATGGAAGTTCTGAATCTTTAGGAATTAAGCAAAAAACCCATGACCTACTGTAGAGAGCCACGAGCCACATGCATCTGTGACCTATACCTCTTTAACGCCAATTCAAACAGTTTTTTGCGGGGATTTAGAAATGTATTTTACTGAAAATAAAAAAATGTTTCAAATACTCTTTGAATAAGCTTCCTCCTCTTTTTTACTTTACTTTCTTTGTTATCCTGAGGAAGGGATCAGTACGACACAGAAAATCATATATAGTGATTACGTTACGACACCAAAACTTGTTGTTCCAAATATAATAATTAATCTTCTTCTACTACTTCTCAACATCGTATTATCACAGCACATGCTTCCAGCATTTAGTCCACAAGGCTTCTATCGACTCCCACTATCTTTCCATTTCCTACTAAGGGCTACCTGCGCTGGATCGGAGTTAGCAGCACAACCACTACTACCCAGCCAAACTAAGGTGTTGTGTTCTTAACACAACACCCTCAGGTGAACACAACTGAGATAGGGTGAGACCAACACCTCCTAACAGGTCTGCATCTGCGCGATATTGCAGTGGTGCCCCTATGAGCGCATCTCCCCTTGTTTTTCAGACTGGTATGAATTAGTATCTGCCACCTGTGAAAGCGTATTTATAATATCAACTTAAACTGATCTCGTATCTTGTGTATTACAGAATTTGCTTTGTACAAGTCCCTACCCTATCAGTCCCTGTCTGTGGACACCTTCACTTACATGAACGATGAGTATGTGGTCATTGCTCAACCATTTACTGGCAAATGTGTCTTTTTGGAGTGGGATCATGTGGAAATGTCTTTCAGGAACTATGACAACATCACAGGTATTATTGACAACCAGCTCTTGATGAAAAAAATCTAAGTGTTCATCATATGTCTCTAATTAATTCTGTGTTATTTTAGGCACATCAACCGTGGTCTGCAAACCTATAGTCATCGAGAAGCAGCTCTATGTCATAGTGGCCCAATTGTTTGGTGGCTCTCATATTTACAAGAGAGATATTTTTGCAAACAAATTCATAAAAATTCAAGACATTGAAGTGATTAAGATCCGAAAACCCAATGACATTGAGACTTTCCGGATAGATGACAACTGGTATTTTGTGGTTGCTGATAGCTCGAAAGCTGGTTGCACAACCATCTACAAGTGGAACGGAAATGGATTTTATTCCCACCAGTCTGTACATATGTGGTATCGAGATACGGATGTGGAATACCTAGAGATTGCCAACAAGCCACATCTCATTCTATCTAGCAGCTCGCAACGCCCGATTATTTACCAGTGGAACAAGAAATACAACAACTTCTCAAAGCATGCGGAGATACCAGACACGGAGGACGTGTATGCCGTGAAACACTTTTCAGCCAAGGATGATGTCTACCTCTGCCTTACCCGATTCATTGGAGATTCCAGGGTTATCAAATGGGAAGGAGGCTCAGTAATTTCTGATATCCAAAGGATGCCTTCTCGTGGGTCAATGGTCTTCCAGCCTTTAGAGATCAACAACCACAAATATGCTATCCTGGGAAGTGATTATTCCTTCACCCAGGTTTTTCATTGGGATGTGGAGAAAGGAAAATTTGTGAAATTTCAAGAGTTAAACATCCAAGCCCCCAGGTCTTTCACACATGTGTCTATAGACAAACACGACTTCATGTTTGCTTCAAGTTTTAAGGGGGCCACACAAATATATGAACATGTTATAATTGACCTGAGTGCATGACCATTGAAAATCGAATGCATTAAAGACTTTTTAACCTGGACAGTATGAACTAAATGCATGATAACCCTATCTCTTGACATAATTCTGGATGACTGGCTTCAGAAGCTAGGAAGGCCAGAACAGAAGCATTGCTTGTTTCTCCCTCATTAATTTGTCATGTATAGTGGTTTTGAAAGTTGTACTTTTTCTATAAAAAAAAATACCTACAAAATCTTGATAGTTGACTGGCCTTTCCATTAACAGTTTGTACATATTTGTGCATATGGCATATGTCCATCTGAAAAGAGATATATATATATAAAAAAGTTACTTTTCCGTTTATTTATTCACCTGTTGGAGAGAAAACTGCCAAATAAAATGTTTACATTTTGTGTCTTCCATGTTACATATTCATTTGCCTGAATTATAGGAAAGCTTGGAAAGAGATGTATTGGAACTCATACCCACTCCCCACATTACTTCCACTGTTCCTCTCTTATTCTCTTTGCATTTTTTCACCAGAGAAGATATACGTAAAACAGGGGTGGGTAATAAATTTTCCCAGGGGGCCACGAGAGATACTATGACTGTTGTGGAGGGCCGAACTAATAGTCTGAAATTAATTCTGCTCAATATTAATATACTAATTATAATTATTTTATATTAATTGTTTCAATTAATATTGAGCAAAATTAAGTATGCTGACACCTCCTATATACAGCAGGAATCCACACACAGCCCCCATATAGTTCAATATACAGTCCCCTATATTCAGTATTAGCCCCCACAGTACCCTTATATACAAGTCCCCCACATTCACTCCTACATATATTGTGATCCCCTTATATGCAGTGTGAGCAAGGAACCAACAGAATCAATATACACAAAAACATAGGAGAATAGGTATAGGGCAATAGTATGTGGATGTATCAGACTGAAGGTAATACTGATATAAACCACATAAAATATATATTTAGCTAGCTGGGCAATTGAGGTATAGTCATAGAAAGTACAGGTAAGTATATAGCAATGTATATTGGGTCAAGTCTATAATTATATACAGTATGTATATACAGTATATCATCACACAGCCAGCAATATTTTACCAGTAATATTGGTTTAACACATACCAGGATAGCAGCAGGACGCCTGAAGTGATGCGCCCATCCCGACGCGCGTTTCGGCGATTCATTCGTTAAAGAATAGCATCATCATGGGTGGGGGAGGTTTAAAAATGCAGCATAAGCCAATGGGTGACAGACTTCGCATTGATTGACGCATGCCCAGTGAGACGGAGTAGGAAGTTAGCTGCCACCCGCTGAACATGACCTCCGACGCTGCACACGTGGTTGCAGCACTGGAGGGCATGACAGATACAGGAGAAACTGCTGGATGGCACATATCACACACATGCCGGGTGAGTCACTCAGGAAAAACAGGATAGATCAAAAAAGTAAGGATGTGATGAACAAATATATGAAGATAAAAAGATATACTGTATAGGTAAGATATAGAATTTATCCCATCAACATCTTACAAATAAATAGGAAATATTTATAAAAATTATATAATTTACATCTTACATATAAAGAAAAGTATATATAAATAGTATCTAGATATAGTAATAATAGATAAGACATATACAGGGGTTGGACAAAATAATGGAAACACCTAACGTTTTGGCATCATAATCTTCGAACATGTGATAAACATGCAAACCATGACATATGGTAATGTTTTGTAGTTGATTATTTGTGTTATGTGATATATGTATGTAAATTAACTGTTTGTCTTGCATAATTGTAAGAACATTGATGAGAACCTGATACCAATGGCAGACCTCTCGGATTTTCAAAGAGGCCAAATTGTTGGTGCTCGTATGGCAGGCGCTAGTGTAACATAAAGTGCCCGAATGCTTGGCGTGTCAAGAGGTACTGTCTCCAAAGTAATGACTGTGTTTGAAAGAGAAGGAAAAACGTCCGCAGCAAACCACAGGTCCGGCTGAAAGTCAAAGTTGACTGAGAGAGACCGTCGGACGCTAAAGCGAATTGTGAGAGAAGATCGCAAGATCAAGGCTCCAAAAATCACTGCTGAGCTCAATGAACACCTACAGAACCCAGTTTCCATGAAAACTGTTCGTCGGGAGCTGCACAAATCTGGATTCCACGGAAGAGCTGCAATTAGAAAATCGTTGCTCTCAATGACAAATGTTTCCAAGCGTTTAGAGTGGTGTAGAAACCTCCAGAATTGGTCCCTCGAGCAGTGGAAACATGTGATATTCTCAGACGAATCATCGTTTACCCTATTTCCGACCTCCGGCCGAGTGTACGTTTGGAGACAGCCGAAAGAAGCATTCCATCCAGACTGCCTTCTCCCAACCGTAAAACATGGTGGAGCTTCTGTGATGATCTGGGGTGCTATTTCGTGGAGATCCGCCGGGCCAATCATATCCTTTCATGGAAGAATTAACAGCCGAGATTATTTAGGCATTTCGGGCGACCAAGTGCATCCAATGGTTCAAGCACTGTTCCCGAAGGGAAACGCCATCTTTCAAGATGATAATGCACCAATTCATACAGCTAGAATCGTTAAAGCATGGCACGAGGAACATTCTAATGAAGTTGAGCATCTCACCTGGGCCCCACAATCCCCAGACCTCAACATTATTGAGCATTTATGGTCGATTTTAGAGATTCAAGTTAGACATCGATTTCTGCCGCCATCGTCGCTCAAAGAACTGGAGGTTGTTTTTAACTGCAGAATGGGCTAAAATTCCTTTGGAAACAATTCACACCTTGTATGAATCCATACCTCGGAGAATTGAGGCTGTAATCGCCGCAAAAGGTGGACCTACACCAGATTAAACTAACTTTTGTTGATGTTTCCAGGTGTTTCCATTATTTGGTCCAACCCCTGTGTATAAGGCATTTGAAGCATATAGGGGAAATAAATCTACCTGTATATATCCACATTAAGATGATACAATAATATAATATGAAAAGAAGATGTATAAAAATAAGAAATATAAACACATTATGCACAGGACATCAACCACCATTAGAATTATTTTATGTTGTTAATATTAGGTGTGTATCTAAGAAGTGTGCAATATGTACATAGTAAGAATGAGAAAAATACAGTGAGAATGTATATACAGTATATATATAAATATATTAAAAAATAAAAAAATTAGGAAATAGTGTGACAGATTAGTGAATTAGAATATCACACGTGAAAAAATGTTAAATATTTAAGAAATATTCAAAAATATATATGATTGTGAAATAAAATGTAGGTAAAAAAGTGAGAATGCAAGGGAGTATTAAATTGGAATTGTAAAGCAGAGAAATATGAAGAGTAAGGAGAAAGGATGTGGGCAGGAAAAAGGAGAAAATGAGAAGGGGTATGAGAACAATATGATAATATACACTCACCGGCCACTTTATTAGGTACACCTGTCCAACTTCTTGTTAACACTTAATTTCTAATCAGCCAATCACATGGCGGCAACTCAGTGCATTTAGGCATGTAGACATGGTCAAGACAATCTCCTGCAGTTCAAACCGAGCATCAGTATGGGGAAGAAAGGTGATTTGAGCGCCTTTGAACGTGGCATGGTTGTTGGTGCCAGAAGGGCTGGTCTGAGTATTTCAGAAACTGCTGATCTACTGGGATTTTCACGCACAACCATCTCTAGGGTTTACAGAGAATGGTCCGAAAAAGAAAAAAAATCCAGTGAGCGGCAGTTCTGTGGGCGGAAATGCCTTGTTGATGCCAGAGGTCAGAGGAGAATGGGCAGACTGGTTCGAGCTGATAGAAAGGCAACAGTGACTCAAATCGCCACCCGTTACAACCAAGGTAGGCCTAAGAGCATCTCTGAACGCACAGTGTGTCGAACTTTGAGGCAGATGGGCTACAGCAGCAGAAGACCACACCGGGTACCACTCCTTTCAGCTAAGAACAGGAAACTGAGGCTACAATTTGTACAAGCTCATCGAAATTGGACAGTAGAAGATTGGAAAAACGTTGCTTGGTCTGATGAGTCTCGATTTCTGCTGTGACATTCGGATGGTAGGGTCAGAATTTGGCGTAAACAACATGAAAGCATGGATCCATCCTGCCTTGTATGGAGCATCTTTGGGATGTGCAGCCGACAAATCTGCGGCAACTGTGTGATGCCATCATGTCAATATGGACCAAAATCTCTGAGGAATGCTTCCAGCACCTTGTTGAATCTATGCCACGAAGAATTGAGGCAGTTCTGAAGGCAAAAGGGGGTCCAACCCGTTACTAGCATGGTGTACCTAATAAAGTGGCCGGTGAGTGTAGGTGCAGGATTTGTGGAGGTATACAGAGATTCCATATACATAAAGATGATAAGATGTATTACCTAAAAACTTGCCAAATGTGATGATGGTTACAAAGTGATGTTCTATTTGTAACTTCACGGTCTTGAGAAAATTCATTCAATCAGGTGATTATGGCTCCTGATGTGCCACCATTGTCTGAGCATGAACAATCAGGTAAGTTCTATCCATAAAATTACTAAAGGAGAATAAAAAGAAAACTAAGTGAACAAAGTAACGTAAATAACTAAAAAGGGTATCTGGCTGCAAACAATATAAAAATAATGATAAAAATGTCAAGAATGAAAAGGAGGGCACAGAAATAAATGGGGCGAAACAAAGGTTTTTGTTGAGTCTGAGGGGGTATACCGTATTTAGGGCCCATATCCACGTAGATTCCCGCTGTACTAATATTTGGCTATTTCTGCCTCTTATATTTGGAATTATTCTGTCGATACCCCTCACTCTAAAACAGGACGAGTCACAGTTATGATGCAGTTTGAAATATTTTGGGATGGTCTTAAGGTATGATAAGTCATCTACATCTTTTGCTGCATCAATTCTATTGAGGTGTTCCCGAACTTGAATTTTAAGTTGGCGAGTAGTAAGACCAACATACATTTTTGGGAAGGGACATGTGGCATAATAAATGATCGCTTTTGTGGTAAATGAGATTTGATGTTTAATATTGAACTGTTTGGATCCAGTAGTCATAAAAGATGTCAATATGCTCAATATTTGGGCATACCACACATCTTCCACAAGGGAACATTCTTGACGGGGGCGTGCATTATCCAGAAAGGTGGTAGGGTCATTAGAGTAGTACCTTCTCACCAATATATCACAGAGATTTTTGCTTTTCTGAAATGTAATACTCGGTTTGTTGGGTAAGTATTTTGATTGGGTAGGATCTGCCAAGAGGATTGGCCGTGATTTTTCCAAACATTGCCTCATTACAGAGACCTGAGAATGAAAGTCACTAATGACTCTAACATGGTTATTGGGGGATGGTACACTAGATGTGTATAGGAGTTGATGTCTGGGGGTAGGCTTTGCCCTGTGATGAGCACGATTAATTCAGGGATGGCTGTAACCGTACTCCCGGAATCTGAGTTTAAGATCCCTGCATCTCATTTCAATGTTATCAACGGTTGAACACATATTTTGCAGCCGTACGAATTGTCCAATGGTTATCACTCTAATCATAGGGGAAAGATGATAAAAAGAGGCATGAAGTAAAGAGTTAACAGATGTAGGTTTGCAAAAAATATCAATTTGTAGGTAGATTTGACAATAGTGACATCTAAGAAGTCAATGATATGTGGATCATACTGGTAAGTCAAGTGAATGTTACTGTTATTGGAATTGAGTGAAACCACGAATTCGTGTAGCGCTTCAACCGAGTCCTGCCAGATCAGGAAAATATTGTCAATGTACCTCAACCAAAATATGACGCAGTCTATTGATGGATGCTGATCAGACAGGAAAAGGTCCCTCTCCCACAGCCCTAGGAACAGGTTAGCATATGAGGGACCAAAGGTGGCGCCCATAGCTGTTCCCTGGAGGTGTAAATAGAAGAACCCTTTAAAAGTGAAAAAATTGTGGGTGAGAGAGAATTTGAGTAATTGTATAGAAAAGTTGATCATATTGGAATGATTTCTGGCTAGTGAAAATGAGATACTGCACTGTCAGCTCTTTTGCTCACTGAGGACTTCCTTTACACAAGTCCCCTGAAAAATCCCCTAAGAACAGGGGGAAACGCGTTGGCACAGAGGATTGGGTACAAATCATGAAGACTCTTGTTTAAGATAAGTAATATATCCTTCTACTAATATATCTGGGATTCTATATATGGTTGGCTACATGTACTCACTTTGCTGGAGGGTGTATCCCAGGTAATTACCATATATTGAGAACTATATGCTTATGGTATAGTAAATATATGTGCACCTTAAGCATTTCTTAAAGGACATGTATGTAATTACAATAGCTGATTATGTTTTTTGGCCACCATTTGAATTTGATATTCCCAGAAGCGTTGGTACGTATATATATATATATATATATATATATATATATATATATATATATATATATATATATATATATATATATATATATACCTTGTGTATATGAACTGTTTAGCATAGATGTTTTTTGCCATGTATACCCTGTATCATGTATATCTAACTTTTAAACTATGGAGAGTGGTTCTAATATGGATATGTGGTTTAGACATGAATGATTACTTTTAATACTTATTTTTTAGGGCTTATGTTATTTTTTAGTTTACACTGTTTTGGACCACACACTATATATTCTTCAGAAAGCCTCCTATATACAGGCACACATATTAAAAAAAAAGCAAAAAAAAGCAAAATAAAATCATACTGCGTGAGGGGCTGTGTGGGGACATCATACTGTGTGAAGGGCTGTGTGGGGACATTATACCACCCGAGGGGCTGTGTGGGGACATAACGTGTGAGGGGATGTGTGGGGACATACTGCGTGAGGGGCTGTATGGAGACATCATACTGTGTGAAGGGCTGTGTGGGGACATTATACCACCCGAGGGGCTGTGTGGGGACATAACGTGTGAGGGGATGTGTGGGGACATCATACTGTGTGAAGGACTGTGTGGGGATATTATACGACATGAGGGGCTATGTGGGGACATAATACTATGTGAAGGGCTGTGAGGGGACATCATACCATGTGATGTAAGGGGCTGTGTGGGGACATCATACTGTGTGAAGGGCTGTGTGGGGACATTATACCACCCGAGGGGCTGTGTGGGGACATAACGTGTGAGGGGATCTGTGGGGACATACTGCAAGAGGGGCTGTATGGAGACATCATACTGTGTGAAGGGCTGTGTGGGGACATTATACCACCCGAGGGGCTGTGTGGGGACATAACGTGTGAGGGGATGTGTGGGGACATCATACTGTGTGAAGGACTGTGTGGGGATATTATACGACATGAGAGGCTATGTGGGGACATAATACTATGTGAAGGGCTGTGAGGGGACATCATATCATGTGATGTAAGGGGCTGTGTGGGGACATCATACCGTGTGAGGGGCTGTGTTTTGACATAATACCACGTGAGGGGCTGTGTGGTGACATCATTCTGTTTGAGGGTCTGTCTGAGGACATCATAATTTGTGGGGGAAAGGCGAGGGCATTACATTTTGTTGGGAGCTGTTGAAGGTACAAGGGCTGGATAACAAGAGCAGTGTAATCAAAGTTTATAAAAAGCATTAACTTATATGGTGATGATTCACTGCTACAGGTAGGACTACAGATTACAATAAATTTCAACGCATCATGTATTAGCAGCAGCGAGTCAACAGACTTAGTTCTGCTCAATAGTAATAAAAATGAATTGAAAACAACAGTCATATGAAGGATTAAGTTAAGATAACTTCTTCTGATCATTAAAATGCAACTTTGCAATTTAACTCTTATTAAGAATCCTCTCTGTTCTCAAAAACGGAGGGATTTTGCTAATTGCCTAGGTTACAGGTCACCTATGGAGTCTATCAAGGTCTCTTACGCAAGTTGCTCATAAACTCTTTTGCTACAAAGCTTGTAAGCGCTGCTCTAATTGCAGGACAGATGGATTTATTTAAAGCATGATATACCAAGAACAAAAAATGCAACATAAAAAAAAACCTATAAAAGGCATGTAAAAAAATGCACACAAATACAATGAAAAAATGCAAGTAACCTAATGTACTTAATAAGTGCAGAAATGGCACCGAAAATTTTCAATATCGAAAACTTATCATGTAAATGTGGCCTAATACCAGTTTCCTTCAGATTAACCCCATATCTGAAGGTAAATGACATATTTTTTGCATGTGACAAGTTCCCTTTAAAAAGTGACTCATGCCATTTCCTGCTCTAAAAATGTTTTGATTCCACATTGTACATCACAGTCTGCTCTCTGCAGCAGAAATACAGCCGTCAGGACACACTGGGAACTGACATTTGCAATAGCAGAAGAGTCGCAGGATAGGGAACGCCGACTTATATGATTATATCATGTTATCTGTACCCCTGGGAATTCACAGAAAGCGGAGGTGCAATGAGCAGATTATGGGTAAAGAAGGTACAAAGTCACGTAGCAGAAACATGTCAGCGCCATCTTCTGCTCGGAAACACTAAAGAATTAGCCATTTCCTCTCCAGGTAGAATGACTATATACAAGATCAGCGCGCTGTTTTCCTAAATTATCTCCCACAGGCCACAAAAATCTGCTAATAATAGCAATGATTTGGTGCAGGGGGTGGATGGTTTTAATTTAAATAATGATTTACTGTTAGTTATTCTGGTATTCCCTGTACATGGAGCATCATGAATATAACAGAAATCTGCAGAAGAATGCACCCCCGACCACGCACCTGGGTGAGGTCACTTCGCCTGAAATACTGAATGACAAACCTAACCGGTTTATCCTCTAAGATTGCGAAAACTGGAGGAAACAGAGGAAGCCTCCGGGGTCGTGGATGTAATCACCTATAAGCGAGCAGGCTGGTCTGACTGATGCAACTGTGATGTAATACCAGTATCTGCACACCTCCCCATATACATGTAAATGTATGAAAAAAATAAGTGATGGCATTGACGTCACCGACCAGCATGAGGCAAGAATTGAAAGAAGAATTCTGCTAGGGTAAGACTACACAGCGATCAGTGGCTGCACAACATTAAAGGGAATCTGTCAGTAGTATCAACCCTCCTATGCCGTCTGTATGGACATGTAGGTCATAGGAAGTTGAATAAAATGATACCTTGATATCTGCAATTCGATGTCCTATTCCAGAGAAATCCACATTTTTCTCAATATGTAAATGAGCTGTTAAGATCTATGGGCCGGACATAGATCTCCCCCTGAGAATCTGTCTCCAGAGCTTATAATAAATTAAAGGAATTGTTACCAAAGTGAGACATGTAATGACTGAAAGTCTTCTCTCCTAATCTACATGTCTCACACTAGTAACGCCCAGTTCAGTTATTTTAAGCACTTGAGGCAGATTCTCAGGAAGATCTATGTCCATAGATCTTAGCAGCTAATTTACATATTAAGAAAACCATGGATTTTTCTGGAATAAGACATCGGATGGCAGATATAAAGGTGTCATTTTATCCAGTTTCCTATGACCTGCATGACCATATACTCGTAGATGGCTTAGAAGGTTTGATCCTACTGACAGATTTCTTTTAAGATCACAAATGTTGTAATGTAGTGGAAAGTAGGAAAAAAAATACCTTGTGCATTGAAATTGCAAAGAAAGTGCAATTTCACAATCGTTTTTTGAGGTTTTTTTTATTTAACCTGTTCACAATATGGAAAATATGATTCTCCAGGTCAGTACAAGTACACAGATACCAAACATGTATATTTTTTTTATTTAAGAGGTGAAAAAAATTCAGAAATTTGTAGGAATTGTCTTGTTTTTATCACCATTTTCCATGACCCGTAATGTTTTCTTTTTCCGTGATCTGGGGCTCAGTGAGGGCTTATTTTTTGCACTCCGAGTTGATGTTGCAGGCTGTTTTTAGGCTGGGCGGGGTCAATATCCATGGCCCCTTACCAGCCTGAGAATACCAGCCCTCAGCTGTGAGCTTTAGGAAGGCTGGTTGTCAAAAATGGGGGGGACCCCCAAGCTGTTTTTTTTTTTAATTATTTAAATAATTAAAAAGAAACAGCGGGGGGACCCCTCTCTTCTTGATAACCAGCCTTGCTGAGGGTTGCCACCCCCAGCTGTCAGTTTTGCCTGGCTGGTTATAAAAAATACAGGGGAACATACGCCGTTTTTTTCATTTATTTATAGCGCAGGCGGAGGCAGATGAATACTCCCATCAGCAGCTCCTGCTGTCACTGTTATTAGCGGCAGCAGGGGTAGGCTGATGGGAGTAATAGTCCCATCAGCCGCCGCCTGCTGTCTTTTATAACTTCTATAACTCTCATTATTCTCCCCTGCTCGCACTGATCGCTGGCAGAGCAGGGGAGAATGATGAGAGCCGTGTTCAGCACCCAGCGCTGGGGAACAGCGCTTACTATGACGCTTCCTCCCCGGCGCCGATGCGTTTCACACAGATGACATCCATATGTGTTCTCCGTGTGCGGGACATTTTACAGCCCGCACTGACATAAAAAAATGGACAGGTCAGCATGTTTTGCCCACGGACACATGGTCCGTGGAAGCACACTGACATGTGCACAGACCCATTCACTTGAATGGGTCGACGTGTGCACGTGTCTCCAGTACGTGTGAAAACTGTCACCACACGTACTGGAGACACAAACATGTGAAGAAGGCCTAAATCTGGTATTGCTGTAATCGCACCGACTCAAAGAATAAAGTCGCCTAATGACTTATGAGGAACGGCGTAAAAAATAAATCAAACCAATTCTTCACCTGCTGTTTATTTCTTCATTCTGCCTCCCAAAGATCGCAATAAGGCTCGGCGCGCATTTATTCTGCGCTGAGCACTTGCACCGGGGTTTCCGTGTAAATCTCTGAAATACGTGATTCAGATGTCACCTCTGGCGGAAGATTCCCTTTAATGAGGCAGATGGAGGCACTGTGGATGCCGTCTCACCTGTGATCCGGCGATGTCCGTCTTTTTAGGATTGCATGAAAGTGCCGTCGGCCACAGTCTTGTGCACTTCTGAATAGAGGCCGGACGGAGTCCAGAGAAACTCCGCTGCCTCATTATAGTGAATGGATCCCTCGGGGGTTTCATCTAAATCACATCACTCAGAGATTTAGATGGAAACCCCAAAGTAAGTGCTCATTGATCCCAAACATTAAGTAAAATGTTCCCAATATAGGCTTCAACTTAATCCACAAAAAAAGCAAGCTCCCCACTCAGGTCTGCCATCTGTTAACGGAAATATAGGGGGCTTCCATGTTACTGGTAGCACAAAGGCTCTAGAAAAGCAAAATGGCTCCTCATCTGCCAAAAGAAATTCAGCAAATTCTCCGCTCCCAAATCCAAATGCCCCCTACCTTCTGAGCCCCACATTGTACCTAAACCACATATTGCGCCCACATTTGACATTTCTGAAGCGATGAGCGCCCGCCTAACTTACGGGTGCGTGCCTCCAGAAGCATAAGCTGGACATAATGTACTGGTGACTGCAACGTACTGGTCACTACCATGGCAATTTGCAATTTTCATTCGGCAACATTCATTTCTGATTGTTTCTAGAAAATAACCATGAAGTCAAAATCGTCACAACACCTGTAGATAAATTCCCCAAGGGTTAGTTTCCCAAATGGAGTCACTTGAGGGGGGGATTCTGCTCTTCTAGCAATTAGGGGCTCTGTATATCGAGTATGCAATCTATTCTAGGAAAATCTGTACTCCAGGAGGCAAATAGCGCTCCGTTCCTCCCGAGTCTCTCCTTATGGCTAAGTAGCACTGTACAGCCACATATGGGGTATTGCCACGTTCAGTAGAAATTGTGGGCAAACCTTTGGTGCCTTTTTACCCACTGTGTGAAAATGTAAAATCTTTGGCTAAAACAAAATTTTGGTGGTAAAAATGTAGTTATTTTGTCTTCACTGCCCAATGGTATAAAATTCTGTGACGCACCCATGGTGTCAATATGATCACTGCACCCCTAGATGAATTCATTAAGAGGTGTAGTTTGTAAAATGGGGTCACTAATGGGGGGTTCTGCTGTTCTGGCACTTCATGGGCTCTCCCAGTGAGTTATGGCACCTGCAAACCGTAACAGTAAAATCTGGCACTCCTTCCCTTCTGAGCTTTGCATTGTGCCTGAGCAATGTTTCCCAATTACATGTAGGGTATTGGCGCACTCAGGAAAAAATGGACCTCTGTTGTAAAAAAAAAATGCTATTAGTCCTTAGCAAAAATTAAAAACTTAGGGCTAAAACATTTTAGTGGTAAAAATGTAAACTATTCTTTGTTCTCCGCTCAGTGGTATAAAATTCTGTGAAGAACGTGGTGTCAATATGATCACTGCACCCTAGATGAATTCATTGGGGAGTGTAGTTTGTAAGATGAGTTCACATATGGGGGTTTCTGTTGTTCTGGCACCTCAGGGGCTCTGCCAATGTGACATGGCACCCTCAAACCATTCCAGCAAAATCTGAACTCTGATATGACACATCTTCCCTTCTGAGCTTTGCACTGTGCCTCAAAAGTAGTATTCCCCCACATATGGGGTATCGGCATACTCAGCAGAAATTACACAACAAAGATTATGGTGCAATTTCTCGATACCCTTATGAAAATGCAAAATTTGGAGCTAAAATAACATTTTTGTGAGGAAAATGTGATTTTATTATTTTCACGGCTCAACGTTATAAACTTCTGTGAAGCACTGGGGGGTTCAAAGTGCTCACCACACATCTAGATATGTTCCTTGGGGGGTGTCTAGGTTTCCAAAATGGTGCCCCATAGCGACACTGCGGGGAGATCAAGTGTCTCTGATCTGCTGCAGGCCTGGATCTGTGCTCTGCGTACGCTGATACAGTTAGAAGTAGTGCGGGGCCCGGGGCGGAAGTAGTGCGGGGCCCGGGGCGGAAGTAGTGCGGGGCCCGGGGCGGAAGTAGTGCGGGGCCTGGGGCGGAAGTAGTGCGGGGCCCGGGGCGGAAGTAGTGCGGGGCCCGGGGCGGAAGTAGTGCGGGGCCCGGGGCGGAAGTAGTGCGGGGCCCGGGGCGGAAGTAGTGCGGGGCCCGGGGCGGAAGTAGTGCGGGGCCCGGGGCGGAAGTAGTGCGGGGCCCGGGGCGGAAGTAGTGCGGGGCCCGGGGCGGAAGTAGTGCGGGGCCCGGGGCGGAAGTAGTGCGGGGCCCGGGGCGGAAGTAGTGCGGGGCCCGGGGCGGAAGTAGTGCGGGGCCCGGGGCGGAAGTAGTGCGAGGCCCGGGGCGGAAGTAGTGCGGGGCCCGGGGCGGAAGTAGTGCGGGGCCCGAGGCGGAAGTAGTGCGGGGCCCGGGGCGGAAGTAGTGCGGGGCCCGGGGCGGAAGTAGTGCGGGGCCCGGGGCGGAAGTAGTGCGGGGCCCGGGGCGGAAGTAGTGCGGGGCCCGGGGCGGAAGTAGTGCGGGGCCCGGGGCGGAAGTAGTGCGGGGCCCGGGGCGGAAGTAGTGCGGGGCCCGGGGCGGAAGTAGTGCGGGGCCCGGGGCGGAAGTAGTGCGGGGCCCGGGGCGGAAGTAGTGCGGGGCCCGGGGCGGAAGTAGTGCGGGGCCCGGGGCGGAAGTAGTGCGGGGCCTGGGGCGGAAGTAGTGCGGGGCCCGGGGCGGAAGTAGTGCGGGGCCTGGGGCGGAAGTAGTGCGGGGCCTGGGGCGGAAGTAGTGCGGGGCCCGAGGCGGAAGTAGTGCGGGGCCCGGGGCGGAAGTAGTGCGGGGCCCGGGGCGGAAGTAGTGCGGGGCCCGGGGCGGAAGTAGTGCGGGGCCCGGGACGGAAGTAGTGCGGGGCCCGGGGCGGAAGTAGTGCGGGGCCCGGGGCGGAAGTAGTGCGGGGCCCGGGGCGGAAGTAGTGCGGGGCCCGGGGCGGAAGTAGTGCGGGGCCCGGGGCGGAAGTAGTGCGGGGCCCGGGGCGGAAGTAGTGCGGGGCCCGGGGCGGAAGTAGTGCGGGGCCCGGGGCGGAAGTAGTGCGGGGCCTGGGGCGGAAGTAGTGCGGGGCCCGGGGCGGAAGTAGTGCGGGGCCTGGGGCGGAAGTAGTGCGGGGCCCGGGGTGGCTGCACCCTCTGATAAGCCATCAATCATAGATTCCTGTGGTGACAAAAAAATATGTAAAAAAGTAGCAAAAATGTTGGTTAAAAAAAAAAACTATAAACATAAAAAAGCAGGTATATTTTTGATAAGTTCTGAATTTTTTTTAAAAAAAAGTCAAATAAAAAAACAAAACTAAGTAAATGTAGTATCCCTGTAATCACAGTTTTTTTTATGCGTTTTTTTAATGCAAATTTTCAGCTATTTCTCAGTGCCACCAAAGTCTGAGACTTTAGAAATCTCCTGCACACATTGTTTTTCCTGCTTTGTCAAGAAACTGTGTTGTTTCCAAATGCAGCATGTTACCTCAGTGTTTCCTTTCACCCATTGTAGTGCAAAAGACGCAGGTATCAGGTTTTGCTGCATTTTTGGTGCCAAAACCTGATGAACTTGAATCAGATTATTTTTTTATGCACTAAACTTTATCGCAAATGTACTGAGAAAAACGCAGCAAGAAAAAACAACCCACCAAAAGTGCTGCAAAAACCGAGGCACTCAGCAGAACTTGTGTTTTCGACGCTGCTTCCTTACTGCTGAGAGAGCAGGGTTTGGCTGCGGAAAAAAAGCATCAAAAGCGCAAATTGTGAACATAGCCTCAGTCACACATTGCTGATTTGTGACTTGCAGCTTTGGTGTAGAAAATTATCTGCAACACGCCAATTCTTCATTCTCTGTGCATTTTTCCTGTCAAACAAAGCAGAAATGGTGCAGATGTATGCATCTCTGGTAGGAATAACGCAACTGCAAAAAACGAGGTTTTGATGCGTTTTTTGCCTGAGCACGAGAAACAGTGAATTTATGCATCCATTTACTCAACGTGTGCACATAAACCAGACTGTAGAGCCGACATGTCACGGCCTGCCCCCACAGCCGGAGACCCCAGCCACCCCCCCCCCACAGCCGGTGACCACCTCCCGTCCCCATTGTTTTCCTGGCAGCACCAGGTCTGCGCGCGCTGCGTCCTTCCTGTGGAACCTTCTGCCTGCTCGCCCCGCCCCCTCAGCGCTGTCACTCGCCGGCTCCTGCTCTCTGCTGCCCCCAGTGGCCGTCTCTAAGGCACAGACACCGGGATGATCGCCCTCGGCGCACACACTGCCGGCTTGATACGATAACGGAGGCCGCCATGGGCAGCGAGGACCGGGAAGTTGTAGAAGAGGAGCCGGAGATCATAACCCTAGAAGAGCTGGGCCCAAATCCTCCCCCGGATAATAATGGCAGCCTGCGGGATCCCAGGTGGGACAGTGACCAGCAGCAGCGTGCATCCCGTGCGGAGGGGGACACTGCTGATTCCGGTGACAGCCCCTTCACCTCTGCGTGTCCCCGGGACCCTGAAGACGAGCGCTCCTGCTGCCCCCACAAGACCTGTGTCTGCCTGATGGTGACGGATGAGAAGACGGGTGAGAGCCGGCGCCATAGACGTATCATGGCCGGGGGAGTATGGGTGTGTGTCTATATGTGTGTACAGAGTGTATGCATGCGTGTGTGTGTATATATATATGTATAGTGTGTGTGTATATATTGTGTGGTGTATGTATATGTATAGAGTGCATGTGTATATACAGTGTGTGTGTGTATATATATATATATATATATATATATATATATATATATATATATATAATGTATGTATAGAGTGTGTGTGTATGAATATATATATATATATATATATATATATACATACACATGCACATATTGTGCGTATGTACAGTCTTTCTATATGTATATTTTGTGTATATAATATATGTGTATATGCAGTATACAAGGCTATATACCTGGTGTACAGTATATGGCGCTATATACCTGGTGTACACAATATGGGGCTATATACCTGGTGTACAGTATACAGGGGGTGTACGGCTGTACAGTATACGGGGGTATATGGCTGTACAGTATGCGGGGGGTGTACGGCTGTACAGTATGCGGGGGGTATATGGCTGTACAGTACAGGGGGTATATGGCTGTACAGTATGCGGGGGGTGTACGGCTGTACAGTATGCGGGGGTATATGGCTGTACAGTATGCGGGGGTATATGGCTGTACAGTATGCGGGGGGTGTACGGCTGTACAGTATGCGGGGGTATATGGCTGTACAGTATGCGGGGGTATATGGCTGTACAGTATGCGGGGGTATATGGCTGTACAGTATGCGGGGGGTGTACGGCTGTACAGTATGCGGGGGTATATGGCTGTACAGTATGCGGGGGGTGTACGGCTGTACAGTATGCGGGGGTGTACGGCTGTACAGTATGCGGGGGTATATGGCTGTACAGTATGCGGGGGGTGTACGGCTGTACAGTATGCGGGGGTATATGGCTGTACAGTATGCGGGGGTATATGGCTGTACAGTATGCGGGGGTATATGGCTGTACAGTACAGGGGGTATATGGCTGTACAGTATGCGGGGGTATATGGCTGTACAGTATGCGGGGGTATATGGCTGTACAGTACAGGGGGTATATGGCTGTACAGTATGCGGGGGGTGTACGGCTGTACAGTATGCGGGGGTATATGGCTGTACAGTATGCGGGGGGTGTACGGCTGTACAGTATGCGGGGGTATATGGCTGTACAGTATGCGGGGGGTGTACGGCTGTACAGTATGCGGGGGTATATGGCTGTACAGTACAGGGGGTATATGGCTGTACAGTATGCGGGGGGTATACGGCTGTACCGTAGTTGTGAGACCCTGGTCTCTGATCTGGATGATCCCCTGTAGTTTCGCACAACTTTTGTGTCACAATCTATCCACATAATAAGTAATTCTGGAACCAATTCACGTATCTGTCTCTAATATTTCTGCTTTATTAAAAGGGGTCTCCAAGTTTTAGAAAAGTGGTCCGACTGCTCAAATAATAGTAAGGCTAGGTTCACATTGCGTTAATGGGTTAACGCTAACGGACAGCGTTGCACGGCGAAAATGTCGCAATTAACGCCGTGCAACGGGTCCGTTAGCGCACCCATTGACAGCAATGTGATTTTTTGCTGAAGCGCATGGCTAGCGCGTGCCATTTTCACCACGCGCTAGCGATGTGCCGTTCTTTTGTGGCGTGCCTTGGACGCTGCTTGCAGCGTCCGCGGCGCACCCGAGGTCCGTTTCCCGCTCTGGCAGATCGGGGATCTGCGCGAGCGGGGACGTTAACACGACCCATAAAAAGACATTGCGTTAGCGCAATCCACTAGCACTAAACGGATTGCCCTACGCAATGTGAACCTAGCCTAAGATGAAGTCACACGAATCAGATGGTTCACCGCTCCCGCGGTCCTGCATCGGCTCCTCTGCTTCTCCAGTTTTAGTGTTTTGGCTGTAGTGGTGACATCGCATAACCGCTGCAGCCAGTTACAGGGGTCGCTGCTTGTCCTTTCTACTTCGGCAAACCGCTAAGCTCAGTGATTGACTGCAGCGGTCATTTGAGTTGTCAAAGTGATGTCACCACTACAGCCAAAACACTGAGCGTGAGGCAGCAGAGGGAGTCAGCGCTGAACCGTGTTTATTCCTCTGTTGTTATGTCTGGAAATGCAGAGTTTTCAGTTTATTCATAAATTTCCAGGAGGAATAACAGAGGACGGGCATCACATCGTTCTAAGAAAAGATCCCGATACACATTATTATTATAGAGCCATTTATTCCATACACATATTTTCTAAACAGACATTTCAGTAGCGTGAACAGGTCATTGTTAAAATGTAAGGTCAGATCGGCTGCAGGAGAGGGATAACAATTGTACGGAGATTTGTAGTACTGCAAGATTCCAGCAATGAAAAGACACTTTTATTGCGACATATTAAAATCCATGTAGAAAAAAATCCTTCCACCACCATAGAAAAAAAAGCATACGGGTTTCAGACACAGTCCTATACCATATAAGGCAATGACGTAGGACTGTGTCTGAAACCCGTATGCTTTTTTTCTATGGTGGTGGAATTAATTTTTCTACGTGTTGCAACAAAAGTGTCTTTTAAAGGATCTTTTTGTTGGAATCTCGCTTTCTTCTGGATTATTAAAATGACTCCAAATATTTAGTGAAGGCTGCTATGGAGGTCTGTGACAGGTCTGGAACCAATGTCCACTCCATTTGGCTGTAGATGTCAATTGATGCTAATACTGCATCATCCTCTGTTTCTCTGATGACTTCTAGTCCCCTGACCACTGCAGCTAATCACAGACTTTAGTGGTTCTATAACTCCCAACGATGCTCTGCATCCACAGGGCCGCTGGTAGTTGAAGAAGCCCTGCTCCTCCCATCAAAATGTGTACCCAAATATATTGCCGTAATCATAATATACAGCACTGTGCACTTACAATTGCTTATTTTACCTTTCTACCCGGATAATTCTTCTCTTTTCCATTAGGTCTATGACATCATGTGATTACTAACTGACTAGCTGAATCCTTCTTAGCTCCATGTAGAAACAGGGGGTCAATTTTCCCTGTACGAGTCACTGCAAAAGTCCTTGGCAGGGGGAGAAGGGAGCAACTGGGTCAGTAGGGGAATGATTTCTGCAGGAACAAGAGACTTCCTGTTTCTACATAGAGCAGAGAAAATAGAAAAATTATCTGGGTAGAAAGGCAAAATGAGAAATTGTAAGTGCACAGTGCTATATAATATGATGGCTGCAATATAGTAAGAGGATAAAGACTTTGATAGGAGGAGGGGGAGGTTTAGTTTTTTTTTGCATATAATAAAAGTATTTTAGTTTTGGGCATCCCCCTAACCTATACAGTACAGACCAAAAGTTTGGACACACCTTCTCATTTAAATATTTTTCTGTATTTTCATGACTATGAAAATTGTACATTCACACTGACGGCATCAAAACTATGAATTAACACATGGGGAATTATATACTTAACAAAAAAGTGTGAAACAACTGAAATTATGTCTTATATTCTAGGTTCTTCAAAGTAGCCACCTATTGCTTTGATGACTTCTTTGCACACTCTTGGCATTCTCTTGATGAGCTTCAAGAGGTATCACCGGGAATGGTCTTCCAACAATCTTGAAGGAGTTCAAAGAGAAACTTAGCACTTGTTGGCCCTTTTGCCTTCACTCTGCGGTCCAGCTCACCCCAAACCATCTCGATTGGGTTCAGGTCTGGTGACTGTGGAGGCCAGGTCATCTGGCGTAGCTCCCCATCACTCTCCTTGGTCAAATAGCCCTTACACAGCCTGGAGGTGTGTTTGGGGTCATTGTCCTGTTGAAAAATAAATGATGGTCCAACTAAACGCAAACCGGATGGAATAGCATGCCGCTGCAAGATGCTGTGGTAGCCATGCTGGTTCAGTATGCCTTCAATTTGAATAAATCCCCATCAGTGTCACCAGCAAAGCACCCCCACACCATCACACCTCCTCCTCCATGCTTCACAGTGGGAACCAGGCATGTAGAGTCCATCCATTCCCCTTTTCTGCGTCGCTCAAAGACACGGTGGTTGGAACCAAAGATCTCAAATTTGGACTCATCAGACCAAAGCACAGATTTCCACTGGTCTAATGTCCATTCCTTGTGTTCTTTAGTCCAAACAAGTCTCTTCTGCTTGTTGCCTGTCCTTAGCAGTGGTTTCCTAGCAGCTATTTTACCATGAAGGCCTGCTGCACAAAGTCCCCTCTTAAAGGGAACCTGTCACCCCGTTTTTTGAAGATGAGCTAAAAATAGCGTTAAATAGGGGCAGAGCTGGGCGTTACATTAGTGTCTTTGTGTGCCTTTATTACCCACCTATGCTGCTGAAATACCTTTGTAAAGTCGCCGTTTTCTGCTGTCACTCACGCTGGTCTGGTCCTATGGGCGTGGTGACAGCGCTGTTTCTCCCCCAGATCAGGCTCATCATTCCGTTGGTGGCGTAGTGGTGTGCGCATGTCCAACAGAGAATATCCACTGCCCAGGAGCTGAAAAAGAGCACGATCTGCGCTATTCAGCCGTTTACCGGTGGGCGCTGCCATCTTTCTGTGGCCGCGCGTGCGCAGATAGAGCGCTCTGCTGCCCGGGGCTTCAGGAACATGGCCGCCGCGATCTCCATCTGCGCACGCGCGGAATCCTGCGGCCATTTTCCTGAAGCCCCGGGCAGCAGAGCGCTCCATCTGCGCACGCGCGGCCACAGGAAAGTTGACCGCGCCCACCGGTAAACGGCTGAATAGCGCAGATCGCGCTCTTTTTCAGCTCCTGGGCAGTGGATATCCTCTGTTGGACATGCGCACACCACTACGCCACCAACGGAATGATGAGCCTGATCTGGGGGAGAAACAGCGCTGTCACCACGCCCATAGGACCAGACCAGCGTGAGTGACAGCAGAAAACGGCGACTTTACAAAGGTATTTCAGCAGCATAGGTGGGTAATAAAGGCACACAAAAGACACTAATGTAACGCCCAGCTCTGCCCCTATTTAACGCTATTTTTAGCTCATCTTCAAAAAACGGGGTGACAGGTTCCCTTTAACAGTTGTTGTGGAGATGTGTCTGCTGCTAGAACTTTGTGTGGCATTGACCTGGTCTCTAATCTGAGCTGCTGTTAACCTGCGATTTCTGAGGCTGGTGACTGGGATAAACTTATCCTCAGAAGCAGAGGTGACTCTTGGTCTTCCTTTCCTGGGGCGGTCCTCATGTGAGCCAGTTTCTTTGTAGCGCTTGATGGTTTTTGCAACTGCACTTGGGGACACGTTCCAAGTTTTCCCAATTTTTTGGACTGACTGACCTTCATTTCTTAAAGTAATGATGGCCACTCGTTTTTCTTTACTTAGCTGCTTTTTTCTTGCCATAATACAAATTCTAATAGTCTATTCAGTAGGACTATCAGCTGTGTATCCACCAGACTTCTGCACAACACAACTGATGGTCCCAACCCCATTTATAAGGCAAGAAATCCCACTTATTAAACCTGACAGGGCACACCTGTGAAGTGAAAACCATTCCTGGTCACTACCTCTTGAAGCTCATCAAGAGAATGCCAAGAGTGTGCAAAGCAGTCATCAAGGCAAAAGGTGGCTACTTTGAAGAACCTAGAATATAAGACATAATTTCAGTTGTTTCACACTTTTTTGTTAAGTATATAATTCCATGTGTTAATTCATAGTTTTGATGCCTTCAGTGTGAATGTACAATTTTCATAGTCATAAAAATACAGAAAAACCTTTAATTGAGAAAGTGTGTCCTAACTTTTGGTCTGTACTGTATATTACAATAGTAAATGTGTGAATACATATTCCCAATATTGTATGTGTCGGTCCTGATAGTCTCCAGCACTAAAGTCAGACACAAGTGGAAACGTAACTCTCAGGATGACTGTGCAGAATTGTGCACGTGGATCCTGTGCTCACAGTTCTGGCCTCACGCCAAAGCTTCCATGTAATTGCCTTGTAATTGACGGCCCCCTCACAGTCAGTGCAGGACGTTCTCCATCACGGCTTATTATGGTCCGGGATATAAAGCCCCGCACAGGTCAGGACAAGGCTGACGTCAATCATTAATAGGGCAGGTCAGTGCTCTGGAGGTTTTAACAACTGGCAAGAAGTAACAGTGATCAAGGAGATAAGAAAACAATTTTCTGCTCTTTCTATCACTCATCCCGATGTCCAGGACAAAAAAAAATTACATAAACTTTAAAGACTAAGTTACGACACGTTATTTACTAACACAGTTCAATGACATCAAGGGAGATGGGTTAACCTCCAACACTGTCCTTAAAGGGGTATTCCCATCTCCCCGATCCTATCCCGTTATATAGTGGGTGTAATAATATCATCAAATACCTCCAATTAGAAATGTAGTATAGTTCTCCTGATAAGCTATGTCACTTCCCTCATTTGCAGGGCATTACAGTAGCTTAGATATCCATGGTTACGAACACTAACTGTCACTATGAGTTGTCGTAACCATAGATACCTAAGCTACTGCACTTCCCTGCACATAGCTTATCAGAAGAACTATACTGCATTTTTAATTGGAGGTATTTGCTAATATTATTATTGTTACACCTACTATATTTTGGGAAAGGATCTTGGAGATGGGAGTACCCTTTTAAGGGCTTATTCACGTCCTATTTTTGCGTACGAGTGCTACAATTCGGTTTGACAGATAGCACTCGTACCTATAATATTCTATTGGACTGTGCACATGTCCAATTTTTATTTTTTTTCCTTTGACCCAGTGGTCCGTGGAAAATTTTGGAGACATCCGATTTTGATCCGAGGGTCTGATCAAAATCGGCAATGCCAATCAATGGGTCCGTGGAGAAAAAAGAATTGGACCGCACTTGGGTGACATCTAAATGAGGTCCGATTTTCACGGACTGTCAGGAGGAAGAAGATGGAGAAAAACAGATGACACTCTGACCACGCTCTGATCAAAGTCAGATGAGAATAGTAGGTCCGTTCTTCTCGTACGTGGAAAAATCGGACGCTTTTTATGAGCCGTAACTGGGCCCCATACAAGTGAACGGGGTCGCATTGCAACCACGAGTGTGCGTCGACTGTGACAAGCAAGTTGCAAGAAGTCCAACCGCATCAGATTTTTTACAACTTGCTTGACAGTCACTGTACTCTAGGGTAGCCCCAGCCTAAAGGAGTGTCCCTATCTTCTGTGTTCATGAGAGCACTGCTCCTCTGCCTCCCGCCATCATACTTGTCAGGGGCGTTAGACTGATAGTTCGGACCGGACACGTATCTGTTCCACCGGTCCGGCGCTCTCTCATTCGGCTCTCAGAGGTAAAGTAGCTTCTGCAGCATCAGACAACTGCAGGCGGCTTCAAAGAGACCCCATAGAGCCTTCTAGTGGTGCGCGCTCGTTGCCTGGGTAACCGACCACTCTGACAAGGCTAGGTGGCCAGTAACCTAGGCGACGAGTTGTACTCGATAACATTAAACATCCCTCTGTTCTTCAGACTAGAGAGATTTTTTAATAAATTGCAAAGTAGTTTACAGCTTTAACCTTTTAAGAACTTGAGACCAGCCCTACTAAGAGTATTTTTTATTAGTTCTTTAATAATGGTTTGATCAGACTGATCACAAAGAACACAGAGCGGGTGTGATAACCGATATCAGCAGCTTCCTAGTAAAGGCTTGTAAATCTGAGCCTGGACCAAAGTCCACACATATATTAAAGGAGGTGGACGGCAAACAGTAACCGCAGTAACCTGCCGCCCCCGGGATTTAATGTACCGGTAATCTCTATTCCAAGTTTTTTAAAGTGACAGTCAGGGGAGAAGTATATAATTAGTTGTGCCCAGAGTGGGGGAACCCGCCATCACAATCCTCACGACAGACGACAGTCTGGACTTCTAATAACTTTTTTCCTTGAGTATTGCTTAAATGGTAATCCCCATCAGAGGGGCGGAATTGAAGCTGCCTCTAAAAACGGAACAACTGTCTAATTTACTGTTTGTGAAAATTCCCTCCACAATGATAACCAAAATTGTATTTTCTTTTTTTTGCCCAGGTAATACCATCATTCTTAGTGAGCTTTTGTGATTACTCTTCTGAAGGAGCACAGCAGCGCTTAATGCTGGCCGGGATCGCCAGCTAACAGCCCAGTGGGATCGCCAGCTAACAGCCCAGTCCAGCCGTCCCGGCTAGCTTCAGTGCTGCTGTGCTCCTCCGATGCTGCAGAGGCGAAGCTGCCTCATGTACCAGCATCAGAGCGTGCACGATTCGGGACAGAAAACAGGGTGGAGGATGGTGCACTCCTCAGGGGTCTATGAGTATATAATTACTGTTCAAACCAAGGGCCGATGTTTTTAGTGCTCCCTTCATCAGTTCAGAGCAGCTTTCCATCTACGGTACTTGTTTTCCGTTCATCTTGCTCTATGGCTTCTGTAAAGCCAGAGGTGTCAACAGAAAAAGAAGAGGGAGAAGATAGGTGGGAAGGTGCACTGAGCTGCCCCAGGGGTGCACTGAGCTGCCGCACGGGTTCACTGAGCTGCCCCACGGGTTCACTGAGCTGCCCCACGGGTTCACTGAGCTGCCCCAC
This sequence comes from Ranitomeya variabilis, assembly GCF_051348905.1. Lineage (NCBI taxonomy): Eukaryota > Metazoa > Chordata > Amphibia > Anura > Dendrobatidae > Ranitomeya > Ranitomeya variabilis. Next base: position 59,868,996 of record NC_135235.1, read on the forward strand.
GGGTTCACTGAGCTGCCCCACGGGCACGTGGGCTCCATCGTGCATCATTTTCGGGTGTGTACGCCCACTGGAGACGGACACCCAGATGCAGTCTACTACGTGTGAATGTCCGCCTCCACTATGATGCACGGCACATTCGCTCTGGTGGCACCATTATAGTCTATGGCCCAGTCGGCGAATATGCCCAAATCCCATTTGAACGTAAGCCCCGATGGGACCAATGAACGAATGCCAAAATGCAGTGTGAAAGCCCCCGTATTGTCCACACAGCGCTAAAGTCAGGTTCACCTCCACCTGAGTTGACAGCACAAGGCGCTCAGAGCTCCTGAGGTGAGTTATTGGCTGCAGCGCCATCGACATTACATCAGCGCTGCAGACAATGTGAGCAGCAACAGAGACTCGGCACAGGACCCAGTGAGGGTGAGTAAGGCATATGTTGCAGGGTTTACTCACAGGGGGTTTCTGCATGACTCTTCTGCACTACTTTCCGGGAAACCAACCCACTAGTATCAATTTATGCTGCGGATCTCGTAACAGATTTTACCCTTTGCAGAGCATAGTGTGAAGTATACGATTCTGCAAAGATCTGTGGAGCCCATGGGAACAAACCCGAGAGGCCTCACAACGCTTAGTGTTAGATGGATAGTAGTGCAGATCGTAGTCATTTATGGAAAAGGTGACAAGCGCATTCTTGTGACATAGACGTAATGATGGGGGATGGGGCCGGTGATGAACTCTTCCTGCCGTGTTTGCTTTCTGTGAGTTAACTGTCCTGTATATATTTAGCTTTCCTGCTGATATATAAGTGATTGACGCTCATTGTTTGGTGTTGATACAACAAATGCTCTGATGACCTAGAGAATGAATGAGGTTGCAGAATTCACTGACAGCTCCGGCTCTGTACTGTCTGCTGGATACTTGTATAAGGAGCGCACGTATCTGAGATCCTACAGGAAGTCTGCCTTTCCCCAATATACAGCACGGCCACCACCTTTACCGCCTGTTTCACAGTATTCTAGGAAGGTGTATAAGAATCTCCAACCCGCTCTGCGCAGCTGCAAAAATATCTTATACAGTGTCCTCATACTGTCTGGTCCGGTCTGATGGGCGTCTCTGGGCTTGATCCGCCGCCAGACCCAACTTTCAGGCCATGTTCACACTTTGCGGTTTTTACCGCGGGTCCGCAGCAGTTTCCATAGTGTTTACATTTACATTAACTCTATGGAAACCGCAATCCGCTGTGCACATGCTGTGGGAAAAAACGCGCAGAAACGCAGCTGTTTACATTCCGCAGCATGTCACTTCTTTGTGCAGAATCGCTGCGATTCTGCACACATAGGAAAGCATTGATCCGCTAACTTCCCGCATGGGGCTGTGCCCACGTTGCGGGAAGTAAGCGGATAATGTGCGGGTGGTACCCGGGGTGGAGGAGAGGAGACTCTTCTCCAGGCCCTGGGAACCATATTTGTGTAAAAAAAAAGAATTAAAATAAAAAATAATGATATACTCACCTCTCAGCGCTGCACGCGGCCGGCCGGTCTCAGGGTTGCTGTGCGAGCAGGACCTGCGGTGACGTTGCGGTCACATGACCGTGATGACGCCACGGTCACGAAGGTCCTTCTCGCACAGCATCTTTGGAACCGGACCGCCGCGTGCAGCGCCGAGGAGATCGGGACGTCAGAGGGTGAGTATATAACCATTTTTTATTATTTTTAACATTACTATTCATGCTGCATATTGCTGCATATGCAGCATCAATAGTATAGGCGGAAACCCGCAGCGGAAACCGCGGAACAAACCGCGATAAATCTGCAGGGATAACCGCAGCGGTTTTGCCCTGCAGATTTATCAAATCCGCTGCGGGAGAACCCGCAGAGAACCACGCAAAGTGTGCACATAGCCTCAAGGTTTTGGAGTTTTGAACAGCTAGAATGAACAGCCCTATCTCTGGAGGACGCAGCATATCTGTATTACACACACCATCCATGTATTTCTAACGGCTCCATGTAATGCTCCTTTTCACCTTTGATGATACTACAGAGGAACGCAACATTTTCCCCAGAATACAGCTGATCATTTGGAAACCATATTCACCTTTGTTGGGAAATGGTTCAAACAAAAAGAAGTTCTTAAGAGCAGACAAGCACTTTGAAGAGAATCTGTCACGACTCGGTTGTGGGGTGACCCGGAACCAGGGGCTCCTTCCCTGTCCCTAACACTAAGGGCACCCTAGTTCGCCCTGTACCCCGGGATACTTCTGAAGGTGAAGATGCCGGGGCCACATACCTTGCCTTATTATCTCCTGAGTCCACCTCCGTCTGTACCCTTCCCCCACCCAAGGAAGAGGGGAGTAGTTGTGCACCGTAGTACGCGAATCATACGAACAAGAAAACACGAACAGGGGCAATGGAAAATACCAGGCATACAAATATTCACTCACATACAACAGAGGAATGTATCGGGGAGTGGAGGATGGGGTAAAACCAAAGTAGGAGAATGAAAAGGAATAAACACACTTACAAACCCACACAACAGTCACTAATAAACCCACCAAACGCCTTCTCGTGTACCCTCTAACTCCTATCCTCCTAGCCATGCAGCATAAGCTAGCAAGTGACACATCTCTGGAATCAGGGTCTAAGCCCCTACATTTTGCTGCTCTCAGATTAATTAGCAAAAACCTGCTGAACGATTCTCTTTAAAATAGCGTTACAGGGCTGATCTGTTGATTCACCCATTATTTATTAATAAATAATATTGCTATTGGCTTGATACAGTATATTAAGCAGTTTAGTATTTTTGAATGATAATATAAAATTTTATGTAATTAATTTATAATATTTATATTACACATTGATAGTACGCAGGACTAGAACAAATCGGAAAAATGTTGGTATGGTTCCCTGTACAAGCAGTAGAAATCCAATGATAATATTTCAGTGCTATGCAAAGTGAGTGAGATTTTACCTACAAGCAGCATGAAAAGTCTGGACGAAATCCGCCCCAAAATTGACCCGTGAGGCAGATCAGATTATGAATTTCATTGCAGATTTAACTGATTCATTGACATACTGTGGATTTCAAAGGGTTATCCAACAGTAAAATATATTTTTTTTAAGGGCATGGGTTGATTAAAAATTATAAACGCAGGCATACTAGCCTTCCAGTGCCCCAGCAGATCCAGCACAGTCCGCCCCAGAAGCGTGGTCTTCCCTGCTCAGAAGTCACAGCACCTTTGCAGCCTGTAATTGGCTGCAGCGGTCAGGTGATTAGAAGAGCACATTGTCAGATGTTTCGCTGATTACGCTTCTTCTAGGGTTGAGAATTTTGAACAGGGCAGACACCGCTTCAGGAACCACTGTAGACCCCCTGTATCAGGGGATCCAACTTGGGATCTACAAGGTGAGATTGCCTAAGTTTATTTTTACATTTTAATCAATCCGTGATATATATATACATATAATATATCATTTTAGTGTTCCACTAACTTTTTTAAAATTTGCAACACGTGGAAGTTTTCTCATGGATTCCAATGGGATTTTTACAAATTTTCTGTAGGCCATGTTCCTATATTTTGTAATTTTTTTCTGCCTTTTAACAGTTCAGTCAAGACTCACTTTACATTTAAAGACTCTGGAACCGTTCATTCTTTGGTGTATTTTTCTCTATAGACTTTGAGGAGCCTGAAAACAAAAAACGCATTTAAAAAAAATTAACAAAAAAAGTTGCATTTTTAAGCATGTAATCCCAATGTTTCTGCAACCAATGAGCACCAAAAAACACTTGAAAACATTTAAGGTTTTCCAGGACTATATTCATTTTTTTCCTGTGAGCAAAAAACTAACAAGCAGGTAGAGGTTAACTAAACCTGCCTGTTCTATTTGGCTTTGAACTGTCATTGACCGCTCCTGCCGATGGTTCAGCTGCACGTCCACAGAGTCCCTCTTCCGCTTCCAGGTTGCTCTGTCAACAGGTCATGACATGCTGATTGACAGCTGGCTCCCTGTGGCCTGTGGCAAGCCAGCTGTCAATCAGCATGACATCAACAGAAAAGAGTGATGTGATGTCAGCAGAAGCCACAGAATCGCTGGCAGGAGCGGTTTGTGACTTCGGTGTCGACAGAGATTGATGCAGGGTAGAACAGGCAGGTAGCAGCAATGCCCATGGTAAAATACCTGTTAAAGGGGTATGCCGATTGGAAGATATTATTACCTATCCACAAGATATGTGATAACTCTTAGACCGCTGGGATCCTCACTGAACGGGATACTTTTTATCCCTGTCCCAATGGAGCAACCGCTGCTTCACTCATTCTCTACGGGACTGCCGAGGGGATGAATGGAGTAATGATCGGGCAAGCCCACTGCCACTTCATTGTAAGGCCGGGGTCACACTTGTGAGTTCAATGCGATAAACTCGCTCATCAAGTCCCCGGCACTGCCGCAGGCACTCAGGACCGGAGTGTGCGGCTGCATGTATTTCTATGCGGTCCCGAGTGCCGGCGGCAGTGCCGGAACTTGATGCGCAAGTTTCTCGCATTGAACTCGCAAGTGTGGCCCCGGCCTAATAGAGATAAAAGTGCCCCATTCTAGTGATCGGTGGTGATCCCAGCAGGCAGACCCCCAGCAATCTAAAAGTGATTACTTCTTTTTATTGGAATACCCCTTTAAGTTTGTTGGATTAGTCTTTTCTGCAGATCAGACTTGACTAGTGCATGCTGTCATTCTTTTCTTCTTTTTTTACAAGGACTGGCTGAAGTGTGCTGTTGACTTATATTGGTCCAGCCGGGTGCTGTCAGTAGCCAGTCCATCTTCTACACAGATGAAAAATACTTTAATTTTGAACTAAACCTAAATAAGATAACCCTGGCTGCAGGGAGAAACTGGAAAGGAAATGTAGAAATGTACGGTAATTTCCTGCTGGAAGGCTTAATCTTATGCTGACGCCCAAAATGTATTTACACCTTAGCCTTAATGAATAAGGGTGCAGTTAATGACATATTGCAGAACAATGCAGAACTGATTAAAGTCGCTGATTAGCAGCCACAAGTTCTGCCAAATGCTAGAGATATGGTCAGTACTGCCTGTCGTACCAGTAGTATCAGTAGTACTGTTGTGCGCCTGCAGTCAGATCGCTAAGGACATGACCTCATGTATTGTTTCCCTGTGCTCGGAGGTAGACCCCTGTACAGGGCATGTCTGGACCCCCTCTACACTATGCCTCATCTGTGTATCCACTCGTACATCATATACGCAAGCATGTTAACACTAAAGAGGTTGTCTGGCCTTAGGGTACAAGTCTGCAGTCACTCAATGTGACTGCAGACCTGTGAATATTTTCACGCTGCTCTGGGTGGGCGCGTAACCACATGTAATTTGCATACATGCTATCACGTGTCTACTAAACTTGTGCAGCCTCCGTTAATGTAAGTGTATTGAGCGAGGCTGGACACGTCTAGTCGGAATGTGTCCGGAGGTATGCAAATCCCTTTTTTGTGGTCACATGACTGTCTGCATCGGAGAATCCTCACAGCGCTGAGAGGATTAACAAGTCTGCAGTCACATAGTATCTCCAGAGCTTTACAGACATTATCATCACTGTCCACATTGGGGCTCACAATCCACATTCCCTATCAGTATGTCTTTGGGGTGTGGGAGGAAACCCATGCAAACAGGAGGAGAACCTACAAACTCCTTGCAGATGTTGGCCTTGGTGGGATTTGAATCAGGACCCCAGTGCTAACCACTGAGCCACTCTTTTGCCCATCTGGAGACCTGCTCTTCATATCTGTTTGCTAGACCTGGTGCTAATGCACCATTCTGGAAGACAGCCGTGAGCCACAGATCACGGGCTCGTTGGCCACTTGTGGCTCCCAATCTACAGGTTAGGGACCCCTGCTTTAGGGTGTAATAAAAACACGTTTGTCGTAATTTTGAAATTCTGCATTGTGCCAGTATATATGGAAACCTACGTACGCACTGGCACAGGTCGGCTTCCTAGCTGGATCCCCCCTCCCCACAGGACCTTGTGATTTTTTCCACCCCTGCCCTCACTGTATACAGTATTAATACAGCATGCTGTAATAAGACCGTGTTCTGATGATATGTGGTCATGGTCGGCTTATGGGGGCAGTTTTTTTATTTTTTGTCTATTCGTATTAAACAAAACTACAGTCAGCAAGAAATGAAGAAAAGATGGACTTTAGGTTGTAACTATATAAAGATCGTCTGTTAATGATACAACTCAACAAATACTGCTGATAATGCATTTATCACAAGTACGTGAGCTGCAATTTCTTTATATTTAGCTATAATATTCTCTGTTCCTCTGGACCTGAGCCGTCCTGGATAATTGGGGTAACCTAGAAATCGCTAAACTCCTCATACAAAAATGTAAATAATATATACTATGGCAAAGTTCAGGGCAAGTTTTCCATGTGACATACAATATAGTTTAGGCCAGGAGGCTCACACTTTGAGACTGCACTTTGGCCGTGTGACATCTGCAGAGAAAATTAAAGGGGAATTCCATTTTGAGCCATGCTTGGCTAACATGGAAATATCTGCCTCTATGTTCTGACCACAAGTAGTTGGGGCTACGGATACAGCCGAGCTCGCTGTGTTATGCTTTAATGCTCTATTAAAATTCTCATTTGCATGTCCGCACAGTTTTGGCAACATCCTGTGAACCTAGCCTTATGATTATTGTGGCTGTGGCACTAATTCAGGCAATATAATGATGAAAGAGGTTGTCCACTACTTTAACATTGATGACCTCTCCTTGGTGATGGTGCGAAACCTGTCGATCAGCCCATTTTACTTTTTGTAAATTTAAAAATGTAAAAGATGACTAATATATAATTTTTATTTTTTTTTTGCCTAAAATACAAAGGAAATGTGTCATCTTTTACTGTAGGCCTTTTTACAGATCATTTCATTTTCAACTTGCTTAACGGGGTTGTCCACTTCTAGGACAACCCCTTCTTAAACTAAATGTTCGGCCCTGATAAAATAATAAAGCCTATACTCACCTCCCATGACGGTGCCATTCCTGCGGTGTTGGTCCTCGGTCTACGGTGCGGTGTTGTGACGTGTGACGTCGGCACCCAATCAGCGCTGGCGTCATGGTCTCCGCCTTTGGACAAACTGAACATGGAGAGGAAGCCAGAGATCAGCTTTTACATGATGGACATAAAACCTAAAGAGAGAGACCAATAGGAAATGCAGAAAATGGAAGTTCATACCAACCAAAGCTTCACATCTTGCACATTTTTGGATTGTATTTGATAAAGCAAGATATTCTTTAGAATTGGAGTTCTGGATTCTGTAGTGTTACGGGGTGGGACCCTATCCAAGCACCCGACACACTGTGGAGTGCCGTACTCGCCTATAGTGTATCCTAAGGGCAGGTCATCAATGTTACGGTAGTGGACAACGGGTGTAAGGGCAGATCATCAGTGTTACGGTAGTGGACAACCTGTGTAAGGGCAGGTCATCAATGTTACAGTAGTGGACAACCTGTGTAAGGGCAGGTCATCAATGTTACAGTAGTGGACAACCTCTGTAAGGGCAGGTCATCAATGTTACAGTAGTGGGCAACCTGTGTAAGGGCAGGTCATCAATGTTACAGTAGTGGACAACCTGTGTAAGGGCAGGTCATCAATGTTACAGTAGTGGACAACCTGTGTAAGGGCAGGTCATCAATGTTACAGTAGTGGACAACCTCTGTAAGGGCAGGTCATCAATGTTACAGTAGTGGGCAACCTCTGTAAGGGCAGGTCATCAATGTTACAGTAGTGGACAACCTCTGTAAGGGCAGGTCATCAATGTTACAGTAGTGGACAACCTCTGTAAGGGCAGGTCATCAATGTTACAGTAGTGGGCAACCTGAGTAAGGGCAGGTCATCAATGTTACAGTAGTGGACAACCTGTGTAAGGGCAGGTCATCAATGTTACACTAGTGGGCAACCTGTGTAAGGGCAGGTCATCAATGTTACAGTAGTGGGCAACCTGTGTAAGGGCAGGTCATCAATGTTACAGTAGTGGACAACCTCTGTAAGTGGCGCTGTATCAGACAGTTTGTTAAATCGGTTCATTCGAACGTCAGAGATTCGTTCAGTGTCAGCTTTTACCATCTGAATTTTGTCCGAGTTTTAAAAAGTGCTTGAGAAACAGAAAGTACATAGATTTCATTGGAGGGCTGTCCAGTTTTTATACATCCATAGATTTGTATTTTCAAGTTTGATCTGACACTCGGGTCAATATTAGGCAAGCCTCCATGCTTTTGTGCGGACCACTCGGTCCGGGGAAAAAAATTAGACTTGTGAACAACTCCATAGGCTATCATAGGTGTGAGGTCTGTCCATGAAAAACATGGAAATCCTTCTTAACGAGGAAACACTTGATGTCTGAACAAGCCTTTGCTCTCTCCATAAAGGGTCGTCTCGCCTCATGCAATTTTTTTAATTAATTTTTTGATAATACTGAATTTGGGAAAACACTGCTCCATAGCCCTCTGCCACACATCTCTAATCCTGTCTATACGCCATAAAGGGTTAACATAGGAAAGTTCCTTATGTCATGTGTAGACCATGGGGAAGGCATGAGCTGTACTTTCAAATAATTGCTGGGTCTTCAGTTTCCACCTAAAACCTAAGGGTAAATGCACATCAAGGTGATTTTCTGCACGGATTTGCAAAATTCCAGGCAGTAATACATTACTAGCAAATGTAATGAGATTTTTCAAACTCTCATCTTCACGTCACAAAGAGTTTCCTTGCGCTTATTGACCTGCGGTGCTGATTTTTAAAATTTGCAACATGCCATTACTTTGTGAGGGATTCATTGAAAATGTCGCACTTTGCTATGCATAGGAGAAATTTTGCAACAAAATCTTCATGTATTAATTAAAACAATGCACAAAATCCGCACTGTACTGTATGCAATTACCCAAAGAGTGCAGCTAGGGTAGGTCGTTTTATTAACCATCTAAAGGGATATTCCCATGTCGCAGATTTATCACACATCCATGCGATATGCCATAACTGGATAGTAGATGTGAGTCTCAGATGCGAGTGTATATGTATATTTTTTTTTTATAAAGGGGGTGTGGCTCACAGGATCCTCGGGGGCGTGTACTTAAGCTGCTCAGCATTATTACCCTGTGAGTCACATGCCCTTAGTAAAGACCATAAAAAGTATCTCCAAATAAAGAAAGCTCAGAACTCTGAAACCACTTGGGGGATTAAAAAAAAAAAAGAAAAAAGCGGAGCGCACAGAGGAGCAGTTAGAATAAAATAAGAGCACCATTGGTATTTAAAGCTACCGTATGTTTCCTCATAACTGTTTGCTTCCCCGCAGGCACATTGTTGTGTGTTTGCTTATTTTACTACAGTCCAAAATGATCCTCCGTTTTAACTCTATTGTGTATATTCAGTGTAGAACGGTTTCTTCTTTCTTGGAGCTCTGTTAGTTTATACTGTAAACAGCTCTATTCAGGGCTATTCTATTATCGTCTGCGTTGTAGGTCTGTCGCAGATACAGCCAAAAATACCAACCAAAAAAAGGGTCAGTACGCAGTGGAAAGGACGGACATGATGACAGACCCAACTGGGGGCTCTCATGTGGTGGGTGGGTGAGAGCCCCCTTGAGATCATAAACAAATACTCTAGTTGTCTTTTCATGTCGCAATTACTAATTAATATTTGATATTAGGAGAAAGTGCTCTTATTGCATACTTTGTAGGGGATATAACCTCTATAAAAATTGCACCTTTAGAAACTGAAGTTTAATCGAATATGCTAAATAGGGTTTTCGGTATACCCTTGGTGTGGCCGAGAGGGTCCGTGCAGCGTTCCAACCACTGGTTTTGCATGCCCTCCCCATGTCCCTCACTGGTGATTCTACAGGCAGTGCTCACGCCAAGCAGTCCAGTGCTGTGAATCACCAGTGAGAGAGGCAGAAAGGTGCAAAACCAGAGAAACGGTGCACTGAGCATCTTGGCCACACCAGGGGTGCACCGAGCTCCCTGATTAGCATATTTGATTAAACTTCCGTTTCTGAAAGCAATGATTAAGAACACTAACGGTGTGATTTTTATTGAGGAGTCTTTGGCTCCGATTCATCAAGGCTTTTGCTCCGGAATTATTTGCTCAATGCCGAGTTCACTAAAAAATTTGCAATTTTTGGCTGATTGATGTGCCCAGCTCTGAAAAAATGGTCAGCACAGGGGCACGGCGGGGAGTGATTCCACGGCTCGACTAATTCATGACGTGCTGTACCATTCCTTACCCCAGAAATATTACATCAGTCTTAACTGGAGTCAGATTTGCGGCGAGGCGCACGCCATTTGTCAGACGCTCCCGATTCATTGAGAATGAAAATTTTGTGTAACTTTCGTATACATGATATTTTGTGTTTGATTTTATCACATACATAAAGTGTATTAAAGGTGTTTTTCACAGTCGTAATCTTTTTTTTAGTAAAGACTTCCTGGTCCTATAATTTGTAAACTTTACTGTCTTTTTGTTTCTTGCTCTTTTCCTTTTTTTATTCCGATATGACCACCACCGGCCTGTATCATTTCTAGTGTTGACTCCCCCTCCTCTGCTATACAACTGCAGATACATGACAAACCATGACTCAGAACGCACATCCGACTAGACAAGTAAATGATGTCCGCTATGACTTCCTATTTACCAGGGTTTGAAAAGAGCAAAGACTTCCCGTGAGACACTAGAATGACCACTTCTGTGTTTTGTTTGTTGTTTTTTTTTTAATTCATTCTGTCGCTAGTCTCCCAATATGTATAATTTACCTAGTATTGCCTTATGCTGTTTTCCCTTTCTTTCTGAAATTTCATGGATATTTTCAGTTCAGTTGGGTTATGTTATCTCATGGTAACCCTCTGAGAAACCCTTCATGTTCTATGAATCTCAGTCACCAGAAGTTTCTGTATGTTGCACACGCTTTCTCCATAGGGAAAGACAGAAACTCCTATCGCCATTATTGATGATGATTAAGCAGCTCCTGTCATACATTTATAATGAAGGACATGACAGGTCATTCTCCCGAACTTTATACTTACAATCCAATTATAACAAAGCATAGAGGAATAAAATGTACGATAAGATATAGGAATGAAGATGATGTCTGAACGGAAGAAAACAGGAGTTTGAATTGTGTGGAAGTGAACTATATATACCGGTAGTACGGAGTGTGATGGATAGTTAGGTGGTGTGGGTGCAGTTATGGAACAAAACAAGGAAGGGCTTCATTAAGCTGGGCCGTCATTTACCCAATAATGGTGACGTTTCTGTTAGGTGAGAATGTTGGAAAAATATTCTTTGGGCATAGGAAGAATGCTGGGTGGGATTTTGGAGAAGTATTGGAAAACCCTCTTTAATTCTCTTAATTGATCACTCTTCTCATACTTTGTTTTTATCTTTCTTTGCAGGAAAAAAGAAATGCAAATGTCCAGGTCTTGGCATCTTCTACACAGTTGTGTCTGCTCTGCTCTTCTCATCTAGTGCCTTGTTGGTTAAGTTAGTGGACGATATGCACTCTGTGCAAATCAGCGCGATACGTTGCGTGTTCCAGATGTTCCTTGTGCTCCCGGGTTTAATTTATTTCAAGTAAGTCACAAGACTAAATATAAAACCTGATCTAAAAAATATTTAGAGCGTAGGTTCCTTGCGCTCTGTAGGCTTTCTGACATGACATGTAGTGATAAGCGAACGTGCTTGGATAACGTCTTGTCCGAACATGCTCGGGTGTTATCCGAGTATCTGGGCGTGCTTGTATATTATGTTCTAGTCCCTGCGATTAGCCAACGTACATGAATGATCAGCCTAGGTGGGCATGCATATGATTTGGTAAGTTGGGAGAGATTGTTCTTTATTACATAGACCAAGTCAGGTTTCAAATGACTCAATGACTCCATTAAAGGTCAGCGGGTTCCAGTGAACCCAAGTGATATCCATTGCACAACCCAAGTGTGCACATTGCCTTATAATGATGTTCAGGAATAGGTTCACCCATCAGACAATCTGAATACTAAGACTAACACCCATTAGACTGTAGGGTTTTTCTAGATCAATGATCCCCAAATCAGGCCCTCACGAGCCACCAACAGATCATGGTTTTAGGATTTCCTTAGTATTACACAGGTTATGGGATTCTTGATCGTCCTGCTGATGCAAGTATCACCTGGGTAATACTAAAGAAATCCTGAAAACATGACATGTTGGTGGCTCTTGAGGACCAGAGTTGGGGAACACTGTGCCAGATGAATGATTGTTTAAAGAACGATCTTTATGCTGACACATCCAGACAAATTGAAATAAAATTGAATAAAAATAACAGCCTACTTAATTTCAAATGAAGACTGTTTATGATAAGTCGGAAAAAAGAATGGTTCATTCTTAAGTTCTTTGCCTTGATAAAATTGTTTTGGTTTAAATTTGCCACTTTCATCAACTTTAATGTATGAGGACCTTACTTTACCCACATAATAGAACCACGGTGCAGTTATTACTTAGATCACTGCTCATTATGATTATGTATCGGTCAAATTCTAAATTTCTGTGGATAATATTCTGTCCTTTACTCCTTACAGACTTGGATTCTTAGGACCCAAGGATCAAAGGATTTTCCTTTTCCTAAGAGGACTTCTTGGCTCCTCTGCCATGATACTGCTCTATTACGCTTACCAGTCCATGCCCTTGGCCGACGCCACCGTTATCATGTTCAGCAGCCCGGCCTTTACTTCCATATTTGCTTGCATTTTCCTCAAGGAGAAGTGTACAATCTGGGACATCTTGTTCATGGTCTTCACCCTAGTAGGAGTCGTTCTGATAGCCCGGCCTCCGTTTTTGTTTGGGTCGACCGGTGATGACTTTGAGGGTGACTACTCCAGCCACATGAAGGGGACTATTGCTGCAGTGGCCGGTGCCATTGGTGCTTCATTGACTATTGTGGTGCTGAGAAAAATGGGCAAGTCGGTGCATTACTTTCTGTCCATCTGGTACTACGCCGTCATTGGCCTTGTTGAGTCTGTCATTGCTGTATCTGCTCTTGGAGTCTGGCGTTTACCTTACTGTGGAGTAGACAGATGGCTTCTGGTATTTATAGGCGTTCTGGGCCTGGGAGGTCAAGCCTTTTTGGTAAAAGCTTTACAGATTGAGAAGGCCGGGCCAGTATCTGTCATGAGGTGCATGGATGTGGTTTTTGCTTTTATTTTTCAGTCTATTTTCTTTGACCAAACACCGACTTGGCTAACAATCGGCGGGGCTCTCTGTGTTGTCGCCAGCACCGCCGGCACTGCCATCCTCAAGTGGTACAACAGCTCAAAGAAGAAGAGTGAAGAAACCTAAGTGTACTTAGCATTTATGGCTGCTGGCGGGCATAAACACTCGTGAGGTCTATGGAATCGACATCAATCACTGTCTCTGGATGTCGTGGCACTGTAGGACACGTTTATATAAAAAAATAAGGCATGGTTTACGTTTTTCTTGCGGTGGTCCTCTGTGTAGTAAACCACAGTTTTCTGTTCTTTCCCAAAGCGTTAGGCTAGGCTCACAAACATACAGTGCTCTCCTCTTAGCGCTATGTTGGGGTTTCGATCGGAATCTCCCCTCAAACACGGGATTCTGATGAAAACCCCAACACAGCCCCGATGGAGCCCTTCCCTTGAATGATGCCGATGGAGTCACTCTGGTCTCCGTCCTGGCAGTGGTCATCTTTTTTTTTTTTTGTAGACATCCACAAAAATATAACAAACCGCATTTTTGTAAAATAGACAATCGGTGGCAAGACGGTGCCCAGAGTGACCCTGATGAGGATTGTCGGAATTCTGTTTTTCTGGAATTTTTAGAAATGTTCTCAGAGGAGATCACTGTATTTTTTTTAACCTATCCTTAAAGGGGGTCGTCTGGTCTAAACTGATAAGTCTGTAGTCACTCTGTGTGACCACAGACTTACGAATCCGCCAGCACATACACTGTGCGCCGCGAGGATTTGCCGGTTTCTCAGCCAGGATTGGCGGGTATAGTGTGAGGCTGCGCCCACTGGACGGGCTCTGGCCAGGAGTAACCATAACGCATACGCACCCTCTGGTCCTGGCTAAGACACTGATGAATCCTCTCAACGCACAGTGTGAGTACTGGGGGATTCATAAGTCTGCAGTCACAAAGCGTGACTGCAGACTTATCCTTTTAGACCGGTCAACCCCTTCAATAATATTCAGACGCATGGCGGCCAGAGGCCTAAAGGACGCTCTTTGACTTCTGTCTGCTAATTGAGGGCCCGAGGAATCAATAAAGTATACACAGGTAGTATATATTAAGGCTGATTGCTTAGATGAGGGTAGATTTGGAAAGCTCCTCTAAATGTACAGGATATACAAGATATTAATGGAACACTACAAAAGTTAATGTTTGCAATAGACTCTAAAGTAATTTTAATTTGGGATGAAACCAGGTTGGCGTTCATTTTTAGTGCATAATCCAGGGCTGTTTGTGCAAATATACAGTTATATAACCTGCAATTAGGTGAATGCCACCGACTTTTAGCAGAGATATATACATATATCCATAATAACATGGTCACATTCTGGTATTTGCAGTCAGGCCGACTATAGACGGCTGTGATCATTCTGCCAACAGATGCCCGCAGTAACAAGCGCGCACAGACATATGTTATTATTTTAATAGGGCAGGGAGCCCAAACATGGAAAATGGGAATATTCTGGTAAAAATCCACCATACACAGAATATGAATAAAATCCTCAGAATTCTCCGTCATCTGTCAGTACGTCCCACTGTAAATTATAAGAAAATCACAAGCCTTTAGAAGAGGTTTGCACCATTTCATGTGTGGAATCTGATGTTCCGCAGCAGCAGAGGTATCAAGCTGTGTATTACGCACCGCAGCTGCTGAAGAACTTCTCTTATTTTAAGGATGAGCACTTGGTCAGCCGGTGGATGGATGAATGTCCTACAGATGCAGTCTGTGACTCACGGATTCTGCAGAGAGAGACGAGCAGCGAATGTGCGGCGCTGCTTATCACACAGAGTGGTCAGGTTTTTACAAGGATTTTCTAAGTTCTATCCATCTGACATTTCCAGTGAGGGATTTTATAGTTTTCTTGAAAGTGATTACGTTAGGTCAGGATCACACTGGGGTTAATAGGGCCCAATTGTGGAATTTATTACCGTGGCCCAATGTGATAGCTAAGTGGTCATTCAAAGCGGAACCGTGATGTAAACAGTAAAAGAATCTAAAAAACCCAACAAAACTATTGGGTCTTTGTAACCCCGAAGGAGGTTGTTCTATATGACAGCCCTGTCTTTTTTTTGTCCATGAGGCTAGACACAAGATCTTTGTTGCTGAATCCATATAGAGTTTTCACAGACAGTTTTTAGTGATTTTGGTCCTACCTACTATGTAAATACAATACACCTTAACCACACACTGGACACAAGCACACACGAGATACACACAGCAAAAGTACAGCAAATTACTCACACTGGTCACAATTCAAGGTGATAATAATGGTTTTATTTCTATAGCGCCAACATATTCCAGCGCACTTTCTATTTTAGAGGGGACTTGTACAGACAATAAAAGACATAACAGCATAACAATAATCACATAAACAGCAGATACCGAGAGGAGTATGGGCCCTGCTCGCAAGCTTACAATCTATGAGGAAATAGAGGAGAGAGAAAAGGTGGATGGTAGCAAGTTCCTGTATTGTACTGTCCAGCCATCAGTGTAATAAAGAACCGGTCACCAGACAGTGTGTGTAAAAGTACAGACACAGAGGGCTATTACGTGCATGAAGGGTGTAAGGACAGATGGTACGAGGGTCCTGGTTTTGAGTAAAATACTGTGTGGGCGAAGATAAGACTGGGATAAGACAGTCTGAAGAAATGTGTTTTTATAGTACCCTTAAAACACGAGACACAGGCCCTCACACACCTGACACAGGCCCTGACACAGGCCGCGCACACGCGAGACACAGGCCGCGCACACGCGAGACACAGGCCGCGCACACGCGAGACACAGGCCGCGCACACGCGAGACACAGGCCGCGCACACGCGAGACACAGGCCGCGCACACGCGAGACACAGGCCGCGCACACGCGAGACACAGGCCGCGCACACGCGAGACACAGGCCGCGCACACGCGAGACACAGGCCGCGCACACACCTGACACAGGCCCTCACACACCTGACACAGGCCGCGCGCACACGAGACACAGGCCCTCACTAGGGTTGAGCGAAACGGATCAGACATTTTCAAAAGTCGCCGACTTTCAGCAAAGTCGGGTTTCATGAAACCCGACCCGATCCCACTGTGGGATCGGCCATGCGGTCGGCGATCTTCGCGCCAAAGTCGCGTTTCATATGACGCTTTCCCCGCCGAGAGAGAGAACTTTCGAGACAGTCGGGTTTCACGACTCGATCCTGAAAGTGCAGAAGTCGCTCAACCCTAGCCCTCACACAACTGACACAAGCCGCGCACACACGAGGCACAGGCCGCACACATACGAGACACAGGCCCTCACACACCTGACACAGGCCGCGCACACACGCTGCACATAAGTCACGCATGCACTGAACATGTCCGTCACTCGTACAGCTCACACAGCGGAGCTGCACATTCGCTTCTCACAGATAAGACAAATGCTGACACGCCATCCATGCGCTGTCCAATTACACATTGATTAGCCACATTTACTAGACTTTTGTGAAATATTAACTTGTCATAGAGACCCAGCTACCAGGAAAGAGACCATATCACCTGCGATATTACATACAAACGGGGCTTAGTGCCATAGTTTTTTTCAGGGGGTAGGTGTAAATAAATATCTAGTAATGAATCATTAATCGTCTTGGTTCCTTTCACAAATGTCAAAGGGGCAAACTTTGTGTATTTCTGAACGACAAAGGCGACCCAGGCTATTAGTTGTGTTGGGTACACAGGGCTCCCATCGGGTGTATGACCTTTGTGGAGGTTGTACGCTGGAAGAAAATTCCTGACATGGACAATAATCAATAAACCATAAAGTTTTATTAACCCAATGGAGAGGCCTATTTTCACCTCCTTTGAGCCGTTATATATAAGATTTTTCAACATGGGAACTTTTAGGTGATGGGTGCCACTTGTGATTCATACAAGAAATGGTATTGAGGTTCCCGTAAATCACCGGCTGGGAGTTGGTGGCACAAAGTCTGAGCGAGTACGGCCCCTGAGATATTGGTCCTGATAGGTGGTCACAATGCGATGTAATATGGCGTGGTTCTGATCACCCAACTGTTCTTAGGTGTTAGGGTACTGTCACACAGTGCAATTTTGATCGCTACGACGGTACGATTTGTGACGTTCTAGCGATATCGTTACGATATCGCAGTGTCTGACACGCAGCAGCGATCAGGGACCCTGCTGAGAATCGTACGTCGTAGCAGATCGTATGGAACTTTCTTTCGTCGCTTGATCACCCGCTGAGATCGCTGGATCGTTGTGTGTGACAGCGATCCAGCGATGTGTTCGCTTGTAACCAGGGTAAACATCGGGTAACTAAGCGCAGGGCCGCGCTTAGTAACCCGATGTTTACCCTGGTTACCAGCGTAAACGTAAAAAAAACAAACAGTACATACTCACATTCCGGTGTCTGTCCTCCGGCGTCTCAGCTTCTCTGCACTGTGAGCGCCTGCCAGCCGGAAAGCGAGCACAGCGGTGACGCGGTGACGTCACCGCTGTGCTTTCCGGCTATGGCGCTTACACAGTGGAGAGAAGCAGAACGCCGGGGGACAGACACCGGAATGTAAGTATGTACTGTTTGCTTTTTTTACGTTTACGCTGGTAACCAGGGTAAACATCGGGTTACTAAGCGCGGCCCTGCGCTTAGTAACCCGATGTTTACCCTGGTTACCCGGGGACTTCGGCATTGCTCCAGCGCCGTGATTGCACAGTGTGACCGCAGTCTACGACGCTGGAGCGATAATCATACGATCGCTGCGACGTCACGGATCGTGCCGTCGTAGCGATCAAAATTGCACCGTGTGACAGTACCCTTAGTCTCCAATCATAACCTAGAAGAACATGTTATGTAGACACATACCATTTGTAATATATTTAATTGGTTTGCAAGATCATTGGAATTTAGCCTCAACATTAATAAAACACAAGAAAAAAACCCCAACAGGGCTAAAAATCCAGACAGTTCTCGCAGATAGTAGAGTGGGAACCAAGGTCTGTAAGATGCCAACCTTGAGATTTTAACCATAGCACATTGAAAGTCAAAATTATAACAAGATAATATCATAGGCTGAGATTGAAGGTCACTAAAGGAATTTGTGAGAAGAGATATGTTTGAGTGAACGTTTGTGTGTAACCCTTAAAACTTTCTGATTATTTCAGTATGAAAACCACATTCCTCCGGGTTATGTCAGAATGTTCAAGAGTTGGGAAATGTGAATATGTGTCAGGAAGGAACCTATTACTTATAGCAGGGAACATTGGGAGAATTTTATGACCTAGGTGGCTCAGTGGTTAGCATTGTTGCTGTACAGCGCTGGAATCCTGGGTTAAAATCCCACCAGGAACAACATCTGGAAGGAGTTTGTATGTTCTCCCCGTTTTCATGTTTCCCCCACATTCCAGAGACATACTGATAGGGAAGCCCCAATGGGGACAGAAATGATGATGTATGTACATTGCTGTTGAATATGATGGCGATCTATATGGGAGTATAATAAATCAATGGTGGTCATGGCCTCTTTAGATGGGTTGATCCAGGGCATTAATCTACCCCTGATCGGCTACATGCGAGCTGATCTGTAGTTTTTTTAAGCACGTTGACAAACATTTTATGTGCACAGCATGATCGTTAATACGATTGTTCTGTCCCCATACAGTATCATGTTATCGGCAGCACCTTGCCTGTTTACACAGGACGATGTGCTGCCGATAAACATCATTTTTGAGCCAGCTTAAAAATTATTCTGGACAAACAACTGTTTTGAAAAGGAAAAAAAGTCCATAAAAAAAAATATTGGGTGTGCACAGAACAAGCCCAACTGTCCAGTGTGAATTCTCCTGACATCTATTCCAGAAGCACCTAAGGGAAAATGTTGGGTAGGAGAAAATCGGGCTTTACAAGTTAGGGTGCACACAAGTTTTGTTTCTAGTAATGTTTAATAATTGTCTGAAAATCTTTATGGAGGCCAAGTGCCCCCTTATCTCCAGAATTAAGTTCTATTCCAGCCAAGAAATATAAATATATTTCCTGAAAAGTAGATACATTTTTTATATTCTCTTAAGAGCTTCATTTAATCCTAAAAATAATAATAATAAAAACAAATTCTCCCATGGCCAATAAATCGGCCCAATTACCTTTTATAATAACAAAAAACATGGATGCCATCCTGTATGTGTTTTTTGTGACATATTCATAGGCTTGTCAAAAAGGACAATTTTATCCTCTACAAGGGTCCCTTTGTCATTTATAGCCCTACTATTTTCTTACGTAAAAAGAGGCCATTGCCATCAAAGCCACCAGCCTCTGCAACCTGGCGCTGCCTCTATCCATAGCACTGAGTATCTTATAACAGGGTTAAATATAAGAAATATCATTTTATTTGCTGAACTTAAGATTAATATGTTACTTTTTGGTCCATACCTGGAGGCTGGTGTTGAGTGATGGTTGTCCATCACATTATATACATGTATTGTTAGCTATACGTTATTCCTGCTTTCATTCATTGTTACAAGATAGTCTGCAGCTCGCGTCATATTTCCTATGGTTCAGATTTCACCTTTTTATGTTCTTTCACTATAATTAAAGGGTCTTATCTGGGACTATTTCGTCTTTTACTACGGTCCTAATAACTAGTAGGCAGGCAGTTGCTACCTACCTGCCTGTTGTAGCCAGTGCTGATCTCCGCTGGCATAGACCACTCCTGCTGGCAATTCTCCGGCTTTCGCTGATGTCACTTTGACATTGAAGTGGTTTCTCTTCCGCTCTGCTCTGTTGATGGGGTGTGACTGCCGATGTCATGCTGATAGACAGCTGGCTCCCTGCTGCCTAACTGCGGGGAGCCGGCTGTAAATCAGCATGACATATGCAGTCACTTCCAGAGCAACCCGGAAGATTTGATGTGGAGCAGGAGCATTCAATGACCGCTCTCTGCTGGCATCGGGTAGAACATACAGCTAGTTAGCAACTACCTGACTGTTAGTTTTTAGGCCCTTAGTAAAAAAATATATATATATACCTGGATAAACCTTTTAAAGGCTTCAGTAGGCAGCACAAAGTTAGGAGACAACTGATCTAAGCAGCTGGAAAGATGTATCATGGAGCCTAAGAAAAAACAGGGTATTTATAGATTTTCATTGTTAGTTTCACCAGCATTGTTCTCCTGCACAGGACCATTAGTGCAGCTTTGCATGGTGACTGCAGGTTTCCATTAAAGGGAACCCGTTCTGTTGTACGCAGCCCTATGTGCAGGCAGCATGTTATACAGCAGGAGTTGAGTACATTAATGTAGAGTTTCGTAGGAAAAGATAATTCAGTACAACTTTATTTTTAAAAAATCCCTGTTCATTCTGTGCTTTGGAGTCCAGTGGGCGGGGCACAGTCATACAGGGATGGTATATATTTAGGAGACACATTTTTTTATGTGGTCTTAGGAGATTTACTTAACGAATGCCTAAAAAAATATATATATTTTTTTCTAGGCATATAGTCCCTCACTGACCATTATTAACTTCAATGACTGTCAATCATTGACTAGGACCGCCCTCTTGACCTCTAAGCCTGAAATGAACAGGGATTTATAGGAATATATTACATTAGTCCAGTTTCACACAATTTTTTTCTCATACATGAAAAACAGATTTTTGTTTTTCAGCGTGCTGGACCCATTTTTGGTTCATGGGTCGGTTTTTATAATCCTTGTTGCATCCAATTTTCTTGTATAAAGAAAATTAGCTTCTATGAAATACGCAGTATAAATACGGACATCACACAGATATGAGCTGTCTGCTTTTTTTTTTTTTTTTTTTTTTTTAACAATGAGCCATTGTATGGAAGCGGATCAAAGTAGGATGCAAGGTGTGAACAAGCACTAATACCCTACCCAACTCCTCCTGCTCTAGGACATGCCGATCAAACGCTATGTTCAATCTGACAGGTTCCCTTTAATGTATTATTTATTTTTTGGGGTGGGATGTCCGAGCTTTTGACTCTAATTTTGTGGAGTATCCATTATTTTTCCCATATTGCAGTTGAGACATCATAGGCTTTGTTGAGGCTCCTGCACTACATTCGACACCATACATCGGCTCCGCCAGGCACCTACCGTATATCGGCTCCGCCAGGCACCTACCGTATATCGGCTCCGCCAGGCGCCTACCGTACATCGGCTCCGCCAGGCGCCCTACCATACATCGGCTCCACCAGGCGCCTACCGTACATCGGCTCCGCCAGGCGCCCTACCATACATCGGCTCCACCAGGCGCCTACCGTACATCGGCTCCGCCGGGCGCCCTACCATACATCGGCTCCACCAGGCGCCTACCGTACATCGGCTCCACCAGGCGCCTACCATACATTGGCTCCGCCAGGCGCCTACCATACATCGGCTCCACCAGGCGCCTACCGTACATCGGCTCCGCCGGGCGCCCTACCATACATCGGCTCCACCAGGCGCCTACCGTACATCGGCTCCGCCAGGCGCCTACCATACATTGGCTCCGCCAGGCGCCTACCATACATCGGCTCCGCCAGGCGCCCTACCATACATCGGTTCCGCCAGGCGCCTACTGTACATCGGCTCCGCCGGGCGCATACCGTACATTGGCTCTGCCAGGCGCGTACCGTACATCGGCTCTGCCAGGCGCCTACCGTACATCGGCTCCGCCAGGCGCCTACCGTACATCGGCTCCGCCAGGCGCCTACCGTACATCGGCTCCGCCAGGCGCCCTACCATACATTGGTTCCGCCAGTCGCCTACCGTACATCGGCTCCGCCGGGCGCCTACCGTACATTGGCTCTGCCAGGCGCGTACCGTACATCGGCTCTGCCAGGTGCCTACCGTACATCGGCTCCGCCAGGCACCTACCGTACATCGGCTCCGCCAGGCGCCTACCGTACATCGGCTCCGCCAGGCGCCTACCGTACATCGGCTCCGCCAGGTGCCTACCGTACATCGGCTCCGCCAGGCGCCTACCGTACATCGGCTCCGCCAGGCGCCTACCGTACATCGGCCCCGCCAGGCGCCTACCATACATCGGCCCCGCCAGGCGCCTACCGTACATCGGCTCCGCCAGGTGCCTACCGTACATCGGCTCCGCCAGGCGCCTACCGTACATCGGCCCCGCCAGGCACCTACCGTACATCGGCCCCGCCAGGCGCCTACCTCGACACTACATTTTGGGTGACGCACCGTGTAATCACTGGGTAGTGTACCAGCTGGCCTGTTCTACACTTCTTAGATTCTTAGGAAAGCTCTACAGATTTCCTCTCTATGAGAGTAAAATCATGACATTTGACTTTCCTATTTGTATACTTTTTAGGCTATGCTTTATTCCTGATATCGTCTAGATTGGGCTATTTTTTTTTAACCAGATGACTATTTTTTTCATTTAATTAAAAAAAATAATAATTTATTTACCAATATGAAATGGCTCATTGTGATCTGCTTTATGTTTTTATGTTGTGTATATATTGTAATGCATAAATTAGTATTTTTCATGTTTCTTAAATATCTATTTTCTTATAAATCAGATATGATGTTCCTTTTAATAAAAAGCTTTAAGCTGCTCCAGGCTTTGCAAGTGATTATTTGGCTGTGGGTGGTAACAGTAATGTCCAGTGTTTTGGGTGGATGCGATTGTGTCATTTTACTGACTATTGAAAATTCTATTGGATTCTCCAAATACTTTACATAGTCATAATAATGTAGATCCGTTATACACAATGCAGGAAAAGGTAAGTGTGACTATCGCTACATCCATACGTTTCATTGGGGTTGTACAATAACAATATAGCTATAAGGAAAATTTGACCACAGAAGTGATTTAATACTGGATCCCACAAAAATCAATGTCAGTGTATAGCAGAATAGCTAGTTTTTGGTCATTCTACCTCACAAAAATCGGAATAAAAAGCGATCAAAAAAGTTACGTGCCCGAAAATCGTGCCAATAAGAACGTCAACTCGTCCTGCAAAAAACAAGACCTCACATGACTCTGTGGACCAAAATATGGAAAAATTATAGCTCTCAAAATGTGGAGCGTCTTTTAGTGTGTGATGGCTGCCAATTATAAAAATCCGCTAAAAAAATGCTATAAAAGTAAATCAAACCCTCCATCATCACCCCCTTAGTTAGGGAAAAATAATAACATTTTAAAAAATGTATTTATTTCCATTTTCCCGTTAGGGTTAGGGTTGGGGCTAAAGTTAGGGTTGGGGCTAAAGTTAGGGTTTGGATTACATTTACGGTTGGGATTAGGGTTAGGGGTGTGTTTGGGTTAGGATTACAGTTAGAATTGGGGGTTTCCACTGTTTAGGCACATCAGGGGCTCTCCTAACGCAATATGGCGTCCAATCTCAATTCCAGCCAATTCTGCGTTGAAAAAGTAAAACAGTGCTCCTTCCCTTCCGAGCTCTCCCGTGCGCCCAAACGGGTTTACCCCAACATATGAGGTATCAGCTTACTAGTTCCTTGGGGGGTCTAGTTTCCAATATGGGGTCACTTGTGGGGGGTTTCTACTGTTTAGGTACATCAGGGGCTCTGCAAATGCAACGTGATGCCTGCAGACCAATCCATCTAAGTCTGCATTCCAAACGGCGCTCCTTCCCTTCCGATCTCTGCCATGCGCCCAAACGGTGGTTCCCCCCCACATATGGGGTATCAGCGTGCTCGGGACAAATTGGACAACAACTTTTGGGGTCCAATTTCTCCTGTTACCCTTTGGAAAATACAAAACTGGGGGCTAAAAAATAATTTGTGTGGAAAAAAAATGATTTTTTATTTTCCCGGCTCTGCGTTATAAACTGTAGTGAAACACTTGGGGGTTCAAAGTGCTCACCACACATCTAGATAAGTTCCTTAGGGGGTCTACTTTCCAAAATGGTGTCACTTGTGGGGGGTTTCAATGTTTAGGCACATCAGGGGCTCTCCAAACGTGACATGGCGTCCCATCTCAATTCCTGTCAATTCTGCATTGGAAAGTCAAACGGCGCTCCTTCCCTTCCGAGCTCTGCCATGCACCCAAACAGTGGTTACCCCCACATAAGGGGTATCAGCTTACTCAGGACAAATTGCACAACAACTTTTGGGGTCCAATAAATGTTCATGTAAGGGCGGGAGCTTGGGGAATAGACTACTGCTAGCCCCATAGGGATCGACAGGGTATTGTCTGGACCGTCTATTTGGCCTGAAGCTGATGATCCAGAACCTGTTTCGTCCCCCCCCCCATCAATCTTAGGGAATTGGTGAGACTGTTCCTTTTTATTTACATTTTGATGTAACAGTCTTTTTTGCTGCGGTGTCCGTATATTCCTTGTTCTTGTTGGTATATGTATTTGCATCATCAATGGTGAATTTGCTATATTTGTAATCTCTAAATGCATCTAGGTGAACAGTGTTGGATTTTTGGTATTTAGTCTCTGGTATATTGTTCAGAAATTTGCAGCTTCCACACTGTTTCCCGATGCTAGATAGATTTCTTTTTTTTTTAGATATTATATCTGAAATCTATTTTTATCCTTTAGTAAGCTGTTTAAACTGTTCTGATGCTACATTACCCTTCATCAACAGTACTTCAGCTGAATATCACAAAGGGTTGTACAATAAGGAAGATATGGGATCTCCGGACCCCCCTTACTACCGATCCACGTTCAGTGGGCATCCCACCAGTAATCATACATTTATCACCTACTGACAGGATATATTTTTGTGAGATAACCCAAGATTGGAACAAATTCAATATGGTCAAAGCCCCTACACCAGATAGCATTCATCCACGGATATTGAGGGAGTTGAGTGCAGTATTTGTATCTCATATTTTTAGAATCTCTTGTTGGTGCCACAAGAATTGAGGATGGCTGACGTTGTACCGTTAATTAAGACGATGGGTCTGTGAAACTTGAGTGGTATGCAACATTTTTGAAGGCATTATAAAAGATGACCTGCAAAAATATATTGGAGAGAATATTATAATAACTGTCAAACAGCATGGATTCATGAAAAATGTCGTGTCTAACTAGCATGTTGGGTTTCTATGAGGAGAGGAGTGCTAATCTGGATATTGGCCATGTAGCTGGTATGATTCATCTGGACTTTGAAAAAAGCAACAGCTTCTTACTGAAGCTCCCGGAGCGACTAGGTGACAGGACAATTCGTTAATATTTATGTTAAAAAGAAGAGGGTCCAATACTGACCCTTGTGGTACCCATCTGTTAACTGTGACCCATCTGAGTGTGTTCCATTAATAACCACTCTCTGTTTCTTATCGGTAAGCCAGTTGTTAACATATATTTTCCTCCAGTCTAACTGCTGTCGTATTATGTAATAACCTTTTTAAGTGCACCGTATCAAACGTCCAGATAGAGGACATCCATGGCATTACACAGGTTCAGTCTGGAACTTGCCTCCTCATAGAAGCTGATCAGTTTAGATTAACATGGCTGATCCCTCATAAACCATGTTGATACTGGGCTATTCTTATTGAGATACTCCAGGATAGCATCTCTTATAAAACCCTCAAAGATTTTGCCCACAGTAGAGGTTTAAACTTAGCGGCCTATAATTTCCATTCTCAGATTTTGTCCCCTTTTTATGAATATTGGCTGCACATTTGCTATGCTCCCTTCCTGTGGTACAGACCCATACTTTCTGCTTGGCTAAGCAGGTAACATTTAATAGGAATTTATGGTGTCCCTGATCATGTTGTCATCAGTCATGGGATTTTCTTGTGAAAAATACTGTAGTGAAGAAGTTGTTTAGTAAATTAGCCTCATATCAATTATGTAAACTAGGGGGCAGGTCAGAAGCCATACTGAGGAATATCTAATCAGAGCACCACATGAAGCCCCCCCACAGGCCGCCCTGGAGCACGAGCATATCATTAACACAAAACTGAAAATATAGATTACACAACAACCACAAGACGGATTTCATCACCAGGTATCAATGTAATCAGTGTAACGGCGCCGACCTGACACTGTAGGTTAGGGAGCACAATCCTGCTGACAGGGTCACTTTTATTTTGGGACTAGCCCTATAGAGAGACGAACAGGCAAATCTTGCGCAGTCTGATCCTGCAAACATATTGGCATCCATCTGTCCTCTTACTACTTCCTACAATCACACATTTTTAGAATTTTTTTTTGTTCTGTAAGAAGTTTTAAAATTGGAAAAACAAAACCCAAATTGCCAGCAGTTTGCATCAGTTTTTCAGTTAGTCACACATGACCTCCAAGATGGAGAAGAAAAAAAAGCTGCTGACTACAGATCCTGAGCCTTGGGCATTGTTAGATTTTTCAGGAGCTGCTGTGCTCCATAGCGGGCAATAGCGACCTCCACTGGAAATCCTTGTGTACTACAACACCTCTACTTTATATATAAATGTGGCTGTTATTATGAAACATGATCTACAGTAAACTGCACACTATCATGAGTGAATACGCATGTCTTCATACGTGAGTTGCTTATATTTTACTAGTTGCATTTTTTTCTTTCTTTTTCCTGCATTGAGCAGGGGATTGAACCAGATGACCCAGAATGTCTCTTCCAACGCTACCATTCTATGATTCTCGATGATCAGGTGCAGTGTGTTGTCTTTCTGATACTCCTCATACTCCTCTCCGCTGCAGAAATTACATTGGCACTGGTACAAACCTACATAAAGTCTGGTGCAGACCCCATTTACCCTTCCCATAGTCCGGAAAATAACCTTGGGTAATCTGTTCTGCTGTGTTGTAGATCTGTGGTCTCCAGCTGCAGCTAAATGGCAGCTCCCAGCAGTCAACAGTTGGGAAGGTGAAGAGCTTAGATTACAGGGGTTGTCCAGGACTAGGGCTACTTTAGTCCATGAGCCGGGCCAGATATCGGTACCACCCGGAGTGACTAATTTTCTTTGGTATTTTTAGGTAGATGCATGTCTGTAGTTTATTTTTTGATATGATAGCCCTTACATATACGTAGCTTATTAACCCCTTCAGCCCTAGGCCTATTTGTACCCAAGTGCCTAAGCCAATCTGACCTGTGCCACTTCATGGGCTAATAACTTTGGAACGCTTTCACCTATCCAAGCCATTCTGAGATTGTTTTCTCGTGACATATTGTACTTCACGTCAGTGCTAAATGGGAGTCAATATATTTTACCTTTCTATATAAAAAAATGCTAAATATTCGGAAATTTTGGAAAAATCGGCAATTTTTTAACTTTGAAATTCTCTGCTTTTTACAAAAATACTGATACCCCCCATAATAGTTATTAATTTACACTCCCCACATGTTTACTTCATATTGGCATCATTTTGAAAATGAAACCTTATTGTTTTACGACGTAATAGGGCTTATAGTTTTATGCGCAATTTTTCACATTTACAGCAAAACCCACTTTTCAAAGGACCAAGTCACTTCTGAAGTCACTTTAAGGGGCTTACATAACAGAAACCACCCATAAATTACCCCATTTTGCAAACTACACCCCTCAAGCTGTTCAAAACTCATTTTTAAAAACTGTTAACCCTTTAGGTGTTCCACAGGAATTTTAGCAGAATGAAGGCGAAATTTCAAAATTTCATTTTTTTTCCAGATATTACATTGTAATCCAATTTTACCTGCAACCTAGCAAGGGTTAACGGCAAACCCAAACTTGGTTACCCTAATTCTGCAGTTTATAGAAACACCCCACATGTACTCGTAAACTAAAGTATGGGCACACAGCACAGCTCAACACGGAAGGAGCGCTATGTGGTTTTTGGGTGGCGGATTCACTGGAAGAAATCTAGGGGGCCATGTCACATTTGAAGGCTGCCTGAGGTACCCCCACAGTGGAAACCCCAAAAAGTGACCCTATTTTGGAAACTACACCCCCAAGGAATCTTTTAGGGGGTATAGTGACCACTTTGACCCAACCAGTGTTTCACAGTAGTTGGAAACACTTGGTTGAGAAAATGGAAAAAGTGCATTTTTTACATGAAGGTGTCATTTTAGGCTCATTTTTTTATTTTTAAGAGGTGTACCAGCAAAAAATGCACCCCACTATTTGTTCACCAATCTCTCCCGAACACAACAACACCCGATATCATGGATGTCATACTTGGACATGGTCGAGACCATGCTGGCCCTGGTTCGAGCTTCAAGAGAAGGCAACTGGATGCTTCACCTAGGAGCAATCCGACAGATGATACCATGGTGTTTTGCCTATGACAAGGTCAACTATGCCCGATACCTAACCTATTACTATGCCACAATGTCTCGGCTGCCCATAGAACACCCAGAGGTCCATGAATACTTCATGCAAGGTGGCTTTTCGGTCCAGATCGGTAGCAAGAATCCTTTTGGACGAATTCCTGTGGACCAGACCATTGAAGAGACAATCAACAAAGACACCCAGACACCAGGGGGCACAAAAGGCTTCAGCCTCAAAGTTGGAGCTGTTTCCAGGTTCTACCTGACATCAGAGTACCGCAGTATGTACTTGAGGCAGCTGAGGGCCCTGGTAGGCCAACAATATACTGACTTCAGCCATTCAGACCTACAGGTGTCTAGGATTAGAAGAGATGAAGCCGATGTCCAATCTTTCGTTCAACTGCTGGAGACAGGTTGGGTGAACCCCTTCAACAAAGAGCATAATGGTGAACTTATCAGTTTGTCAACAGCGACTGTAGCACCACCAGATGTAGCCAAAGACCTTCAAGGGGCATACAGTATAGGAGAGGATGCATATCAAACATTCAAGGATGAGCGTTTGGGTACCGATAAGCCAACTACATTGTTTCATGACAAGATGACGAAGAACAAACTTAAAACGTTCTCTAACATCCAAATGAAGACACGCAGACAAGGTCTTGGCAAGGAGGTAATTTTGAAGGCTGACAGAAACCTATTTGGCCAGATGATACTTGTAGCTGAGAACAGAAAGCTACAAATGAGTGATGTCTTGACTCATCCCCTGGGTCCATTGCCATGGGCACTTGCCAATGGTGATGGGTCTATCCGCAAGACCAACAAGGCTGCCCTCGCAAGGGAGTTGGAGAGGAATGCTCGTCCTGCAGAAGTGATCCCCGAGCCCTCTGCAACCATCATTGATGGGATGAGCCTGGTTCAGAAACTGAAGGGAAACAATGCAACATTTGGCCAGCTAGCAGGCACAGCAATGAGTCGCGCTATCCATGAGGGTGCTAAGAGCAAGCGCATTGATATTGTCTTTGACGTCTACAAGGAGACATCCATCAAAGATACAGAAAGAGTCAACAGATATGAAGGCACAGGGATCCATTTCAAGAACATTCAACATGGGCACAACATCCAGCAGTGGAAAAAGCTTCTAAGTAGTTCCTCCAACAAGGCAAGTCTCATAAAGTTTCTGGTAGAAGAATGGAAGGCGAAACACCACAGGGAGAAGCTTGAGGAGAAGGAGCTGTATGTCACATGTGAGCAGCTCTGCTTTAAGATCACCAAAGAACAGTGGGAAGAGGCTGCTGACCTTAAGTCAAATCAAGAAGAAGCAGACACACGCCTCCTTCTCCATGCTCTTCATGCAGCAGAATCTGGTTACAAGTCGGTCATCATCACTTCGGAGGATACTGATGTCATGGTCCTGTGTCTGGGCATGTGCCACAAAATCCCATCCCACCTGTTCCAGAAATGCGGTACACAGAACCGGACAAGATTCCTGGATATCACCACTCTGAGCCGAACATTGGGAGGCAGCGTATGTGATTCATTGATTGGTATGCATGCATTTACAGGCTGTGACACCGTCAGTGCATTCGCTGGCCGTGGGAAGATGACGACACTCAAGCAGTTGAAGATGAACAAGACATACCAGGATGCCTTTCAGGAAGTTGGTCGTTCATGGGAAGTGTCTACCGAACTTTTTGAGAAGTTACAGGAAATCACCTGCCACATGTACCTGCCAACTACCCAAACAACTGAGGTAAACAGGCTCCGTTATCAGCTGTTCTGTGCCAGACGTGGAGTGGTAGAGTCAAGTCAACTCCCTCCTTGCCAGGACTGCCTTTTCATGCATGCACTGCGTGCAAACTACCAGGCTGCGATCTGGAGGAGAAGTCTGCAGAGCCAGCCATGGGTTGCAAACCCAACAGACTGCGGTTGGATGATAGATAACGACGGAAAGCTTGTTGTCAAGTGGATGCAAGGGGCACCAGCACCAGAAGCTATTATACAGCTACTGTCCTGCAAGTGTGTGCGGTCATGTGAACTTCCTCAGTGTACTTGCCTCAGCAATGGCCTGAAGTGCACAGACATGTGCAGATTACAGACATGCCAGAACAAGGGTACTGAAGACGAGCCAGTAGAACAACAGTCAGATTCAGAGTCCGATGTTGAAGATATTATGGAGTAACATATATATATATATATATATATATATATATATATATATATATATATATATATATATATATATATATATATATATATATATATGCACATGACATGTTCAGTGTGTATTTACATAACTTGGATTAAATTTTGTTACAAATACTACATCTAGTCACTCCGGGTGGTACCGATATCGTCATATTTGGTTCTTGGCTCATGCTAAAATTCCTGTGGAACACCTAAAGGGTTAACAGTTTTTAAAAATGAGTTTTGAACAGCTTGAGGGGTGTAGTTTGCAAAATGGGGTAATTTATGGGTGGTTTCTGTTATGTAAGCCCCTTAAAGTGACTTCAGAAGTGACTTGGTCCTTTGAAAAGTGGGTTTTGCTGTAAATGTGAAAAATTGCGCATAAAACTATAAGCCCTATTACGTCGTAAAACAATAAGGTTTCATTTTCAAAATGATGCCAATATGAAGTAAACATGTGGGGAGTGTAAATTAATAACTATTATGGGGGGTATCAGTATTTTTGTAAAAAGCAGAGAATTTCAAAGTTAAAAAATTGCCGATTTTTCCAAAATTTCCGAATATTTAGCATTTTTTTATATAGAAAGGTAAAATATATTGACTCCCATTTAGCACTGACGTGAAGTACAATATGTCACGAGAAAACAATCTCAGAATGGCTTGGATAGGTGAAAGCGTTCCAAAGTTATTAGCCCATGAAGTGGCACAGGTCAGATTGGCTTAGGCACTTGGGTACAAATAGGCCTAGGGCTGAAGGGGTTAATAAGCTACGTATATGTAAGGGCTATCATATCAAAAAATAAACTACAGACATGCATCTACCTAAAAATACCAAAGAGAATTAGTCACTCCGCTTGGTACCGATATCGTCAAATTTGGTTCTTGGCTCATGGACTACTTTCAGACATCAGGTTTTTTGCATCAGGTACAGTCCTGCGAATGTTGAAAAAAACAGATCCGGCGCAGATTGTGAAAAACTGATGCGACGGATCAGTTTTTTCGACGGATCCTACTAGCATATCCAGATAATTGGATAAAAAAAATTTGGAGCATGCTCAGTTTAAAAATCTGGAATCTGTCATTTTCCGGATCCGGCACCTTCTGGCTCCCATAGGCTTCCATTCTAGCAAACCGGCGCTTCCAGCTTTTTCGCCGGAGACAAAAAACGTTACTATGGACGTTTTTTCCAGCAACCGGAAACGGCAGATTTGCCGGATCCGGCGAAAACCAGACGAAACGGAAGGTCATCCGGCGCAATCCGGCACTATACGTAATAAGTCTATGGGGAAAAAAAAGGATCCGGCGGCAACATTCGCTGGATCAGTTTTTTTGAAAATTAGCTGGATTGAGCCTGACGGTGAAAACCTGATGTGTGATCGTAGCCTAAGATATTGATATCAAGTTAGTGGAAGTCAATGTTAAAGGGTCAACATTGACTGTTAGGATTGCTACTTCCAACAGGTGGCACTAGAGTTCTAGTTCTCTTCCTCTCTGAAGAGACAATTTGCATAATTAGCATATTTTCCAGAGAAACATTGCGGCTTTAAGTCTCCTCATCTCGGCATGCTTACCATGTCAGTCTCCGCAAGGAGAAACGATACTTCTTGGATATCAGTCGGACGCCTCTCACACAGCCAAACCAGATCTCCACTTTGCACTGACAAGGGGCAGTACCCAGAAACACAGTGTCTGCAAATTGAGATTCTGGTTTGGCTATTATCCTAAGTCATGTGACAAGGCTCGTTAACTACTTAAGCCCGTATGACGTACTATCCCGTCGAGGTGGGGTGGGCCTTAATTCCCGGTGACGGGATAGTACGTCAAACGCGATCGGCCGCGCTCACGGGGGGAGCGCGGCCGATCGCGGCCGGGTGTCGGCTGCATATCGCAGCTGACATCCGGCACTATGTGCCAGGAGCGGTCACGGACCGCCCCCGGCACATTAACCCCCGGCACACCGCGATCAAACATGATCGCGGTGTACCGGCGGTACAGGGAAGCATCGCGCAGGGAGGGGGCTCCCTGCGTGCTTCCCTGAGACGATCGGTACAAGGTGATGTACTCACCTCGTACCGAACGTCTTCTCCCTGCAGGCCCCGGATCCAAAATGGCCGAGGGGCTGTATCCGGGTCCTGCAGGGAGCACTTCCGGGTCGGAGCAGGCTGCAGATGAAAGCTGCAGCCTGCTCCGATGAAAGTATGATCGCGGATCTGATAGAGTGCTGTGCACACTATCAGATCTGCGATCTGTGATGTCCCCCCCTGGGACAAAGTAAAAAAGTAAAAAAAAAAATTTCCACATGTGTAAAAAAAAAAAAATTCCTAAATAAATAATAATAAAAAAAAAATATTATTCCCATAAATACATTTCTTTATCTAAAAAAACCAAACAAAAACAATAAAAGTACACATATTTAGTATCGCCGCGTCCGTAACGACCCAACCTATAAAACTGGCCCACTAGTTAACCCCTTCAGTAAACACCGTAAGAAAAGAAAAAAAAAAAACGAGGCAAAAAACAACGCTTTATTACCATACCGCCGAACAAAAAGTGGAATAACACGCGATCAAAAAGACGGATATAAATAACCATGTTACCGCTGAAAACGTCATCTTGTCCCGCAAAAAACGAGCCGCCATACAGCATCATCAGCAAAAAAATAAAAAAGTTATAGTCCTGAGAATAAAGCAATACCAAAATAATTATTTTTTCTATAAAATAGTTTTTATCGTATAAAAGCGTCAAAACATAAAAAAATGATATAAATGAGGTATCGCTGTAATCGTACTGACCCGAAGAATAAAACTGCTTTATCAATTTTACCAAGCGCAGAACGGTATAAACGCCTCTCCCAAAAGAAATTCATGAATAGCTGGTTTTTGGTTATTCTGCCTCACAAAAATCGGAATAAAAAGTGATAAAAAATGGTCACGTGTCCGAAAATGTTACCAATAAAAACGTCAACTCGTCCCGCAAAAAACAAGACCTCACATGACTCTGTGGACCAAAATGTGGAAAAATTATAGGTCTCAAAATTTGGAGACGCAAAAACTTTTTTGCTATAAAAAGCATCTTTTAGTCTGGTTTCACACTTGCGTTTTTATCTGCATGCGTTTTTTAAAAAAACCGCATGTGTGAAAAAATGCATGTAAACGCGGTAAAACGCATGCGTTTTTATAGAAAAACACAAGAAAACAAGAAAAAAACAAAAAACCCTAACCCTACCCCTAACCCTACCCCTAACCTGAAATACGTGGCACTGAAATACGTGGCACTGAAATATATGTTTATATACGTATATACGTATATAAGTGCCACGATATTTCAGTGGCCACGTATTTAAGTGCCACGTATTTAAGTGCCACGTATTTAAGTGCCACGTATTTAAGTGCCACGTATTTCAGTGCCACGTATTTCAGTGCCACGTATTTACGTGCCACGTATTTTTCAGTGCCTGAAATACGTGGCACTGAAATACGTGGCACTGAAATATCGTGGCACTGAAATATCGTGGCACTGAAGTATTTACGTGCCACGTATTTTTCAGTGCCTGAAATACGTGGCACTGAAATACGTGGCACTGAAATACGTGGCACTGAAATACGTGGCACTGAAATATCGTGGCACTGAAATACGTGGCACTTAAATACGTGGCACTTAAATACGTGGCTCTTAAATACGTGGCTCTTAAATACGTGGCACTTATATACGTGGCACTTATATACGTGGCACTTATGACTGTCAGAAAATGTTCAGTAAACGGTTAGGGGTGAGGTTAGGGGTAGGGTTTCAGGTAGAATTGGGGAGTTTCCACTGTTCAGGCACATCAGGGGCTCTCCAAACGCGACATGGCGTCCAATCTCAATTCCAGCCAATTCTGCGTTGAAAAAGTAAAACAGTGCTCCTTCCCTTCAGAGCTCTCCCGTGTGCCCAAACAGGGGTTTACCCCAACATATGGGGTATCAGCGTACTAGGGACAAATTGAACAACAACTTCTGGGGTCCAAGTTCTCTTGTTATCCTTGGGAAAATAAAAATTTGGGGGGCTAAAAATCATTTTTGTGGGAAAAAAAATATGTTTTATTTTCACTCTGCGTTGTAAACTGTAGTGAAACACTTGGGGGTTCAAAGTTCTCACAACACATCTAGATAAGTTCCTTGGGGGGTCTAGTTTCCAATATGGGGTCACTTGTGGGGGGTTTGTACTGTTTGGGTACATCAGGGGCTCTGCAAATGCAACGTGACGCCTGCAGACCAATCCATTTAAGTCTGCATTCCAAATGGCGCTCCTTCCCTTCCGAGCTCTGTCATGCGCCCAAACAGTGGTCCCCCCCCACATAGGGGGTATCAGCGT
The DNA here is from genome assembly GCF_051348905.1 of Ranitomeya variabilis. Taxonomy (NCBI): domain Eukaryota; kingdom Metazoa; phylum Chordata; class Amphibia; order Anura; family Dendrobatidae; genus Ranitomeya; species Ranitomeya variabilis. The sequence continues at coordinate 59,903,969 of NC_135235.1, forward strand.
ACTCAGGACAAATTGGACAACAACTTTTAGGGTCCAATTTATCCTGATACCCTTGTGAAAATACAAAACTGGGGGCTAAAAAATCATTTTTGTGAAAAAAAAAAATAATTTTTATTTTCACGGCTCTGCGTTATAAACTGTAGTGAAACACTTGGGGGTTCAAAGCTCTCAAAACACATCTAGATAAGTTCCTTAGGGGGTCTACTTTCCAAAATGGTGTCACTTGTGGGGGGGTTTAATGTTTAGGCACATCAGGGGCTCTCCAAACGCAACATGGCATCCCATCTTAATTCCAGTCAATTTTGCATTGAAAAGTAAAATAGCGCTTCTTCCCTTCTGAGCTCTGCTATGCCCCCAAACAATGGTTTACACCCACATATGGGGTATCGTCGTACTCAGGACAAATTGCACAACAACTTTTGTGGTCTAATTTCTTCTCTTACCCTTGGGGAAATAAAAAAATGGGGGTGAAAAGATCATTTTTGTGAAAAAATATGATTTTTTATTTTTACGGCTCTGCATTATAAACTTCTGTGAAGCACTTGTTGGGTCAAAGTGCTCAACACACATCTAGATAAGTTCCTTAAGGGGTCTACTTTCCAAAATGGTGTCACTCGTGAAGGGTTTCAATGTTTAGGCACATTAGGGGCTCTCCAAACGCAACATGGCGTCCCATCTCAATTCCAGTCAATTTTGCATTGAAAAGTCAAATGGCGCTCCTTCCCTTCTGAGCTCTGCCCTGTGCCCAAACAATGGTTTACACCCACATATGGGGTATCAGTGTACTCAGGACAAATTGCACAACAATTTTTGGGGTCCAATTTCTTCTCTCACCCTTGGGAAAATAAAAAATTGGGGGTGAAAAGATCATTTTTGTGAAAAAATATGATTTTTTATTTTTACGGCTCTGCATTATAAACTTCTGTAAAGCACTTTTGGGTCAAAGTGCTCACCACACATCTAGATAAGTTCCTTAGGGGGTCTACTTTCCAAAATGGTGTCACTTGTTAGGGGTTTCAATGTTTAGGCACATCAGGGGCTCTCCAAATGCAACATGGCGTCCCATCTCAATTCCAGTCAATTTTGCATTGAAAAGTCAAATGGCGCTCCTTTGCTTCCAAGCTCTGCCATGCGCCCAAACTGTGGTTTACCCCCACATATGGGGTATCAGCGTACTCAGGACAAATTGTACAACAACTTTTGGGGTCTATTTTCTCCTGTTACCCTTGGTAAAATAAAACAAATTGGAGCTGAAATAAATTTTGTGTGAAAAAAAGTTAAATGTTCATTTTTATTTAAACATTCCAAAAATTCCTGTGAAACACCTGAAGGGTTAATAAACTTCTTGAAAGTGGTTTTGAGTACCTTGAGGGGTGCAGTTTTTAGAATGGTGTCACACTTGGGTATTTTCTGTCATATAGACCCGTCAAAATGACTTCAAATGAGATGTGGTCCCTAAAAAAAAATGGTGTTGTAAAAATGAGAAATTGCTGGTCAACTTTTAACCCTTATAACTCCGTCACAAAAAAAAATTTTGGTTCCAAAATTGTGCTGATGTAAAGTAGACATGTGGGAAATGTTATTTATTAAGTATTTTGTGTGACATATGTCTGTGATTTAAGGGCATAAAAATTCAAAGTTGGAAAATTGCGAAATTTTCCAAATTTTCGCCAAATATTCGTTTTTTTCACAAATAAACGCAAGTTATATCGAAGAAATTTTACCACTAACATGAAGTACAATATGTCACGAGAAAACAATGTCAGAATCGCCAAGATCCGTTGAAGCGTTCCAGAGTTATAACCTCATAAAGGGACAGTGGTCAGAATTGTAAAAATTGGCCTGGTCATTAACGTGCAAACCACCCTCGGGGCTTAAGGGGTTAAAGGGCCGACATTGACTTGTAGGATTGCTACTTCCAACAGGTGGCACTAGAGTTCTAGTTTTCTTCCTCTCTGAAGAGACAATTTGCATAATTTGCTAAAAAGATAAATGAATTGGAGACTTATGTCAGCCATGGATTACGATGTGGTGGGCATTAGGGAAACCTGGTTGGACAAAAGCCATGACTGAGTGACAGACATAGAGAGTTGCACTACTGCAGGAGAATGGAGCACAGGAAATAACATGCTACAATGCCGTGACCTGAGCAAAACTCTGCGGAAGTGATCTAAAGGAGAAGTTGCAGGAGGGACAGAATTAGGCAGTGTTGTGGGTCAAGTGATGGTGACAAAGCCAGCCTTCAATATAAAATGTCAGCGTTCCAAAATGGGAGAAAATTTGGCTCCAAGGGAAGTAGTAAGTGCTTCCGCTGCAAGTCCAGTGGCCGAGACAGTGGGTCACAGCCGTGTGTACCAGCGAGGCCCAGACTCAGATGATGGTCAATCACCAAAGACCAGAGGCATGCCAGTCAAGGTATAGACTTCACCCGTCAATGGTCAAGGCTCCTGATCTAGATAATGCCGGCCAACAGTCAAGGACCAGCTCCCCTCAATACAGACCAAGGAGAAACTCGTTGGTGGTCAAGTACCGAAGAGACCTTGAGGATAGCCTGCCAGACAATAAAGTTTGGGCCGGTCATCGGAGGAGACATGTGTGACGGCCTGTCACTTTCAGCACGGATTCCCAACTAGAACTTGGTTGGATTGTATACCCTGAACTAATCCTAAAATTCCTTATTATATATTAACCCACATATCTGTTCATATAATTGTTTGCCAGTAATTCTGTGAAAATTGTTCCTGTGTGATTTGCCTTTAACAATAACCCTTTTACCCATATAATTCTGTTAAGTGAATAAAGTAAATTGTTCCCGCCTGGTGCCACTGTGGCTGCATTCAGTCCACCTGCTTATACTACATTCAAAAAGGACAGGAAACACAAAAAGGTGGAGGGGTGTGTATTTTTGTTAAATCCCACTTAAAGGGAACCCATCACCTGAATTTGGCGGGACCAGTTTTGGGTCATATGGGCGGGGTTTTCGGGTGTTTGATTCACCCTTTCCTTACCCGCTGGCTGCATGCTGGCCGCAATATTGGATTGAAGTTCATTCTCTGTCCTCCGGAGTACATGCCAGCGCAAGGCAATATTGCCTTGCAATATTATTAATTAATATTGCAATATTATCCTTCGTACTCCCCCTGACGAAGGATAATTAATTCCGAAACGCGCGTCGGGCGAGGCGCAGGCACAGGATTCGGACCCCTCAGGTAGATATAACTATATAGTTGCTGTACACTTTTTTATACACGTGGTTCCAGCATACACTGGCACTTCATGAACCTAGTGATAGGTTCCTGCACACTCTCTAGGTTTTAGTTGGAGACTGGAAGTAATTAGCACCTGACACTGAAGCACTTGGTCACTTTATTTGAGTTGTGGTATATTTGCACACTTTATAATTATATATTTTGCGATTTTGCGATTTTTATTTTCACAATGAATATGAATTTTATGCTATTCTCACACAAGAGAGATCTATTTATGTACAGCACACTTTAGTATATCCTGATATAGCAGTGGGGGTGTAATTAAGGAACGGTAATTATACCTTATGTTCCTGGTGCCGCGCACTTTTAACTTTAATCTGTTTAATTTTAAAATTTTTTTTATCTATTGTAACCATTGCCACACCCATAAATAAAGGCACATTTTAATATTCCTATGCTTTGGTACTTTTTTCTGGTATTCAATCCTTGCTGTATTGCTTTGGTTTTAGTTCGGTTTTCACTGTGGATTCCACAGCATTTGTCACACAGCGCACCCTGGTGGTCTATTTAAAAATCTTTCTCTCTATAATTTTTATAAATATACAGATATAAGATAAAGTGTATGTTTGACCAACCATAGGTGGACTGTGCTATTTATTATTCTCTTGTAATATGCCTAGTGCCATTGAAGGATTGGCGGATGGCTGACATGGTACCGATATTTAAGAAAGGTAAGAAGGTGGATCCAGGCAACTACTGTCCGGTTTGTCTGAAATCAGTAGTGTAGGCATCATAAGAGATGACCTGCAGAGATATATTGCAGTGAATCTATTTATATAATTGCCTTAAATTGTCTGTCATCCACTTCCGTCTGGACGTCCTCGAATCCCAGAATTCCAAGCGCAGAAAGTTCACCGACTGCCATATTGGGACACCCAAGAGATGGGTGTCTCAATATGGAAATTGCTGCTGGTACCAGGGCCGTATTTAGAGTTTCTGCTGCCCTAGGCACTTTTAGTGCTGCCCCCCCCACCTCCCCCCCCCCCATCGGTGAGTATGACACTATTGGCAGGGACTTTGGCAAGAATCGCTGATGTGAAAGTCGCCTTTTGCAGCAGATGGGGCAGTTTTTCTGCATCTGCCACGTAACGGATCACTTACGGCAACACTGCGGTTGGCCTCATTCATTCCCTATGGTATCTGCGGCACTTGCCATGATCTGGCAAATGTGGTACCATACCTCCCAACTTTTGAAGAAGGGAAGGAGGCACAAAGTGTGCGGCGCGCGTAGCGCGCCGCGGCAAATTTTAGGCCACGCCTCTGACCACACCCATTTCACAACTAGTCACACCCATATCCACGTCCCAACCACAGCCATATTAGCACTGCTGATCACAATGTTTTATATACAATAATTATAAACGAAAAAATATGGCCACACAGTGCTCCATACTGTATAATGGCCACACATGATGCTCCATACTGTATAATGATCCCACATGATGCTCCATACTGTATGACGGCCACACATGATGCTCCATACTGTATAATGACCGCACATGATGCTCCATACTGTATAATGGCCACACATGATGCTCCATACTGTATAATGATCCCACATGATGCTCAATACTGTATAACGGCCACACATGATGCTCCATACTGTATAATGACCGCACATGATGCTCCATACTGTATAACGGCCACACACAGTTCTCCATACTGTATAACGGCCACACATGATGCTCCATACTGTATAATTGCCATGGGCCACACATGATGCTCCATACTGTATAACGGCCACACATGATGCTCAATACTGTATAATGGCCACACACAGTTCTCCATGATACTGTATAACGACCCCCCTCCTGTATGCATGGCTCACACTCCCCCCCCTGTATGCATGGCTCATATTCACACACCCCCCTGTATGCATGGCTCATATTCACACACCCCCCTGTATGCATGGCTCATATTCACCCCCCCCCCTGTATGCATGGCTCATATTCACCCCCCCCTCCTGTATGCATGGCTCATTCACCCCCCCCTGTATGCATGGCTCATATTCACCCCCCCCTGTATGCATGGCTCATATTCACCCCCCCCTGTATGCATGGCTCATATTCACCCCCCCTGTATGCATGGCTCATATTCACCCCCCCCCCTGTATGTATGGCTCATATTCACCCCCCCCCCCTGTATGCATGGCTCATATTCACCCCCCCCACCCCCTGTATGCATGGCTCATTCACCCCCCCCCCTGTATGCATGGCTCATTCACCCCCCCCCTGTATGCATGGCTCATTCACCCCCCCCCTGTATGCATGGCTCATTCACCCCCCCCCCCCCTGTATGCATGGCTCATTCACCCCCCCCCCCCTGTATGCATGGCTCATTCACCCCCCCCCTGTATGCATGGCTCATATTCACCCCCCCTGTATGCATGGCTCATTCACCCCCCCCCCTGTATGTATGGCTCATATTCACCCCCCCCCTGTATGCATGGCTCATATTACACCCCCCCCCCTGTATGCATGGCTCATATTACACCCCCCCCCCTGTATGCATGGCTCATTCACCCCCCCCCCCCTGTATGCATGGCTCATATTCACCCCCCCCTGTATGTATGGCTCATATTCACCCCCCCCTGTATGTATGGCTCATATTCACCCCCCCCCTGTATGTATGGCTCATATTCACACCCCCCCTGTATGTATGGCTCATATTCACCCCCCCCCCTGTATGCATGGCTCATATTCACCCCCCCCCCCTGTATGTATGGCTCATATTACACAGGAATGCAGGACTTGGATGGCGTGTGGGGAGTTTGCCAGTTAGCCAGACCGGGACCGCTCGGTTCTGCTACATCTGCGCAGCACTCACCTTCAGGTGCCCGTTGAAGTCGTGCGGGTCCCGGTCCGGCTGACTGTCATGCGATTCCTCCAGCGTCAGCATCGGGGCAGAGGAGCGGCTGAACTCGTCCATGAAGATGCGAGCGTCAGCCTCCTCCTTCTCTAGCCCCATGCCTCCTCCGAGCTGCAGCGCGAGAAGACACTTCCTGGATGGTGCAGCTGCTCTCCACGCCCCCCCCCCTCCCTCCTATCCGCCCGGTGTGAGTTGTGACTTGTGAGTATTGTCTCCCGGGAGGGCAGGTGGGACTCGGAGGAGGGGGGCGGGGGGGGGCGGGGGGGCGGGGCGGTCATTCGCTTGTGACCTGGGGCTAAAAAAAAAAAAAAAAACAAAAAAAAAAAAACAACAACCTTGCTCAGGTGCCGCCCCCCGCAATGTCGCCGCCCTAGGCACGTGCCCTCGAGTGCCTAGTGGCAAATACGGCCCTGGCTGGTACCAACCTATTGCGCGGTACCACCAGCGGAACACAGTCACACCACACACACACACTCTACGCCGTACGCACCACACACACTCACGCAGCCTCTTGCGCATTACCACCAGCGGAACACCGTCGCGAACATGCCGCCGTCGGGATCAGCCAACTGATTCACTGACTGCCGCCATCTTTGTACAGGAGGCGTGCATGCGCAGTTTTAATGTGACCGCTGCTATCTGTCTGCACAAAGATGGTGGATGTCTGATTTACTGCGCCTGCGCGAATTACACGGAGGTGCAGTGAATCATTCGGCTGATACTGGTGGCAGATACGTGACGTGTCTACAGGCAGAGGAAACCGGTCACATTAAAGGGGTTTTCGCACGAACAAAAGTTCATTTTAAAAATTGACTGTCTGACCGTGTACGGAGCATAGCACATCTCCAGGGCAGGGGAGGAAGCAAAAGAAGTTTTTAAAAAATATTTTACCTCACAAAATGTATCCTCTGCGATCTCCTGCTGTAATGTCAGTATTGTCTTTAAGGAGAGGACACAGCACAGGAATGAGAGAGACGGGGGGATAGCACATGGGGTAGTCACGTCAAAGAAGAGAGCACAGACGGGAGAAGTCAGCACATGAGGAAAGAGAGAGTGGATAGGTGGGCGAGCACATGGGGGAGAGATTCTCAACGCTGCAAAGCCAGCCCCCATCATGACATTACCGCCCTCCCGATGCAATAGCATTGGGCCTCCATCTAGTAATAAAATAACCAGCATGAATTCATGAAAGATAAGTCGTGTCTAACCAACATGTTGGGATTCTATGAGGAGGTGAGTGCAAACCTGGATGTTGGTAATGCAGCTGATATGATTTATCTGGACTTTGCAAAGGCATTTGATACTGTACCCACATAACAGACTTATACTGAAGCTACAGAACTAAGACTGGGGGAAACTATATGCAGACGAGTAAGGAATTGGTTAAATGACAGGAAACAGAGTCATCATAAATGGACGTTCTCTAAATGGGATATAGAGTCAGCAGTGGGGACCGCAGGGATCTGTGCTAGGACTGATTCTTTGTAACCCCTTTATTAATGTCCTAGTGGATGGGATTGAGAGTAAAGTGTCAATCTACCGTATTTTTCCGACTATAAGACTCACCCCAAATTTTCAGAAGGAAAATAGGGGAAAAAAATGTGTCAAATGGGGGTCCGTCTTACAGTCTGAATTCAGCTTACCAGGGAAGAGATTGGCACAGGTGAAGGAGTGGTCACAGGGGTCGTTCGGTAGTCCAGGCTGGTGCGGTGGCCTCCAGGAAATCCCATCCCAGGCTGGTGCGGTGGCGGTGCTCTGTGCGCAGCGGTGCTCTGTGCAGTGACGGTGCTTTGTGGGGTGACTGTGTTCTGTGGGGTGGCTGTGCTTTGTGGGGCGGCAGCACTCTGTGCTGGTGCAGCAGCGCTGTGTGCTGGGGCAGCAGCAGGGCTCTGCTGCGTAGGAGGCTCCGCCAGCATTTCTTCAAAGCCCGGAGGCCCCCGCAGCTCCATTGCTGCGATGCGGTGGCCTCTGGAAAAAATGGCTGCCAATGGCAGCTCATGCTCAGATTCAGATCTCGGCAACGAGATCTCATCCTGAGATCTTGGGACGAGATCTCATCCCGAGATCTTGGGACGAGATCTGGTTGGTGAGATCTGAATCTGAGCATGAGCCGCCCCTGGCGGCCATTTTCCCAGAGGCCATCGCATTGCAGCAATGGAGCTGCGGGGGCTTCCGGGCTTTGACAAAATGCCGACGGATCTCCCCATGCAGCACAGAGCCCAACCGCCGCACCACAGAGCACCGCCGCACCACAGCCGCACCAACCTGGGAAGGGAGGCTGCTTTGGGACTGCCGCCACCGGGACCGCCGCTACAGGATTTGTAAGTATATTTCAACCACAAGACGCACCCCCATTTTCCCCAAAAAATTTTTGGGACAAAAGTGCATCTTCTGGTCTGAAAAATACGGTATGTAGGATTTTAAAAACTGACCTTGACAATACAATATTGCAAAACTATCTGGATAAGATGTCTGAATGGGCAAACACTTGGCAGATGAGGTTTAATGTAGATAAATGTAGAGTAATGCACCTAGGACGGAGTAATCCTATTGCTGCATATACACTAAATGCGAGTGTACTTGGGACTACAAAACAGGAGAAGGACTTGGGTATTCTGGTTACAAGTGAGCTGAGCTGCAAAAGCAAACAAGATTTTAGGGTGTAACAAAAGAGAGATAAAATCTCGTGATCCCAACGTATTGTTACCCCTTTATAAATCACTTGTGAATATGGGATCCAGTTTTAGGCTCCACATTTTAAAAAGAATATTCAGAAGTTAGAGTCAGTTCTTAGGCAGCAATTGGATTATTAGAAGGGATGTCAGGCCGCTCATATGATGAGACTTTACAAAGGACCAGGGGGCACTTATTATGGGTGGAAGAAAGGCGATTCTGACAGCTAAATGGGAAAGGGTTCTTTACAGTTGGAGCAGTCAGACTGGAATGCCGAACACAAGAGGCAGTAACGGCTGACACTATAACAGCTTTAAAAAAAAGGGTCGGATGATTTCCTCAACATATATAACATTGTGAGTTATAGATAATTTAATGATAAAGAATGGATAATTGGTGGAGGAAGGCTGAACTTGATGGACCTAGGTCTTTTTTTAACCTATGTAACTACGTAATTATTGTTAAGGAACTGCACTCTGCGTCTGTAACGTGCAATGGTGACCTCCAGTGGATATCATTGGGTACTACAATACATCTACTAGCTGCTTTATGAATGTGGCTACTACTATGAAAGCATCATCTACCGCAAGGGTGCACAACCTTTTTTAGTCCAATGGCCCCATTGTCCTCTTTTTCAACTTTAAGGTGCTGCAGTGAATCTTAAGCCACTGTGTGTTGCACTAATAGAGCTTATGTTTTTGCGCGTCAGGCTGTAGTTTTTAAAGTGCCATTTTGAGGTACCTACAATATTTTAATTTTTTTTGTTTAATTTTTTGAGACACGAGGGAAGACCAAAAAATCAACAATTTTGGTGTTTATATATATTTTTCTCTTCACAACTCTTGTCTTATGGGTTGAATAGCATTTTATAAGTGGGTGGATCTGAAACTTATGCGTCAATTCAGAATATGCTTATTATTCATTATCCACCAACTGAAATTTGTCAGGTCTTTTATTGTTTTAATACTGATGATTTTGGCCTACAACTCCTGATAACCCAAAAAACCTGTCTCAATAAATTAGCATATCAAGAAAAGGTTCTCTAAACGACCTATTACCCTAATCTTCTGAATCAACTAATTAACTCTAAACACATGCAAAAGATACCTGAGGCTTTTAAAAACTCCCTGCCTGGTTCATTACTCAAAACCCCCATCATGGGTAAGACTAGCGACCTGACAGATGTCAAGAAGGCCATCATTGACACCCTCAAGCAAGAGGGTAAGACCCAGAAAGAAATTTCTCAACAAATAGGCTGTTCCAAGAGTGCTGTATCAAGGCACCTCAATGGTAAGTCTGTTGGAAGGAAACAATGTGCAGAAAACGCTGTACAACGAGAAGAGGTGACCGGACCCTGAGGAAGATTGTGGAGAAGGACCGATTCCAGACCTTGGGGAACCTGAGGAAGCAGTGGACTGAGTCTGGTGTGGAAACATCCAGAGCCACCGTGCACAGGCGTGTGCAGGAAATGGGCTACAGGTGCCGCATTCCCCAGGTAAAGCCACTTTTGAACCATAAACAGCGGCAGAAGCACCTGACCTGGGCTACAGAGAAGCAGCACTGGACTGTTGCTAAGTGGTCCCAAGTACTTTTTTCTGATGAAAGCAAATTTTGCATGTCATTCGGAAATCAAGGTGCCAGAGTCTGGAGGAAGACTGGGGAGAAGGAAATGCCAAAATGCCTGAAGTCCAGTGTCAAGTACCCACAGTCAGTGATGGTGTGGGGTGCCATGTCAGCTGCTGGTGTTGGTCCACTGTGTTTCATCAAGGGCAGGGTCAATGCAACTAGCTATCAGGAGATTTTGGAGCACTTCATGCTTCCATCGGCTGAAATGCTTTATGGAGATGAAGATTTCATTTTTCAGCACGACCTGGCACCTGCTCACAGTGCCAAAACCACTGGTAAATGGTTTACTGTCCATGGTATTACTGTGCTCAATTGGCCTGCCAACTCTCCTGACCTGAACCCCATAGAGAATCTGTGAGATATTGTGAAGAGAAAGTTGAGAGACGCAAGAGCCAACACTCTGGATGAGCTTAAGGCCGCTATTGAAGCATCCTGGGCCTCCATAACATCTCAGCAGTGTCACAGGCTGATTGCCTCCATGCCACGCCGCATTGAAGCAGTCATTTCTGCCAAAGGATTCCCGACCAAGTATTGAGTGCATAACTGAACATTATTATTTGTTGTTTTTTTTTGTTTGTTATTAAAAAACACTTTTATTTGATTGGCCGGGTGAAATATGCTAATTTATTGAGACAGGTTTTTTGGGTTATCAGGAGTTGTATGCCAAAATCATCAGTATTAAAACAATAAAAGACCTGACAAATTTCAGTTGGTGGATAATGAATCTATAATATATGAAAGTTTAATTGTAATCATTACATTATGGTAAATAATGAAATTTAACACTATATGCTAATTTTTTGAGAAGGACCTGTGTATATATATATATATATATATATACTTTATTTTTTTTGCTTGCTTTAGGGCTACTTTAGTAAAAATCTTGGACATCCCCTTTAATCTTTTCCATTAGACCCAGAAATATTTTCTTTGTTTTTCCCCATTTCATAAAATCGCTACATCTTCCTTGCTCACCAGGTGCCAGAATTCATTAACCCAAGGTATGAGCTTACTATTTTTTCTTGACATTTATCATGCGGAGGCACCAACCTACATGCCTGTGAGGACATGTGTGAGGCTCACATTGTGAAATGGACCCATTAACCCCCAGGTCTGAGTAGGTACATGGACCCCGGGCATTGATGCAGCTGGCAAGATGCCATGTGGACAGCAAGAATGTGGCACACTTAGGAATCTTAGGAGCAGCAGGACGGATGAAGTGGAAGTCAGCTGGGATTGAAGTAGGTTAAGAACACTGTACATGGAAAGTGGACTACTCCAAACTAAAATCTTGAATCTCAACCCTAAGACCATGGGTGTGTGTCCTATTCCACCTTAAATAAGATTAGGGAGATGATGCCATTGAGCCACACTGGGCAACTTGCAAAATCTGATGTGTAGCACAGGAGAGGGCAGCGGACTGAGGTGAAGGAAGCAGAGCCCGAGATATTCAGAACAGGTATGTAGCAACCAAATACCTTATGTATTTCCCATGTGAAACTTATTTTACTCTACTAGTACTTTCTCTATATGAAATGGGAGACTATTTTTATGAGTATTGTCATATTCTCATCACTGAGTCAGTATTATATACCAGGAAGGACCTTCATACAAATTATTAAACAGCATGTATGTAAGTACTTGGATAAGAATACAGTAATTAACCAGAGCCAGCATGGGTTTGTAGGAAACAAGTCATGCAAGACTACTCTAATTTCCTTCTATGATTGAATCACTGACTGAGTGGATCAGAAAAATGTGGTAGATGTAATATATCTAGATTTGATAAAGCATTTGATAAAGTATCTGATACTATCATTTTTGAAAAAAATGACCAAGTATAGGATTGACAAAGTATGTCCTACGAGGAACGGTTAAAGGATCAGGGAATGTTTAGCCTGCAAAAAAGTAGACTAAGAGGAGACGTAATAGCAGTCTACAAATATCTGACGGGATGTCACAGTGTAGAGGGATCATCATTATTCTCATTTGAACATGGAAACACAAGGAGCAATGGGATGAAACTGAAAGGGAGAAGATACAGATTACATATTAGAAAAAACTTTTTGACAGGGAGATCAATGAGTGGAACAGGCTGCCTCAAGATGTGGTGAGTTTCCCTTCAATGGAAGTCTTCAGAGGGTGGACACACATCTGTCTAAGATGGTTTAATGAATCTTGCATTGAGCAGGGGGTTGGACACGATGAGTCCTGAGGTCGCTTCCAACTCTAACATTCTTTGATTCTGTTACAGTTGATGGTTGGTTGCTGGTTTATGTCTCCTGGCATTCTCTGTATATTATGTTGTTAATTACAGTTGTGTTAAGAAGGTGGCATCTGAAACAGTTTGTCCCATGCCACCTTCTCCTTCAATGTACAAATTCCATCATTTTTTTTTAAATTCTAGTTTTGTCAATCTTATCCCCAAAAGAACTGTGTGTCTGCCATAATCTGAGCCACTTACCCTAAGTTGGTTGAGTCCCAGAGATTCCAAAATTTAGAATCTAGAAATTCCTACATTCCCAAAAAAGGCATGAATCATTCAACATTTGCCTAATGGCCATAGGAACGTACACTAGTAAATAAACCTAAAACTTGCAAATGAAGTGCATTATTCTAGTCCTTAGATCTGCTGTGTTTACCGTGCAAAATAAGCCAATTATTTCAGGTTTTGGAAGTATTTGCTTTTGTTTGCAAAAATTACATTGATCAAATAGGATTTTCAGGTTCCAGACAAAAGCTTTAAACATAGGAAAGGGCAAATTAATTTATGTCAACATGAGAAGGGGAGGCTTCCTATCATGGCTGTCAGAAAAAGGTCACCTGATAAAAAGGTTATGTAAGTATCTTGGAGCTGATTACATTGTTCTACATATTTTCAAAAGTTGTCAAGTTCGATTATGAAATGAGCCATTTCTTAATGATTTTGACCTCCTGAATTAAAATGTGACAATTAAATTTTTTAGTTGGTTCTTGTTTCTATGATATGAAAGCATTTTCCTTTTACTGCTACGTATAATTAATGTAGAAAAATGTCAGTATTTTGAAGCATTATTAGTTTTATAAATATAGAGATGCAGAATATTTTGTGATGCCAATTTTATGATATCTATTTAGAGGAAAGTTCGCAACAATTCAAATAACTAAATCTAAAGACTATTGCGAATTATAAAGTTACAGAAATTACACTGCAAAATGTGGTCCTCATTCAGTGACAACTCATTTTTGCTTGTCTCTAGTGTTGAGCATTCCGATACCGCAAGTATCGGGTATCGGCCGATACTTGCGGGTATCGGAATTCCGATACCGAGATCCGATACTTTTGTGGTATCGGGTATCGGTATCGAAACAACATTAATGTGTAAAAGAAAGAATTAAAATAAAAAATATTGCTATACTCACCTCTCCGACGCAGCCTGGACCTCACCGAGGGAACCGGCAGCGTTGTTTGCTTAAAATGCGCGCTTTTACTTCCTTCCGTGACGTCACGGCTTGTGATTGGTCGCGTGCCGCCCATGTGGCCGCGACGCGACCAATCACAAGCCGGAACGTAATTTTAAGATCATGAATGCCTAGAATTAGGCATTGAGGACCTGAAAATTACGTCACGGCTTGCTGTGATTGGTCGCGTCGCGGCCACATGGGCGGCACGCGACCAATCACAAGCCGTGACGTCACGGAAGGAAGTAAAAGCGCGCATTTTAAGCAAACAACGCTGCCGGTTCCCTCGGTAAGGTCCAGGCTGCGTCGGAGAGGTGAGTATAGCAATATTTTTTATTTTAATTCTTTATTTTACACATTAATATGGATCCCAGGGCCTGAAGGAGAGTTTCCTCTCCTTCAGACCCTGGGAACCATCAGGAATACCGTCCGATACTTGAGTCCCATTGACTTGTATTGGTATCGGGTATCGGTATCGGATTAGATCCGATACTTTGCCGGTATCGGCCGATACTTTCCGATACCGATACTTTCAAGTATCGGACGGTATCGCTAAACACTACTTGTCTCTTAAACTCCTGCATCAAATCATCGCTTCCAATTGTCCAACAATAATCTGCAAGCATTGATAATTCCATTTTACTTGATATACAAGGGGCGTTCATTAACCCCTTCACCCCCAAGGGTGGTTTGCACGTTAATGACCGGGCCAATTTTTACAATTCTGACCACTGTCCCTTTATGAGGTTATAACTCTGGAACGCTTCAACGGATCTTGGCGATTCTGACTTTGTTTTCTCGAGACATATTGTACTTCATGATAGTGGTAAAATTTCTTTGATATTACCTGCGTTTATTTGCAAAAAAAATGGAAATTTGGCGAAAATTTTGAAAATTTTGCAATTTTCCAACTTTGAATTTTTATGCCCTTAAATCACAGAGATATGTCACACAAAATACTTAATAAGTAACATTTACCACATGTCTACTTTATATCAGCACAATTTTGGAACCAAAATTTTTTTTTGTTAGGGAGTTATAAGGGTTAAAAGTTGACCAGCAATTTCTCATTTTTACAACACCATTTTTTTTTAGGGACCACATCTCATTTGAAGTCATTTTGAGGGGTCTATATGATAGAAAATACCCAAGTGTGACACCATTCTAAAAACTGCACCCCTCAAGGTGCTCAAAACCATATTCAAGAAGTTTATTAACCCTTCTGGTGCTTCACAGGAATTTTTGGAATGTTTAAATAAAAATGAACATTTAACTTTTTTTCACAAAAAATTTACTTCAGCTCCAATTTGTTTTATTTTACCAAGGGTAACAGGAGAAAATGGACCCCAAAAGTTGTTGTACAATTTGTCCTGAGTACGCCGATACCCCATATGTGGGGGTAAACCACTGTTTGTGCGCATGACCGAGCTCGGAAGCGAAGGAGCGCCATTTGACTTTTCAATGCAAAATTGACTGGAATTGAGATGGGACGCCATGTTGCGTTTGGGGAGCCCCTCATGTGCCTAAACATTGAAACCCCCCACAAGTGACACCATTTTGGAAAGTAGACCCCCTAAGGAACTTATCTAGAGGTGTGGTGAGCACTTTGACCCACCAAGTGCTTCACAGAAGTTTATAATGCAGAACCGTAAAAATAAAAAAATCACTTTTTCACAAAAATTATTTTTCGCCCCCAATTTTTTATTTTCCCAAGGGTAAGAGAAGAAATTGGACCCCAAAAGTTGTTGTACAATTCGTCCTGAGTACGCTGATACCCCATATGTGGGGATAAACCACTGTTTGGGCGCATGGGAGACCTCGGAAGGGAAGGAGCGCCGTTTGACTTTTCAATGCAAAATTGACAGGAATTGAGATGGGACGTCATGTTGCGTTTGGAGAGCCACTGATGTGCCTAAACATTGAAACCCCCCACAAGTGACACCATTTTGGAAAGTAGACCCCCTAAGGAACTTATCTAGAGGTGTGGTGAGCACTTTGACCCACCAAGTGCTTCACAGAAGTTTATAATGCAGAACCGTAAAAATAAAAAATCACATTTTTTCACAAAAATTATTTTTCGCCCCCAATTTTTTATTTTCCCAAGGGTAAGAGAAGAAATTGGACCCCAAAAGTTGTTGTACAATTCGTCCTGAGTACGGTGATACCCCATATGTGGGGATAAACCACTGTTTGGGCGCATGGGAGACCTCGGAAGGGAAGGAGCGCCGTTTGACTTTTCAATGCAAAATTGACAGGAATTGAGATGGGACGTCATGTTGCGTTTGGAGAGCCACTGATGTGCCTAAACATTGAAACCCCCCACAAGTGACACCATTTTGGAAAGTAGACCCCCTAAGGAACTTATCTAGAGGTGTGATGAGCACTTTGACCCACCAAGTGCTTCACAGAAGTTTATAATGCAGAGCCGTAAAAATAAAACAAAAATTTTTTCCCACAAAAATTATTTTTTTAGCCCCCAATTTTGTATTTTCCCAAGGGTAGCAGGAGAAATTGGACCCCAAAATTTGTTGTCCAAGTTGTCCTGAGTGCGATGATACACCATATTTGGGGAGAACCACTGTTTGGGCGCATGGGAGGGCTCGGAAAGGAAGGAGTGCCATTTGGAATGCAGGCTTAGATGGAATGGTCTGCAGGCGTCACATTGCGTTTGCAGAGCCTCTAATGTACCTAAACAGTAGAAACCCCCCACAAGTGACACCATGTTGGAAAGTAGACCCCCTAAGGAACTTATCTAGATGTGTTGTAAGAACTTTGAACCCCCAAGTGTTTCACTACAGTTTATAACGCAGAGCCGTGAAAATAAAAAAAAAATTTTTTTCCCACAAAAATTATTTTTTAGCCCCCAGTTTTGTATTTTCCCAGGGGTAACAGGAGAAATTGGACCCCAAAGGTTGTTGTCCTATTTGTCCCGAGTACGCTGCTACCCCATATGTTGGGGTAAACCCCTGTTTGGGCACACGGGAAAGCTCGGAAGGGAAGGAGCACTGTTTTACTTTTTCAACGCAGAATTGGCTGGAATTGAGATCGGACGCCATGTCGCGTTTGGAGAGCCCTTGATGTGCCGAAACAGTGGAAACCCCCCAATTATAACTGAAACCCTAATCCAAACACACCCCTAACCCTAATCCCAACAGTAACCCTAACCACACCTCTAACCCTGACACACCCCTAACCCTAATCCCAACCCTATTCCCAACCGTAAATGTAATCTAAACCCTAACCGTAACTTTAGCCCCAACCCTAACCCTAACTTTAGCCCCAACCCTAACTGTAGCCTTAACCCTAGCTCCAACCCTAGCCCTAATGGGAAAATGGAAATAAATACATTTTTTTTTCCCCTAACTAAGGGGGTGATGAAGGGGGGTTTGATTTACTTTTATAGCGAGTTTTTTAGCGGATTTTTATGATTGGCAGCCGTCACACACTGAAAGACGCTTTTCATTGCAAAAAATATTTTTTGCGTTACCACATTTTGAGAGCTATAAATTTTCCATATTTTGGTCCACAGAGTCATGTGAGGTCTTGTTTTTGGTGGGACGAGTTGACGTTTTTATTGGTAACATTTTCGGACATGTGACAGTTTTTGATCGCTTTTTATTCCGATTTTTGTGAGGCAGAATGACCAAAAACCAGCTATTCATGAATTTCTTTTGGGGGAGGCGTTTATACCGTTTCGCGTTTGGTAAAATTGATAAGCAGTTTTATTCTTCGGGTCAGTACGATTACAGTGATACCTCATTTATATTATTTTTTTATGTTTTGGCGCTTTTATATGATAAAAACTATTTTATGGAAAAAATAATTATTTTTGCATCGCTTTATTCTCAGGACTATAACTTTTTTATTTTTTTGCTGATCATGCTGTATGGCAGCTCGTTATTTGCGGGACAAGATGACGCTTTCAGCGGTACCATGGATATTTATATCTGTCTTTTTGATCGCGTGTTATTCCACTTTTTGTTCGGCGGTATGATAATAAAGCGTTGTTTTTTGCCTCGTTTTTTTTTTTTTTCTTACGGTGTTTACTGAAGGGGTTAACTAGTGGGCCAGTTTTATAGGTCGGGTCGTTACGGACGCGGCGATACTAAATACGTGTACTTTTATTGTTTTTTTTATTTTATTTAGATAAAGAAATGTATTTATGGGAATAATATTTTATTTTTTTTTTCATTATTTTGGAATATTTTATTTTTTTTTTTTTTTACACATTTGGAAAATTTTTTTTTTACTTTTTTACTTTGCCCCAGGGGGGGACAATACAGATCGGTGATCTGCCAGTTTGCATAGCACTCTGACAGATCACCGATCTGAGAGAAGTGCAGGCTGCTTCACAGTGCCTGCTCTGAGCAGGCTTCTGTGAAGCCACCTCCCTCCCTGCAGGACCCGGATCCGTGGCCATCTTGGATCCGGGTCTGGAGCAGGCAGGGAGGGAGGTAAGACCCTCGCAGCAACGCGATCACATTGCGTTGCTGCGGGGGGCTCAGGGAAGCCCGCAGGGAGCCCCCTCCCTGCGCGATGCTTCCCTGCACCGCCGGCACATCGCGATCATGTTTGATCGCGGTGTGCCGGGGGTTAATGTGCCGGGAGCGGTCCGTGACCGCACCTGGCACATAGTGCCGGATGTCAGCTGCAATAGGCAGCTGACACCCGGCCGCGATCGGCCGCGCTCCCCCCGTGAGCGCCGCCGATCGCGCTGGACGTACTATCCCGTCCGTGGTCATGGGGGCCCACCCCACCTCGACGGGATAGTACGTCCGATGTCAGGAAGGGGTTAAAGATTTCCTCTGACCCACTTCTGTTTATCACAGGACGCTGAAACTGCACAAGTGTAATGATATAAGTCTCTATAGGTTACGTGCCAATTTGCTACTCAGAACTGATAACGGTCTTGATTTTACAGGTGCTGAAGTGGTGTGAGGTTTGAAAATGGACCGAGTGGAATACAGAGCAGTCATCAAGTTCCTATACTTGAAAGGACCCACACCAAAGGAGAAGTTCGATGAGGTTTATGGTGATGGTTCCCTATCATATGATGTAGTCATGTACTGACATCATTAATTCAAATGTAGTTGGACTTCGGTGCAAACAGCTCCAATTCCAGGGCGACCCCACTCTGCCATCCAGCAAGTGGAGGCCGCCATTTTGGAAAATAAGCCGCCTAACCATTCGCCACCTAGCCCAAAATGTCAAGATTTGTGTGGGGTCCGTGGAAAAATCATCCAAGACCATCTTCACATACATAACATATCCAGCTTGCTGGTTCCCCGGCTGCTCACACCTTTCCAGAAGCAGGAATGAATCAAATGCTCTCAGGCTCTATTGACAATGTGCCGTGGAAACCAGGAGGACTTTTTCATCAGACTGATCACACAGGATGAAAACTGGGTCCGTCAATATGTTTCTGAGACTAAAATCCAGTCGATGCAATGGAAGCATCATGACTCACCGCCTCCAAAGAAGGCACGTGCCCAACCCTCGGTAGGCAAGGTCATGCTCACAGTATTTTGGGACCAGCACAGAGTAGTATTGATGGATTTCCTAGCAAAGGGTACCATGATCACTGGGGTGTACTATGCTTCACTGCTGCTGAAATTGCAGGAGGCCATCAAAACCAAGAGATGTGGCATGCTCACCAAACATGTCCGCCTTCTGCAAGACAATTATTATTATTATTTATTATTATTAAACATTTTTATAGCGCCATTTATTCAGTGGTGCTTTACATGTGAAGGGGGCAGACATAAACAAGCACAATAAGCATGAGCAAGCAAGGCACACACAAGTACAGAAGGAGAGAGGACCATGCCTGCGAGGGCTCACAGTCTACAGGGGATGGGTGAGTATACACTAGGAGAGGGTAGACAATGCACCAGTTCACAACTCACATGTTGCCCAAATGGAAGCATGCTCCTGTGGCTTGGAAATTCTACCGGATCCCCCTTATTCACCCAACCTCGTACCATCGGACTTCCACCTCTTCCCAACAATTAAGTTAATTTTGAAGGGCAAGCATTTTCCAGATGATAAGACTGCTTTCCGAAGTCACAACGTGGCTTTTGGAGTAATCTGTCGACTTCTAGAAGAGAGGTGTTTACAGGTTGGATAAAGAGACGAGAGAAGTGTCTGTCCCTAGGTGGTACCTATGTAGAGAAGGACTAATAACTGTGCCGAGTTTTCTTGCTCTCAGTCCTCAAGAAGTGGGGCAGGAGAAATCTTGCATTTTCTCCATCGCCACAATATCTTGGTGAAATATCTCACCGTTCTTGTTGCTCACTGCTACCCAGTTTGGTGAAAAAAAGGTCTAGATGTTAATGTAAAAAATGAATCTTTAAGGACATGTTACTGGAATTGAAGGTGGCACATTGCCATTATGCAACAAGACGACTTTTAGGCTTGTTTTGGATAAATTTATGAAGAGCCTCCATTCATCTGAATTATGACTTATCTTCAGAGCTTCCATTGAACTGTTGATGTTGTTGCATGCCACAAAATCGCCCTCCATGAAGAAGTATTGGACATGATCTTTGTATGGGTGTATTGCAGATGGATTGTTTGTATAATGTAAAGTCCACTTCTTTTTCCTTGAAACTCCTTTCTTATTGGGGGGCACCATGCAGAAAAAGCAATTGGTGGTGTTAGATCTCTCCACATCATTGGGGCTTCAAAAGGCATAGATGAAGGAAGGTGTGTTCGTTGAACCAGACATTAGAAGGCTTATAGTTGATCAAGAGTTTATCAATACCATGAAGCATCCTCAAAAAGAAGGGTGGTTGGCATTTAAAGAGGTCGTAGAGAAATTCTTAGGCAATAACAAAGACCCTGACTACAAAAAAAATCGTCGGACGAATGCTGAAAGTATTTCAAGCTTTAGGTTGCCTGATGAGTTTGAAAGTGCATTTCCTCCATTCCCACCTTGACAACTTTCCTAAAAATTTGGGAGCTGTGAGTGAAGAGCAAGGTGAACGATTCCACCAGGACATTAAAGAGATGGAAAGAAGATACCAGGGAAGATGGAGCATTACAATGATGGCAGACTACTGTTGGACGCTTCAGAGAGACATTCCAGATGCTACTCACAAGCGTAAATGTACCAAGAGAAGCCTCACAGGGAAGAAGAATCGATTTTACTGTGTGTTAGCGAGCTCATTGCAGTTAAAAAATTATTTTCATGAAACATTTGTAATAAAAAATTAATTTTATGAGTTTATTTTCATTTATTTTGAGGTATTGTCTTATTTAACATAGTTACTTAAATTGTCAGAAAACGTGATGTCCTATGACAAAACGGAAGTCATTTTCGAATTCGGCACACTTAAAAACATAAAGATTATGTGGAATAACCAAAACAACTCTTGAAAATTTTTTTTTTGCAGACCTGTGTAATTAGAGACATCTGTGACGAGGATGAAAATGACTTTCATACAAAATGTCACCCATGTGATACCATCATTTCAAGAACTCTTGTCATATTGCCTTTGTAAATAAGGTGTTACTCTTCATATCTTATTTATGACCAAATTACTTCTTCTCTTCCTTATCCCATGACACGGACACTCAGATTACAGCAGTTTCTTAAGGTTCCTGTCAATTAAGATATAAATTCTGTAATATAAACTTATCGACCAAAAGAAAAATCTAAGACTTAATATAAACATGCCGGAACATCCAAGTATGACCCAAGGTTGTTCTTTATTACTTTAGAGGGGTGCCTAAACTTTTACATGCCACTGTAAGTTCCCAATGCGCTCTTCATTAAACAAATAAATAGCTTTTATTATACTCACTTATTGGGTGGTCTGGCCTAAGGGGCATAACTGGTCTTGATTAGTGATGAGCGAATATACTTGTTACTCGACATTTCACGAGCACGCTCGGGTGTCCTCCGAGTATTTTTTAGTGCTCGGAGTTTTAGTTTTTCTTGCCGCAGCTGAATGATTTACATCTGTTAGCCAGCATAAGTACATGTGGGGTTGCCTGGTTGCCAGGGAATCCCCACATGTACTTATGCTGGCTAACAGATGTAAATCATTCAGCTGCGGCAAGAAAAAGTAAAACTCCGAGCACTAAGAAATACTCGGAGGACCCCGAGCATGCGCGAGAAATCTCGAGTAACGAGTATATTCGCTCATCACTAGTCTTGATCCAAAAAGTGGATGACACGTTCTACATCATCCACACACTGTTCTCGGTAACGAGCTCCTGCGCAGTCACAGTTTACTCTGTCTTGCCAAGGTCAGAGCGAAGTAAAAAAGAAAAACCCAGAGACAGGTTCCCTTTGATCGCTGCAGTAGAGCTGGAAAACATGGGCTCTTTGCAGTACTGCTCTTCGTTCTGTAGGCATCATGTCACTTTAGGCCTGTGGCCTGCAGTACGGCATAGTGAATCACTGGACAAGCCATGGGCAAATCGACATAATGATGTTATTGTGCCGGGACACTGATGTTATGTATGAGCGATGATGTCGCTGTGTGGGTTCATTAACACATTGTCACTGTCTGACAGTGGGTTCGCCGAGGTCCTGTGAGTAAATGATTTTTTTTACAAATTTTAATAATACTTGTAGGGAGACTGTGGGGACATCATAACATGTGGGGATATTTAAAGAGGTTATCTACTATTTTTTTCACTTTGTGCCTAAAAACTAACAGGCAAGTACTTTCTATGCAGAGGCAACTACTTGACTGTTGTACCTGGCACAGGCTCAGAGCAGTGACTGACCCCTCCTGCCGGCGATTCAGCTTCTCTACATCAATTGAGCAGCTCTTCTTCATCCAGGCTGCTCTGTCGATGGGGTGTGACCATCGACATCATTCTGAAGGACAGTTATGCAATGGGCACCCGGCTGTCTATCAGCATGACGTTGGCAATCACGCCTTGTCAAGGTAGGAGAGTGGAACTGAAGTCGCTGTTGCATTGGCATGGTGTCAATGGAAGCTGCTGAATCGCCGGCAAGAGAGACCTTTACCTGTGTATTAGCACAAGACCAACACCAGCTTACACACAAGGCAAAAAACTAAGACATCTAATTACATTGGCTTATAGAGGGTAGTTGTGAGCGGACCTGAACCTGTAGAAACTCAGACTGTAGGAAAGAGTGAAACCCCGTGGAAGTTTGGGTGTACGGTACAAACATAGAACTTTACACTTTGGATTTGCTCATCCCTATCAGACTGCAGTCCAAAATGCCATCCCATTTGTTTCAATGGAGGTCAGAGATTTATTTATTACTAGATGGCAGCCCGATTCTAAAGAATCGGGAGTCTAGAATCCATATATACTTTATTTATTCAAATGTAAGAATAATACAATCTAATATATAATTGCCTAGAATACTACTTCCTGCAATTTGTGCCAACTTCCGTGGCTTTGTCCGGAGCTAATGTCCGGAGCTAATGTCCGGAGATAAGTGACGTCACCAGTGTCCTACACCCAGGCAGAGCACAGGGGCCCCAGGCAGCATATGGGGCCCCAGGCAGAGCACAGTGGCCCCAGGCAGAGCACAGGGGCCCCAGGCAGCATATGGGGCCCCAGGCAGAGCACAGTGGTCCCAGGCAGAGCACAGGGGCCCCAGGCAGCCTATGGGGCCCCAGGCAGAGCACAGTGGCCCCAGGCAGAGCACAGGGGCCCCAGGCAGCATATGGGGCCCCAGGCAGAGCACAGGGGCCCCAGGCAGCATATGGGGCCCCAGGCAGAGCACAGTGGCCCCAGGCAGAGCACAGGGGCCCCAGGCAGAACATGGGGCCCCAGGCAGAGCACAGGGGCCCCAGGCAGAGCACAGGGGCCCCAGGCAGCATATGGGGCCCCAGGCAGAGCACAGGGGCCCCAGGCAGCATATGGGGCCCCAGGCAGAGCACAGGGGCCCCAGGCAGCATATGGGGCCCCAGGCAGAGCACAGGGGCCCCAGGCAGCATATGGGGCCCCAGGCAGAGCACAGTGCCCCCAGGCAGAGCACAGGGGCCCCAGGCAGAACATGGGGCCCCAGGCAGAGCACAGGGGCCCCAGGCAGCATATGGGGCCCCAGGCAGAGCACAGGGGCCCCAGGCAGCATATGGGGCCCCAGGCAGAGCACAGTGGCCCCAGGCAGCATATGGGGCCCCAGGCAGAGCACAGGGGCCCCAGGCAGCATATGGGGCCCCAGGCAGAGCACAGTGGCCCCAGGCAGAACATGGGGCCCCAGGCAGAGCACAGTGGCCCCAGGCAGAGCACAGGGGCCCCAGGCAGAGCATATGGGGCCCCAGGCAGAGCACAGGGGCCCCAGGCAGCATATGGGGCCCCAGGCAGAGCACAGTGGCCCCAGGCAGAACATGGGGCCCCAGGCAGAGCACAGTGGCCCCAGGCAGAGCACAGGGGCCCCAGGCAGAGCATATGGGGCCCCAGGCAGAGCACAGGGGCCCCAGGCAGCATATGGGGCCCCAGGCAGAGCACAGTGGTCCCAGGTAGAGCACAGGGGCCCCAGGCAGCCTATGGGGCCCCAGGCAGAGCACAGGGGCCCCAGGCAGCATATGGGGCCCCAGGCAGAGCACAGGGACCCCAGGCAGCATATGGGGCCCCAGGCAGAGCACAGTGGCCCCAGGCAGAACATGGGGCCCCAGGCAGAGCACAGGGGCCCCAGGCAGAGCACAGGGGCCCCAGGCAGCATATGGGGCCCCAGGCAGAGCACAGGGGCCCCAGGCAGCATATGGGGCCCCAGGCAGAGCACAGCGATATTTTGGACCACTGTGCGGTGTTTCAGACCCCCTGTGTGATGTCTGGGGCCCTGTTCTTAAGTATATTAAAGATTAAAGTAACGTATATTAAAGTATATTATAGATCAAATTTGACACGTTTATGAGCACCATTGAGTGATATACTCAAGAATGACATAATTTTTCAACATTTTATGGTTTCAAACTGTAAACACTCAGTTTTTTTTTACTTCAACCAGAAAACCTTAACAGTTCATAAAAAACTTGACTTTTCAGGATATGATAAAAGTCATAGTATTCTGAATCTTTAACTTATAAAGATACCTTTACATGGGGTGATTATTGGTTCCAGAGAGGCTTTCGGCCGATAATCGTACACATGGCTGGTGACAGGACAATACAATATAAACGTTCAAAGGTAAACACTGATAACATTAAAATCTAATATATAATTGCCTAGAATACTACTTCCGGCAATTTGTGCCAACTTCCGTGGCTTTGTCCGGAGATAATGTCCGGAGATAAGTGACGTCACCAGCGTCCTACACCCACTCAGGGTGGACAAAGATATATGCCTTCGTGGTGCGCGGCACTTTTCTGATTGGTTGCCGCCTGCCGCGAGCGACCAATCAGAAATGTGCCGTACTGTCAAGAATTGTCAAGAGCTGGTGAGTGCAGCCATTTTTTGTTCTTTCTTACTATTATTTATTAATTGTATTATTCTTACATTTGAATAAATAAAGTATATACGGATTCTAGACTCCCGATTCTTTAGAATCGGGCTGCCATCTAGTTAATAAATAATAGTAAGAAAGAACAAAAAATGGCTGCACTCACCAGCTCTTGACAATTCTTGACAGTACGGCACATTTCTGATTGGTCGCTCGCGGCAGGCGGCAACCAATCAGAAAAGTGCCGCGCACCACGAAGGCATATATCTTTGTCCACCCTGAGCGGGTGTAGGACGCTGGTGACGTCACTTATCTCCGGACATTATCTCCGGACAAAGCCACGGAAGTTGGCACAAATTGCCGGAAGTAGTATTCTAGGCAATTATATATTAGATTTTAATGTTATCAGTGTTTACCTTTGAACGTTTATATTGTATTGTCCTGTCACCAGCTATGTGTACGATTATCGGCCGAAAGCCTCTCTGGAACCAATAATCACCCCATGTAAAGGTATCTTTATAAGTTAAAGATTCAGAATACTATGACTTTTATCATATCCTGAACAGTCAAGTTTTTTATGAACCGTTAAGGTTTTCTAGTTGAAGTAAAAAAAACTCTGAGTGTTTACAGTTTGAAACCATAAAATGTTGAAAAATTATGTCATTCTTGAGTATATCACTCAATGGTGCTCATAAACGTGTCAAATTTGATCTATAATATACTTTAATATACGTTACTTTAATCTTTAATATACTTAAGAACAGGGCCCCAGACATCACACAGGGGGTCTGAAACACCGCACAGTGGTCCAAAATATCACTGTGCTCTGCCTGGGGCCCCATATGCTGCCTGGGGCCCCTGTGCTCTGCCTGGGGCCCCATATGCTGCCTGGGGCCCCTGTGCTCTGCCTGGGGCCCCTGTGCTCTGCCTGGGGCCCCATGTTCTGCCTGGGGCCCCTGTGCTCTGCCTGGGGCCAATGTGCTCTGCCTGGGGCCCCATATGCTGCCTGGGGCCCCTGTGCTCTGCCTGGGGCCCCTGTGCTCTGCCTGGGGCCCCATATGCTGCCTGGGGCCCCTGTGCTCTGCCTGGGGCCCCATAGGCTGCCTGGGGCCCCTGTGCTCTACCTGGGACCACTGTGCTCTGCCTGGGGCCCCATATGCTGCCTGGGGCCCCTGTGCTCTGCCTGGGGCCCCGTGCTCTGCCTGGGGCCCCATGTTCTGCCTGGGGCCACTGTGCTCTGCCTGGGGCCCCATAGGCTGCCTGGGGCCCCTGTGCTCTGCCTGGGACCACTGTGCTCTGCCTGGGGCCCCATATGCTGCCTGGGGCCCCTGTGCTCTGCCTGGGTCCACTGTGCTCTGCCTGGGGCCCCATATGCTGCCTGGGGCCCCTGTGCTCTGCCTGGGGCCACTGTGCTCTGCCTGGGGCCCCATGTTCTGCCTGGGGCCACTGTGCTCTGCCTGGGGCCCCATAAGCTGCCTGGGGCCCCTGTGCTCTGCCTGGGACCACTGTGCTCTGCCTGGGGCCCCATATGCTGCCTGGGGCCCCTGTGCTCTGCCTGGGGCCACTGTGCTCTGCCTGGGGCACCATATGCTGCCTGGGGCCACTGTGCTCTGCCTGGGGCCCCATATGCTGCCTGGGGCCCCTGTACTCTGCCTGGGGCCCCATATGCTGCCTGGGGCCCCTGTGCTCTGCCTGGGGCCCCTGTGCTCTGCCTGGGGCCCCATGTTCTGCCTGGGGCCCCTGTGCTCTGCCTGGGGCCCCATATGCTGCCTGGGGCCCCTGTGCTCTGCCTGGGTGTAGGACACTGGTGATGTCACTTATCTCCGGACATTAGCTCCGGACATTAGCTCCGGACAAAGCCACGGAAGTTGGCACAAATTGCAGGAAGTAGTATTCTAGGCAATTATATATTAGATGGGCATTTCCTGAAGGAAATACATGGTGCTTGAACAGCGCTACCAGCTTTACAGCAGCACTTTTCACACACGGGACTGGGGGGCGCGCTTACTTTTGCACCCGGGGCCGGGGGCGCGCTTACTTTTGCACCCGGGGGCGCGCTTACTTTTGCACCCGGGGGCGTGCTTACCTTTGCACCCGGAGGCGCACTTACTTTTGCACCCGGGGGCGCACTTACTTTTGCACCCGGGGGCGCACTTACTTTTGCACCCGGGGGCGCACTTACTTTTGCACCCGGGGGCGCACTTACTTTTGCACCCGGGGGCGCACTTACTTTTGCACCCGGGGGCGCACTTACTTTTGCACCCGGGGGCGCACTTACTTTTGCACCCTGGGGCGCACTTACTTTTGGGGCCGCACTTACTTTTGGTGGGCGGGGCTCCTCGGCCTCCGATTTGGTTGGTGGGGCCCCTCGTCCTCCGATTTGGTGGGCGGGGACCCTCGGCCTCCGATTTGGTGGGCGGGGACCCTCGACCTCCGATTTGGTGGGCGGGGACCCTCGGCCTCCGCTTTGGTGGGCGGGGCCCCTCGGCCTCCGATTTGGTGGGCGGGGTCCCTCGGCCTCCGATTTGGTGGGCGGGGACCCTCGGCCTCCGCTTTGGTTGGCGGGGCCCCACGGCCTCCAATTTGGTGGGCGGGGTCCCTCTGCCTCCGCTTTGGTGGGCGAGGCCGCTCGGCCTTCGATTTGGTGGGCGGGGCTCCTCGGCCTCCGATTTGGTGGGCGGGGCCCCTCGGCCTCCGATTTGGTTGGCGGGGCCCCTCGGCCTCCGATTTGGTTGGCGGGGCCCCTCGGCCTCCAATTTGGTGGGCGGGGACCCTCGGCCTCCGATTTGGTTGGCGGGGACCCTCGGCCTCCGATTTGGTGGGTGGGGACCCTCGGCCTCCGATTTGGTGGGCGGGGCCCCTCCGCCTCCGATGTGGTGGGTGGGGCCACTCGGCCTCCGCTTTGGTGGGCGGGGCCGGGCCCCTCGGCCTCCGCTTTGGTGGGCGGGGCCGCTCGGCCTTCGATTTGGTGGGCGGGGCACCTCGGCCTCCGATTTGGTTGGCGGGGCCCCTCGGCCTCCGATTTGGTTGGCGGGGCCCCTCGGCCTCCGATTTGGTGGGCGGGGACTCTCGGCCTCCGCTTTGGTGGGCGGGGCCCCTCGGCCTCCGATTTGGTTGGTGTGGACCCTCGGCCTCCGATTTGGTGGGCGGGGACCCTCGGCCTCCGATTTGGTGGGCGGGGACCCTCGGCCTCCGATTTGGTGGGCGGGGACCCTCGGCCTCCGATTTGGTGGGCGGGGACCCTCGGCCTCCGATTTGGTGGGCGGGGACACTCGGCCTCCGATTTGGTGGGCGGGGACCCTCGGCCTCCGATTTGGTGGGTGGGGACCCTCGGCCTCCGATTTGGTGGGCGGGGCCCCTCCGCCTCCGATGTGGTGGGCGGGGCCACTCGGCCTCCGCTTTGGTGGGCGGGGCCGGGCCCCTCGGCCTCCGCTTTGGTGGGCGGGGCCGCTCGGCCTTCGATTTGGTGGGCGGGGCTCCTCGGCCTCCGATTTGGTTGGCGGGGCCCCTCGGCCTCCGATTTGGTTGGCGGGGCCCCTCGGCCTCCGATTTGGTGGGCGGGGACTCTCGGCCTCCGCTTTGGTGGGCGGGGCCCCTCGGCCTCCGATTTGGTTGGTGTGGACCCTCGGCCTCCGATTTGGTGGGCGGGGACCCTCGGCCTCCGATTTGGTGGGCGGGGCCGCTCGGCCTTCGATTTGTTGGGCGGGGCTCCTCGGCCTCCGATTTGGTTGGCGGGGCCCCTCGGCCTCCGATTTGGTTGGCGGGGCCCCTTATCCTCCGATTTGGTGGGCGGGGACCCTCGGCCTCCTATTTGGTGGGCGGGGCCCCTCGGCCTCCGATTTGGTGGGCGGGGACCCTCAGCCTCCGATTTGGTGGGCGGGGCCCCTCGGCCTCCGATTTGGTGGGCAGGGACCCTCGGCCTCCGATTTGGTGGGCGGGGACCCTCGGCTTCCGATTTTTTGGGCAGGGACCCTCGGCCTCCGATTTGGTGGGCGTGGACCCTCGGCCTCCGATTTGGTGGGCGGGGCCCCTCGGCCTCCGATGTGGTGGTCGGGGCCCCTCGGCCTCCGCTTTGGTGGGCGGGGCCGGGCCCCTCGGCCTACGCTTTGGTGGGCGTGGCCGCTCGGCCTTCGATTTGGTGGGCGGGGCTCCTCGGCCTCCGATTTGGTTGGCGGGGCCCCTCGGCCTCCGATTTGGTGTGTGCTCTGCCTGGGGCCACTGTGCTCTGCCTGGGGCCCCTGTGCTCTGCCTGGGGCCCCATATGCTGCCTGGGGCCCCTGTGCTCTGCCTGGGGCCCCATGTTCTGCCTGGGGCCCCATGTTCTGCCTGGGGCCCCATGTTCTGCCTGGGGCCCCATGTTCTGCCTGGGGCCCCTGTGCTCTGCCTGGGGCCACTGTGCTCTGCCTGGGTGTAGGACACTGGTGACGTCACTTATCTCCGGACATTAGCTACGGACATTAGCTCTGGACATTAGCTCCGGACATTATCTCCGGACATTAGCTCCGGACAAAGCCACGGAAGTTGGCACAAATTGCAGGAAGTAGTATTCTAGGCAATTATATATTAGATGTGTTGCTTATATAGAGCTATCATATTCCACAGCATTTTACATACATTGTCATCACAATCTAAATTTCCCATAAGTATGTCTTTGGAATGTGGAGGAAACCCACACAAACATCAGGAGAACATACAATCTCCTTGGAGGGGTTTGAACCCAGGATCTCAGCGCTGCAAAGCTGCAGTGCTAACCACTGAGCCACCGTGCTGCTCCTAGAGATTATTATGGTATAATGACATGACATAACGGCCATATTATGTAACCTTAGATATATTTACTGTAAAATCGCTGATGTTACGCAGTCTAGGATTGCAGTTTTGAGACGTCACTCGAAGACTTGTGTTTGTTTTCTTTTCATCCGTAACATGTAATAGTCCCACACCAAGCGTTATCTCTATAGCTGTTATGTGCCAGTTTCCTGGTTCTTCTAAAGCTTTATGTGAAGGTGCCAGGAATTAGCAGCTTTATATTCAAGCGGCAACTCTGATGTACTCATTGACTTGTCATCCGGCATGGCGACCATGCTTCTACTGCTCTCACTTGTGCTTGTTGCGCTGCCATCTCTCTCTACTGCAGGTAAGAGTAGGGGCATTTGTGATATGGGCACTTACCACCTTCACATTCTCGTTCTATTTCATTTATTTGACAATCCATGTATTTTGTGTCATTTTATTCGTATTGTTCCCATTTATCTCTCATACGTAAAGAGGACCTGTCACCAAGTCGAAATAAATCGTTTTTTGCTCTTATTTTATTTCCGCTGCTCTCCTGAATACTCTTAAAAGGCAAATACTTTAATGGGAATACATTAAGAATTGCAAAGTGAGTGCCCTAAGGGTAAAACACCTTTCTAGAGTCGTCATAGGGGCTCTCAGGGCTAGGCGAGGAGGAGCAGGGGTGCCTTCACTTGCCTTGCCTATCAGGGTGTCTACCTCCATGCATAGGTAAGACTTACGATTTAGGACCTTACAGGGATCTAGTATTGGTCACTTTGCCACATTTCCCCCCTTTTTATGTACCCTTATTGGATGATTATTTATTCTCTGCTTATATATTTTTCCCCCTTTTTTTCTCACTTCACAACTTTTAATGCCTACCCATTAAAGTATTTGTCTTTTAATAATAAAGGTTCCTTCACTTATACAACTGACTTTTGAGCTTTATATTTTTTACAATTTGGTTCCCGAGTACTCCTTTTATTATTTTTTTTCTATAAATCCTTAATATGGTCCCAGAGATATGAGCCTTTTTGTTTAGCACTATATTGTATGGTCTTTACAAGGGGGCGGTGCTCACAGAATAATTATGCAGAGCAGTCTAAAGACACGCCCCAGAGGATCCTGTCAGCAGTCCCTTATTAGTAAAGATATAACAATTAGTAGAATGACTAAAGGACCCATATCTCTGGAGCTGGACGGTGGATAAAAAAAGGGAAATAGCAGGAACAAATCAAGAGCAGAATCTGTCCACTTTTGCCCTTGTGACAGGACAGATGCATAAAAAAGCAACAGCTTACAGTTTCAGAAAAGTGGATGTGATTTTTACTGGCCTGCGGTGTCCATTTCTCTTACAGGTACGCTGAGCTTTATGTGTAATTTTACTGCATTAGATGCAGAAAATCTGCAAGTTAAATACGCATTTGTCCACATAAAGTTTTGTCAAAGCCAAATACCAGGAAGGAATCGGAGAAAACATCGAATCGCACTCGGACCAATATTATTCTATGGGGCCGTGCACATGTCCGATTTTTTTCCTCTGACTGAGTTGATCTGAAGAAAGAAATCGCTACATGTCCGAGTCTGATTTGATATTCGGAACGCACTCGACCATGCAAGTCAATGAGTGTGTAGAAATCATCAGACTGCACTCGGATGACATGCGAGTGAGGCTCGATTTCCATGGCCTCACAGAATGGAGAAGATGGAGTCATTTCTTTTCAAACTTCTCCTCATCCAAGAATCGGATCGCACTGTGCTGACACCCTGATCAGAGTGTCATTTGCAATATCGGAGCGATTCTCTCCGATGAGAAACTCTACAGCCGACTGACCCCAGCCAAATGTGAAAGATCATCAATACTTGTGGCTTGCAATCTTTAGACAGTAGTTGGATTAATTTTATTTTATGTGTTTTGTATGTTCACTCAGCTTCTTATTACATTTCCATGGTATTTATTTTAGTCACAACACCAACTCAAGCTGCCACAAGTCAAGGTAGGTCCTTTACATACATTAGTATTTTTGTTTTACAGGCTCCTTCATAAAAAATTTTTTACCTCGCATGGTTAAGTACATGTAATAGACCCTATGTATATTGAGCATTTATAATTTTATCCCTTTTTTTGCAGCGTTTTTAATTTTGTAACATTTTGAATTGTTTATTTTTCTGGATATTTGACTTTGTAAAATATGCCAGAAAAAAATGCCAGATCACGCTGCATTAAAAATAGAAAAACAGCTGAAACAGCTCCATACACCTTGCAGAGCTACTCTTGGACACTCTGCTGTATCTAAGCCACTACATGGTGTAGGAAGCCGTGCTCTGCCATCTCTGTACACTGTGTATATTCGGCCGCTGCAGGAGTCTCAGTGATCTGATATTCACTAGCTAAGTGCTGGAAAACCTCTTTCAGGTAAATTCAGGCTGCGGTACTATTTAACCAGAATAAGGCTATGTGCACACTTTGCGGATTCCACTGCGGAATTTTCCGCAGCGGAATTCCAAAATCCGCAGTGAAAACCCGTTGCGGTTTTTACTGCGGTTTCTTATGTGGATTTTCATCTGCATCTTCCTATTGGAGCAGGTGAAAATCCGCAGAAAAGAAGTGACATGCTACGGAATGTAATCCGCAGCGTTTCCGCGCGGTTTTTTCCACAGCATGTGCACAGCGTTTTTTGTTTTCCATAGGTTTACATTGTACTGTAAACTCATGGGAAACTGCTGGGGATCCGCAGCGGAATCCGCAAAGTGTGCACATAGCCTCACACCATGGAACATGACCTGAAAACAACATTGTGTGTAAAATCAGCTTTTGGGCTTGCTCTCATCTGTATAAAAAAAAATCGGCTTGATATGACATATGCATGCAATCTGTATGCAATGCGTTTTTAACATCATCTTTTACATACAGTAATCTCCATGTAATTTAAAGCTAGTTTTTTAATAAAGCAATCTTATAAATGGATATAGATAGATCATTAGATGGATAGATGCAGAGAGAGATAGCTGTTAAATATTTAATAAGCTCTGTGGAGCTTATCAGGCAGCTTTTTAGGAATCCATAAAAAAAAAATGACGTGGTGTCCCCCTTATTTTTAATAACCAGCTAAGGCCGGTTTCACACGTCAGTGGCTCCGGTACGTGAGGTGACAGTTTCCTCACGTACCGGAGCCACTGTCACACGTAGACCCATTAAAATCAATGCATCTGTGCAGATGTCATTGATTTTTTGCGAACCGTGTCTCCGTGTGCCAAACACGGAGACATGTCAGTGTTCGTGGGAGCGCACGTATTACACGGACCCATTAAAGTCAATGGGTCCGTGTAAAACACGGACCACACACGGACCTTCTCCGTGTGCAGTCCGTGTGGCGTGCAGGAGACAGCGCTACAGTAAGCGCTGTCCCCCCCACATGGTGCTGAAGCCACGATCCATATATTCTGTGCAGCAGCGTTTGCTGCATAGAAGATATGAATAATAGTGTTTAAAAGAAAGATCTATCTGTCCACCGCCCTCCCACCCCTGTGCGCCCCCCCACCCCTGTGCGCCCCCCTGCTGTTCTGAAAATACTCACCCGCCTCCCTCGCAGTGTTCTGTGCTGGCCGCTCCTTCTACTGTATGCGGTCACGTGGGGCCGCCGATTAGAGTCATGAATAGGTGGCTCCACCTCCCATAGGGGTGGAGCCGCCTATTCATGACTGTAAATGAGCGGCCCCACGTGACCGCATACAGTAGAAGGCGCGGTCAGACCAGGAAGCATCGACAGCCAACGAGGGAAGCGGGTGAGTATTTTTAGAACAGCGGGGGGGGGGCGCACAGGGGGTGGGGGGGCGGCGGACACATAGATCTTTCTTTTAAACACTATTATTCATATCTTCTATGCAGCAAACGCTGCTGCACAGAAGATATGAATCGCGGCTTCAGCACGATGCAGTGTACCACACGCGTGGGTACCACACGCTCCGTGTGGTACCCACTCGGCACACGTATGGCCTACGTGAGCTCACAGGCACACGGACACGGATAACTCCGGTACCGATTTTTTCCGGTACCGGAATTATCTGGATGTGTGGGACAGCCCTAAGGGAAAGCAGACAGCTGTGAACTGGTTTTAATAGTCTGGGAAGGAACCAATAACCATGGAGCTTCCCAGCCAATTATCGTCAGCTCACAGCTGTCTCCTTAGCTTTTGCTGGTTATTAAAAAGAAGGACCCTAAAATAATGATGTGGGGTTCCCCCTATTTTTATCTGCTTTCCCCTAGTTGTTTATTAAAAATAAGTTGTTGTAAATTAAATTGTTTCAATTATTTTTTTTATTTCTTAGCTAAATACATGTACAGTAAACGACACATGCAAATCACTGTTTACATATCTCACTGACTTATTTCTATCTATTTATCTATTCTATTCTGACTTTTCAGGCTGTGAATTTACTGTACTTGGCTGATGAAATGTGGGGTTTCCTTTGAGATGTGTGCATAAAAATCAGACGGCACATGCATCATGGTCCATGTGCCTTGCGATTTTTTTTCTTGCACACAATGACTTGCATTGGCAAGTCTCATCCGATATACACGGCCACTCGCACCATGCTTCGATTTTTTTTCTCATCCAGATTCCAGATGAGAAAAAAGAAATTGCAGAACAGCTCAGAATCACTGAATAACATTAGTCAGAGAGCATTCCGATTTTTAATCTGATTGTACTTGTTTGTTTTATACTCAGATAAGAACTAGCCCTTGTAGAAAATGGCATCCAAGGGTTAATGTTCCCTCCTTGTGGAAAGTGACATGTTAAGCATGCCGAGATGAGGAGACATTTAAGCCGCAATGCTCCTCTAGGAAATATGCAAATTGTCTCTTCGGAGGGGAAGAAGACTAGAACTCTAGTGCCATCTATAGGAGGTAGCAATCCTAGAAGTCAATGTCGATCCTTTAATAAGCCTTGTCACATGACTTAGGCCTCTTTCACACTTCCGTCGGTACGGGTCCGTCGCAATGCGTCGGGCCGACGTACCGACGGACGTTGTGAATTTTGTGCACGACGTGGGCAGCGGATGCAGTTTTTCGACGCATCCGCTGCCCATTCTGCAGTCCGGGGAGGAGGGGGCAGAGTTTCAGCCGCGCATGCGCTGTCGAAAATGGCGGACGCGACGCACAAAAAAAGTTACATTGAACTTTTTTTGTGACGACGGTCTGCCAAAACACGACGTATCCGTCGCACGATGGACGCGACGTGTGGCAATCCGTCGCTAATACAAGTTTATGGGCAAAAAACGCATCCTGCGGGCACATTTGCAGGGTCTGTTTTTTGCCCGGATTGCGACGGATTGCAAAAAACTGAAGTGTGAAAGAGGCCTTAGGATAAAATCCAATACCAGAATCTCAATTTGCAGACACTGTGTTTTGAGGCAAAACTGTTTGTATTTTATATTGCGTTTTTCCTGCCACAAGACACATTTTTGGTCCATAAATGTCCAAAGCAAATACTTAACGTGTGCACATACCTATACACACACTATTTCATTCATGCAAATGCAGATATATGCCTTATGTATATACACACAAATGCACACATATAGGAATTGCAGTGCACAAATAAACAGACACAAACATATACGTTACACAAATGGCACATGTATTAGACATACACATCACATGTACTATGTTTATATTATGCACATGTACACTTTGTGTAGAGGACTGAGCATCATGCATCCTCAGTCTCTCATGCAATGGGGGGCACAGGACCCTCACTAAGTTCTCCATGTGCAGCTCTGTGCACAGCAGACTGCTCCCCTCCCCTCTTGTTTGCTGACTACTAGCTCTGCTGGAAAGGCAGGAGGGGGGTATAATGATTGCTGTGTGGTTGGTGAGAAGCAATAGTTTTGAATAGGGGGCAAAGGGAATAGTATTCCATGTCCTGTTCTAAGAACAAACCTGTGGGCCAGCAGGGAGGAGGCTTTTTCATCTCTAGAGGCAGCAGTCTGCTCTGTTCTGCAGGAGGCTTGAGGGAGTGGGCGGAGGTTTGCAGCTTCCAGAGCACTGCCAGAGCAGTGAGTGCAGTGGCTCCTGGCTCTTGTGTAGCTCCTCTCCTGCGCGGAGCACAGACAGTTGTAATAGCGGACTCATCTATATGTTGTGCTCCCAGGTGCAGGAGAAGAGTCAGGAAACCCAGCGCTGCTGTGTCAGGCTGCCCTTCAAGGAGGCTTGGGGTGTCAGGCTTTTGATCCGGGGCTCAGGCCCTGAGTGTAACTGCCTAGTGATGCCCCTGCCCTAGGGCTCGGTGAGCAGGAGTAAACAAGGGCGGCCAGGCTGGGTGAGACACGCTGCCAGCATATGTCACCAGTCTGGGCCCCCCTCTTTGCTTTAGCTCACCGGGCCCCATACACCAATAATGGTAGTAATATCCTGATGGTCGGCCCTGGATATGACATCAATAGTTGTCAGTTCCCCACTGATCTCATGACAACCGCACAGATCAGCTGAAAACTTGAAATGGAGCTAAACAGCAGTTCTTGGAAGCGTCCACAAAGCAATGTATAGGGTTGCTAGGTTTCGCCCAGTACAACACTAAATTCCTGCTGCTGGAGCAGTTGTCACCTGAATGGTAAGGTTCGCCGAGTGTAGGACCACCACTGATCTCATAATGATGACTAAGGATAGCTAATCAATTGTTATTTCCTGGATAACCTCATTGCATACCATAACTTAACTGTCCATGTCTTAGTCAGGGAGCACATGTATGGTGTGTGCTCAGGAGCTGAGCCTGCAACATACTCAGCAGATTTTGCCTGTATTACACAGCTGGCATGTGCTTTTAACAGCCGTGAATGGTGCTTGCCCTGACCGCTGCTGTTTAAACAATTACTGACAGAGGCATTTATATATGTGATTACCAAATCCCCATCTCTGCTCTGTTGGTCCTCCTAGGAAGGCCAGAAAACGGCCATGTTCAGTATTTGGTCAGTATATTACCTCAGTATTTGTAAGCCAAAACCAGGAGTGGGTGATAAATGCAGAAGTGGTGACGTGTTTCTATTCTACTTTTCCTCTGATTGTTCCACTCCTTGTTTTGGCTTACAAATACTGAGGTAAAATACTGACCAAATACTGAATGTGTGAACGTTTCCTAAGGAAAGGCTTCTTAGGAAGATGTTAACTATACACAACAATATAGCAGTATATAATAAAAGTAATAAAATATTAATAGGTCCAAGTCCTCATAGGGGCTAATGAATAGAGTTCAAAATGTTTTAAACCATATTAAAAAAAAAAATATATTAAAGTTGAAATCACCAAATAAAGTACGGTAATAAAAAAAATAAACAGAATTGGTTTCTCCTCAAGTGTTAAAGTCCAGTCTATGAAAATGGAAAGGTATTTAAGCCATACATTGAACACTGCGAAGAAAAAAATATTGACTCCAGAGTTGAGTTTTTTCAATCTCTGCACTTCCTAAAAAAAAAAACCTGCAAAAATAAGATCAGTACATCATATATACCCCAAAATGGTATTAAAAAAGGTCAGCTCAGCATATAGAAAGCAAGACAGCTGCATCCATAAAAAAAACACGTTATGGGTCTCAGGATATGGCGAGACAAACTAAATTTTTTATTTTACAAGGTTCTGTATTTTTTTTTACCACTGATATATAAAAACAACTAGACTGTTTTGGTATCTCCATAGTCGTACTGACCTGTTGGTCATTTTTTACTGTATAATGAATGGCAGAATTGCAGTTTTTTTTACGATTTTACTCCACTTGGAATTTTTTTCCCTTATTTGTCAGTACATCATATGGTAAGATGAATAGAGTCACTCCAAATTACAGCGTGTCCTGCAAAAAATAATCCCTCATATGGCAATGTCAACAGAAAAATGATTACAAAAATAGCTCTTAAAAGAATGGGGGGAGGGGGAGAAAAAAACAAAAAAGCAAAAGTGAAAAATTGGTCAGTCCTGAAGGGTGTCCAGGATACAAATAAAAATGTCTGCTTTCTTCCAGGAATAGCAGCACAGCTGTCCATAGGTTGAGCCTGGTATTACAGCTCAGCTCCATCAAAGTGAACCCAGCTGAGCTACAGCACAGCCTGTAGACAGATGTGGCGCTGTTTTCTTGATGAAAACAATATATATTTTTTAACAATGTGCAACACCTTAAAAAATGCTGGCGAAAGATCATTATATTTTATCTAGTTCTTCTGTTTTACACCTGTCATTTATTTGCAGGCTTTTCAGTCCCAAAACTCAACAGTTCAGGTAAGTTTCCTTCTTTTCTAAATCCAGGCTATGGATGCAGTTTGTTTGTTTTCTGAGTTATTTGAATATTTGATCAGTTCTAGTATTTCTTTATCTATAATTATAAAAATCAGATTAAATAAGGATAATGATGAAAAACCTCCACAAAAATAGTCCAACCATGACATTGTTAGATTAATGCTTCACAGCAACACAGAATATAAATACGGTAAATAAATTTGATTTCAATACACCTAAAAATATCTTACCTTTTTGCATCTGTCTACTGAAGATGTAACCCTTCACATTAGGAAGATTAGTAAAAGAAGCGTACAGATAGAAAAACGTGTGAAGAATCAGACTACATAGATGCACTTGTAGTCTGTAACCATGGAGATGTAGACAATTACATAGGAACTGTATACATAGCTGCACAGGTGGACATGGCTTTTAAGAGTATTATAACTTCCAACTTTTATGACCTAATAATGTGCACTGAAACATATTATTATCCTTTTTGTGCAGCACAAGCGTTGTCTCTGAGACTGGCAAATGGAAGCCGATGTTTTGGCCGGGTTGAAATCTACTTTAATGGAAAATGGGGAACAGTATGCGATGACCTTTGGGATATGAGTGATGCAGAAGTGGTATGCCGCCAAGTCGGTTGTGGCCCGCCCATTTCCCCTCACGTAGGTGCCTACTTTGGCCGGGGAGAAGGACATATTGTTTTGGATGATATAAATTGTCTTGGAAATGAAACTAATCTGTGGAACTGCCCCCATCGAGGACTGGGCATACATAACTGTGGGCACCAAGAAGATGCTGGAGTTACATGCAGAGGTAAAATGTGATCAGATTTTTTTTCATCTCAAGAAATGTTTAAAATGTATTGGGATGGTGATCGAAGGCCTCTAACCCACACACATTATTTACACCACTTCTTATCAAATTTCATAGAATCATAGAATGATAGAGTTGGAAGGGACCTCCAGGTCATCGGGTCCAACCCCCTGCTCAATGCAGGATTCACTAAACCATCTAAGACAGATGTCTGTCCAGCCTCTGTTTGAAGACTTCCATTGAAGGAGAACTCACCATCTCTCGTGGCAGCTTGTTCCACTCATTGATCACCCTCACTGTCAAAAAGTTTTTTCTAATATCTAATCTGTATCTTCTCCCTTTCAGTTTCATTCCATTGCTTCCCATGTTTCCATGTGCATATGAGAATAAGGATGATCCCTCTACACTGTGACCGCCCTTCGGATATTTGTAGACAGCTATTAAGTCTCCTCTTAGCCTTCTTTTTTGCAGGCTAAACATTCCCAGATCCTTTAATTGTTCCTCGTAAGGCATACTTTGCAGTCCGCTCCTGATATCTCATCTCTTAACTTTTTCCAGTTTTTCAATGTCTTTTTTAAAATGTGGTGCTCAGAACTGGACACACTATTCCAGATGAGGCCTTGCCAAGGAGGAGTAGTGGAGGATAATTACTTCACATGATCTAGGCTCTATGCTTCTCTTAATACATCCTAGAAATGTGTTTGCCTTTTTTGCTGCTGCGTCACACTGTTGACTCATGTGCAGTCTATGATCTATTAGTATACACAAGTCTTTTTCATACATGCCATTGCTTAGTTCTACTCCTCCCATTCTATAGTTGTAATTTTTGTATTTCTTTACCAGATGTAGAATCTTTCATTTCTCCATGTTAAATACCATTCTATTAGTCGCTACCCATTGTTCATGCTTATCTAGATCCTTCTGAATCCTTTCTCTGTCTTCTCTAGCGTTAACTATCCCTCCTAGATTTGCATCACCTGCAAATGTGATTCATTTACCTTCAGTTCCCTTATCTAGATCATTTATAAAAATGTTGAGCACTGGGGACAGGACAGAGCTTTTAGGGTGCCCCACTTGAAACACTTTTCCAACTGAATGTGCAACCATTTATTACCACTATTTGAGTACGATCACTGAGCAAGTTATGAATCCACCTAACCTTAGCCTTGTCAATCCCATACTTGGTCATTTTTTCAATAAGGATAGTATGAAATACTTTATCAAATGCTTTGCTGAAGTCGAGATATACCGTATTTTTCGGACTATAGGGCGCACCGGACTATAAGACGCACCCAGGTTTTAGAGGTGGAAAATAGGGAAAAAAATATTTGAAGCAAAAAAAATGTAGTAAAATATTTAATAACATAAATAACATACTATTATATGTGGTGTTATTATATATAATAGTATGTTATTATGTTGGAAGCTGCGGGACTAGTGTGATGTCTGTGAAGTACGATATGAAGACGCTATATATATATGTATATATATGAGTATAAGGGCTCATTTCCACATGCGAGGCACACATCTGTATCTCGCATGTGGAAACCAAGCTCTGGCGCCGACACTTTGGAGCGGAGCGTGCAGCTCCATGTGTTCCTATGCGGCCGCACGCTCCGCTCTGGAGTGTCGGCTCCACAGCTTGGTTTCCACATGCGAGATACGGACGTGTGCCTCGCATGTGGAAATGAGCCCTAAGAATGGGGGCACAGGGCTTATAGTGAAAGCACCACTCCAGCACTGCAAAATAACACTGGAGTGCTGCTTTAAAATCCCATGGGAGAACTATAACTCCCAGCATGTCCTGCAGATCCTAGGACATGCTGGGAGTTATAGTTCACCAAAGGAGTGGCAGAGTGCTTTATAGTGTTTTGGAAAGACTAACCTCTTAATTGTGGCAGCCAGCCACACTGTGCTGAGGTAAAAGCTGGAGCATCCCATGGCTGCACACAGAGCCCTCCCTGTTGTTGTTGCCTTTCCACAGCGCAGGACATAAGAGGAAGCTGCAGATTCTAGGTGGGAGTCTGAAGGACCTGTGATGATGTCAGAAGAGGGAGGGCTCTGAGCTGCCATGTGATGCTCCAGCCCACCCACTCCTGACATCATCACAGGTCCTGATTGTGCACAACACTCGGCGTCCAGGCATGGCAGGCAGGTAGGCAGCGATCTCCTGGCCCTTGCTGCTGCCTCCTCCTCCCCCGGACACACAGATTCTCCCCGGAATCAGTGCTGGGGAAACTGTGTGTCGCTGCTTAAGTGCAGTATTCATTTGCTGCTCCCGGCTCACCGCTCAGCTGATCGGTGGGCGGGGAGCAGCTAATAAATATTCACTGCACTTAATCAGCGGGGCCATGTGCTTTCCCGAGCAGCTGATTCCGGGCTGCGGGGACATCCTGAAGTGGGATAACAGTGCGATCCCACTCGCTGCTGCCCCCCTCCCCACATGCTATATCCGGACTATAAGACGCACCCACACTTTCCTCCCAAATTTGGAGGAAAAAAAGTGCGTCTTATAGTCCGAAAAATACGGTACTATATCTACAGCATTTCCCTAATTCACACAGTTAGTGATTCCATCATAGAAGGAAATTAGATTAGACGGCATTACTTGTTTGCTACAAACCCATGCTGGCTTTGGTTAATTACTGTATTATTATCCAAGTACTTACATACATGTTGTTTAATAATTTGTTCAAATATCTTTCCAGGTATAGAACTAAGGCTCAATGGCATGTAATTTCCTAGCTCTGTCCTCTTTCCCTTTTATAGGCAAATGTTGTCCCTTTCTCCAATCTTCTGGGAGTTCTCCTGTTTTTCAGGATTTTTCAAAAATTCTGGCTAGTGGTTGTGCAATTTCCTCTGCTAACTCTTTCAGTACCCTAGGATGTAATTCATCTGGACCAGGAGATTTAAATTCATTTAAATTAGCTAAGTTTTCTCTCACCATCTCTCTGTTTATGGATAGTGTGGATTATTTTATTACTTCCATGGTACCATGCAGATCAGTTGCTTTCTTAGAGAACACAAATGCAAAATAGGAATTTAAGTTTGGCCTTCTCAGCATCATTTTTGACCACTTCATCCTTTTCATCCTGTAAAAACCCTATATCATCTTTGACTTTTCTTTTGCTTTTGACATATCTCCCCAAATCCTTTTTTACTGCTTTTGGTCTCCATTGCAAGCTTTACTTCATTACTGGCTTTACTTCGTTACTGGCTTTAGCTCTTCTAATGCTTGCCCTGCATTCCCTGCAAACATTATATTCTTCTTTAGACATGGCACCCTCTTTCCATTTGATATACATTTCTTTTTCCCCTTTTAACAAGTGATTACATTCTGTGTTCATCCACCCTGGTCTCTATAAATGCATAGAATTCTTCCTTCTTTTCAGGATTGCTACCGATTGTGCAGTGAGAATTTTATTTAGTAAAATCTCCCATCCTTCTTAAACATTTCTGTCCTTTAGAACATCTAGCCATTGGATCTTTCCCACCTTCTTTTTGAGTCTATTAAAATCTGTGTTTCTGAAGTCCAATCTTAAAGTCTGAGTACTCAGTGGTCTTCCTCCTCTTGTAATCCAAATTCGAGGATAGCATTGTTAGGGCTAGCGGAACGCACCTAGTAAATATAGATGTTTATTATTATTGGTGCGTTCGCAGCCCGGGGTCCACCGTACAGGAGGAACCTGCTGCTAGTGAATGGTGGCACTATTTGGTGGTATAGACTAGCTCTGTTACTTCACAGAGTAGCCGTGAAAAGAAAACACTGCACCTTGTTAGCCTCACAGGAGTACAAGCTAACTGCCGAACTGATAGCAGTCAGTGGTCATGCAAACATGCAATCTCCTCACCGGAGGTGCCGGTATTCTAGGGGCTTATTTCAGCCGGGTCCCTGAATATATTCACACATAACCACACTGGCGCAAAGCACATACTTGGATTGATACTAGCGCATGGCCGTGCGGTCATGCAAACCTTTTATAGCTGCAGCAAGTACAGGACCTTCCCAGAAGGACCAATGGGAGGCTGCCACAGAAGTTGAGCACCTTCAGGACCTTCCTAGAGGACCAATGGGATTAGCTGCAGTATCTAAGCATGTGACCCTTGATCTCCAGATCTTACCGTGGGCATGCTCAGAAGGGGAAAAGCAGGACTTAGTCCCAAAAATGTCTGCTCGCCGCTGCCCGGTACTGGCTACAATGGCAGAAGCTAGAAAGGCAGCAGTAACCCTTTGCACAGAGTCAGACTGAGCGAGACGCTGGGACCGACCTGTCTGCTGAGCAGACTCCACTGCGGCAGGAGAAGAATGGGAGACTGCAGCGGAGATAGCTCGAGATTCCCCCTGTGCAGAGGCGGGAACTCGAGCCCTAACAAGCATGATCGCTGCCTCCTAAATTTCCTGTCACCTTTCATTCCTCAACCATTTCCTCCTTGTTGGTAAGAATTATGTCCAAGATTGCAGATCCTCATGGTCTCTCTTCTACCTTTTGAAAGATAAAGTTGTCAGCAAGAGAAGATAAAAATTCTCTGGACACAGTACTTTTGCCTGAGAGAGATTCCCAACAAATGTCTGGGTAGTTAAAATCTCCCATGATCACTATGTCATTCTATTTTATAGAACAGAGACATCTGATGTAAAAAGAGTTTATCCATATCTTCTGTCTGTCCAGGTGGCCTATAGTAAACACCTACTATAGTGTGCTTTCTGTTCTCTCCTTTAAATCTTACCCAAACAGTTTCTACAAAGCTACCAGTC
Organism: Ranitomeya variabilis; assembly: GCF_051348905.1. Taxonomy (NCBI): domain Eukaryota; kingdom Metazoa; phylum Chordata; class Amphibia; order Anura; family Dendrobatidae; genus Ranitomeya; species Ranitomeya variabilis. The sequence goes on from NC_135235.1 coordinate 59,947,840, forward strand.
TCTAAAGCTTGAATCTCTGTGAAGATATAAGTTTTCCTAACATACAATGCAACACATATTCCCTTCTTGTTCATCCTGTTTCTAATAAATAAGCCTTTAAGATTTGTATTCCATGTGTATCATCCCACCAAGTTTCAGTGATGCCTATGACATCTTATCTCTCTTCCCATGTTAGCAGCTCCAATTCTCCTTGTTTGTTTCCCATGCTCTGTGCATTTCTATAGACACATTTTAGTTTGTATTCGGCTTCACTACCTCTATTTTCATTCAGAGTTTGTTGTTTTTGTTCTTTCTTTCCACTTCTAATAGCAGCGTTCTCAAAAGAATTCATTAGCTGGATATTTTTTTTCCTGGCCGTCTATTTCCCATCGCATTCCCATATTGCTGTAGTTTAACACTTTCCTGATGAGTGTAGCAAGTCATCTATCAAACATGCAAGGAGTCCATCATACAGGTAATTCACTCAATGATCAAGAAACCCAAAAAGTTTGCTCACGGCATCAACGTAGCCAGTTGTTCACCTCTAGAATAGAGGAAAATTTGCAATCATCAGCCTGGAAGCTGTGCATGGGACATGCTTGGATATTCCAACATGACAACGATCTAAAACACATGGCTAAATTGACCTATCATTAACTACAGCAGAACAAAGTGAAGTTTCTGGAGTGGCCATCTCAGTCTCTTGACCTCAATATCATTGAGCCACTCTGGGGAGATCTCAAGCACACAGTTCATGCTAGACAGCCTAGGAATTTAGATGAACTGGAAGCCTTTACCAAGAAGAGTGGGCAGGATTAACCATCAGAGATAATAAAGAACGTTATCCACAACTACCACGAAAGACTTCAAGCTGTCATTGATGTTAGAGGGAGCAATACACAGTATTAAGAAATGGGGTATGTGAACTTTTGATCAGGGTCATTTGGATGTTTTGGGTTGTCATTATGATTTAAAAAGAGAAAGCACAGTAGTTTGACAATAAATGGCTTCTCTGAAAAAAGGCCAAGAAAGCAAAAATTCTGCCAGGGTATGTAAACGTTTGATCACAACTGTATATATAGTAACAAGGTGAGATGTAACAAATCATATTCTTCTCTTACAGACCAAAACATAAATTCTACAACATCAGGTAATTAATTACTAATCACCCTATAAAATCGGAAATTATGTTATATTATTTTGCTATATATTATTATTAATATTATTTTACAGCTTTTAGTTGCATTGGGTACAGAGCACAAAATAATGTACTTGGCTTGTAAGTAATTTTTGACAGGCTTAGGAAATATGTTCTGTGGTAGATCGGCTCACTCTGCTGCACACAGAGGTAGACACAGGTACTCTGTCTCTTTAAATCTTCCACTGGTTTATTATATACATGTGGCATAAACCAGTGGAAGTGAAAATAAACATGGCCCTTTAGACAAAATAGGAAAATAAAACAAAATGGTCTCTGCAGCTGCGGGGATCCGCCCGCTCAGTATATAGATATAACAACCGGGTTCAGTACAGTTTAAAGCAAATACTTCTCTAGAGCTGCCGACTCCAGACACATTGGACACCAAGTGACTCAGAAGGCTGTCTATTTAACTTCTAAACCCTACCCTGGGAAGGAGATATGGTGAACAGACTCCCACCCGCTCTGCAGACGTTCATAAAAAAGCCTAGCCTTTAAAATGGCCAATTAACCCCTCTAAGTACTTAGTGTGCTGGAGCAAACTTCTAGGTTTCAGATCACTGAAGCTAACAGCCTCAGTGAAACATATCTTCCCTCCAGTACTTTGCCACAGTCTCTACTACATGCAAGGATATATACTGAACACTTTACAACATTTTTCCTTGTTTTTCAAGCTTGTGTCGTCCTGTTGAAATTGTTAATAAAATTGTGTGTATGTCATATATACATACCACAACACTCTCACCCATAATAAGGTGCACTGTGCAGAGTCCCACTAACCATGCTCTCCATCATGTGTTTCTCTTGTTCCCACTTGCTTTCTCAGGGAGTGCAATAATAATTGCTAGGAAGCTAGTAGGAACACGCAAAATATGCATTGGGGAAAATGGTTAGACTTTGCATCATCTATGATCTGGTTATTTCGTCTGCTATATTTTTGGTCTTATAGTCATTTTTTTTTTTAGCATCAAAAATTCCTTTTGACTTTTATTGTTCTGTCTACAAACTGTTTTTTGGAGTCTGTTACCATGGTGGAAAATGTCTGAATATTTTTAATTAAGACAATTTGCAAATTTGCTTATTTCTTATTTTACATGCATTGGATCAATGATAGAAAAATTATTGCAAAAAAAATGTATCCTTTACTGTAACATTTCTGACAGTGCAGTACATAGAATAGAGGTGATCCCATAGAGAAATCAGAATAGGTGCCCATTATAATGCCATTTTTGTCATCCAATGAGAATAGTGTTGGATGTTTTTTCGATCTTTCTATTTTTTCACTCTTCGCACTTTTTTTTAAAATCCATGGTATGTGCACTGTCGCCTACAGATACTGCAGATGGCAATTTTAAAATTAAAGGGATTTTACCTAGAATTAGAATTAAATCGCACAAAATAGCAATAGAACCATTACTTATTTGATAAATGCCTGCAATCCAGTACCATCTCTTCACTCCAGTGATCCCCCCACCCAACAGAGTTATTCTTTCAGAGGTCCTGTGAAATTAACGCATGTGACTGCTGCAGCCTATCACTGGCGTCAATTTCAAGCCACATTCACAAAAAATCCCTTTAACACTGAATTAAGTAATACTTAGTTATGTAATAGTGTAATACAGGTTTGCGAGGTCAGCACATGTATCTCTGCATTTTAAATATTACTTGCTACTGATTATTCTCTCCTAGGCCAAAACTCAATAACTTCACTTACCCTTCACGTATGCACTTAATCGTTTGGTTCTTTTACAGGTCCGCAGCATTTTATTTCTCCAACATCAGGTATAAACAACTGGCTCCCTAGAAAATGTTTTTGCTTTTTACACCGAATGTGTGATACTTTTGTAAAAAAAATATATACCGTATTTTCCGCTTTGTAAGACGCACTTTATTTCCCCCAAATTTGGGGGGGAAATGGGGGTGCGTCTTACAAAGCAGATATACCGCTTACCGTTACAGGCTGGGATGAGGGGGTGTCCGCTGCCACCCGCTGCTGCTGCCGCCCACCACCGCTGCTGCTGCTGCCGCCCGCCACCGCTGCTGCTGCCGCTCGCCACCGCTGTCGCCCGCCACCGCGGTTGTCCGCTGCTACTCCGGTGCTGCGGGGGCTCTGGCGACATTTTGTGAAAGACCAGAGCCCCCAGGCAGTTCGTCCATGCGTTCCTTCCTGTATGACTGACTCCGGGAAAATGGACGCCGAAATCTCAGGAGATGAGATTTCAGGGCTGAGATCTCATCTCTCGAGATTCCGGTGGCCATTTTCCCAGAGTCAGTCATACAGGAATACATGGACGAACTGCCAGGGGGCTCTGGCCTTTCACAATATGTCGGCAGAGCCCCCGCAGCACCGGAAACAGCCCTGAAGCCCCAAAGCCCCCAAGCCCCCCTGCAGCACAGGAGCCCCCCCGCAGACCGCCTCATCCCAGCCTGCAGCACAGGAGCCCCCCCGCAGACCGCCTCATCCCAGCCTGCAGCACAGGAGCCCCCCTGCAGACTGCCTCATCCCAGCCTGCAGCACAGGAGCCCCCCTGCAGCACAGGAGCCCCCCTGCAGACCCCCTCATCCCAGCCTGCTGCACAGGAGCCCCCCTGCAGACCCCCTCATCCCAGCCTGCTGCACAGGAGCCCCCCTGCAGACCTCCTCATCCCAGCCTGCAGCAATGATCCACTCCTGCCTCCAGCAACGACCCTGGGACCCTGATCCACCGCAGCCACAACCCCTGGTAAGTAATAAGACGCATGGATTATAAGACGCCCCACCAATTTATTAAAAAAAAGTTTTTTCCTATTTTTCTCCTCAAAATTTGGGGTGCGTCTTATAATCCGGAGCGTCTTACAAAGCGAAAAATACGGTATATATACATATATTCAGTATATATACATACAAGTGCTTCTCACTAAATTAGAATATCATCAAAAAGTTAACTTATTTCAGTTCTTCAAATCAAAAAGTTGAATCTCATATATTATATAGAGTCATTACAAACAGAGTGATCTATTTCAAGTGTTTATTTCTGTTAATGTTAATGATTATGGCTTACAGACAATGAAAACCCAAAAGTCTTTATCTCAGCAAATTAGAATAATTAACAAACAACTGCAAAGGCTTCCTAAGCGTTTAAAAAGGTCCCTTAGTCTGTTTCAGTAGGATCCACAATCATGGGGAAGACTGCTGACATGACAGATGTCCAGAAGGCAGTCACTGACACACTCCACAAGGAGAGTAAGCCACAAAAGGTCATTGCTAAAGAAGTTGGCTGTTTACAGAGTGCTGTATTGTCAAGAGGAAGATGAGACACCGGACCCAACAATGCAAATGAGCTGAAGGCTGCTATCAAAGCAACCTGGGTTTCCATAGCTGCTCAGTAGTGCCACAGGCTGATCGCCTCCATGCCACACTGCATTGATGCTGTAATTGATGCAAAAAGAGCCCCAACCAAGTATTGAGTGCATTTACCGAACATACATTTTAGTATGACAACATTTCAGATTTTAAAATCAGATTTTCAAGCTGGTGTTATAAAGTATTCTAATTTACTGAGATAATGACTTTTGGGTTCTCATTGTCTGTAAGCCATAATCAACATTAACAGAAATGAACGCTTGAAATAGCTCACTCTGCTTGAAATGACTCTATATAATATATGAGTTTCACTTTTTGCATTGAAGAACTGAAATAAATTCACTTTTTGTTGATATTCTAATTTAGTGAGAAGTACTTGTACATACTGTGGTATGTCGAGGGACAAGGGTTTTGTTCCTCGATTCTCTGCAAACTCAAAAAATTATATTTAACAACTAAATCTTCCACTATTACTATATTCCATGGCTCATCAGTGTTTTCAACAGGGCCCTCATATACTACCCAGAATTCTATATCTGCAACTTCTGGTAAGTTAATTAACCCCTTCCCGACATTTGACGTACTATCCCGTCGAGGTGGGGTGGGCCCGTATGACCGCCGACGGGATAGTACGTCATCATCGATCAGCGGCGCTCACGGGGGGAGCGCGGCCGATCGCGGCCGGGTGTCAGCTGCATATCGCAGCTGACATCCGGCACTATGTGCCAGGAGCGGTCACGGACCGCCCCCGGCACATTAACCCCCGGCACACCGCGATCAAACATGATCGCAGTGTACCGGCGGTATAGGGAAGCATCGCGCAGGGAGGGGGCTCCCTGCGGGCTTCCCTGAGACCCCCGGAGCAACGCGATGTGATCGCGTTGCTCTGAGGGTCTCCTACCTCCCTCCTCGCCGCAGGTCCCGGATCCAAGATGGCCGCGGCATCCGGGTCCTGCAGGGAAGGAGGTGGCTTACCGAGTGTCTGCTCAGAGCAGACGCTGGTAAGCCTGCAGCCCTGCACAGCAGATCGTCGATCTGGCAGAGTGCTGTGCACACTGCCAGATCAATGATCTGTGATGTCCCCCCCTGGGACAAAGTAAAAAAGTTAAAAAAAAATTTTTCCACATGTGTAAAAAAAAAAAAAAAAAAAAAAAAATTCCTAAATAAATAATAATAAAAAAAATATATTATTCCCATAAATACATTTCTTTATCTAAATAAAAAAAACAAAACAATAAAAGTACACATATTTAGTATCGCCGCGTCCGTAACGACCCAACCTATAAAACTGCCCCACTAGTTAACCCCTTCAGTAAACACCGTAAGAAAAAAAAAAAAAAAACGAGGCAAAAAACAACGCTTTATTACCATACCGCCGAACAAAAAGTGGAATAACACACGATCAAAAAGACGCATATAAATAACCATGGTACCGCTGAAAACGTCATCTTGTCCCGCAAAAAAAAAGCCGCCATACAGCATCATCAGCAAAAAAATAAAAAAGTTATAGTCCTGAGAATAAAGCGATACCAAAATAATTATTTTTTCTATATTTTAGTTTTTATCGTATAAAAGCGCCAAAACATAAAAAAATGATATAAATGAGATATCGCTGTAATCGTACTGACCCGACGAATAAAACTGCTTTATCAATTTTACCAAACGCGGAACGGTATAAACGCCTCTCCCAAAAGAAATTCATGAATAGCAGGTTTTTGGTCATTCTGCCTCACAAAAATCGGAATAAAAAGCGATCAAAAATGGTCACGTGTCCGAAAATGTTACCAATAAAAACGTCAACTCGTCCCGCAAAAAACAAGACCTCACATGACTCTGTGGAGCAAAATGTGGAAAAATTATAGGTCTCAAAATGTGGAGACGCAAAAACTTTTTTGCTATAAAAAGCGTCGCTGGTTTCACACTTGCGTTTTTGTCTGCAGCGTTTTTTGCACAAAAAAACGCATGCGTTTTTTCCCTATATTTAACATTGAAAACGCATGCGGTTTTTTTGTACGCGTTTGGTCGCGTTTTCAAACGCATGCGGTTTTTTTCTGCATGCGTTCATTTTCAGAAATACAACCTGCAGTATTTTCTTGCGTTTTTAAGCACATGCGTTTGTTTGCGTTAAAAACGCATGCATTTTTATCGAAAAAAAACAGAAAACACACTGAAAAGCCACCCACCACCATCAAGGTGATAAAGGGATCCAAACCCTAACCCTAACTCTACCCCTAACCTCACCCCTAACCGTTTAATGAACATTTTCTGACAGTCATAGTGCCACGTATTTCAGTGCCACGTATTTCAGTGCCACGTATTTCAGTGCCACGTATTTCTGTGCCACGTATCACGTATTTCAGTGCCACGTGTTTCAGTGCCACGTATTTCAGTGCCACGTATTTCAGTGCCACATATTTTAGTACCACGTATTTCAGTGCCACGTATTTCAGTGCCACGTATTTCAGTGCCACGTATTTCAGTGCCACGTATTTCAGTGCCACGTGTTTCAGTGCCACGTGTTTCAGTGCCACGTATCACATATTTCAGTGCCACGTATTTAAGTGCCACGTATTTCAGTGCCACGTATTTCAGTGCCACGTATTTCAGTGCCACGTATTTCAGTGCCACGTATTTCAGTGCCATGTATCACATATTTCAGTGCCACGTATTTAAGTGCCACGTATTTCAGTGCCACATATTTCAGTGCCACGTATCACGTATTTCAGTGCCACGTGTTTCAGTGCCACGTATTTCAGTGCCACGTATTTCAGTGCCACATATTTCAGTGCCACGTATTTCAGTGCCACGTATTTCAGGGCCACGTATTTCAGTGCCACGTATTTCAGTGCCACGTGTTTCAGTGCCACGTGTTTCAGTGCCACGTGTTTCAGTGCCACGTATTTAAGTGCCACGTATCACATATTTCAGTGCCACGTATTTAAGTGCCACGTATTTCAGTGCCACGTATTTCAGTGCCACGTATTTCAGTGCCACGTATCACGTATTTCAGTGCCACGTATTTCAGTGCCACGTATTTCAGTGCCACGTATTTCAGTGCCACGTATTTTAGTGACACGTATTTTAGTGACACGTATTTCAGTCACGTTTAGGGTTAGGGTGAGGGGTAGGGTTAGGGTTAGGGCTAGGGTTGGAGGTAAAGTTAGGGTTAGGGTTTGGATTACATTTACGTTTGGATTAGGGTTGGGATTAGAATTATGGGTGTGTCAGGGCTAGGGGTGTGGTTAGGGTTACCGTTGGGATTAGGGTTAGGGGTGTGTTTGGGTTAGGGTTTCAGGTAGAATTGGGGAGTTTCCACTGTCCAGGCACATCAGGGGCTCTCCAAGCGCGACATGGCGTCCAATCTCAATTCCAGCCAATTCTGCGTTGAAAAAGTAAAACAGTGCTCCTTCCCTTCCGAGCTCTCCCGTGCGCCCAAAAAGGGGTTTACCCCAACATATGTGTTATCAGCGTACTCGGGACAAATTGAACAACAACTTCTGGGGTCCAAGTTCTCTTGTTATCCTTAGGAAAATAAAAATTTGGGGGGCTAAAAATCATTTTTGTGGGAAAAAAAAGATGTTTTATTTTCACGGCTCTGCGTTATAAACTGTAGTGAAACACTTGGGGGTTCAAAGTTCTCACAACACATCTAGATAAGTTCCTTGGGAGGTCTAGTTTCCAATATGGGGTCACTTGTGGGGGGTTTGTACTGTTTGGGTACATCAGGGGCTCTGCAAATGCAACGTGACGCCTGCAGACCAATCCATTTAAGGCTGCATTCCAAATGGCGCTCCTTCCCTTCCGAGCTCTGTCATGCACCCAAACAGTGGTTCCCCCCCACATATGGGGTATCAGCGTACTCAGGACAAATTGGACAACAACTTTTGGGGTCTAATTTATCCTGTTACCCTTGTAAAAATACAAAACTGGGGGCTAAAAAATCATTTTTGTGAAAAAAAAAAAGAATTTTTATTTTCACGGCTTTGCGCTATAAACTTTAGTGAAACACTTGGGGGTTCAAAGTTCTCAAAACACATCTAGATAAGTTCCTTGGGAGGTCTAGTTTCCAATATGGGGTCACTTGTGGGGGGTTTGTACTGTTTGGGTACATCAGGGGCTCTGCAAATGCAACGTGACAGCTGCTGACCAATCCATTTAAGTCTGCATTCCAAATGGCGCTCCTTCCCTTCCGAGCTCTGTCATGCGCCCAAACAGTGGTTCCCCCCCACATATGGGGTATCAGCGTACTCAGGACAAATTGGAAAACAAATTTTGGGGTCCAATTTTTTCTGTTACCCTTGTAAAAATACAAAGCTGGGTGCTAAAAATCATTTTTGAGAAAAAAAATAAAAATTATTTTCACGGCTCTGCGTTATAATCTGTAGTGAAACACTTGGGGGTTCAAAGCTCTCAAAACACATCTAGATAAGATCCTTAGGGGGTCTACTTTCCAAAATGGTGTCACTTGTAGGGAGTTTCAATGTTTAGGCACATCAGGGGCTCTCCAAACGCAACATGGCGTCCCATCTCAATTCCAGTCAATTTTGCATTGAAAAGTCAAATGGCGCTCCTTCCCTTCCAAGCTCTGCCATGCGCCCAAACAATGGTTTACACCCACATATGGGGTATCATCGTACTCAGGACAAATTGGCCAACATTTTTTGGGGTCCAATTTCTTCTCTTACCCTTGGGAAAATAAAAAATTGGGGGCGAAAAGATCATTTTTGTGAAAAAATATGATTTTTTATTTTTACGGCTCTGCATTATAAACTTCTGTGAAGCACTTGGTGGGTCAAAGTGCTCACCACACATCTAGATAAGTTCCTTAGGGGGTCTACTTTCCAAAATGGTGTCACTTGTAGGGAGTTTCAATGTTTAGGCACATCAGGGGCTCTCCAAACGCAACATGGCGTCCCATCTCAATTCCAGTCAATTTTGCATTGAAAAGTCAAATGGCGCTCCTTCCCTTCCAAGCTCTGCCATGCGCCCAAACAATGGTTTACACCCACATATGGGGTATCATCGTACTCAGGACAAATTGGCCAACATTTTTTGGGGTCCAATTTCTTCTCTTACCCTTGGGAAAATAAAAAATTGGGGGCGAAAAGATCATTTTTGTGAAAAAATATGATATTTTATTTTTACGGCTCTGCATTATAAACTTCTGTGAAGCACTTGGTGGGTCAAAGTGCTCACCACACATCTAGATAAGTTCCTTAGGGGGTCTACTTTCCAAAATGGTGTCACTTGTAGGGAGTTTCAATGTTTAGGCACATCAGGGGCTCTCCAAACGCAACATGGCGTCCCATCTCAATTCCAGTCAATTTTGCATTGAAAAGTCAAATGGCGCTCCTTCCCTTCCAAGCTCTGCCATGCGCCCAAACAATGGTTTACACCCACATATGGGGTATCATCGTACTCAGGACAAATTGCACAACATTTTTTGGGGTCCAATTTCTTCTCTTACCCTTGGGAAAATAAAAAATTGGGGGCGAAAAGATCATTTTTGTGAAACAATATGATTTTTTATTTTTACGGCTCTGCATTATAAACTTCTGTGAAGCACTTGGTGGGTCAAAGTGCTCACCACACATCAAGATAAGTTCCTTAGGGGGTCTACTTTCCAAAATGGTGTCACTTGTAGGGGGTTTCAGTGTTTAGGCACATCAGGGGCTCTCCAAACGCAACATGGCGTCCCATCTCAATTCCAGTCAATTTTGCATTGAAAAGTCAAATGGCGCTCCTTTCCTTCCGAGCTCTGCCATACGCCCAAACAGTGGTTTACCCCCACATATGGGGTATCAGCGTACTCAGGACAAATTGTACAACAACTTTGGGGGTCCATTTTCTCCTGTTACCCTTGGTAAAATAAAACAAATTGGAGCTGAAATAAATTTTGTGTGAAAAAAAGTTAAATGTTCATTTTTATTTAAACATTCCAAAAATTCCTGTGAAACACCTGAAGGGTTAATAAACTTCTTGAATGTGGTTTTGAGCACCTTGAGGGGTGCAGTTTTTAGAATGGTGTCACACTTGGGTATTTTCTATCATATAGACCCCTCAAAATGACTTCAAATGAGATGTGGTCCCTAAAAAAAAATGGTGTTGTAAAAATGAGAAATTGCTGGTCAACTTTTAACCCTTATAACTCCGTCACAAAAAAAAATTTTGGTTCCAAAATTGTACTGATGTAAAGTAGACATGTGGGAAATGTTACTTATTAAGTATTTTGCGTGACATATGTCTGTGATTTAAGGGCATAAAAATTCAAAGTTGGAAAATTGCAAAATTTTCAAAATTTTCGCCAAATTTCCATTTTTTTCACAAATAAACACAAGTTATATCGAATAAATTTTACCACTAACATGAAGTACAATATGTCACGAGAAAACAATGTCAGAATCGCCAAGATCCGTCAAAGCGTTCCAGAGTTATAGCCTCATAAAGGGACAGTGGTCAGAATTGTAAAAATTGGCCCGGTCATTAACGTGCAAACCACCCTTGGGGGTGAAGGGGTTAAGAATATGCAAAACATTGTGCAAGATGAGTACATTGACTCAGTCCTATATATGATGTTGTCATATTGCCCAGACTTTCACATTTCTATCATTCATATCTCATTTTATTATTTTTTTTTTTACTTTTTCTCAGAATTTTTTTAACAGAATTTTTGTTAGTTATTATTATGTTTCCTTAATACTGTATTTGTCTAAATATACTGTACACAAAGGCAAGGATATTAGTCTGCATACTATTGCGTACTAAAAGGTTATTCCCAACAATGCAAGTTTTCACTTATTCATGGGATATGTTATAATTTACTGATTTGTGCGGTTGGACTATTTGGACCCCAATTGATTTCAAGAATGGAGCTCTGAAAAGCCTCATCTGAATGAAGTTGTGGCCAGGCGTGTGTGCCTTCTCTCCGTTTCATTGGGTAAAGTTTCTCCTTGCGTAGAGTGACATTTCAAACATGCCGAGATGAGGAGACTTTTAAGCCAGAATGCTCCCCTAGGAAATACTGACATTGTCTCTTCAGAGAGGAAGAGGACTAGAACTATAGTGCCACCTACAAGAAATAGCAATCCTAGAAGTCAATGTTGACCCTTTAACGAGCCTTGTCACATGACTTAGGATAAATGCCAAAACCAGAATCTTAGTTTGCAGACACTGTGTCTCGGGGTGCTGCTCCTCCTCAATGGGAAATGTGAGATCTGGTTTGGCAGGGAAAGAGGCATCTGAGCAAGATCCAAGGGTCCAGGTCAGACGCCTCTCACCTAGCCAAACCAGATACCACTTTGTGACAAATCCCATTGAATTATAAGGGGACTTTTGTATTCTGGAGTGGTGTCTGCCATTTAGAAGGGATTATGTAATGAATGTGGACAGTCATAAAGGATCAGAGTCAGAAAGCATATTTCTCTATAGTACATGTAATTTTTTAGTATTTATTGCTACTTTTATTTTTTTGTAGATACAAGTCCATCAAAGTCTACAGAAAGGTCTACAGCCTCAGGTATATTAGCTCAAAAGTCTCTGCTATCTGACTGTAAAGAGCATTTTCCCCTTTCCGTGTACCAAATAAATACATTTTTAAGTCATATTAATTGACTGGAAAAACTAGATTATCCGACAAATTTGTAACTGGCATTATAGGTCACTCATGGTCATTGATTTTCACCTGGAACTAGGGGAAGTTCAGAGAATATATCCCCTGAATAAGAAGATTTGGTGAAACATGTTAGATTTTTAATATGGACAGCAGACCCTGAATATATAGTGTGGTGATATGGATTGACTTGTAGAGACCTGTTTCATGTTTTGTGGTAGAACTCAATGAGACACACAATTAGCAGGGAGATACTTGGTTCACAATGTTTTTAATATAGGCTCTAATGACATTTAAATAAAAGTGAAGTTTTAATGCAGGATTACATGACTAAGGCCGGGTTCATATTTGCGTTTTTGTGCACAGCGTGTGATCAGCATAGATCCGCATGCATACATATCTTTAACATGGTGTACACCGGGACATGCATTTGCATGCGTTCACATGCGGATGCATGCGTCATTTCACGGAGTGCGGCGGTGTCCGTGAACGCAACATGTTACATTTTTTGAGGCATCAAATATTGCGTAATCATGCGTATGTGGATAATTGCGGATGAGTGCGTAAAAAATTCATTACTGTCTATGGGAATGCATTGGTACGCAAGGACATGTGTACGCATGCGTTAAATATGCATGCGTACTTTAGACTGTGCATGTCCAGGAAATTATGTCACCACCTCCACCATGCGCATAAGCAACGCATACGCATGCCAAAATGCATTTAAATGCATGCACACGCAGCGCTTTTTTTGCGTCATGCGTAAGATGATGTGGAGGCGTAAGCATGCGTTTGCGCATGCAGATGATACGCTGCACACAGAAACGCTAATGTGAACCTAGCCTAAGAAGTATTGTCGGAAGGGTTTTAGCACGCTATATTCAAAATTGGAGTAAATGGTGAATACAGATGTGAACAGCTTCCAATGAGTTTCATCCTATCCAGGGCTAGTTTTAGACAAAGTAGGACTCTGGGCAAAAGTTTAAAGTGGGGCCCCAAATGCTCACATATTGCACCATCACACAAACATTTTACACATTTTACATCACACATTTTATATGCTCTGCGTTGAGGCCGTTAACTGAGCATGATCGACAATATTGAAGTCGTTTGACACTTTTTCACGAGTTTCTTTACAATGGCTGAGGAAAAATGATGGGCACAGATAGTCCTCGATACAGTATAATGCAGTTCCCATACAGTATAATGCTTTATAGAATATAATACAGCCCCCTCAGAGTCTACTGCAGCCCCCCTCATAGAGTATACTGCAGCCCTCTCAAAGTATACTGCAGCCCAACACACACAGTATAATGCAGCCCCCTCAGGTTATAGTGCAGCCCCTTCAGAGTATAGTGCACCCTCTCCCCACCACACCCAGTATAATGCAGCCCCGCTACACACACACATACACACACATATACACAATATAGTGCAGCCTCTCACACACAGTATAATGCAGCCTCCCACACACACACAGTATAATGCAGCCCCCCACACACAGTATAATGCAGCCCCCACACACTGTATATTGCAGCCCCCTCACACAGTATAGTGCAGCTCCCCATACAGTATAATGCAGCCCCCACACACAGGATAATGCAGCCCCCCACAGACAGTATAATGCAGCCCCCACACACTGTATATTGCAGCCCCCTCACACAGTATAGTGCAGCTCCCCATACAGTATAATGCAGCCCCCACACACAGGATAATGCAGCCCCCCACAGTATAGTGCAGCCCCCCACACACTGTATAGTGCAGACCCAACACCGTATAATGCAGCCTCCAAACACCATATTATGCAGCCCCCATACACAGTATTATGTAATCCCCCGCTCACAGTATAATGTAGCCCTCCATACACAGTATAATGCAGCCCCTCATACACAGTATAATGCCTTCCCACACATACACACAATATAATGCAGCCCCCACACAGTATAATGCAGCCCTCCCCACACTGTATATTGCAGCCCCCTACAATATAGTGCACCCCCCACACACAGTATAATGCAGCCCCCACACAGTATAGTGCAGCCCCCCACAGTATAGTACAGCTCCCCATACACAGTGTTATGCAGCCCCCACACACAGTATAATGCAGCCCCAACTCTCAGTATAGTGCAGCCACCCTCTACACAGTATAATGCAGCCCACCACACACAGTATAATGCAGCCCCCACACATAGAATGCAGCCCCACAAACACAGTATAGTGCAGCCCCCCACTCACAGTATCAGGCAGGCCTCCATACTCATTATAATGGAGCCCTCACCTACATACAGTATAATGCAGCCCCCACCCACATACAGTATAGTGTAGACCCCCACATAGTATAATGCGGCCCCCCCACACAGAATACAGGCCTCCACTCACAGTATAATACATCCCCCCACTCACAGTATAATGCAGCCCCCCACTCACAGTATAATGCACCCCCTCTGCTCACAGTATAATGCAGTCCCCACTCATATAGTATAATGCATCCCCCTATGCACATTATAATGCAGCCCCCCACAGTACAAAGCAGTCCCCACACACATAGTATAATGCAGCCCCCCACTCACAGTATAATGCAGCCCCCACACACACAATATAATGCAGCCTCCACACACACTTAGTATACTGCAGCCCTCCACACAAGGTATAATGCAGCCCACACAGTACACACCTACAGATATATACATATCCACGCACACAGTATACATATACAATACTCACCCCTCCTCCTTGTTCCCCACACTGCTCCAGGCTCTGCTCCAGTCTCATCAGCTCCACTCCTGTTTCAGCGTGGCGAACGATGAAGTGGCATCATCATGTGCCCTCTGAGTCAGAAGGAGCGGGGGAGTGATGGGAAAAGCAGCATCAGATAATGTTCTCTCCTCCATCACTGCTTTCAGCTGTATCACTGGGGGGATGGGACGTGTTGTATCAGCAGCACGCCACTGGGTGGGGTCCCCAGGAGGAGTGGGGGCCCTAGACAGCTGCCTGGTATGCCTGCCCCTATCGCCGGCGCTGATCTTACCTGTGTAAACTAATATACATTAATTCCTCACTAGTTATTATTTAGCAGCAGAAAAAGGCAGCAGTATTTATCTGCCCAGGTCTCAGAATGCACACAGCAAAAAAAGCCAAAAATGCTGGGCTTGGCTGCACCCTGAAAAATTACGTGCAAAAAAAAAAAAAGCAGAGTATGAGGTGATCATTTTTGGCCTTGTAATCTAGGATGTCTGTTCTTATGGGGCGCACTTAGATAGTGTTTGATAAGTGCCCTATACAAGTGCAATTTAATGCTAAGCAATCACCCCCTCCATGAATTGCTAGGTTGTCTCATCAGTATCTTTTCCCTGTGTGGCCACCATCTTTACTACATGGGTTTGCTGCATTAGTTCTGAGGCATGGACAGGTAAATACTGCTGCCCCTTTTTTTGCTGTGTTAATTCTGGAAATCTTGGAGGATTTTTTTATTCCTGTTTTTGTGGCTTTGCTTTTAATTTCCCCGTATGTAAAGGAAAACTAAAACTGTGCACAATTTCAGTTGACTCACAATTTTCCAAAAATTAAGAATAGCCAAATGTTTTGATACGTATCTGGGCAAAAATGCCACTGGGTACTCTAGAAAAAATGGGTAATATACCTTAAAGGAACTGAGATTATGGTCATATTGATTTTCAAGCTTCAGAAGGAATTAACATAGTAACATAGTAAGGCCGAAAAAAGACATTTGTCCATCCAGTTCAGCCTAGAATTGATAAAACTAAGCTAAAAAGATTATTTTAACAATGTAAAAGAAGATCCAAACAGTGATATGTAACTATCTCTAATGCTTAATTACATGCCAAGGTTCATCAGCATCTTCATCAGGACCCTCATATATTACCGATATTTCCACTTCTGCCACAACTGGTAAGTTCATAATTAATATATTAATACTGTACATACATAAGGTGATTATGGTGGATCAATCCTTTATATGCCCTTATATTGTTTAGCCATTCATATTTCTACAGGTTATATCATAAACTTTTACAAATATCGCACCCCAACATGATCGTAAATGTAAAAAAAATAATATATTGTTCTAATATCTATAAAAGAAACCTACATAACAAATCCAGAATAATATGGAGGACACATCCACACAGAAACGTGACTCGTGAGCTGCAAACTACATGGATAAGTATTAATATATAGTAAATAAATAATCTACACTGACAGATAAATTATAGCAAGTACAAAAAGCACTGAGTAACCAGTAAGAACAGAAATGTAAAACAAGGTACACAAAGGTAAACATAAACCATAAGGTAAAATACTGACCAAATACTGAACGTGTGAACGTGGCCTAAGACAAGGCTTCTTAGGAAAATGTCAATTTAACTATATAAAGCAATACAGCAGTATATAGTAAAAGTGATCAAATATTCACGGGTCCAAGTCCTCATAGGGACTAATTAATAGTTAATATAAGAGTTAAATATGTTTTAAACGATATAAAAAACATAAAGTTTAAATCAACAAATAAAGTAATAAAAAGCTAAATGTTAAAGTCCATTCTATAAAATTGAAAAGTATTTAAGCCATACATTGAACACTGTGAAGAAACAAATATTGACTCCAAATTTGAGCTTTTCAGTCTCTGCACTTCCTCAAAAACATGAAAAAATAAGATCCGTGCATCATATACACTCACTGGCCACTTTATTAGGTACGCCTGTCCAACTTCTTGTTAACACTTAATTTCTAATCAGCCAATCACATGGCGGCAACTCAGTGCATTTAGGCATGTAGACATGGTCAAGACAATCTCCTGCAGTTCAAACCGAGCATCAGTATGGGGAAGAAAGGTGATTTGAGTGCCTTTGAACGTGGCATGGTTGTTGGTGCCAGAAGGGCTGGTCTGAGTATTTCAGAAACTGCTGATCTACTGGGATTTTCACGCACAACCATCTCTAGGGTTTACAGAGAATGGTCCGAAAAAGAAAAAAAATCCAGTGAGCGGCAGTTCTGTGGGCGGAAATGCCTTGTTGATGCCAGAGGTCAGAGGAGAATGGGCAGACTGGTTCGAGCTGATAGAAAGGCAACAGTGACTCAAATCGCCACCCGTTACAACCAAGGTAGGCCTAAGAGCATCTCTGAACGCACAGTGCGTCGAACTTTGAGGCAGATGGGCTACAGCAGCAGAAGACCACACCGGGTACCACTCCTTTCAGCTAAGAACAGGAAACTGAGGCTACAATTTGTACAAGCTCATCGAAATTGGACAGTAGAAGATTGGAAAAACGTTGCTTGGTCTGATGAGTCTCGATTTCTGCTGCGACATTCGGATGGTAGGGTCAGAATTTGGCGTAAACAACATGAAAGCATGGATCCATCCTGCCTTGTATGGAGCATCTTTGGGATGTGCAGCCGACAAATCTGCGGCAACTGTGTGATGCCATCATGTCAATATGGACCAAAATCTCTGAGGAATGCTTCCAGCACCTTGTTGAATCTATGCCACGAAGAATTGAGGCAGTTCTGAAGGCAAAAGGGGTCCAACCCGTTACTAGCATGGTGTACCTAATAAAGTGGCCGGTGAGTGTATATCCATAAAAAACACGTTATGGGTCTCAGAAAATGGTGAGACAAACTAAATTTTCATTTTACAGTTTTCTGTATTTTATTTCACCACTGATATATAAAAAGAACTAGACTGTTTTGGTATCGCCATAATCGTACTGACCTTTTGGTCATTTTTACTGTATAATGAATGGCAGAATTACAGTTTGTTTGTTTTTTAACAATTTTACTCGACTTAGAATTTTTTTCCCCATTTGTCAGTACATCATATGGTAAAATGAATAGTATCACTCCAAATTACAGCATGTCCTGTAATAAATAAGCCCTCATATGGCAATATCAACAGAAAAAAACAGCTCTTGAAAGAAGGGGGGAGGGATGGAGAAAAAAGCGAAACGGCAAAAGTGAAAAATCGGTCAGTCCTGAAGGGGTTAAAAGGTGTTCAGGATACAAATAAAAATTCAGGAACCGCACCAAAGCTGTCCATATGTTGAGCCTGGTATTACAGCTCAGCTCCACCAAAGTGAATCCAGCTGAGCTACAATACAGCCGGTAGACAGATGTGGCGCTGTTTTCTTGAAGAAAACAATACTTTTTTTTCAACATTGGACAACACCTTGAAAAATGCTGGTGAAAGATCATTATATTTTATCTATTTCTACTGTTTTACATCTATAATTTATTTGCAGGCTCTTCAGTCCCAAAACTCAACAGTTCAGGTAATTTTCCTTCTTTTCTAAATCCAGGATATGGATGCAGTGTTGAGTAGATATTTATTATTAGTTTGTTTTCTGAGTTATTTCAATATTTGATCACTTCTAGTATTTTTATCTATAATTATAAAAATTGGATTAAATAAGGATAATGATGAATAACCTCCACATAAATAGCCCAACCTTGAAATTGTTAGATTATTTCTTCACAGCAAACAAAATATTAACAAATACATTTTTATTTGAATACACCTAAAAATGTCTTACCTTTTTGCATCTGTCTGGTGAAGATGTAACCCTTTACAGTACATTAGGAAGGATGGTAAAACAAGAGTACAGAAAAAAGAAAGTGTGAAGAATCAGACTACATGCACTTGTAGTCTGTAACCATGGAGATGTAGACAATTACAATGTGCACTGAAACACATTATTATCCTTTGTGCAACACAAGCGTTGTCTCTGAGACTGGCAAATGGAAGCCGATGTTTTGGCCGGGTTGAAATCTACTTTAATGGAGAATGGGGAACAGTATGCGATGACCTTTGGGATATGAGCGATGCAGAAGTGGTATGCCGCCAAGTCGGTTGTAGCCCGCCCATTTCCCCTCACGTAGGTGCCTACTTTGGCCGGCGAGAAGGACCTATTGTTTTGGATGATATAAATTGTCTTGGAAATGAAACGTATCTGTAGAACTGCCCCCATCGAGGACTGGGCACACATAACTGTGGGCATCCAGAAGATGCCGGAGGTACATGCAGAAGTAAAATGTGATCAGATTTTTTTTCATCTCATGAAATATTCAAAATGTATTGGGATGGTGATCGAAAGCCTCTAACCTACAAACATTATTTACAACACTTCTTATCAAATTTCATAGAATCATGGAATGTTAGACTTGGAAGTCAAGAGTTAACGTGTCCAACCCCCTGCTTAATGCAGGATTCAATAAACCATCTCAGACAGATGTCTGTCCAGCCTTTGTTTGAAAACTTCCATTGAAGGAGAACTCACCACCTCTCATGGCAGCTTGTTCCACTCATTGATCACCCTAACTGTCAAAAAGTTTTTTCTAATATCTAATCTGTATCTTTTCCCTTTCAGTTTCATTCCATTGCTTCTCATGTTTCCAAGTGCATATGAGAATAATGATGAACCCTCTACACTGTGACATCCCTTTAGATATTTGTAGATAGCTATTAAGTCTCCTCTTACCTTTCTTATTTACAAGCTGAACATTCCCAGATCCTTTAATCGTTCCTCGAAGGATATACATTGCTGTCCGCTCACCATCCTGGTAGTTCTTCCCTGAACTTGCTCCAGTTCTTCAATGTCTTTTTTAAAATATGGTGCTCAGAACTGGATTCCAGATGAGGCCTAACCAAGGAGGAGTAGAGGGGATAATTACTTCACGTGATCTAGACTCTATGCTTCTCTTAATACATCCTAGAACTGTTTGCCTTTTTTGCTTCTACATCACTTTGTTGACTTATGTGCAGTATGTGATCTGTTAGTATACCTGTCTTTTCACATATGCTATTGCTTAGTTCTATTCCTTCCATTCTATCAATGTCAATTTTATTTTTCTTGCCCAGATGTAGGATCTTGCATTTCTCCCTGCTAAATATCATTCCATTAGTCGCTGCCCATTGTTCAAGCTTATCTTGATCCTTCTGAATCCTTTCTCTCTCTTCTTTGGTGTTAACTATCCCTCCTAGATTTGCATCATCTGCAAATTTGATTAGTTTAACTTCAGTTTCCTTATCTATATCATTTATAAAAGTGTTTAACAACACTGGGACCAGGACAGAGCCTTGTGGTACCCACTTGAAACACTTTACCAATTGGATGTACAACCATTTATTACCACTCTTTGAGCACGATCACTGAGCCAGTTATGAATCCACCAAACTTTAGCTTTGTCAATCCCATACTTGCTCATTTTTTTTAATAAGGATAGTATAAGATATGTTATGAAATGTTTTGCTGAAGTCAAGATATACTATATCTACGGCATTTCCGTAATCCACCCAGTTAGTGATTCCATGATAGTTGGAAATTAGATTAGTCTGATATGACTTGTTTGCTACAAACCCATGCTGGTTTTGATTAATTACTGTATTATTGTCCAAGTACTTACAAACTTGCTGTTTAATAATTTGTTCAGGTATAGAAGTAAGGCTCACTGGCCTGTAATCTCCTGACTCCATCTTCTTTCCCTTTTTGAAGATAGGTACAACATTTGCCTTTCTCCAATCTTCTGGGACTTCTCCTATTTTACTGGATTTTTCCAGGACGTCCCTCCTGACAGCACCCAGGAGGACGTCCTCCTCCTCCTTGCTGGGACAGGAAACACACGAGAGTTCAAATATCCGGTACCTCCCACCGATCCTCAGTGTTTTTCCTGTCCCTGCACGGAGGGACACACGTAGAGAAGCAGCACATGCTTACCGAGCTCAGGGGGATCGAGCGGTTTTCCAATCCTTTCCCCTGTCAAGCAGCTCAGGGTCGAAACTCCCCGGAGGGGAGTCCCTCTACCCCAGAGGCCCGGAGTGGACGATACTCCGGGATTGAACCGCTCCTCCCGGTGGGGAGGCTCTCGGTTCAGGACGCAGCAGGATCCGGCCTCCGTTCTGCAGAGCACGCAGTCCCGGAGAGATTACAGACAGGGAGGCTTCCGGGTGTAAGGTAGCCGCGTCACTTCCGGTATCGGCAGAGCCGGCGGAACGTCACTTCCGGTGGCGTTCGATTCAGCGGGGAGGCAGACGCTCCATATGGGAGCACACTGTACAGAGCGGTCGCTACGTTCTTGCATCCAGCATCTGCAGTGGCCACACCGTCTGCCAGGATCAGCTGCCAGGAGCGACGATGGAAGATAGAATCGACGAGGAGAGGGTAAGACTGCCTGGAGCAGTACAAACCTAAGCCCCGTAACCTCCTCATATTTCCCCGCCTATTACTCCCTATCTTACATCTCCTAGGATAAGGGAAACTCCGCTGTTCCCACTGTTACAGCTAAAAGATCGGGAAAAGCTAATATGAAGAGCGCCAGATGTCCTTTATGTCATGCTAAGCTCCCAGAAGCCTATAACAAAACCCTCTGTGCCTCATGTACCTCCAAGGTCATGAAAGATGAACAGACAACCCTGTTTTCCGAGATGAGATCCCTTATAAGGGAAGAAGTACAGGCCTCTATATCCAGCCTGTCGCAGTCTCGGCCCGCCAGTCCCATACCCGGTCGTAAGCGTCCCAGGCGGGAGGAAATACAGGGGGAACCTGATTATTCATCAGAGGAAGATTCCGAGCTCAGGGATTCGCTCGCAGAGGAAGAAGGTGAAATAGTGGAGAATCAGGAATTAGCCAGGAAGTATCTATTTCAATCTGAAGAAACAGATGGTCTCGTACATGCTGTTAGGAGTACTATGCAGATAGAAGACACATCTAAACCTCAGTCCAGACAGGACTTGATGTTCGGGGGTCTAGTGGCACGAAATTTGACTGTATTTCCTATAAGTGAGCATATCAAGGCCATGATCCTAGAGGAGTGGAAGGAGGCCGAACGCCGTTTGGTACTATCCCGCGACTTTAAAAATCGATTACCATTTGACTCTGAGGAAGCCAAGCTATGGGACGAGGTCCCTAAAATCGACGTCCCGGTTGCGAAAGTCACCAAGAAGACTGCTATACCCTTCGAGGACTCCTCTAGCCTTCGTGACCCAATGGACAGGAAGGCCGATATATTACTTAAGAGGGCTTGGGAATCTTCCGCAGCCCTGATCAAAACAAACATTGCAGCCACTTCGGTGGCAAGGTCAATGTACATATGGATGGGGCAGCTGGAAGAGCAGCTATCCAATAAGACACCTAGAGCAGATATACTAAATTCCCTTCCTTTAATGAAATCGGCAACGGCCTTCTTGTCAGATATGACAGCGGAATCAGTTAGATTCGCAGCTCGTAATAGTTCCTTATCTAATGCAGCTAGGCGAGCTGTGTGGTTGAGGTCATGGTCTGGCGACAACGCCTCTAAATCCAAACTCTGCTCTATTCCATTCTCGGGACAGAGAGTGTTTGGACCTACTTTAGACACTATCCTTGAATCAGCCAGTGATAAAAAGAAAGGATTTCCTGAGGACAAAAATAAGCGTCCTCAGTCCTTTCGGAGAGGCTTCTTCTTTCCCAAGAAACAGTTTGAGCCTAAAGGTCAGGGTCGGGCCAGTAGAGGATCCTTCAGAGGCTCCCGTGGACAGAGCTACAGGAACAGAGGTTCCTTCTTTAACCCTGCATACAAGAATAAATCACTATGACGCCACAAGCATCGGGGGGAGGCTTCGGAGGTTCGCAGAAAACTGGGCTCAGATCACGCAGAATCAGTGGGTTCTCAGCATTGTCTCCAGGGGATACAACATAGAACTCTACGCTCCTCCCCCAGAAAGGTATATTACACCAACTATCGTCACTGCAGATTCAGCTATTCTAAAAGACTTACAAAACATGCTCAGAACCGAAGTAATCATTCCGGTCCCTCACGCAGAGATAGGAACGGGTCACTACTCCTCCCTATTCACTATCTCACGGCCATCGGGCGACACTCGCACGATCATAAACTTAAAGCCGTTAAATGTCTGGGTAACATACAAAAGGTTTCGCATGGAGTCTATCCGCTCAGCGATTCAGCTAATAAATCAGAACGCGGTCATGTGTACCATCGATCTAAAGCGGGCTTATTACCAGGTCCCAATACATCCCATGTCTCAAAACCTGCTAAGGTTCGCAGTAAAACTACCAACCCGGACCTGCCACTTCCAATTTCAAGGCCTTCCCTTCGGGCTGGCCTCTGCTCCGCGCATTTTTACGAAGCTTGTATCAGAGATGGTGGCATTTCTGAGAAGACAAGGAATCATAATAATCCCGTACCTGGACGATTTCCTTTTAGTAGCAGATTCAGTGGAGATCTTGGAAGTTCACAGAAATCAAACGATAGCAACGATGGAACACCTAGGCTGGGTAATAAATCGGCAGAAGTCCAGCCTTCTTCCAGACCAAAGAGTAACCTATCTAGGGGTGCTTTTGGACTCCAGTCGCAGAATATCCTGCTTACCGGAGGGCAAAAGAAGAATAATTCAAGATCGAGTCAAGTACCTACTGGAGCATCGAGCTTCTATAAGGATGGCTATGCAGGTCCTCGGCCTTATGACAGCTTGCATCCCATGTGTAAGGTGGGCTCAGGCACACTCAAGACGTCTGCAACGACAAATACTGTCGGTATGGGATCGCCGGAAATCTTCACTAGAGGCTACATTGAGGCTGACGGGTCCAACTCGAAGATCTCTCCATTGGTGGACTCGCACAAAAAACCTAGAAGTGGGCGTTCTATGGATCTCCTCACCTTATGTAGTCATCACTACAGACGCCAGTGCATGGGGTTGGGGAGCTCATCTACAGGGCAGAATCTTGCAAGGCAAGTGGCCAGAAAGCATAAGGAACAGATCATCAAATTTCAAAGAGCTGTACGCTGTATGGCAGGCGTTAAAACACAATCGCCCTTTCCTACTAAACCAGCACATAAGAATTTTCTCCGACAATGTAACGACGGTCTCATTCCTGAATCATCAGGGAGGACCAAGATATCAACCTCTGCAAGATTTAGCAGAGAAAATCTTCAGCTGGGCCGAAGACACGATACTCTCCCTAAAAGCTATCCACCTAGAAGGTTCTCAGAACATAGTAGCAGACTATTTAAGCAGACAAAAATTGTGTCCAACAGAGTGGGAACTGGACCAGAACATTTTTCGGCAACTATGCTTTCGTTGGGGAACTCCCAACATCGACCTCTTCGCAAGCAGAAGGAACTCGAAGACTCCAAGATTCTTCTCTCTGAACCCATCGGATTTTCCAGAAGGGGTAGATGCTCTGAGTCAGAAATGGAACCACTCCCTCTCATACGCCTTCCCACCATTGGCGTTAATTCCAGCTGTCCTTCGGAAGATCAAGGAGGATCAGACAACGGTCATCTTAGTAGTTCCGTATTGGCCAAAGAGGAGTTGGTTTCCAGTGCTGGGAACACTAGCAATGGACAACCCAGTCATTCTGCCTACCAGCGGAAGAGTCATCCACCAAGGTCCAGTCTATCACCCAGATCCAAGCAGACTCTGTCTTTCAGCCTGGATCCTGAGAGGATCATCCTGAAGTCCAAAGGCCTATCAGACCAAGTCATATCTACTATACAAAGCAGCAGGAAACCGGTTACATCAGCCATATACCAGAAGATTTGGAAACGTTTTTGTTCAGAAAGTGGCAGGTCCGATGTTGCATCAGGCTCACCAGACATTCCGGTTATCTTGGACTTTCTGCAGAAAGGGTTCAATTCGGGGCTTCGACCTAGCACATTAAAAGTACAAGTGTCAGCGTTAAGTTCTTATCTAGACTACCCCTTAGCATCACACCCATGGATAATACGCTTTATTCGGGCCACCCAGAGAATGCGTCCCACCATCCGGCACTTGTCCCCATCCTGGGACCTTAACCTTGTTCTTAGAGCACTATGTAAAGGTATTTACACTCCGGGTGATGATATGCCGATAGCTACTCGCACTCGGAAAATGGCCTTCTTGGTCGCGATCACCACGGCTAAAAGAATTGGAGAAATTCAGGCACTATGTATTAGAGATCCCTATCTACAAATCAGGGAGGATAGCCTAATACTGAAATTAGACCCAGCTTTTGTACCAAAGGTAGCTTCCACAAAAAATAGGAACCAAGAAATAATTCTCCCTTCCTTTTGTAATAACCCCTCCAACGAGAAAGAAAGGGCTCTGCAATCTCTCGATGTTAGGCAAGGAGTGTTAGATTATTTACAGGCCACAAACTCCTGGCGTATAGATTCTAACCTTTTTATTTTATTTGGGGGGAAAAATAAAGGTAAGAAAGCCTCTAGAGCCTCTATCGCCCGTTGGATTACTGCAGTAATCTCTCACGCCTATCAGTCCGAGGGTTTATCCCCTCCTCCAGGTTTAAAAGCCCATTCTACCCGGGGGGTGTCTGCCTCTTGGGCTGAGCGTGCGGGAGCTACCATAGAGCAGATCTGTAAGGCCGCTTCTTGGGCCAGGACAGACACTTTCTGTAAACATTATAAGCTTGATGTTACGTCTGGTCAGCACACGACTTTTGGGAGGAAAGTCCTCCAAGCGGTAGTCCCACCCTAAGGAGATGATCTGGTACTTCTCCTGGGTGCTGTCAGGAGGGACGTCCTGGAAAATCGGTATTAGTCTTACCGGTAATTATGTTTCCAGGAGTCCATACTGACAGCACCGGTAGTTCCCTCCCATATCTATTATAAATTACATATATATATTCAGAGTTATGTTATATATATTCTGTGTATTGAGTTTCAAATATTAAAATTTTTATTTGCATCATTCCATGAGTTGGTCCTTGTTACAACACTGAGGATCGGTGGGAGGTACCGGATATTTGAACTCTCGTGTGTTTCCTGTCCCAGCAAGGAGGAGGAGGACGTCCTCCTGGGTGCTGTCAGTATGGACTCCTGGAAACATAATTACCGGTAAGACTAATACCGATTTTCAAAGATTCTGGCTAGTGGTTCTGTAATTTCCTCTGCTGACTCTTTCAGTACATTAAGATGTAATTCATCTGGACCTGGAGACTTAAAATCATTTAAATTAGATAAGTGTTCCCTCACCATCTCTCTGTTTATAGATAGAGTGGATTCTTTTATTCATTCAATGGCACCATGTTACAATTGCTTTCTTAGAGAACACAAATGCAAAATAGGAATTTAAAAGTTTGGCCTTCTCAACATAATTTTTAACCACTTTACCCTTTTCATCCTGTTAAAATCCTATAGCATCTTTGACTTTTCTTTTGTTTTTGACACGCCCCCCAAATCCTTTTTACTACTTTTGGTCTCTATTGTAATTTTTACTTCATTACTGGCTTTACTTCATTATTGGCTTTTGCTCTTCTAATGCTTGCCCTGCTTTCCCTGCAAACAGAATTATATTCTTCTTTAGATATGGCCCACTCTTTCTATTTGATGTACATTTCTTTTTTCCTTTATAACGAGTAATTAAGTTCTGTGTTCATCCACCATGATCTCTTTAACTGCTTACAATTCTTCCTTCTTTTTGGATTGTTACCAATTGTGCGGTGAGAATTTCATTTAGCAAAATCTCCCATCCTTCTGGGCATTTCTGTCCTTTAAAACATCCAGCCATTGGTCCTTTCCAACCCACGTTTTGAGTCTATTAACATCTGAATTTCTAAAGTCCAACCTTAAAGTCTGAGTCCTCACTGGTCTTCCTCTTGTAATCCAAATTTGAGGTTAGCATGGTCGCTGCCTCCTAAATTCCCAGCCACCTTTACTTCCTCTTTATACAATTCAAATATTTCTTGAGTGTTTTTTCCAGAATATGGGGGTGGGAAGTAAACAGTCACCAGACATAATGGTTGCCCATAAATTTTGCAAAATAACAAAACATACTGCCCATCTCTATCTACATGACTCTCAATTTCTTCAAAAGGCGTGGACGCCTCAATCAGAACCGAAACCCCACCTAGCATATGAAGAATACATAGAGTGATAAGACTTCCCAATCCACCTCCTTTTTAACACATCTTTTCTGTAAGCAAATGTGTCTCCTGGAGACAAATGACATCTGGGCCCCGTTTTCTCACATATTCCATAATTGCCGTTCTCCGAGTACCCTCCGACAATCCTCTTATATTCCAACTAACAATTTTAATTGTGTCTCCTACCATAAAGCCTCACAAATACAAATTCCTGACCCCTTGAAATAGGATGCTGTTCCCAGTAATCTATAAGTCCCAATTTCCAGCAATAGACCCCGGCCCCCCCTCCTCCCTCCCCAATATTCATTAACAAAGTAACCGATAACTGCAGGGCCGGCTCCAGGTTTTCATGGGCCCTGGGCGAAAGAGTCCCGGTGGGCCTCTTTAACACATACCACAATTCATAATGCACTGATACGGCAGAGAAATATAGGTATAGTACAATGCCAAAGATTTCACTTACTTCTTACATTACATGAGTGATATCTATTGTACATTCTACATTAGCTAAGAAACCGGACAGTACAATATAGTCCTCTATACAGAATGAGCCCAATATATTGCTTCAAACAGAATAATGAGCCCCATATAGTCCCCCATACAGTATAATGACCCTATATTGTGCTCCATACAGTATAATTGGCACCACGCAGTCCTCTATACAGAATAATGAGCCCCATATATTGCTCCAAACAGAATAATGAGCCCAATATTATGCTCCATGCAGAATAAGGAGCCTCATATAATGCTCCATACAGAATAATGGGCACCACAGAGTGCTCCATACAGAATGAGCCGCATATATTGCTCCATACGGAATTGACCCCATATAATGCTCAATACAGTATAGTGAGCCACATATAATTCTCCATACAGTATATGATGGGCCCCATCTATTGCTCCATATATAATGGGCCTCATATAATGCTCCATACAGTATATGATCGGCCCCATACAGTATACTGAGTCCCTTATATTGCTCCATACAGAATGGGCCCCATATTACACTCCATACAAAATGGGCCCCATATAATACTCCTTACAGAATGGGTCCCATGTAATGCTCCAAAAATAATTAGCCCCATAAGATGCTCCATGTATAATGGGCCCCATATAATGCTCCATATATAATTGGCCATATAAAATGCTCCATATATAATTAGTCCCATGAGATGCTTCATATATTATTGGCCCCATATACTGCTCCATATTAAATTGGCTCCATATTAAATTGGCCCCATATAATGCTCCCTATAGAATTGGCCCCATAAGATGCTCCCTATATCATTAGCCCCATATAATGCTCCATATATGGGGCCCTTCTGATGGTCCCCATATATTGCTCCAAATATTTTAAACAAATGAAATACCTCTCGTTGCTTGACGCTGCTCTGGACTCCTCATCATCAGCGTCTTCCTGCTCTCTGTGCTGCGACTGCTCAGGCAGAGGGTGCACACTGGTGACGTCATCGCGCCCTCTGACCTGAACGTCACAGTCAGAGGACGGAAGACGCTGCAGCGATGGAACCGGAAGAGGTAAGTATCGCAAGTGCCGGGGCCCGGAGCAGGCGGGGGGTCCACTCACGGGGGCCGGCACTATAGCACGCCAGTGTCCCCGACAGCGAGTGGGCCCCTGCCTGCTCAGGGCCCCGGCACTTGCCCGGGTGCGCCGGGTGCTGACGCCGGTTAAATGATCCGCTGTTGTTTTTCACCTCTCTTACTAGAGAGTAGGTAGCCCAGCGTCTAGCTACCCTTCCCTCAGTACCTGTAAACCGCTGTAACTAGTACACCTCCCCAACCCCTCCGCATATAGAACAACATTATTACAATAAGTCCCCTGAGAACCGCAACAACTATTAAACCAAAGTCCAGAGGTATCAATAAGGCAGCACCATTTTCATCTCCAACATCTTCCTTTCACTTCCCTCTTTCTTTGTCAGCTGTAAGCTTCTGCTTATTTCAGTCCAGCCACTTAGTGGCTTCTTCTGGTGTTGGAAAAAAGTGAACCGCACCCAGGGCTACAACCCTTAATTTTGCCAGGTACAGAGTAGAATAAATCAATTTCAAGTCTCTCAATCTCCTTTTAACCGTTCCATAACTCATCCTTTGCTTTTGCACCTCAGCCGAGTAATCTGGGTAAATGGAGATCTTTTGGCCATTAATGCACATGTCCTCAGCTGTACAAGCACTCCTCAATATGGCATCTTTGTCTCTATAGTTCAGGATCTTAGCAAGGATAGTACGAGGGGGCACATTTTTGCAGACACTGAGTATGGGACCTCTGCATTTTAGAGAGTTGATCCTCCAGCACATTTACTCTCTCCTCCACCTCTCCCACTCTCTTATCCATTTTGGTCATGTCTGCCTTTATTGTATTAACTTCTGCTATAGTCCCATCCACTCTGAGTGAGAGTTGTTATTGCAGTTTTGCATGATCTGATAAGATCATAAATGTCTTGCAAAGTGGATTCCCCTGTGATATGCTCCTCCACAGTCTCTTGCTCCACACCATCATTTTCCTGCCTCTGAGCCTTCTCCTTGCACTTTAATTTTCTCTCCAGCCTGTTCCTCCTCCTCTTCAGCTGTCTCCTTCCCTGCTCCATCCACCCAGGCATACTTTTCAAGCTTAGCAGCCACCTCTAGCCTCTTTGCATATGAGGCATTTGCAGGGTCCACTCTCTCAGCCGCCTCCACACTGTTGGCGCCATCTTGGGTCCGGGTCACTGCTCCTGCCTTGGCGTCCTGCTGCCTTTTCTGGACCATATCCGCAGCTCTGCACAGCTTCACACGTTGGGGCTGACCTCCGGTGAGCTTCCTCAGCCGCACAACACCTTCTCAGCTCCCAGAGAGATCTTATCTTCAGGATAAATGCAGGGTCACAGCGGAGGAGCTCCAGAAGCCGACCACTCACATCAGGTGCTAGGCCACGCCCCCACCTTTACTTCCTCAACCATTCCTCCTTGTTGGTAAGAATTAGGTCCAATATTGCAGATCCTTATGTTCTATCTTCTACCTTTTGAAAGACAAAGTTGTCAGCAAGAGAAGATAAGAAGTTTCTGGACAAAATACTTTTGACTGAGAGAGATTCCCAACAAATATCTGGATATTTAAAATCTCCCATGATCACTATGTCATTCTTTTCTGATAACAGAGACATTTGATGTAAAAAGAGTTCATCCATATCTTCAGTCTATCCAGGTGGTCTATAGTAAATACTTACAATAGTGTCCTTTCTGTTCTTCTCACCTTGAATTCTTACCCTAACAGTTTCTACAGAGCTACAAGTCTCTGAAGCTTGAATCTCTGTGGAGATATATATGTTTTCCTAACATACAATGCAACACCTACTCCTTTCATACAGGTAATTCACTCCATGGTCAAGAAACCTAAAACGTTGCTCACAGCACCATCGAAATAGCCAGTTGTTCACCTCTAGAATCCTGTTCAATCTCCTTAGTCCATGTCCATCCACTGGAAAGATGGATGAGAAGACAACCTGGCTCCAGTTTCTTCACTCTCCGGCCTAGGTCTTCAAAGTCTCTGCATATTGTTTCCAGATCTTTCTAGCTGTTTCATTTATTCCTACATGTATTAGTAGCCATGGTTAGCCATCTGTAGCACTGAAGAGTATTGAAACCCTATCAGACACATCTTTGATTTGGGCACCTGGATGACAGCGCACTTCTTGTGAAGTAATGTCCAGTCGGCAGATAGCGGCTTCTGTTCCTCTCAGTAGGAAATCCCCCCACAACCACCACTCTTTTTTTTCTTCTTCATCATAGCATTTCTTTTTCTCCTTTCAAGAAGCTTCTGATTTCTTACTGGGGTGTTTTTGTGGACAAAGCACTTTTTTAATGTACATCTTCATAGTTGTTCTGTGTGAGCTTGGTAGCTGTTCTCCAGCGGTATGGGTACTGACTGCCTCATCATCCTACTGCTTCTTTGGGTCACATGCTTCCAATTCTCTTCTTCTGCAGGTACATTCAAAGGTTCTTCCCTTCAAACATTCTGAATAGTTATTTCTAATCTGTCATTAGCTTCTGTAGGAACATTGAAAAGTTATTCTCTTGCAACATTCTGAAGAGATTATTCTGCTCTGTCAACGAAAAACTCATCTTCTTTTTATGTGCTTCAGTGTAGCTATTCTCTCGTGAAGACTTTGCACCTTTTCATCTAACAGAGTTATAAGCTTGCATTTCTGGCATGTAAAGTTTGTATTTTCCTCTGGCAAGCACACAATATGGGTAACCTCCTTCTCCATAGTTAACAAAACAAATTTCTGTGCAATCGCCGTAAAGATTTTATTCCCAACAATACAAGTTATCACTTATTCAAGGGATATGTTATAATTTACTGATTTGTGTGGTTGGTAGTGTTGAGCATTCCGATACCGCAAGTATCGGGTATCAGCCGATATTTGCGGTATCGGAATTCCGATACCGAGTTCTGATATTTTTGTGATATCGGAAATCGCAATCGGAAGTTCCCAGTGTATAGTTCCCAGGGTCTGGAGGAGAGGAGACTCTCCTTCAGGCCCTGGGATCCATATTCATGTAAAAAATCTAATATATAAAGCTGAATGTGTGTGTGTGTGTATGTATGTATGTATGTATGTATGTCCGGGATTGGCATCTGAACCGTAGCAGCTACAGCCACAAAATTTTGCACAGTCACACGTCTGGACCCCGAGAGCGTCATAGGCTATGTTGTGAGGTGAAATTTTAACCCCGCGCTTTCCAATTCACCAAACAATTTTGCCCCTATCTATATAATGGGGAAAAAGTGAAAGGAAAAGTGTTGGAGGCGTCGCAGCTACAGGCACAAAATTTTGCACAGTCACACGTCTGGACCCTGAGAGCGTCAAAGCTATATTGTGAGGTGAAATTTTAACCCCGCGCTTTCCAAGTCACCAAACAATTTTGCCCCTATCTACATAATGGGGAAAAAATGAAAGGAAAAGTGTTGGAGGCAAATTAACAGCTGCCAGATGTGAACAAGGGGGACTTAAAGAATGACAGCGATGGCACCAAAGAGTATATACTGTACAGTTGCTAAGGTGGGGCCCCAACATGGGATAATCACACCACCACGGGGATATGAACACACACACAAAATGCGCCACACACTA
The DNA here is from genome assembly GCF_051348905.1 of Ranitomeya variabilis. Classification (NCBI taxonomy): domain Eukaryota; kingdom Metazoa; phylum Chordata; class Amphibia; order Anura; family Dendrobatidae; genus Ranitomeya; species Ranitomeya variabilis. The sequence continues at coordinate 59,979,963 of NC_135235.1, forward strand.
CCACGTGCTCGAACACATATACCACCCTCAGTGCACATTTCACCACACATACACCAACCTCGCCACATAAAAGTAGAAACACAAAAGTCGCCGCTCAAAACTCGCCACGCGCAAAACTCTCCACATGCAAAACTCGCCACACGTGCAAAACTCGCCACACGCAAAACTTGCACACGCAGAAAAATTGCCACACGCAGAAAAATTGCCACATGCACAAAAGTTGCAACACATGCAAAAGTTGCCTCACACAAAACTTGCACATACTCAAAAGGCACCACACATAAAACTCGCCACGCGCAAAACTCGCCATGCGCAAAACTTGCTGCACACAACTTGCTACACTAACCTGTCACATGCAACTCGACACACAAAAAGTTGCTACACGCATGTCGCCACACAAAACTCATCTCACAAAAGTCCCTACATGCATGTCGCCACACGCAACTCAACACACACAACTTGACACACGAAACTCGCCCTAAAACACACACAAGTCTGGTATCCTTCAAAAATAAAAATCTGATTAATAAGCAGACAAACTACAAGAGCAACAAATGTACCATATAGGAATCCGGCAGCTGTCAGTCACATGACCAGTCTATTATGTGTATGTGTGAGCTAATATATACTGCCAGGGGGTGGGCTTACTGTTGGCTGGGGATTTATCAGGCTGCCATTTTAGCTTACAAATACTGAGGTAAAAATACTGACCAAATAACGTGTGAACGAGGGCTAATACAGGAGGAGATGGCATACAGCTATATACTATATACAGGAGATGACACACAGGTATATACTATTTACAGGGGAGATGACACACAGGTATATACTATATACAGGAGGAGATGACACACAGATATATACTATATACAGGAGAGATGACACACAGGTATATACTATATAGAGGAGGAGATGACATACAGGTACATACTACATACAGGAGGAGATGACATACAGGTATATACTATATACAGGAGGAGATGACACACAGGTATATACTATATACAGGAGCAGATTACCTACAGGTATATAGTATATACAGGAGGAGATGACACAGGTATATGCTATGTATAGGAGGAGATGACATACAGGTATATACTATATACAGGAGATGACACACAGATATATACTATATATAGGTGAGATGACACACAGGTATATACTATATACAGGAGATTACATACAGGTATATCTAATATATAAAGCTGAATGTGTGTATGTATGTATGTGTGTATGTCCGGGATTGGCATCTGTACCGTCGCAGCTACAGCCACAAAATTTTGCACAGTCACACGTCTGGACCCCGAGAGCGTCATAGGCTATGTTGTGAGGTGAAATTTTAACCCCGCGCGTTCCAATTCACCAAACAATTTTGCTCCTATCTACATAATGGGGAAAAAGTGAAGGGAAAAGTGTTGGAGGAAAATTGACAGCTGCCAGATGTGAACAATGAGGACTTAAAGAATGAGAGCGATGGCGACAAAGAGTATATACCGTACAGTTGCTAAGGTGGGGCCCCGACATGGGATACTCACCACACACGGGGATATGAACACAAACACAAAATGCGCCACACACTACCACGTGCTTGAACACATATACCACCCTCAGCACACATTTCACCACACACACACACCAACCTCGCCACATAAAAGTCGAAACACAAAAGTCACCACTCAAAACTCGCTACATGCAAAACTCGCCATATGCAAAACTAGGCTCACGCAAAACTCGCCACACGTGCAAAACTCACCTCATGGAAAACTCACCTCATGCAAAACTTGCACACACAGAAAAATTGCCACATGTACAAAAGTTGCACCACATGCAAAAGTTGCCTCACACAAAACTTGCACATACTCAAAATGCACCACACATAAAACTCGCCACGCGCAAAACTCGCCATGCACAAATCTTGCTGCACACAACTTGCTACACTAACCTGTCACATGCAACTCAACACACAAAATGTTGCTACACGCATGTCGCCACACAAAACTCATCTCACAAAAGTCGCTACATGCATGTCGCCACACGCAACTCAACACACACAACTTGACACATAAAACTCGCCCTAAAACACACACAAGTCTGGTATTGTCCTTCAAAAATAAAAATCTGATTAATAAGCAAACTACAAGAGCAACAAATGTACCATATAGGAAATACGGCAGCTGTCAGTCACATGACCTGTCTATTATGTGTATGTGTGAGCTAATATATACTGCCAGGGGGGAGGGCTTCCTGTTGGCTGGGGATTTATCAGGCTGCCAATAGCAACCAATCACAGCTCAGCTTCTATTTTGCTACAGTTAATTAACCTGAGCTCTGATTGGTTAATATAGGCAACAAAGACATTCTCAGTATAACAAAGCTAATATATGTTGTGAAATGCTTCTATTTGCTTAGTTTTTGCCTTTTAATAATTACATTTCTATCTATTTGTTTTGTGGTTTTTGTGTGCAGAATAAATTTTTGTTAACACATTCTATTTTGCTAACAGCAGTCATTAACCCGGGCGAAGCCGGGTAGTACAGCTAGTAAAGAATAAAAATAAAAAATATGGATATACTCACCCCTCCGACGGAGCCTGGACCTCAGACGTGCAACCGGCATCCTCCGTTCCTAAGAATGAGCGAGTGAAGGACCTGCGATGACGTCTCGGCTTGTGATTGGTCGCATGAGCGGTCACATGAGCGGTCACGCGACCAATCACAAGCCGCGACGTCATCGCAGGTCTTTCACTCGCTCATTCTTAGGAACGGAGGCTGCCAGTTACAGCGGTTACTACCAGGGTGCGTCAGAGGGTGAGTATATCCCTATTTTTTATTTTTATTCTTTATTTTACACATGAATATGGATCACAGGGCCTGAAGGAGAGTTTCCTCTCCTTCAGACCCTGGGAACCATCCAGGATACCTTCCGATACTTGTGTCCCATTGACTTGTATTGGTATCGGTATCGGCGATATCCGATATTTTTCGGATATCGGCCGATACCATCCGATACCGATACTTTCAAATATCGGAAGGTATCGCTCAACACTAGTGGTTGGACTATTTGGACCGCAACCAATTTCAAGAATGGAGCTCTGAAAAGCCTCATCTGAATGAAACTGTGGCTAGTCATGCGTGCCTTCTCTCCATTCTAAGGGGCAATGTCTCTCCTTGCGGAGAGTGACATATCAAACATGCCGAGATGAGAAGACTTTTAAGCCACTATGCTCCTCTGGGAAATATGCAAATTGTCTCTTCAGAGAGGAAGAGGACTAGAACTCTAGTGCCACCTCTAGGAAGTAGCAATCCTAAAAGCCTAAAAGTCAATATTGACCCTTTAGCAAGCTCTGTCACATGACTTAGGATAAATACCAAAACCAAAATCTTAATTTGCAGACACTGTGTTTCAGGGTGCTGCCCCTCATCAGTGCAAAGTATGAAATCTGGTTTGGCTGGGTAAGAGGTGTCTAAGCGTAATCCAAGGGTTCCCCCATTGCCCTTGACTCTTAGGGCTCATGCTCATGACCATATTTTCGATCCGAGTGCTGCCCGTGAAAAAAACAGACAACTCTCGGACCAATATTATTCAATGCGGCAGTGCAGATGAATGATTTTTGTTTTTACTGACCGAATCTGTGTGTGAAAATCACAGTATGCACTAGATCCTTCTGTAAATCGGATGAGACTTACCCATTCAAGTCTTTGGGTGCGAGAAAAAAAATCATCTGCCATATGGAGCCACAGTGTAACATCTGATTTTTACAAATATTTTGCAATTCTGTAATGTGAAACTGTAAATTGTTCTGTAAATGATTAATAGCAACAGACTGTGTGTATGGCTGACAAGTGAGAAAAAAATCATCCTATTTTTCTGGATGAAACTGATTTTTCTTATATGTTCGTGTGCACCTACCATTATTGTGCATCATTTTCGGTTTTTAAATTCTATGACAGAGCAGAAAATGTAATTGCTTTTCCTTAATACTCTACTTTATTTGTAGCTTCATCAGTGTCTACACCAGGACCCTTCTATACTATCCAGGCTTCTACCTCTACTCCTTCTCGTAAGTTCATCATTAATATATTATTATCTGCACATTCTAAAAGATTAGTATATTGGAGCAAATCTGTATATGACGTCATATTTTTTCCATATTTTACCAAAAAGCAAGCTGTAAATGAGTCGCCCTGCCAGGGCCGTGGGGTACCGGGTCCTGCGTTCACAGGGGGATGTCACGGTGTCGACCCGGTCCGTGGCCCTGGGCAGCCATGTAAAAGGGAAAGGTCTTTAAAGGGAATAAAGTTTATGTTCGTGACGCCACCTGTGGTATTCGGTCAGTGGTGACCGACGCTGCTTTAACGGGTACTCTGGGGTGATGTCATGGCAGCCAGATGGTATACCTTCCCACAGGTGAAGTATATCCCCAGGGCTCCCGGTGTCTAGATGAAAGATAGTGAGAGGTGCAGTAAAGACCGATGACACAGGTTTGCAGTCTCTTTACCTTGTTTACTGAAGTCCTCAGGCAGCCACAGTGCAGGGCACCAGATCACGGGGCAGGCAGGGTCCGGCCGGCTTGGAGGCAAGTTAGGAGTCCCCTTACCCAGGTGGAAATCAAAGCCTTCCTCTAGCACCGTGGTGTTGTAGTCCCTTACTGCCTATGGCTTCAGATAAGGTCCTCACAGATGTTCTCTCTGTCCCCTGTAAAGGACAGGACATAAGCCGTCTGACTGGTGACTTGAGTCTGTTTATAGGGACTCTAGCATGCCCCGGGCTCTATGTGTTGACACCGTGTCTTCAGGTGTGTGTGGGGACAGATAACTTGCAATTCAGCTGTCCTGCCGGTTTCTGCTGTAAGTCATAGAGTCCTTACAACATCGGTGGTCCGGCTACCGGTAATCTGCGCTTCAGAGGGAGGCAGCCTGATTTTAGCTGGTCTCCCCTGATGTTACTCTCCTGTGCTTCTCTCTCCTGCACACTCACTGAACAATGTTCGTCTTTCTGTATGTCTCTCTCTCCAGGGGCTGCAGTACTTCATACTACAGGCCCCTTCAGACCTTCTGACACTCTATGTAGGTCTGCTCTCTTCTGTGTCTCTCACTTTCTGAACTGAAACCGAAACTAGACCCTTTCCCTCCAGATCAGGATGTAATTATAGGGGAGTTCACCTTAAACAGGTTTAGAGTTCCCCCTTCTGGTCTGGAGTGTGAACATGTTGCATGCATTGTGGTTACCTGATAAAACCTTTGCTCCTTTGTAAAACCTTACCTTCATCACTTCCAAATGTAACATCACTCTCCCCTTGAGGAAAGCAATGCTACTGTGACAACCAGGACCCTGGGGCATCACACTAATCAAATATATAATCTTTATTTGTATGGACCAAACATATTACAGGTCATGGTATAGATACTAATTACGACTTAGAGTGAACATGCCGCATTTCCAATTAGGATTTATATAATTTATTGTGGAGAGGATTGAAGATGGTTGTGAATTTCTGTAATTTATACTATTAAAGAAATAGTGTCTATGAATTACCGTATATATATATAAGAAGTGCAAATATAGGGAATGAGGATAATGAACAGTGCAGACCTGGGGCATCACAATATGGATCCACAGCTGGCACATTTTAATTATGATTTTTTTTCTTTCTGATATAATCATTTTTTATCCTATGTACATACAGTAAAGGATGATGGAGTTGGTATTGTTTTTTTTTCTTTTTTTTAAATCCCGAGAAATACATCAGGAATCTGAAAGAAGGACATAAGTCATGGAAAAATAAATGTGATGGTATGATTTTTTCCCCTTTATGCCCTTTCTTATTTCTCATCTAAAACAAATTACACATAATTATAAGTGCTCTTTTCTTAGTACTTGTATAAAAGGGTGGGTCTGTGAACAACATTTACACCTCCAGGTCCCACTGCTGGAATCCGCAGTAATCGCAACTAAAGTAGTTTTATGTCCCTCATTGGGATGAAATGGTAATCATGCACGTACACTACCAAGGGGAACTTTTATAACATTATATACCGTAAAAGCGTATCTGTTTTTGCATTAGCTATCACTCGCTTTCCATTTTGGACCCTCCTCATCTTGGAATTTTACAGTGACTTCTCCTTCTGGGAACGAGCAGTATGTCTTTTACTGGAATGGCTACAAAATTTCTATTTTTACTGGAGCACCACATGAGGACTTTACGTCCAATGCCTTTTGCTTTTATTTTGCTGCCATTAGCAGGATAGATTGTTTCTTTGTTATTTAAAGGGGTTTTAATATTTGAAAAATCACGGCCCTAAACGCTTTCATACAAATAAGGTAAGAAACACAAGCACTCACCTTCTCTGGGTCCAGTGCAGGCGCTCAACCGCTGTTTCTGCTCTGATATCAAGACTGCAGTTCACATTACTGCTGCAGACAATCGCTGAGCTCAGCAGCTTATGCTATCTACACCCAAAGAGAAACTGAGCTCTGTGATAGGTTGCAGCCATGATCTCACCACTGAGACTTCAAAACACAGACATCGGAGCAGCTGTGAAGAGCTGGTACTGAACTCGGGGAAGGTGAGTACTTTATTGTTAATTTATATATTAGCCTTAATTCACATCTTTTGTATACATCAATCTACTGTGTTTTTCAAACAGACTGCACACTGAATCATAGAGTTTAATTGATCCATGCACACATGTTTTAAATACATTTCTGTATCTCAAATCTGTGATACTCAGAGCATGTCCTATTCTTGATAGTTTTGTGGATCAGACTCAGCCATTAAAGACTATGGGGATCCATTAAACACTCATATACCGTAGCTATTATTATGAATGCATGGTCTCTGTGCAGTAATAACCTCTAACAATTCATCTCTGGAAGGTAAAGGAAACCTGTCATGTTCCCAGACGTTATTAGCCTGCAGATAAGGGGTTAATCTGCAGTTAATAGTGTTGTAAAGCTGCTCAGACGCTGCACTGAGAGCCCCACTGCCAGGAGGAAATGAACTTTATATCTCCCTGCAGCTTTCAGCTTAGGGTATGCTCACACTGGCATATAACATGGCTAAGTGCTATCCAATGTTTTATCAGATAGCATTTGTCCCACTGTTATACTATGGGGCAGTGCAGATTTGCGATTAATTTCTCATGTTGCGAGTGACTCCGATATTTGGATCACACGTTCCCATACAAGTCTATGGGTGGGTGTGAAATATCAGACTGCAGTCGGATGTCATCTGAGTGCAGTCCGATGTACACTCACAAACAATGGAGAAGAGGGAGAAATTAAGTTCTCCTTATCCATACCTGTGCTGCGATTCTCTCATGCGAGAGAATCAGATCACACACAGATGACACTCTGATCAGTGACAGAGTTTGAGCCGAGTGTCATTAGCATAATCGGGCCGATTCTCTTGTATGAATCTACACCAGTGTGAGCATACCCTTTTAGTCAATGAGGCGTGGCTGGTGCAGCTTCAGTCAACACACAGTACATAGTGAGTGACGACTGTAACCATGTCATGGCACTGACTGACAGCCGACTCACCAGTGTATGACCTAAATTGCCAACACTAATGTTGGAAAAGATGGCACAGAGGCCACCACTTCTTGGTAAGTATATAAAGCCAATCGATTTAATGAAGGCTGGTGCTCAGTTATTATAAGGGCTGGGATGAGAGCTGATGATGATAGGTAGAAGATTCATTCAATAGCATTTGTTTCCCCACTGTTAGGCTACGTTCCCACGGTCAGTAATCGGCAGCACTTTGGATGCAGAACATGTCCACTCCGCCCAAAGCGCTGCCGGCTTTTGAACGCAGGTGATTCCGCATGTGTTCACTGAACCGTGCAGAATCACCGCTCCCAATACATTGCAGAGGTGAAATTTATCTTGCAGAGACTCGCCTCTCTCCAAGATAAATTGACATGCTGCAGTCTGGAAAGACGTGCCGCATGTCCGTCTCCGTGGGTGAGCAGTGCACACATAGTGGACATGGGATTTCTTGAAATCCCATCCACTATGCTGCAACATCTGGATGCTGCGGGTTGGATGCTATGGATGTACGCAGCGTCCAACCCGCAGCATTTACTGAACGTGGGAACATACCCTTACAGTCACAGCCTGAAACTCACCTCCCTTAGGGATGTCCTGTGGATTCAGAGTTCAGACTGATTTAAAGGCAGGCATACTCAGCCTCACTAACTTTCCCATACGTCCCATTTCATTGCTTTAAACGTCCTTACTGGTCTCTTGTTCTACTTCCTTGACCTATTTCCAAATATCCGAAAAGGAAGGAAATGCCCACTCAGCCAATCACTTGGTTAGACAGGTCACTGAACGGGCATTTACATTGTCTTGAGATTAGCCCATGAAGTGGAGACCAGGTAAGGATGGAATAGGAGCTGCAGGAGATTGTTGGGGAAGGTATATCTTCTTTTTTTGTTTTGTACCAGTCCGAACCATTTTACAAAAACTTTTATCCACACGACAAGCTCTTTAAATAATCTTCATAGTGTGTGTAGTGTTGAAGGGAAAAACACCAAGGCTTAGGAGGACAATGAGGTCTAGTTGGTGGTGACGGCAAAGCACAGGCTAAAGTAATCTTTTACTCCAGCCATTATTCTGCTGCTGAATTGTAAATTTTATATTATTTAGTAAATGTAATTTATTATTGTTCTTTCAGATAGAAATGACATTTACACATGTGGAGAAATATTAACGGGAAGCTCTGGCAGATTTACCAGCCCTTTATATCCCAGCTTTTATCCTCTCAATTGTCACTGTACATGGGAAATCCGAACAGCACCAAATACTTTCATAGAACTCAACTTTCCAGGCATGGAGTAAGTCTTGATTGTGTCTCCAGCTAAGGGGTTAATAATGATAATCTGTTGGTGGCTTTGTAGCTATTATTGATGACCTGATGTATAATGTGAGATCTTCAGTATTTCCCACCACCTGCATATGTAATAAATTCTGTCCTTCACCTTATGTCTATCCTCACAACTGTTTCTTAGCCAAGTATATCATGTAGAAAATCGATGCTCGATCTCCAGGTCATAGCATTATAGTGGAAGTAACAACCTCTGCTATTATTATTGAACTGTACTTTGTGGAATATATATACAGGAGATATTACATGTGTGTGTATGTGATCTTCTTACTGTTTTACTCTTGTTGTATTTTTCCTTTTTTTTATCTTCAACAGATTGGAAAGTTATGAAAATTGTAAACATGATTCTGTGACGGTATATGATGGACCTCCTGGAAGTTCTATACTAGGGAGAATTTGCCACTCAAGAAAACACACATTTCATTCATCATCAAATATAATGACCGTTGTGTTCATAACTGACGGATCTGTACAAAATTTTGGTTTTCAAGCTTATTATAATACGTCAACTTCAACCAATTCAATGTCAGGTACAAAAATCCAAACCTATTCATAACAATATCCCATAATCAGTGCTGCCACAGTGACCCCATTTAAAATTCCAGTAAAAAATAATTTGTTGCCAGAGTGCATTCATTAACAGCTTCAGATAAAATCACCCCCCACCCCTACACCCCAGAAAACCAGTCTGACCCTATAAACTGTGCTATCCCTAGTGCTAGTATTCTCATTGGAGATGCATTGGCAAAACATCTGGATGTTTACATGCAACAAATAACTAAAAGATCGCACTTCATAGGTTTGCTTGTCAGGGTATGTTTTAACCACAATTTGTAGAGACTGTATTTTTTCAAAAGCTTTGGAGCAATGATTGCTCTATTGCAAATGAGCGCATAAGTAAAATTTGCTAATAACTGGAAGCCATCTTTAGACACAACCCCGTCCTATTCTGCCTCAGAAAAATCTGTTTCTAAAATGAAATTACAATTTGACTGTCTTTAAAGGTTACGCATTGATAATATTTGCTTTCCAAAATTTGCAGAGAAATGTGGAGGCATCTTTACAAATTTACAAGGAGTATTTCATTCATCCAGGATTGCTTCTCCAGATTCTGACCACTGTGTCTGGCACATCAACGTTATCAACAATTACAAGATTCAGCTTCAATTTTCACAGTTCCTGTAAGTGCGAGAATATCATTAAACAGTAATAAAATTATAATTTTTTTTTCTTCAAAAAATAAAAAAAATGTGGAAGCATTTAAGTTATTTAGGTTTCTGGACTTAAAGATGTTGTAGAAAATGCATTTTATACTTTCAGAATATGCCAAAAATGTCTGAAAAATGTGGGTCTGACCTCTGGAGCACTTATTTTAAGAATCTGTAGATATGCTGTAAATTTTTGGGATAGGAATACCCTTTGGTCACTTGAAGAACCTGATAAATTTGTGCATTAGACATTTAGTTTGTTGATTTCAATAACTCCTGTGTTGAGAATGAAATACCAACTACCAAATTCACAAGCTAACTACAGCTGATTACTGGGGTTCAGCAAATTTGCTTGACTCCATGCGATCATAATGATAAATCTCAAGTATAAATTAAAGAAAATCTAGAAAATGTCTTTACTAAGGGTCCCTGACCATGAGACAAAAAATACCTTGTCCTTGCATTATACTTTTTATTTTTATAAAACACCCCCGAAGCTCTAAGCAAAGCGAGACATGACTTAACTCCTGCAGCTTTGCTTGTATAACTGCGTAGACTTTAAGCAAGAGTGATTCTGCTTTAAGATGAAGAAGCAAGTATGTCTGTGCCTGGTGTCTTAGGCCACGTGCACACATTGAGAATTTGGTCAGTATTTCAGTATTTGTACTGAGACCGCGAATCTCTTATTTGCTGGCATCCCCGGGGCAGCTTTTGATTAGCCAGGGAAGTGCGATGTCATTCATTAGGAGAAAACCACAATAAGCATTACAATTCAAAGTTTTACTTTGCTTACTGTGGTTCTGTCCTGATGAAGAGGTTTGTAGACCTTGAAACGCGTTGACGCATTAAACCTCAATCATACCACATCTCCGTCTATGATCGTACTTTGGGCACTTGGCTGCACAGATTTTCAATCACCAGATTCCTCATTCCATTGGTTATAAACTCTAACTTATATGTATGTAAATAGTGTTTCATTCTCACTTATCCTACATCCCATACATTTCAGGAACTGTCTTGGCGAAAATGGTTGTAGGGATAAATAGTTCTTAAAAATTAGTGTTTGAAAGATACCTACATTTACAATTAAATTTCAGAATAAGATGTCTTGTAGATACATTGTTTATGGTCATTATATAAATCTATATAATACATATACAGAGAAAAGGGGGAGCAGTTGTTTGGTTTTCCTTTTTGACAGGTCCTCGAAGTTACTTATAATTTGGTCAGTAAGGCTACATCCCTGCGATCAGTATAGCCACATTCTGGATGCAGTGTATTATCGCTTCTTCCAAAAAGCTATGTTCTAATTGCCGCACATGTTTGTTAGTACATGCAGATTCACCACATGTAATGACATTCAATTGGTTAAAATCCGCAGCGGAGACTAGAAATTGACATGCTGCGGCTCGTAAACATGCATCGTGGGTAAATAGAAGCGGTAAATAGAAGCACAGTGGGCATGGGATCTTTATAAATCAAATCCACTATGCTTATAATGTAGAACAGTGTTTTGGGGTCCGCGCAAATGCACTGCATCCAAAATGCTGCTATTCCTGATTGTGGGCATGTAGCCTAAGGGTAATAATCTCAGGAATGTTACCACGGTGTGGAAGGGTGACCACGTGGCCCCCTGATGTTGGAGGGGTAACCATCACAGAATGGCTTCCGTGTGTGAAGGGGGTAACCATTTCAGGTATGGCCCCCTGGTGTGGAGGGGTGACCATCTTAGGTATGGCCCCCTGGTGTGGAGGGGTAACCATCTTAGGTATGGCCCCCTGGTGTGGAGGGGTAACCATTTCAGGTATGGTTCACTGGTGTGGAGGGGTAACCATCTTAGGTATGGCCCCCTGGTGTGGAGGGGTAACCATCTTAGGTATGGCCCCCTGGTGTGGAGGGGTAACCATTTCAGAATGGCTTCCGTGTGTGAAGGGGGTAACCATTTCAGGTATGGCCCCCTGGTGTGGAGGGGTGACCATCTTAGGTATGGCCCCCTGGTGTGGAGGGGTAACCATCTTAGGTATGGCCCCCTGGTGTGGATGGGTAACCATCTTAGGTATGGCCCCCTGGTGTGGAGGGGTAACTATCTTAGGTATGGCCCCCTGGTGTGGAGGGGTAACCATCTTGGGTATGGCCCCCTGGTGTGGAGGGGTAACCATCTCAGGTATGGCCCCCTGGTGTGGAAGGGTAACCATCTTAGGTATGGCCCCCTGGTGTGGAGGGGTAACCATCTTAGGTATGGCCCCCTGGTGTGGAGGAGTAACCATCTTAGGTATGGCCCCCTGGTGTGGTGGGGTAACCATCTTAGGTATGGCCCCCTGGTGTGGAGGGGTAACCATCTTAGGTATGGCCCCCCGGTGTGGAGGGGTGACCATCTTAGGTATGGCCCCCTGGTGTGGAGGGGTAACCATCTTAGGTATGGCCCCCTGGTGTGGAGGGGTAACCATCTTAGGTATGGCCCCCTGGTGTGGAGGGGTAACCATCTTAGGTATGGCCCCCCGGTTGTGGAGGGGTAACCATCTTAGGTTTGGCCCCCTGGTGTAGAGGGGTAACCATCTTGGGTATGGCCCCCTGGTGTGGAGGGGTAACCATCTTAGGTATGGCCCCCTGGTGTGGAGGGGTAACCATCTTAGGTATGGCCCCCTAGTGTGGAGGGGTAACCATCTTAGGTATGGCCCCCTGGTGTGGAGGGGTAACCATCTTAGGTATGGCCCCCTGGTGTGGAGGGGTAACCATCTTAGGTATGGCCCCCTGGTGTGGAGGGGTAACCATCTTAGGTATGGCCCCCTGCTGGAGAGGGGTGACAGTCATATAATATGAGACCCTGTTTAGGTAAAATCCCTGAGAATCATATTTTGCATGCCTACGGAATAAATTGTCTCCTCCGAGCCAGAAACAGTGGATGAAGGGGAGAAGAAAAAGAAGTAGGCATGTTTTTCAATACAATCTGTAGCTTCAAGGACCCTCTCTCTTTTTCTGTTCGAGTTGAGACTTCTGAGGTATAGATTTGGACTGTTTATATTGTCCAACTCTTGTTTCTTTCAGGGTTTTTATAGGGACAATGCAGTAATCTAGTGCATTAAAATGAAGAGCAATATATCTAATCTGGGTGCCCTTGAGTCAGTGGGAGCGACTAAGGGTAAAGCAATCAAAGGCATTCACATGAAGGGAATATGCCTATCATGGGTGCCCTTCAGCCAATATGAGCGGCTAAGGGTAAATGTTATCAAGTGAACTAAAAACTAGGGGCAATATTTGTCTAGTCTGGGTGCCCTTGAGTTGGTGGGAAGGGCTAAAGTTAAATGTCATCAAGTGCCCAAAAAATGATTGACAAAGGAGTGGCAGGGTTATTAATAATGCCTTCATAGATTTTTTCTGCTATAGGTTTATTTCTATTACTATGTACAAATATTTTAAAACGTACATAATGGTTAGTTATTAATGTTGATGTTATACCTTTTTAAGTACTCTCTGTTTAAAATACCTTTCTCTTTATACATACTCTTCACGTTTTGATTAGTGGTAAGGGGGTTTAAGAAATAATACGGCAAGGCCTTGTTTATGAAAATATAAATGAATCAAATAAATGCATTTTTGGCTACTGTACATAATAGTGTTTTTTTAGAACCAGAAACTGTGAATTGATGAATTATTAGAACTAGGTACAATACATACAGTATAATAGTTTTTTAGATATGACAGAGGTCCCTATTAGAGATGAGTGAACATCCTCAGCTCCCTCCTTATTTGGCAAGCTATAGCGCTTACTGAAGAAGCTGCCTCGGGAACCCGGATACCTAGATCGCTCCGGCTGATCAGCTGTTTGGCGCAGCAGATGCTTGTGTCGCGGCTGTGTGACAGTCATAACAAACAGGGTCTCCTTGCATGTGTTGTGCCTGTCACACAGCCGCGACACATGCAGCTGCGGCGCCAATCAGCTGATCAGCCGGAGCGATCTAGGTATCCGGGTTCCCGAGGCAGCTTCTTCGGTAAGCGCTATAGCTTGCCAAATAAGGAGGGAGCTGAGGATGTTCACTCATCTCTAGTCCCTATACATGTATTCACATCGTGGTTACCCCTTTTATTATGGTTTAGTTCCACATTCCACATTACAGGATTTTAGCAACTGCTATTTCGCTTTAGCTCCTCTACCATCAGTCACAATTTGGTAGAGTTGCATTTTTTAAAGTACGGTAATCTGTCATTGCTCTCGAATTTTACATAAAGATAAAAGTTTACTTGTACGCACAGTCTTTCCATAGCATGCAGAACTGGTTGATGGCTTTCTTAAAAAGCCTGTTATCTGGATTACTCCTCATTCCTTCCCGCACTAAAAAGGCTGAGCGACCAGTCCAATGTGCAAGCAAACAGATAAATTCCAGCGGGAAAACAGGGATCTAGTTAAAAGTCCAACATTTATTGTGCAAAAATTAAAATTTATCCCATCCAGTATACCACAAAAAATATTTATCTAGCTGCTACAACACCATGCACATATTTGCGTTAAGGCACAGCAACCGCCAACTCGTTTCGACATATGGCCATGAATAAGACCTATGTCGAAACGCGTTGGTGGTTGCTGTGCCTAAACGCAAATATGTGCATGGTGTTGTAGCAGCTAGATAAATATTTTTTGGGGTGTACCTTATGGGATAAATTTTAATTTTTGCACAATAAATGTTGGACTTTTAATAAGATCCCTGTTTTCCCGCTGGAATTTATCTGTTTTCTCTCACGATGGCTTTCTTAGGCATGGTTGATGGTGTTCAAGTCCATTTAAAGTTTCAAATGGCCTCTTTGTTGGCAGTTTAGCTGTAAGGTGGAAATTGCAGACAAGTTAAGGTGGACTCATTTTAACTAATAGAGGCTATAAAACCTCATGGAGGTGAACAGGCTCGGCTTTGGAGGCCAACCTGAAGGATGTCTTAATGGTAACGTCAATCAGGGGCGGGCACGGTTGTTAAGCACAGGACTGAGTATAAAAGGGTCATTGGTGCCTTGCAAGTTTACTGGCTCTGCCTGAATGGCAAGCCAGTGTTTGCCGCCCCTTTATGGCTGTCTGTCCTGGTGCTGTATGTCAGACAGCTGGGGATATCACAGTACTCGTGAATCCCAATGTACTAGCACGTCACCTGACTCCTACTGATATTATGTTAATCTTGTTATTTGAATAAAGCTGTGGCCATTTTGACAACCAAAATAATGCATTTTGTGTGTTTATTCCAGTGTCTAGGTGTCCAAGCTGTTTTACTGTAGAGTGAGGGTCCGTCCCATATCCAATATTTGACTGAATTAAATGGTTTAGATTTTGTCTTTTACTGAAATGTTATTAGTATTTTATCCGTTTTATTTTATATTATTCTATTATATCATCTTTAGCTTTTTATTTCTTGTTAGTTTTTGTACTATAATATAATTTGAGTTTGATGATGGTAATGATTTATTGTACACTGTCATTTTCTTTGGCATTGAACAAAGATATTTTTTTTTTTTTTTGCCTTTTTTAATGGCTAGAATGAAAGATCCCATGTCCTGTCACTCCTTCTCCTTGTCGGTCTATGATGGGACACCACAAAGATCACCCTTACTTGGACGACTCTGTGAGACAACTGCCCGGTCTTTCAGCTCTTCATCGAACAGCATTAGCATTGTGTACACCAGACTGCATGATGATACTGACTTGGGCCTGGAGTTCTCGGCTTCATATTACTCCGTCTTCCAGAACAACACAAATGGTAATGTAGAGTTCAGTAACTAAAAGAGCATTTTGTCCTAAAAGCGTAGCTCTTTTTTAGGAACTGATTTAAAATGGGGAAATTCTGATGGAGTAGAAAATGTTATAGGAAATTTTCCCTGGGAAAAGTATACAAAATAGCTCTTCTCCAGAAAGACTTTATTTCTCTAGTACAACCTATACAGAGATATACAAAGTCTACACACCCAGCAAAATGCAAGGTTTTTGTCGTGTTTAAAAATCATACTAATAATTATCATTTCAGAACTTTTTCCACCTTTAATTCCATCCTTAATCTATACAAATCCAATGAGAAACAAACTGAAATCCTTTTGAGGGGAAAAATAAACATAGCAAAACTAAAATAATGTAGTTGCAATATATATATATATATATATATATATATATATATATATATATATATATATATATATATATATATATATATATATATATATATATATATATATATATATATATATATATATATAATGTGGGAACATGATTGTATTCAGAATTAGCCAATCACATTTAAAGATGTTGTCCAGTACTTTAATATTACTGGCCTATCCTTAGGATGGGTCATCAGTATCTGATCAGTGGGGATATGGCACCTGACACACCTGCTGATCTGCTGTTCCCAAGGCCGGCAGCGACCAGATAAGCTAAAGTTTAGCTCTTCTGTTACGATTTTCCTAAAATTTTTAGCTGTATTTTACAGCAAAGTCATGGTCCATCAACGGCTTACAACACAGCAAAGAAATCTCATTATTGAAAGTTATGTCAAGAAATGAGTACAAAAAAATTCCAAGGCAATAGCTATACCATAGAACTGTCACTCACCTCTCTGAAATATCAAGCTCCACTTCTTGCTGCCCTCTGTTGTGCTCCATGTCTGGTTTTGCAGGTTGCCTGGCATGGTTTTATTCACACTGGGCTCACTCTTCAGCTATATGTAATTGATGCTTTACTATGCTTAGGGAATACATTCTGTTTGTAGTCTTTTATCTAAATATCTTGGTTTGACGTGGTTTATTGTCTTCCACCAAGAGCACCCAGAACCCATACTTGATTACACCCTTGGCTAACAAATCCCACCAGTCATACATGCATACTCTGCTCTCTTGAATTTATTAAGAACATTTGGAGAAAACCACTGTGGGAGGTATAATATTGATTATCACTAATTACCCCAGAAAGTGTGAATTATTAGGCAAACTGTAAAATGGATTCCATGTTTTTTGGGGGATGTGATGGATCTAATTGTTACCTGGGGTGTGGTATCTGTTGTGATATTGTCTTTGTGTGTTATAATAAATTGAGATAAAACTTATTCTTTACATTTTGCAGTAACTTTATCCTGCCATTCAGACTACATGGACGCACGAGTATCTTCACAGTATCTAAACTCCTTGGGTTACTCTTCAGATAATATTTTTCTAAATGATCCCCAGTGCCGCCCCCGTATTCTGACTGACTGTTTGGAGTTTCACGTTCCTTATCAAAGTTGTCTAACAGTTAAGCAGGTAGGAAAACTTGTATATGAGACATACAGTGTAACTAAGGTGGGGGTTCCAGTGACATTTATCTTCCATAGACTCCCATTGTAAAATAAAAAAATAGACTTAGAAAACATTTTCTATTGCATGGATATTAATATTAATTTATTAGACATAAATAAATCAGAAAAAGTATAACTGCCCCATGAAGGCCAAAGGACACTTTTTTGAACAGATGTCACTTGCCCGGATATTTCCTTACAATATGTACTGACAGTGCTCTCTGTTGCCAGCTCGTTGCTTCTCATTAGATCCAGCGAGGGAGCGCACTGTCACTGTGCATTGAGGAGAATATTGCACAATAAGAAGGGAGCTCACAATGAGCAATATGGTGGGTTGTTTTGCTGCCTCTGGCATTGTGTGCCTTGATGGTGTGCATCGTGAAATCTGAAGATAACCAAAGAATTTTGGGTCGCAATGTACTGCCTAGCATCAGAAAGCTGGGTTTGTGTCCTATGCCATGGGTCTTCAAGCAGGACAATGACCCCAAACATAATGCCTGAAGTGTCAAGCAATAAATCCGGATCTAAATCCCATTGATGACCTGTGGAGAGATCTTAAAATTGCTGTTGGGAGAAGGCACCTTCAAATATGAGAGACCTGGAGCAGTTTGCGAAAAAAGAGTGGTCCAAAATTCCAGGTGAAAGGTGTAAGAAGCTTGTTGATGGTTATAGGAGGTAATTGATTGCAGATATTTATTCCAAAGAGTGTGCAACCAAATATTAAGTTGAGGGGGCCAATAATTTTGTTCCATCCATTTTTGCGGTTTTGGGTGCAATTATGTCCAATTTGCCTTTTTAATCTGTTTTTTTTTTTTGTGTTGCCTCAGTACACACAAAGGAAATATACTAATGTGTACCAAAACGTGTAATTGGAATAATTTTCTTGGAGATATACTTCATTTTCTGGCCAACCCTTTTTCCCATGACTGAAGGCTGTGATGTAACACTGAGCTGGATATTCATTTTCTTTCTTCTCACCAGGTTGTCAATGACACCATCAGCTACACAAACACTCTGTTCACTTATTCTATGGAACCAGCGGTAATTCGCAGTAAGAAATTAAGTCTCACTCTGAGATGTCAGATGTACCAAGATACGATAGTAGATTCCTTGTACTTTGCCGATGACATCATGGAGAACTCCTTAACCCAACATGGCCTGTATTCTGCTAACCTAACCTTCTTCAACTCTCCAAGTTTCCTACACCCGGTGCAGCAGTATCCATATTATGTGGCACTCAATCAGGATTTGTACCTACAAGCCACCTTGGACACCACAGATCCCTCCCTGGTCTTGTTTGTAGATACGTGTGTGGCTTCTCCGGATCCTTACGACATGTCAAGAAATGTTTATTATCTCATTCGTAATGGGTAAGTCATGGCACCGTATGGGTGTTGGTGATATCTCCCTTTGGCGTAATACTAATTATGTTTTCTATCTAAGAAAAATGCAAATTGCAGTTAACAAATAATGTATGTATTGCCACCTTTTTGGGTGCAAAAATAAGTTGCCCTGTAGTTGATTGCCCTGTTTCTTTTCTCCTACTTCTCTGGCCCCACTTTTAAAAGGAATCTGTCATCAGATTTTTGCCACCTAGTTTGAACAATGTGTCACTTACTGGTCTGCTTGCAGTAGTTTTGATAAAACCACTTTTTTCAGCAGGAGATTATCAACAGAGGACCAGTACACCTGCTGCCATGTAGTCCTATATATTCATGAGCTCTGTGTAACCCCGCACCATCACTGATTGTCAGCTTTCTGCCTATGCACAGTGTACACAGAAACCTGCCAATCAGTGGTGGGGGCGGGGTTATGCAGAGCTCAGCATTCAGTGAACAGTTAGATCTGCAGATGATAAGATGAGCATTTTATAAAGAAAACACCATACACTATGAGTGATACATTGCTAAAATCAGGGTCTCTGCCCCTACATCGTGCTGCTCTCAGATAGGGTAGTAAAAACATGGAGACAGATTGCCTTTAAAAGGTTTGTTCCCTTACAGACAATGTCCTGCCTCAGATGTAGTTTGTTAATACATAACAAACCACACTGTGCTCACTTTCCTCGGGTCCACTGATGAGTTTCTGTCACTTCTCTGAGTATCTGGCATTGGCTATGGCGCTGACAAGAGCAAAGCTGTCACTCAGTGAGTGAACTCAGCTGCTCTGCCCCTGTAGGCTGGACCCATTCATCAGAGTCGTTGAGCTTATCGATTAGCCACCACGCAGTGGAGACACATGGGTGGACGTGGGATGATGAGTATAACCTGGATTATGCTTTAATAAAGTGCAGCCAGAGTAGAATATTGTCTGAAAGAGAAAAACACTTAAGACGTTTATCAAATAAGTTAAAGGGGGTATCAGCTTTAGAAAAAAACATTTGAAAATAATATATAAAGAGAACTCTGAATAAATAAAGGGGTCATCCATTCAGGGTTCTCATGTATTAGCCTTGGACTCAAGTTCAGTTAAAATTATTGGCATGCAGGACCGCTTCCTGTACTGCAATAGGAGCCGCCAACCAATCAGAAGCTGGCAGCTGATTGCAACGCACACATCGCCGACGTATGATGTCACTGTCATGCGGTACCATGTCCGCGCCTCAAATGGTTGAGGAAGAGAACGCCGTTGGAACCTAGCCAGGTAAGGAGAAGGTTTTTTTTACTGAAATCTGCAATATGGTGAGGGGTGGGGGGGCAGGGTGAGAGGACATATATGGGGGCAGGATGAAGACCTATGGGGCCAGGATGATAAGACCTATGTGGGGGCCTTTCATATGGGGGGCATGGTGGAGACATAGGGGACATGTCAAGGATCCCGGATGTAACTACTGCCGGGTGGCTACTCGCCGCAGTAAGGGAGCCCAGAGCAGAACGGTGGAGAACTCGCCGGTAGCAAGAAGGACGTGAACCATGTGACAGAGGGGGAGTGGTCAGAGGCAGAGCCAGGCGCCAGGGTGCAAAGGAGGTGAACGTGCCAAGGTCAATAACTGGGAGAATAACCCTGGTACTGGAGGGTGAGACAGAAGGATAGTCAGGTGGAAGCCGGAGGTCAGAAGGCCGAGTAAGCGAATGACTAGAAACACAAAGCAGAGAAGCCAAGAGAATCAAACAGACCAGATCGAGCATGGAGAGCAAACAAACTACACAGTATGCACACGCACACCAGGGGGTCAGGCACACAGACAGAACCTAAGTATAGCTGACAGAGTATCCTAGTCCAGTGTGGGTATAAATATCCCTCCCAGATCCAATAGACGGCCACAACAATTAACCCTGAGACGGCAGGGCATTAACCTTGTCCAAACCATGACAAGACATATATGGGGGCAGGATCAGAGGACATATGTGGGGGCAGGATTAAGACCTATGGGGCCAGGATGGGAGGACATATGGGGGCAGGATGGAAACAAATAGGGGGGGCTGGATGGAGACATATGTTGGGGCCTGATAAAGACATACGGGGGGGTAGGATGGAGACATATGGGAAAGGCAGGGTGGAGACATATGGGACCAAAATGGGAGGATTTGAGGACATATGAAGGGACAGGATGAAATGACATATATGGGTTCAGGATGGAGACATATATGAGGTCAGGATGGAGACATATGGGGCCAGGATCAGAGGACATACAGCTCTGGTAAAAATTAAGAGACCACTGCAAAATGTTCAGTTTGTCTGATTTTTCTCTTTATAGGTATATTTTTGAGTAAAATCTAAATTGTTCTTTTATTCTATAAACTTCTGACAACATGTCTCCGAATTTCCAAGCAATAAATTTTGTATTTTTTTTCTGAAAAACAAAAATGGTCAAAATTAAAAAAACCCCAGTGCTTTCAGACCTCAAATAATGCAAAGAAAACAAGTTCATAATCATTTAGAAACTAATGTTTGATTCAGGAAGAGTTCAGAAATCAATATTTTGTGGAATTACCATGATTGTTAATCACGGCTTTCATGCGTCTTGGCATGCTTTCCACCAGTCTTTCACACTGCTCCTGGCGCAAAAATGTAAGCAGTTCTTCTTTGTTTGATGGCTTGTGACTATCCATCATCCTCTTGATTACATTCCAGAGGTTTTCAATGGGGTACAGGTCTGGAGATCGGGCTGCCCATGACAGGGTTTTGATGTGGTGGTTTCTTAATTTTTGCCAGAGCTGTATATGGGGGCAGGATGGAGACATATGTGATGGGGCAGGATGGAGACCTATGGGGCCAGGATGGAGACACATGGGAGCCAGGAATGAGACACATGGAGGCCAGGATGGGGGTCATTATTACAGGAGCGTGCCAGGTTAATAATAATAATAATAATAATAATAATTTTTATTTATATAGCGCCAACATATTTCGCAGCACTTTACAATTAAGCGGGGACATGTACAGACAATAAATCCAATACAAGTTAAGACAATTTAAACAGTGACATTAGGAGTGAGGTCCCTGCTCGCAAGCTTACAATCTACAAGGAAATGGGGGGACACAATAGGTGGAAAGTGCTTGATATTGCAGGTCTGGCAATTATAATAAATAGGGATTTTCATATAAAGCTGCATGATCCGGTCATCAGCCCATGTGTTTAAGTGCAATAGTCAAGTATCAAGTGCAGTTATCGTGTGCATGGAGGGTGTGGAGACAGATGAATAGTAGGGTGCAGATTCAGAATAATATTTGGAAGGAGGGAACAGGACAAAGTTAGTTTACTGAGTAGTTGATGTGGTAGGCTTGTTTGAAGAGATGGGTTTTTAAAGCGCGCTTGAATAGGTCGGGGCTAGGTATCAGTCTGATCGTCTGGGGAAGTGCATTCCAGAGAGCTGGTGCAGCACGAGAGAAGTCTTGGAGACAGAGGTGCGAGGTTCGGATTACAGGGGATGTTAGTCTTAGGTCATTTGTAGAACGGAGGGCACGTGTAGGGCGATAGAGATGAGAGAGGAGATATAAGGCGGTGCAGAACTGTGGAGGGCTTTGTGGGTGAGAGAGATGAGTTTATACTGGACCCTGTAGCGAATGGGTAGCCAGTGTAATGACTGGCCCAAGATGGAGGCATCGGTGAAGCGGCTGGACAGAAATATGACCCTGGCTGCCGCATTCAAGATGGATTGGAGAGGAGAAAGTTTGGTAAGAGGGAGACCAATCAGAAGAGAGTTGCAGTAGTCCAGACGAGAGTGAATAAGAGCGACAGTAAGAGTCTTAGCAGTTTCAAAGGTAAGAAAAGGTCGGATTCTGGAGATGTTTTTAAGATGCAGGTGACAAGAGCGAGTGAGTGATCGGATATAGGGAGTAAAGGAAAGTTCGGTGTCGAATATGACCCCAAGACAGCGGGCATGCTGCTTGGGAGTTATGGTTGAACCCTCCAGGGTAATTTCGATGTTGGGTTGAATGAGGTTAGTAGAAGGGAGAAACACAAGTAGTTCAGTTTTGGAGAGATTTAGTTTCAGATAGAGGGAGGACATGATGTTAGAGACCGCAGACAGACAATCCTTGGTATTTTGAATTAGAGTGGGGGTGATGTCAGGGGAAGAAGTGTATAATTGGGTGTCATCAGCATAGAGATGATACTGGAACCCAAATCTGCTGATTGCTTGTCCAATAGGGGCCGTGTATAGAGAGAAGAGGAGGGGGCCTAGGACTGAGCCCTGCGGAACCCCGATAGTAAGGGGACGAGGAGAGGAAGAGGAGCCAGCAAAAGATACAGTGAAGGAGCGGTCAGGTTGTAGGACATTATTACTGTAAGGGATATTATTACTGCTCTGAGGTATTTTATGTTTGAGGTTACTGTTTATAGTGGGGAGTACTTTTACTTAGCAGGGCGACACTCACTTTTTTTCTTCATCTGGTGTAGTGTAGAATTTGGGGAAAAAATGGGGAATGTATTCTAGATAACTGTGTGTTATTTTCTGCAGAGACAAGTCCTGGCTGGAAACAATGATGGCGGTCTGCACTGGATGAAGAAGAAAACCAAAGATGAAGGACTAACTAGAGATGTCACCGGTGATCACTCTATTAATTGTACAATGACTCTGTACACTGTATACTCTGGACAGAGCTCTTGTATAAAGTGGCATTTATGGTAATTTTAGTATTGTGTTTTTTTTTTTATTAATGATCAGTATTGTAGTATACGGTCACTGTGGTGGTAATATGAGATCAGGTCATGGTGTGGCGTTATTTGTTCCTTGTTTGTGGCATTATTCAGTTACTATGTGGTGGTAATATGTTGTCAGATCATGTGTTGTGGTATTTGTCCCTGGTATGTTGTATTATTGGTCATTTTAAAAATGTATGTGACACATACCCTTAAAGAAAAATAAATAAAAAATTACCTTAAAAGAGTATTGGATATTTTAAGAAATGTTTAATAGGTTAGAGTAGATTAAGGCCAGGCCAAAAGAGTCTACTTTGTGGTGGTGGCTTAATAAATCTTTTTGCCATCACAAAAGCTGCTGGTTATGTATGTGATATGGTGTTCGATGGGAACTGTTAATGTATGATTGGTGAGGATGTGGTGCAGAAGTAGCATGTTTCCACGAGTTGCAGTGGGACTGTGGACGGTTTGAGGTGTGGAGGTGGATCTGGTGTGGAATCTCAAGGGGGCCTGAAAATTTTACGAGTATGGGGTCCTGAAATTCCTTGTGGCAGCCCTGACCCTAGGCAAACTCGAGTAACGAGCACTTTTGCTCATCACTAGTCATGATTAGTGTTGAGCGATACCTTCCGATACTCAAAGGTATCGGTATCGGATGGGATCGGCCGATATCCAAAAGATATCGGATATCGCCGATACCGATACCCGATACCAATGCAAGTCAATGGGACACAAGTATCGGAAGCTATCCTGGATGGTTCCCAGGGTCTGAAGGAGAGGAAACTCTCCTTCAGGCCCTGGGATCCATATTCATGTAAAAAATAAAGAATTAAAATAAAAATTATGGATATACTCACCCCTCCGGCGGCCCCTGGACCTTAGCGATGTAACCGGCAGCCTCCGTTCCTAAGAATGAGGAGTTTAGGACCTGCGATGACGTCGCGGCTTGTGATTAGTCGCATGACCGCTCATGTGACCGCTCACGCGACCAATCACAAGCCGCGACGTCATCGCAGGTCCTAAACTCCTCATTCTTAGGAACGGAGGCTGCCGGTTACATCGCTAAGGTCCAGGGGGCGCCGGAGGGGAAAGTATATCCATATTTTTTATTTTAATTCTTTATTTTTTACATTAATATGGATCCCAGGGCCTGAAGGAGAGTCTCCTCTCCTCCAGACCCTGGGAACCATACACTGGGAACTTCCGATTCTGATTTCCGATATCACAAAAATATCGGAACTCGGTATCGGATTTCCGATACAGCAAATATCGGCCGATACCCGATACTTGCGGTATCGGAATGCTCAACACTAGTCATGATCATTCATCTGGGATCCAGAGATATGTAAGGCAGCCATGGGCAGAGCACCATGCGCAATGCATATATGTAATTGTGAACTGTGTAGTGCCTCATTTTACCTGTGGCAGAGCTGCAGATTGAAACTGATTATTGGGGAACTCTGAAACAAGATATAATATAAGTTGTTTTTTTTTGTTTTTTTTTTTCACAAAAATGATTTATTAAAGTGGACAAGTCCTTAGTTTACTCATTATATAACAATGAACAGCATATAGATTCCATTCCTGGTAACATCACCATAGAATCCAGTTGTCCTTTAAAAGATATCGGTCTGCAGGTTAATACTAAGCAATCTGAGTGCAACATAATGTAGGGGCAGAGAACCTGATTCCAGTGATGTTTCACTTGTCTGTGTCTTGCTGTTTCAATAAAATCAGTGTTTTGTCACTAGGAGATTATCACTACAGGACTAGGTGTCTCCTGTCTCCTGGTTCAACCACATCTCCATCACTAATTAGCAGATTTTGTCAATATACAGTGTACACAGAAAGCTGCCAATCAGAGATGGGGGCAGGGTTACACACAGTTGAGCATTCAGAGAACTACTAAGTGATACATTGCTGGAATCTGTCACCCTGTCCCTACATAACGCTGCTGTCAGATTACATTGAAAAAACCTGCTGACAGATTCCCTTTAATAGCATCTTCTTCGCTTTTTGATGTTCACCTCCTTGGGAGATATTTGTGATATAAACCTAAAAGTGGCCTTTTTTCCTTATTAAATCACAGGTGCTCCAGAGTCCCAGACTATCACACCTTTCCATCGTCCTCACCGAGCACAATGAGATTCGGATTCAATGCATTCAGCTTCTTGGGGCGTTTCTCCAGTGTGTACATTCAGTGCCAGCTCGTTGTGTGCAAGCAGTCGGATAGAGGGTCGCGTTGTAACCAGGGCTGTAAGGCACGGCACAAGAGAGCGGTGGAGCCCCATCACGAGCAAATTCATGCTGTCGCCGGACCTGTTAAACAGTTATTGTCAGGTCAAAGCGAAATTTAATGTAGAAATGTTTGCTGTTCTCTACAGAAGGAAACATTCAGTGCATAGTAATAGTGAACACTTGGATCATTTTCACTCATTCAGTAACAATAGAGATTCAATAAAACTGTGGAAAAATAATATGTTTATTCAATTTTTTGTTATGAAGAAAGTAATCTAACCTAATGCTCAAGCCGACTAATAAATATGGTGGTAGCATGAGAAGGACTCTACAACCCACACAAGTGGCTCAGGTAGTGCAGCTCATCCAGGATGGCACAGCAATGCGAGCTGTGGCAAGAAGGTTTGCTGTGTCTGTCAGCGTAGTGTCCAGAGGCTGGGGGTGCTACCAGGAGACAGGCCAGTACACCAGGAGATGTGGAGGGGGCTGTAGGACGGCAACAATCCAACAGCAGGTTTGCTACCTCAGCCTTTGTGCAAGGAGGAACAGGAGGAGCACTGCCAGAGCCCTGCAAAATGACCTCCAGCAGGCCACAAATGTGCATGTGTCTGCACAAATGGTTAGAAACCGACTCCATGAGGATGGTCTGAGTGCCCGACGTCCACAGATGGGGGTTGTGCTCACATCCCAACGCCATGCAGGACGCTTGGCATTTGCCACAGAAGACCAGGATTATCAAATCCACCACTAGCTCCCTGTGCTCTTCACAGATGAAAGCAGGTTCACACTGAGCACATGTGACAGAGTCTGGAGACGCCGTGGAGAGTGATCTGCTGCCTGCAACATCCTTCAGCATGACCGGTTTGGCAGTGAGTCAGTAATGGTGTGGGGTGGCATTTCTTTGGAGGGCCGCACAGCCCTCCATGTGCTCACCGGAGGTAGCCTGACTGCCATTAGGTACCAAGATGAGATCCTCAGACCCCTTGTGAGACCATATGCTGGTGCGGTTGGCCCTGGGTTCCTCCTAATGCAAGACAATGCCAGACCTCATGTGCCTGGAGTGTGTCAGCAGTTCCTGCAAGATGAAGGCATTGAAGCTATGGACTGGCCTGCCTGTTCCCCAGACCTGAATTCAATTGAGCACATCTGGGACATCATATCTCACTCCATCCACCAACGTCACATTGCACCACAGACTGTCCAGGAGTTGGTGGATGCTTTAGTCCAGGTCTGGGAGGAGATCCCTCAGGAGACCATCTGCTGCCTCATCAGAAGCATGCCCAGGCATTGTAGGGAGATCATACAGGCACGTGGAGGCCACACACTACTGAGCATCATTTCATTGTCTTGTGGCATCTCCACTGAAGTTGGATCAGCCTGTAACTTCATTTTCCACTTTGATTTTGAGCATCATCAAAGACATACAGAGACAGAAACAGCCGGGCTGTGTGAGGGAACTTGCCCTTGGAGACCCGTAGGTTCAGGGTCTATACACATGAGATATGGTGAAAATATATATATGTATGTTGGTATTAGGTATATAACCCTCAAAAAATATTCATCAGACCAAAGTTTTTATTAAAACAGAATATTAATTTTATTGTAACAGAATCACAATTATATTACCACAACAATTAATATACTAGAAACCTTTATTGATATATGACAAGATAAAATAATAAAAACAATTAATAAAAATAAATATAAAATATATATATATGTATATATGTGTGTGTATATATATATATATATATATATATATATATATATATATCTCGTATAAAATGTGTATATATCTCCTATATATGCGGTTTGTGGAGATCCTAATTTGTTGAAACCTATGTATGCGCAGGGCAGGGCATACCCGAACTGATTGGCACAAAATAATATAAATAACTAGATGGGTATTTCCTGAAGGAACTACAGATAGTGCTTTGGAATAGTGCCCGGGCTGCCCCTGCAAGACTTTCACACTTGGGTGCCCCTCAGGCGCTGGTTTGGTAGTTGCAGTCCCTCAGGGTTGAGGATTTGGGGGGAGAGGCCACTCTGGGTCCAATTTGGTGGGCAGAGCCACTCTGGGTCCTATTTGGTGGGCGGGGTCACTCTGGGTCCTATTTGGTGGGCGGGGTCACTCTGGGTCCGATTTGGTGGGCTTTGCACCTCAGGGTCCGATTTGGTGGGCGGGGTCACTCAGGGTCCGATTAAGTGGGCAGGGTCACTCTGGGTCCGATTTGGTGGGCGGGTCACTCTGGGTCAGATTTGGTGGGCGGGGTCACTCTGGGTCTGATTTGGTGGGCGGGGTCACTCTGGGTCCAATTTGGTGGGCGGGGTCACTCTGGGTCCAATTTGGTGGGCGGGGTCACTCTGGGTCTGATTTGGTGGGCGGGGTCACTCTGGGTCCAATTAGGTGGGCGGGGTCACTCTGGGTCCAATTAGGTGAGCGGGGTCACTCTGGGTCCAATTTGGTGGGCGGGGTCACTCTGGGTCTGATTTGGTGGGCGGGGTCACTCTGGGTCCAATTAGGTGGGCGGGGTCACTCTGGGTCCAATTAGGTGAGCGGGGTCACTCTGGGTCCAATTTGGTGGGCGGGGTCACTCTGGGTCTGATTTGGTGGGCGGGGGTCACTCAGGGTCCGATTTGGTGGACTTTGCACCTCAGGGTCCGATTTGGTGGGCGGGTTCACTCTGGTCTGATTTGGTGGGCGGGTTCAGTCTGGGTCAGATTTGATGGGTGTGGTCATTCTGGGTTAGATTTGGTGGGCGGGGTCACTCTGCGTTTGATTTGGTGGGCTTGGTCACTCAGGGTCCTATTTGGTGGGCACGGTCACTCAGGGTCCGATTTGGTGGGCGGGGTAACTCGGGGTTTAATTTGGTGGGCGGGGCCCCTCGGGGTCCGATTTGGTGCTCGGGGCCCCTCGGGGTCCGATTTGGTGCTCGGGGGCTCCTCGGAGTCCGATTTGGTGGGCGGGTTCACTCTGGTCTGATTTGGTGGGCGGGTTCAGTCTGGGTCAGATTTGATGGGTGTGGTCATTCTGGGTTAGATTTGGTGGGCGGGGTCACTCTGCATTTGATTTGGTGGGCTTGGTCACTCAGGGTCCTATTTGGTGGGCGCGGTCACTCAGGGTCCGATTTGGTGGGCTGGGACCCTCGGGGTCCGATTTGGTGCTCGGGGCCCCTCGGGGTCCGATTTGGTGCTCGGGGCCCCTCGGGGTCCGATTTGGTGCTCGGGGCCCCTCGAGGTCCGATTTGGTGGGCGGGGCCCCTCGGGGTCTGATTTGGTGGGCGGGGCCCCTCAGGGTCCGATTAGGTGGGCGGGGCCGCTCTGGGTCCGATTTGGTGGGTGGGGCCGCTTGGGGTCCGATTTGGTGGGCGGGGCCACTTGGAGTCCGATTTGGTGGGCGGGGCCACTTGGAGTCCGATTTGGTGGGCGGGGCCACTCAGGGTCCAATTTGGTGGGCGGGGCCCCTCGGGTTCCGAACTGGTGGGCAGGGCCCCTCGGGTTCCGAATTGGTGGGCGGGGCCCCTCTGGGTCCGAATTGGTGGGCGAGGCCCTTCAGGGTCAGATTTGGTGGGCGGGGCCCCTCGGGGTCCGATTTGGGGGGCGGGGTCACTTGGTGCACTTACTTTTCACCCAAGGGATTGGGGTGCACTTACTTTTCACCCACGGGACCGGAGGGTGCACTTACTTTTCACACACGGGACGAGACGGTGTCATAGTCACTTTATTCTGATGTTTGACTTTGATAAATGATCATGTCCTAAAATGGACACCGTACATTTGCATAGCTGCCATCTTTGGAAGGTCAAGTTGGGGGTAATGGAAAGTTCGCCATTATTTCCTATGGGAAATTTTTTTTTTAAATGCAATTTTTAAAAAAACTACAAATCGGATCGACACGAAAAATACTTAGCACACCTCTCGTGGACGCTGGTTTCGAAATGACGCCTCACTGGAGTCTGTGCGTGCAACGGTTTGGGCCGTATTAATTGCGGAAAAAAACTGAATAATAATAAGTTTACCACGATCGCATTACAATAATAATACTAGATGGGTATTTCCTGAAGGAACTACAGATAGTGCTTTGGAATGGTGCCCGGGCTGCCCCTGCAAGACTTTCACACTTGGGTGCCCTTCAGGCGCTGGTTTGGTAGTTGTAGCCCCTCAGGGTTGAGGATTTGGTGGGCTGGGCACCTCAGGGTCTGATTTGGTGGGCTGGGTCATTCTGGGTCCAATTTGGTGGGCGGGGTCACTCTGGGACCCATTTGGGGGGCGGGGCCACTCGATGCACTTACTTTTCAATCATGGGACCAGGGGTGCACTTACTTTTCACACACGGGACGAGATGGTGTCATAGTCACTTTATTCTGATGTTTGACTTTGATAAATGATCATGTCCTAAAATGGACACCGTACATTTGCATAGCTGCCATCTTTGGAAGGTCAAGTTGGGGGTAATGGAAAGTTCGCCATTATTTCCTATGGGAATTTTTTTTTTTAAATGCAATTTTTTAAAAAACTACAAATCGGATCGACACGAAAAATACTTAGCACACCTCTCGTGGACGCTGGCTTCGAAATGACGCCTCACTGGAGTCTGTGCGTGCAGCGGTTCGGGCCGCATTAATTGCTGAAAAAAACTGAATAATAATAAGTTTACCACGTTCGGATTACAATAATAATACTAGATGGGTATTTCCTGAAGGAACTACAGATAGTGCTTTGGAATGGTGCCCGGGCTGCCCCTGCAAGACTTTCACACTTGGGTGCCCCTCAGGCGGTCCGATTTGGTGGGTTGGGTCAATCTGGGTCTGATTTTGTGGGCGGGGTAAATCTAGGTCCGATTCGGTGGGCTGGGTCACTTTTGGTCCGATTCTGTGGGCGCGGCCACTCTGGGTCCGATTCGGTGGGCGGAGCCACTCTGGGTCCGATTTGGTGGGCGGGGCACCTTAGGGACCAATTTGGTGGGTGGGGTCACTCGGTCCGATTTGGTGGGCTGGGCACCTCAGGGTCTCATTTGGTGGGCTGGGCACCTCAGGGTCCGATTTGGTGGGTGGGGTCACTCTGGGTCCGATTTGGTGGGTGGGGTCACTCTGGGTTCGATTTGGTGGGCGGAGCCACTCTGGGTCCGATTTGGTGGGCGGGGTCACTCTGGGTCCGATTTGGTGGGCGGGGTCACTCTGGGTCCGATTTGGTGAGCCGGGCCCCTCGGGGTCCGATTTGGTGAGCGGGGTAATCTACTATATAATTGTCTAAGGGCACTTCCGTCTTTCTGTCTCACAACACCGCTACGTCATCATCTCATGAGACCGCAATGCACTCTTGGGACCGGAGCGCGCAACAAGCATCGGGTACCGGCCACTCCAGGTGCAACAAGCATCGTGTACCGGCCGCTCTAGGAGGTGCAACAACCATCAGATACCGGCCGCTCCAGGAGGTGAGTATGTAACTTTTTTTATTTTAATTCTTTTTTTTTTTTTTAACAGGGATATGCAGTATACTATGTGACTGGACAATATACTACGTGACTGGGCAGTATAACTACGTGGCTCTGCGCTGTATACTGCGTGGCTCTGCGCTGTATACTGCGTGGCTCTGCGCTGTATACTACGCGGCTCTGCGCTGTATACTACGCGGCTCTGCGCTGTATACTGCGCGGCTCTGCGCTTTGTACTGCGCGGCTCTGCGCTATATACTGCGTGGCTCTTCGCTGTATACTACGCGGCTCTGCGCTGTGTACTGCGCGGCTCTGCGCTGTGTACTGCGCGTGTCCGTGCTGTGTACTGCGTGTGTCTGCGCTGTATACTGCGGGGCTCTGCGCTGTATACTACGCGGCTCTGCGCTGTATACTGCGCGGCTCTGCGCTGTATACTGCGTGGCTCTACGCTGTGTACTGCGCGGCTCTGCGCTGTATACTGCGCGGCTCTGCGCTGTATACTGGGCGGCTCTGCGCTGTGTACTGCGCGGCTCTGCGCTGTATACTGCGCGGCTCTGCGCTGTATACTGCACGGCTCTGCGCTGTGTACTGCGCGGCTCTGCGCTGTGTACTGCGCGGCTCTGCGCTGTGTACTGCGCGGCTCTGCGCTGTGTACTGCGCGGCTCTGCGCTGTGTACTGCGCGGCTCTGTGCTTTATACTGCGCAGCTCTGCGCTGTGTACTGCGCGGCTCTGCGCTGTGCACTGCGCGGCTCTGCGCGGTATACTGCGCGGCTCTGCGCTTTATACTGCGCGGCTCTGCGCTGTGTACTGCGCGGCTCTGCGCTGTATACTGCGCGGCTCTGCGCTGTGTACTGCGCGGCTCTGCGCTGTGTACTGCGCGGCTCTGCGCTGTGTACTGCGTGGCTCTCCGCTTTATACTGCGCGGCTCTGCGCTGTGTACTGCGCGGCTCTGCGCTGTGTACTGCGCGGCTCTGCACTTTATACTGCGCGGCTCTGCGCTTTGTACTGCGCGGCTCTGCGCTGTGTACTGCGCGGCTCTGCGCTGTGTACTGCGCGGCTCTGCGCTGTGTAGTGCGCGGCTCTGCGCTGTGTACTGCGCGGCTCTGCGCTGTATACTGCGCGGCTCTGCGCTGTGTACTGCGCGGCTCTGCGCTGTGTACTGCGCGGCTCTGCGCTGTGTACTGCGCGGCTCTGCGCTGTGTACTGCGCGGCTCTGCGCTTTATACTGCGCGACTCTGCGCTTTGTACTGCGCGGCTCTGCGCTGTGTACTGCGCGGCTCTGCGCTGTGTACTGCGCGGCTCTGCGCTGTGTACTGCGCGGCTCTGCGCTGTGTACTGCGCGGCTCTGCGCTGTGTACTGCGCGGCTCTGCGCTGTGTACTGCGCGGCTCTGCACTGTATACTGCGTGGCTCTGCGCTGTGTACTGCGCGGCTCTGCGCTGTGTACTGCGTGGCTCTGCGCTTTATACTGCGCGACTCTGCGCTTTGTACTGCGCGGCTCTGCGCTGTGTACTGCGCGGCTCTGCGCTGTGTACTGCGCGGCTCTGCGCTGTGTACTGCGCGGCTCTGCGCTTTATACTGCGCGACTCTGCGCTTTGTACTGCGCGGCTCTGCGCTGTGTACTGCGCGGCTCTGCGCTGTGTACTGCGCGGCTCTGCGCTGTGTACTGCGCGGCTCTGCACTGTATACTGCGTGGCTCTGCGCTGTGTACTGCGGGGCTCTGCGCTTTATACTGCGCGACTCTGCGCTTTGTACTGCGCGGCTCTGCGCTGTGTACTGCGCGGCTCTGCGCTGTGTACTGCGCGGCTCTGCGCTGTGTACTGCGCGGCTCTGCGCTGTGTACTGCGCGGCTCTGCGCTTTATACTGCGCGACTCTGCGCTTTGTACTGCGCGGCTCTGCACTGTATACTGCGTGGCTCTGCGCTGTGTACTGCGCGGCTCTGCGCTGTGTACTGCGTGGCTCTGCGCTTTATACTGCGCGACTCTGCGCTTTGTACTGCGCGGCTCTGCGCTGTGTACTGCGCGGCTCTGCGCTTTATACTGCGCGACTCTGCGCTGTGTACTGCGCGGCTCTGCGCTGTGTACTGCGCGGCTCTGCGCTGTGTACTGCGTGGCTCTGCGCTGTGTACTGCGCGGCTCTGCGCTGTGTACTGCGCGGCTCTGCGCTTTATACTGCGCGACTCTGCGCTTTGTACTGCGCGGCTCTGCGCTGTGTACTGCGCGGCTCTGCACTGTATACTGCGTGGCTCTGCGCTGTGTACTGCGCGGCTCTGCGCTGTGTACTGCGCGGCTCTGCGCTTTATACTGCGCGACTCTGCGCTTTGTACTGCGCGGCTCTGCGCTGTGTACTGCGCGGCTCTGCGCTGTGTACTGCGCGGCTCTGCGCTGTGTACTGCGCGGCTCTGCGCTTTATACTGCGCGACTCTGCGCTTTGTACTGCGCGGCTCTGCGCTTTATACTGCGTGGCTCTGCGCTGTGTACTGCGCGGCTCTGCGCTGCGTACTGCTCGGCTCTGCGCTGTGTACTGCGCGGCTCTGCGCTGTGTACTGCGCGGCTCTGCGCTTTATACTGCGCGACTCTGCGCTTTGTACTGCGCGGCTCTGCACTGTATACTGCGTGGCTCTGCGCTGTGTACTGCGCGGCTCTGCACTGTGTACTGCGTGGCTCTGCGCTTTATACTGCGCGACTCTGCGCTTTGTACTGCGCGGCTCTGCGCTGTGTACTGCGCGGCTCTGCGCTTTATACTGCGCGACTCTGCGCTGTGTACTGCGCGGCTCTGCGCTGTGTACTGCGCGGCTCTGCGCTGTGTACTGCGTGGCTCTGCGCTGTGTACTGCGCGGCTCTGCGCTGTGTACTGCGCGGCTCTGCGCTTTATACTGCGCGACTCTGCGCTTTGTACTGCGCGGCTCTGCGCTGTGTACTGCGCGGCTCTGCACTGTATACTGCGTGGCTCTGCGCTGTGTACTGCGCGGCTCTGCGCTTTATACTGCGCGACTCTGCGCTTTGTACTGCGCGGCTCTGCGCTTTATACTGCGTGGCTCTGCGCTGTGTACTGCGTGGCTCTGCGCTGTGTACTGCGTGGCTCTGCGCTGTGTACTGCGCGGCTCTGCGCTGTGTACTGCGCGGCTCTGCGCTTTATACTGCGCGACTCTGCGCTGTGTACTGCGCGGCTCTGCGCTGTGTACTGCGCGGCTCTGCGCTGTGTACTGCGCGGCTCTGCACTGTATACTGCGTGGCTGTGCAATATACTACGTGGACATGCATATTCTAGAATACCCGATGAGTTAAAATCGGGCCACAGTCTAATAATCATAAGAGTAAGGATAGTGGTTTGGAATTGTGCTGTACTGTCACTTTAAGAGCTGATATTATCTGACAAAACTTGTGACCTGGTGAGCTGATGTAGACTTCATAGGCGTTGGCATAGTAACTGTGTCTGACTGCGCATATCAATGAGCTAATCAGCCAGGTGGCAGTTATTTTTAGAAATTGCCTCAGAAACCAGCCCATTATAAACGTATGGGACAATTTCCCTATTGAAACGCATTGAAAGACTTTTTTCAAACACAAATTGCGCAAAAACTACAAATCCGATCGGCACGAAAAATACTTAGCACACCTCTTGGGGACGCTGGCTTCGAAATGACACCTCACTGGAGTCTGTGAGTTTAGCGGTTCGGGCCGCATTACGTGCGGACTGAATAATAAGAATAAGAAGAAGTTTACCACGGTGGAATAACAGTATAGTGCTTTGTTCCAAAGCACTATAACTAGATGGGTATTTCCTGAAGGAACTACAGATAGTGCTTTGGAATGGTGCCCGGGCTGCCCCTGCAAGACTTTCACACTTGGGTGCCCCTCAGGCGGTCCGATTTGGTGGGTTGGGTCAATCTAGGTCCGATTCGGTGGGCGGGGTCACTTTTAGTCCGATTCTGTGGGCGCGGCCACTCTGGGTCCGATTCGGTGGGCGGAGCCACTCTGGGTCCGATTTGGTGGGCGGGGCACCTTAGGGACCAATTTGGTGGGTGGGGTCACTCGGTCCGATTTGGTGGGCTGGGCACCTCAGGGTCTGATTTGGTGGGCTGGGCAACTCAGGGTCCGATTTGGTGGGTGGGGTCACTCTGGGTCCGATTTGGTGGGCGGGGTCACTCTGGGTCCGATTTGGTGGACGGGGTCACTCTGGGTCTGATTTGGTGGAAGGGGTCACTCTGGGTCTGATTTGGTGGAAGGGGTCACTCTGGGTCCGATTTGGTGGGCGGAGCCACTCTGGGTCCGATTTGGTGGGCGGGGTCACTCTGGGTCCGATTTGGTGGGCGGGGTCACTCTGGGTCCGATTTGGTGGGCCGGGCCCCTCGGGGTCCGATTTGGTGGGCCGGGCCCCTCGGGTTCCGAATTGGTGAGCGGGGTAATCTACTATATAATTGTCTAAGGGCACTTCCGTCTTTCTGTCTCACAACACCGCTACGTCATCATCTCGTGAGACCACAATGCACTCTTGGGACCGGAGCGCGCAACAAGCATCGGGTACTGGCCACTCCAGGTGCAACAAGCATCGTGTACCGGCCGCTCTAGGAGGTGCAACAACCATCAGATACCGGCCGCTCCAGGAGGTGAGTATGTAACTTTTTTATTTTAATTCTTTTTTTTTTTTTTAACAGGGATATGCAGTATACTATGTGACTGGACAATTTACTACGTGACTGGGCAGTATAACTACGTGGCTCTGCGCTGTATACTGCGTGGCTCTGCGCTGTATACTGCGTGGCTCTGCGCTGTATACTACGCGGCTCTGCGCTGTATACTACGCGGCTCTGCGCTGTATACTGCGCGTTCTGCGCTGTATACTGCGCGGCTCTGCGCTGTATACTGCGCGGCTCTGCGCTTTGTACTGTGCGGCTCTGCGCTATATACTGCGTGGCTCTTCGCTGTATACTACGCGGCTCTGCGCTGTGTACTGCGCGGCTCTGCGCTGTGTAATGCGCGTGTCCGTGCTGTGTACTGCGCGTGTCTGCGCTGTATACTGCGCGGCTCTGTGCTGTGTACTGCACGGCTCTGCACTGTGTACTGCGCGGCTCTGTGCGGTATACTGCGCGGCTCTGCTCTTTATACTGTGCGGCTCTGCGCTCTGTACTGCGCGGCTCTGCGCTGTGTACTGCCCGGCTCTGCGCTGTGTACTGCGCGGCTCTGCGCTGTGTACTGCGCGGCTCTGCGCGGTATACTGCGCGGCTCTGCGCTGTGTACTGCACGGCTCTGCGCTTTATACTGCGCGGCTCTGCGCTGTGTACTGCGCGGCTCTGCGCTGTGTACTGTGCGGCTCTGCGCTGTGTACTGCGCGGCTCTGCGCTGTGTACTGCGTGGCTCTGCGCTTTGCCCTGTGCCGCTCTGCGCTGTGTACTGCGCGGCTCTGCGCTGTGTACTGCGCGGCTCTGCACTGTGTACTGCGCGGCTCTGCGCGGTATACTGCGCGGCTCTGCTCTTTATACTGTGCGGCTCTGCGCTGTGTACTGCGCGGCTCTGCGCTGTGTACTGTGCGGCTCTGCGCTGTGTACTGCGCGGCTCTGCGCTGTGTACTGCGCGGCTCTGCGCTTTGCACTGCGCCGCTCTGCGCTGTGTACTGCGCGGCTCTGCGCGGTATACTGCGCGGCTCTGCGCGGTATACTGCGCGGCTCTGCTCTTTATACTGTGCGGCTCTGCGCTGTGTACTGCGCGGCTCTGCGCTGTGTACTGCGCGGCTCTGCGCGGTATACTGCGCGGCTCTGCGCTGTGTACTGCACGGCTCTGCGCTTTATACTGCGCGGCTCTGCGCTTTATACTGCGCGGCTCTGCGCTGTGTACTGCGCGGCTCTGCGCTGTGTACTGCGCGGCTCTGCGCTGTGTACTGCGCGGCTCTGCGCTTTATACTGCGCGGCTCTGCGCTGTGTACTGCGCGGCTCTGCGCTGTGTACTGCGCGGCTCTGCACTGTATACTGCGTGGCTGTGCAATATACTACGTGGACATGCATATTCTAGAATACCCGATGAGTTAGAATCGGGCCACAGTCTAATAATCATAAGACTACGGATAGTGTTTTGTAATTGTGCTGTACTGTCACTTTAAGAGCTGATATTATCTGACAAAACTTGTGACCTGGTGAGCTGATGTAGAGTTCATAGGCGTTGGCATAGTAACTGGGTCTCACTGCGCATATCAATGAGCTAATCAGCCAGGTGGCAGTTATTTTTAGAAATTGCCTCAGAAATCAGGCCCATTATAAACGTATTGGAAAATTTCTCTATTGAAATGCATTGAAACACTTTTTTCAAACACAAATTGCGCAAAAACTACAAATCCGATCGGCACGAAAAATACTTAGCACACCTCTCAGGGACGCTGGCTTCGAAATGACACCTCACTGGAGTCTGTGAGTGAAGCGGTTCGGGCCGCATTACGTGCGGACTGAATAATAATAATAACTAGATGGGTATTTCCTGAAGGAACTACAGATAGTGCTTTGGAATGGTGCCCGGGTTGCCCTAGCAAGACTTTCACACTTGGGTGCCCCTCAGGCGCTGGTTTGGTAGGCGGAGTCACTCTGGGTCTGATTTGGTGGGTTGGGTCAATCTGGGTCAGATTTGGTGGGCGGGGTCACTCTGGGTCTGATTTGGTGGGCGGGGTCACTCTGGGTCCGATTTGGTGGGCGGGGTCACTCTGGGTCCGATTTGGCGGGCGGGGCCACTCTGGGTCCGATTTGGCGGGCGGGGCCACTCTGGGTCCGATTTGGCGGACTGGGCCACTCTGGGTCCGATGTGGTGGGCGGGGCAACTCTGGGTCCGATTTGGCGGGCGGCGAAACTCTGGGTCCGATTTGGCGGGCGGCGCCACTCTGGGTCCGATTTGGTGGGCGGAGCCACTCTGGGTCCGATTTGGCGGGCGGGGCCACTCTGGGTCCGATTTGGCGGGCGGCACCACTCTGGGTCCGATTTGGCGGGCGGCGCCACTCTGGGTCCGATTTGGCGGGCGGCGCCACTCTGGGTCCGATTTGGCGGGCGACGCCACTCGGTCCGATTTGGCGGGCGGCGCCACTCTGGGTCCGATTTGGCGGGCGGCGCCACTCTGGGTCTGATTTGGCGGGCGACGCCACTCTGGGTCCGATTTGGCGGGCGGGGCCAATCTGGGTCCGATTTGGCGGGCGGGGCCACTCTGGGTCCGATTTGGCGGGCGGGGCCACTCTGGGTCCGATTTGGCGGGCGGCGCCACTCTGGGTCCGATTTGGCGGGCGGCGCCACTCTGGGTCCGATTTGGCGGGCGGCGCCACTCTGGGTCCGATTTGGCGGGCGGCGCCACTCTGGGTCCGATTCTGCGGGCGGCGCCACTCTGGGTCCGATTTGGCGGGCGGCGCCACCCTGGGTCTGATTTGGTGGGCGTTGCCACCCTGGGTCCGATTTGGCGGGCGGCGCCATCCTGGGTCCGATTTGGCGGGCGGTGCCACCCTGGGTCCGATTTGGCGGGCGGCGCCACCCTGTGTCCGATTTGGCGGGCGGCGCCACTCCGGGTCCGATTTTGGCGGACGGCGCCACTCCGGGTCCGATTTGGCGGGCGGCGCCACTCCGGGTCCGATTTGGTGGGCTGCGCACCTCGGGATCCGATTTGGTGGGCGGGTCACTTTAAGAGTTGATATTATCTGGCAAAACCGTGTCTTGGTAGAGTTCGTAGGCGTTGGCATAGTAACTGAGTCTGACTGCGCATATCAATGAGCTAATCAGCCAGGTGGCAGTTGGCAGTTATTTTTAGAAATTGCCTCAGAAATCAGCCCATTATAAACCTTATGGGAAAATTTCCCTATTGAAATGCATTGAAACGCTTTTTTCAATCGCAAATTTGCCAAAACTACAAATCCGATCGACACGAAAAATACTTAGCACACCTCTTGGGGACACTGGATTCGAAATGACACCTCACTGGAGTCCGTGTGTGAAGCGGTTCGGGCCGCATTAACTGCGGACTGAATAATAATAAGAAGAATAATAAGAAGTTTACCACGATCGGATTACAATATAGTGCTTTGTGCCAAAGCACTATAATAATAAGAAGAAGTTAACCACGTTCGGATTACAATATAGTGCTTTGTGCCAAAGCACTATAATAAGAAGAAGTTTACCACGATGGAATAACAATATAGTGCTTTGCGCCAAAGCACTATAAAAAATGTAATGTTAAAAATAACTAGATGGGTATTTCCTGAAGGAACTACAGATAGTGCTTTGGAATGGTGCCCGGGCTGCCCCTGCAAGACTTTCACACTTGGGTGCCCTTCAGGCGCTGGTTTGGTAGTTGTAGCCCCTCAGGGTTGAGGATTTGGTGGGCTGGGCACCTCAGGGTCTGATTTGGTGGGCTGGGTCATTCTGGGTCCAATTTGGTGGGCGGGGTCACTCTGGGACCCATTTGGGGGGCGGGGCCACTCGATGCACTTACTTTTCAATCATGGGACCAGGGGTGCACTTACTTTTCACACACGGGACGAGATGGTGTCATAGTCACTTTATTCTGATGTTTGACTTTGATAAATGATCATGTCCTAAAATGGACACCGTACATTTGCATAGCTGCCATCTTTGGAAGGTCAAGTTGGGGGTAATGGAAAGTTCGCCATTATTTCCTATGGGAATTTTTTTTTTTAAATGCAATTTTTTAAAAAACTACAAATCGGATCGACACGAAAAATACTTAGCACACCTCTCGTGGACGCTGGCTTCGAAATGACGCCTCACTGGAGTCTGTGCGTACAGCGGTTCGGGCCGCATTAATTGCTGAAAAAAACTGAATAATAATAAGTTTACCACGTTCGGATTACAATAATAATACTAGATGGGTATTTCCTGAAGGAACTACAGATAGTGCTTTGGAATGGTGCCCGGGCTGCCCCTGCAAGACTTTCACACTTGGGTGCCCCTCAGGCGGTCCGATTTGGTGGGTTGGGTCAATCTGGGTCTGATTTTGTGGGCGGGGTAAATCTAGGTCCGATTCGGTGGGCTGGGTCACTTTTGGTCCGATTCTGTGGGCGCGGCCACTCTGGGTCCGATTCGGTGGGCGGAGCCACTCTGGGTCCGATTTGGTGGGCGGGGCACCTTAGGGACCAATTTGGTGGGTGGGGTCACTCGGTCCGATTTGGTGGGCTGGGCACCTCAGGGTCTCATTTGGTGGGCTGGGCACCTCAGGGTCCGATTTGGTGGGTGGGGTCACTCTGGGTCCGATTTGGTGGGTGGGGTCACTCTGGGTTCGATTTGGTGGGCGGAGCCACTCTGGGTCCGATTTGGTGGGCGGGGTCACTCTGGGTCCGATTTGGTGGGCGGGGTCACTCTGGGTCCGATTTGGTGAGCCGGGCCCCTCGGGGTCCGATTTGGTGAGCGGGGTAATCTACTATATAATTGTCTAAGGGCACTTCCGTCTTTCTGTCTCACAACACCGCTACGTCATCATCTCATGAGACCGCAATGCACTCTTGGGACCGGAGCGCGCAACAAGCATCGGGTACCGGCCACTCCAGGTGCAACAAGCATCGTGTACCGGCCGCTCTAGGAGGTGCAACAACCATCAGATACCGGCCGCTCCAGGAGGTGAGTATGTAACTTTTTTTATTTTAATTCTTTTTTTTTTTTTTAACAGGGATATGCAGTATACTATGTGACTGGACAATATACTACGTGACTGGGCAGTATAACTACGTGGCTCTGCGCTGTATACTGCGTGGCTCTGCGCTGTATACTGCGTGGCTCTGCGCTGTATACTACGCGGCTCTGCGCTGTATACTACGCGGCTCTGCGCTGTATACTGCGCGGCTCTGCGCTTTGTACTGCGCGGCTCTGCGCTATATACTGCGTGGCTCTTCGCTGTATACTACGCGGCTCTGCGCTGTGTACTGCGCGGCTCTGCGCTGTGTACTGCGCGTGTCCGTGCTGTGTACTGCGTGTGTCTGCGCTGTATACTGCGGGGCTCTGCGCTGTATACTACGCGGCTCTGCGCTGTATACTGCGCGGCTCTGCGCTGTATACTGCGTGGCTCTACGCTGTGTACTGCGCGGCTCTGCGCTGTATACTGCGCGGCTCTGCGCTGTATACTGGGCGGCTCTGCGCTGTGTACTGCGCGGCTCTGCGCTGTATACTGCGCGGCTCTGCGCTGTATACTGCACGGCTCTGCGCTGTGTACTGCGCGGCTCTGCGCTGTGTACTGCGCGGCTCTGCGCTGTGTACTGCGCGGCTCTGCGCTGTGTACTGCGCGGCTCTGCGCTGTGTACTGCGCGGCTCTGCGCTTTATACTGCGCAGCTCTGCGCTGTGTACTGCGCGGCTCTGCGCTGTGCACTGCGCGGCTCTGCGCGGTATACTGCGCGGCTCTGCGCTTTATACTGCGCGGCTCTGCGCTGTGTACTGCGCGGCTCTGCGCTGTATACTGCGCGGCTCTGCGCTGTGTACTGCGCGGCTCTGCGCTGTGTACTGCGCGGCTCTGCGCTGTGTACTGCGTGGCTCTCCGCTTTATACTGCGCGGCTCTGCGCTGTGTACTGCGCGGCTCTGCGCTGTGTACTGCGCGGCTCTGCACTTTATACTGCGCGGCTCTGCGCTTTGTACTGCGCGGCTCTGCGCTGTGTACTGCGCGGCTCTGCGCTGTGTACTGCGCGGCTCTGCACTTTATACTGCGCGACTCTGCGCTTTGTACTGCGCGGCTCTGCACTGTATACTGCGTGGCTCTGCGCTGTGTACTGCGCGGCTCTGCGCTGTGTACTGCGTGGCTCTGCGCTTTATACTGCGCGACTCTGCGCTTTGTACTGCGCGGCTCTGCGCTGTGTACTGCGCGGCTCTGCGCTTTATACTGCGCGACTCTGCGCTGTGTACTGCGCGGCTCTGCGCTGTGTACTGCGCGGCTCTGCGCTGTGTACTGCGTGGCTCTGCGCTGTGTACTGCGCGGCTCTGCGCTGTGTACTGCGCGGCTCTGCGCTTTATACTGCGCGACTCTGCGCTTTGTACTGCGCGGCTCTGCGCTGTGTACTGCGCGGCTCTGCACTGTATACTGCGTGGCTCTGCGCTGTGTACTGCGCGGCTCTGCGCTGTGTACTGCGTGGCTCTGCGCTTTATACTGCGCGACTCTGCGCTTTGTACTGCGCGGCTCTGCGCTGTGTACTGCGCGGCTCTGCGCTGTGTACTGCGCGGCTCTGCGCTGTGTACTGCGCGGCTCTGCGCTTTATACTGCGCGACTCTGCGCTTTGTACTGCGCGGCTCTGCGCTTTATACTGCGTGGCTCTGCGCTGTGTACTGCGCGGCTCTGCGCTGCGTACTGCTCGGCTCTGCGCTGTGTACTGCGCGGCTCTGCGCTGTGTACTGCGCGGCTCTGCGCTTTATACTGCGTGACTCTGCGCTTTGTACTGCGCGGCTCTGCACTGTATACTGCGTGGCTCTGCGCTGTGTACTGCGCGGCTCTGCACTGTGTACTGCGTGGCTCTGCGCTTTATACTGCGCGACTCTGCGCTTTGTACTGCGCGGCTCTGCGCTGTGTACTGCGCGGCTCTGCGCTTTATACTGCGCGACTCTGCGCTGTGTACTGCGCGGCTCTGCGCTGTGTACTGCGCGGCTCTGCGCTGTGTACTGCGTGGCTCTGCGCTGTGTACTGCGCGGCTCTGCGCTGTGTACTGCGCGGCTCTGCGCTTTATACTGCGCGACTCTGCGCTTTGTACTGCGCGGCTCTGCGCTGTGTACTGCGCGGCTCTGCACTGTATACTGCGTGGCTCTGCGCTGTGTACTGCACGGCTCTGCGCTGTGTACTGCGTGGCTCTGCGCTTTATACTGCGCGACTCTGCGCTTTGTACTGCGCGGCTCTGCGCTGTGTACTGCGCGGCTCTGCGCTGTGTACTGCGCGGCTCTGCGCTGTGTACTGCGCGGCTCTGCGCTTTATACTGCGCGACTCTGCGCTTTGTACTGCGCGGCTCTGCGCTTTATACTGCGTGGCTCTGCGCTGTGTACTGCGTGGCTCTGCGCTGTGTACTGCGCGGCTCTGCGCTGTGTACTGCGCGGCTCTGCGCTTTATACTGCGCGACTCTGCGCTGTGTACTGCGCGGCTCTGCGCTGTGTACTGCGCGGCTCTGCGCTGTGTACTGCGCGGCTCTGCGCTGTGTACTGCGCGGCTCTGCACTGTATACTGCGTGGCTGTGCAATATACTACGTGGACATGCATATTCTAGAATACCCGATGAGTTAAAATCGGGCCACAGTCTAATAATCATAAGACTAAGGATAGTGGTTTGGAATTGTGCTGTACTGTCACTTTAAGAGCTGATATTATCTGACAAAACTTGTGACCTGGTGAGCTGATGTAGACTTCATAGGCGTTGGCATAGTAACTGTGTCTGACTGCGCATATCAATGAGCTAATCAGCCAGGTGGCAGTTATTTTTAGAAATTGCCTCAGAAACCAGCCCATTATAAACGTATGGGACAATTTCCCTATTGAAACGCATTGAAAGACTTTTTTCAAACACAAATTGCGCAAAAACTACAAATCCGATCGGCACGAAAAATACTTAGCACACCTCTTGGGGACGCTGGCTTCGAAATGACACCTCACTGGAGTCTGTGAGTTTAGCGGTTCGGGCCGCATTACGTGCGGACTGAATAATAAGAATAAGAAGAAGTTTACCACGGTGGAATAACAGTATAGTGCTTTGTTCCAAAGACTATAACTAGATGGGTATTTCCTGAAGGAACTACAGATAGTGCTTTGGAATGGTGCCCGGGCTGCCCCTGCAAGACTTTCACACTTGGGTGCCCCTCAGGCGGTCCGATTTGGTGGGTTGGGTCAATCTGGGTCTGATTTTGTGGGCGGGGTAAATCTAGGTCCGATTCGGTGGGCGGGGTCACTTTTGGTCCGATTCTGTGGGCGCGGCCACTCTGGGTCCGATTCGGTGGGCGGAGCCACTCTGGGTCCGATTTGGTGGGCGGGGCACCTTAGGGACCAATTTGGTGGGTGCGGTCACTCGGTCCGATTTGGTGGGCTGGGCACCTCAGGGTCTCATTTGGTGGGCTGGGCACCTCAGGGTCCGATTTGGTGGGTGGGGTCACTCTGGGTCCGATTTGGTGGAAGGGGGTCACTCTGGGTCTGATTTGGTGGAAGGGGTCACTCTGGGTTCGATTTGGTGGGCGGAGCCACTCTGGGTCCGATTTGGTGGGCGGGGTCACTCTGGGTCCGATTTGGTGGGCGGGGTCACTCTGGGTCCGATTTGGTGAGCCGGGCCCCTCGGGGTCCGATTTGGTGAGCGGGGTAATCTACTATATAATTGTCTAAGGGCACTTCCGTCTTTCTGTCTCACAACACCGCTACGTCATCATCTCATGAGACCGCAATGCACTCTTGGGACCGGAGCGCGCAACAAGCATCGGGTACCGGCCACTCCAGGTGCAACAAGCATCGTGTACCGGCCGCTCTAGGAGGTGCAACAACCATCAGATACCGGCCGCTCCAGGAGGTGAGTATGTAACTTTTTTATTTTAATTCTTTTTTTTTTTTTTAACAGGGATAT
Organism: Ranitomeya variabilis; assembly: GCF_051348905.1. Taxonomy (NCBI): domain Eukaryota; kingdom Metazoa; phylum Chordata; class Amphibia; order Anura; family Dendrobatidae; genus Ranitomeya; species Ranitomeya variabilis. The sequence continues at coordinate 60,024,652 of NC_135235.1, forward strand.
GCAGTATACTATGTGACTGGACAATATACTACGTGACTGGGCAGTATAACTACGTGGCTCTCCGCTGTATACTGCGTGGCTCTGCGCTGTATACTACGCGGCTCTGCGCTTTATACTACGCGGCTCTGCGCTGTATACTGCGCGGCTCTGCGCTTTCTACTGCGCGGCTCTGCGCTATATACTGCGTGGCTCTTCGCTGTATACTACGCGGCTCTGCGCTGTGTACTGTGCGGCTCTGCGCTGTGTACTGCGCGTGTCCGTGCTGTGTACTGCGTGTGTCTGCGCTGTATACTGCGCGGCTCTGCGCTGTGTACTGCGCGGCTCTGCACTGTGTACTGCACGGCTCTGCGCTGTATACTGCGGGGTTCTGCACTGTATACTGCGGGGCTCTGCGCTGTATACTACGCGGCTCTGCGCTGTATACTGCGCGGCTCTGCGCTGTATACTGCGTGGCTCTACGCTGTGTACTGCGCGGCTCTGCGCTGTATACTGCATGGCTCTGCGCTGTATACTGGGCGGCTCTGCGCTGTGTACTGCGCGGCTCTGCGCTGTATACTGCACGGCTCTGCGCTGTGTACTGCGCGGCTCTGCGCTGTATACTGCGCGGCTCTGCGCTGTGTACTGCGCGGCTCTGCGCTATGTGCTGTGCGGCTCTGCGCTGTGTACTGCGCGGCTCTGCACTGTGTACTGCGCGGCTCTGCGCTGTGTACTGCGCGGCTCTGCGCTTTATACTGTGCGGCTCTGCGCTCTGTACTGCGCGGCTCTGCGCTGTGTACTGCGCGGCTCTGCGCTGTATACTGCGCGGCTCTGCGCTGTGTACTGCGCGGCTCTGCGCTGTGTACTGCGCGGCTCTGCGCTGTGTACTGCGCGGCTCTCCGCTTTATACTGCGCGGCTCTGCGCTGTGTACTGCGCGGCTCTGCGCTGTGTACTGCGCGGCTCTGCACTTTATACTGTGCGGCTCTGCGCTTTGTACTGCGTGGCTCTGCGCTGTGTACTGCGCGGCTCTGAGCTGTGTACTGCGCGGCTCTGCGCTGTGTACTGCGCGGCTCTGCGCTGTGTACTGCGCGGCTCTGCGCTGTGTACTGCGCGGCTCTGCGCTGTGTACTGCGCGGCTCTGCGCTGTGTACTGCGCGGCTCTGCGCTGTATACTGCGTGGCTCTGCGCTGTGTACTGCGCGGCTCTGCGCTGTGTACTGCGTGGCTCTGCGCTTTATACTGCGCGACTCTGCGCTTTGTACTGCGCGGCTCTGCGCTGTGTACTGCGTGGCTCTGCGCTTTGTACTGCGAGGCTCTGCGCTTTGTACTGCGCGACTCTGCGCTTTGTACTGCGCGGCTCTGCGCTGTGTACTGCGCGGCTCTGCGCTGTGTACTGCGCGGCTCTGCGCTTTATACTGCGCGACTCTGCGCTTTGTACTGCGCGGCTCTGCGCTGTGTACTGCGCGGCTCTGCGCTGTGTACTGCGCGGCTCTGCGCTATGTACTGCGCGGCTCTGCGCTGTGTACTGCGCGGCTCTGCACTGTATACTGCGTGGCTGTGCAATATACTTCGTGGACATACATATTCTAGAATACCCGATGAGTTAGAATCGGGCCACAGTCTAATAATCATAAGACTAACGATAGTGGTTTGGAATTGTGCTGTACTGTCACTTTAAGAGCTGATATTATCTGACAAAACTTGTGACCTGGTGAGCTGATGTAGACTTCATAGGCGTTGGCATAGTAACTGTGTCTGACTGCGCATATCAATGAGCTAATCAGCCAGGTGGCAGTTATTTTTAGAAATTGCCTCAGAAACCAGCCCATTATAAACGTATGGGACAATTTCCCTATTGAAACGCATTGAAAGACTTTTTTCAAACACAAATTGCGCAAAAACTACAAATCCGATCGGCACGAAAAATACTTAGCACACCTCTTGGGGACGCTGGCTTCGAAATGACACCTCACTGGAGTCTGTGAGTTTAGCGGTTCGGGCCGCATTACGTGCGGACTGAATAATAAGAATAAGAAGAAGTTTACCACGGTGGAATAACAGTATAGTGCTTTGTTCCAAAGCACTATAATAAGAAGTTTACCACGGTGGAATAACAGTATAGTGCTTTGTTCCAAAGCACTATAACTAGATGGGTATTTCCTGAAGGAACTACAGATAGTGCTTTGGAATGGTGCCCGGGCTGCCCCTGCAAGACTTTGACACTTGGGTGCCCCTCAGACGCTGGTTTGGTAGTTGTAGCCACTCTGGGTCCGATTTGGCGGGCGGCGCCACTCTGGGTCCGATTTGGCAGGCGGCGCCACTCCGGGTCCGATTTGGCGGGCAGCGCCACTCCGGGTCCAATTTGGTGAGCGGCGCCACTCCGGGTCCGATTTGGCGGGCGGCGCCACTCCGGGTCCGATTTGGCGGGCGGCGCCACTCCGGGTCCGATTTGGCGGGCGGCGCCACTCTGGCGGGTGGCGCCACTCCGGGTCCGATTTGGCGGGCGGCGCCACTCCGGGTCCGATTTGGCGGGCTTCGCCACTCCGGGTCCGATTTGGCGGGCTTCGCCACTCCGGGTCCGATTTGGCGGGCGGCGCCACTCCGGGTCCGATTTGGCGGGCGGCGCCACTCTGGGTCCGATTTGGCGGGCGGCGCCACTCTGGGTCCGATTTAGCGGGCGGCGCCACCCTGGGTCCGATTTGGCGGGCGGCGCCACTCTGGGTCCGATTTGGCGGGCGGCGCCACTCTGGGTCCGATTTGGCGGGCGGCGCCACTCTGGGTCCGATTTGGCGGCCCGGGTCACTCTGGGTCCGATTTGGCGGCCCGGGTCACTCTGGGTCCGATTTGGCGGCCCGGGTCACTCTGGGTCCGATTTGGCGGGCGGCGCCACTCTGGGTTCGATTTGGCGGGCGGCGCCACTCTGGGTCCGACTTGACGGGCGGCGCCACTCTGGGTCCGATTTGGCGGGCGGGGGCACTCTGGGTCCGATTTGGCAAGCGGGGGCACTCTGGTCCGATTTGGTGGGCTGGGTCCGATTTGGTGAGCGGGGCAATAATGATAAGACTACAGATAGTGCTTTGTAATTGTGCTGTACTGTCACTTTAAGAGCTGATATTATCTGACAAAACTTGTGACCTGGTGGGCTGGTAGAGTTTATAGGCGTTGGCATAGTAACTGGGTCTCACTGCGCATATCAATGAGCTAATCAGCCAGGTGGCAGTTATTTTTAGAAATTGCCTCAGAAATCAGGCCCATTATAAACGTATTGGAAAATTTCCCTATTGAAATGCATTGAGACACTTTTTTCAAACGCAAATTGCGCCAAAACTACAAATCCGATCGACACGAAAAATACTTAGCACACCTCTCAGGAACGCTGGCTTCGAAATGACACCTCACTGGAGTCTGTGAGTTTAGCGGTTCGGGCCGCATTACGTGCGGACTGAATAATAATAATAAGAACTAGATGGGTATTTCCTGAAGGAACTACAGATAGTGCTTTGGAATGGTGCCCGGGCTGCCCCTGCAAGACTTTCACACTTGGATGCCCCTCAGACGCTGGTTTGGTAGTTGAGGATTTGGTGGGCGGGGCCACTCTGGGTCCGATTTGGTGGCCCGGGGCACTCTGGGTCCGATTTGGTGGCCCGGGTCACTCTGGGTCCGATTTCGTGGCCCGGGTCACTCTGGGTCCGATTTCGTGGCCCGGGTCACTCTGGGTCCGATTTGGCGGGCCGGGTCACTCTGGGTCCGATTTGGCGGGCCGGGTCACTCTGGGTCCGATTTGGCGGGCCGGGTCACTCTGGGTCCGATTTGGCGGGCTGGGTCACTCTGGGTCCGATTTGGCGGGCCGGGTCACTCTGGGTCCGATTTGGCGGGCGACGCCACTCTGGGTCCGATTTGGCGGGCGGCGCCACTCTGGGTCCGATTTGGCGGGCGGCGCCACTCTGGGTCCGATTTGGCGGCCCGGGTCACTCTGGGTCCGATTTGGCGGGCGGCGCCACTCTGGGTCCGATTTGGCGGGCGGCGCCACTCTGGGTCCGATTTGGCTGGCGGCGCCACTCTGGGTCCGATTTGGCGGGCGGCGCCACTCTGGGTCTGATTTGGCGGGCGGCGCCACTCTGGGTCCGATTTGGCGGGCGGCGCCACTCTGGGTCCGATTTGGCGGGCGGCGCCACTCTGGGTCCGATTTGGCGGGCGGCGCCACTCTGGGTCCGATTTGGCGGGCGGCGCCACTCTGGGTCCGATTTGGTGGGCGGCGCCACTCTGGGTCCGACTTGACGGGCGGCGCCACTCTGGGTCCGATTTGGCGGGCGGGGGCACTCTGGGTCCGATTTGGCAAGCGGGGGCACTCTGGTCCGATTTGGTGAGCGGGGCAATAATGATAAGACTACAGATAGTGCTTTGTAATTGTGCTGTACTGTCACTTTAAGAGCTGATATTATCTGACAAAACTTGTGACCTGGTGGGCTGGTAGAGTTTATAGGCGTTGGCATAGTAACTGGGTCTCACTGCGCATATCAATGAGGTAATCAGCCAGGTGGCAGTTATTTTTAGAAATTGCCTCAGAAATCAGGCCCATTATAAACGTATTGGAAAATTTCCCTATTGAAATGCATTGAGACACTTTTTTCAAACGCAAATTGCGCCAAAACTACAAATCCGATCGACACGAAAAATACTTAGCACACCTCTCAGGAACGCTGGCTTCGAAATGACACCTCACTGGAGTCTGTGAGTTTAGCGGTTCGGGCCGCATTACGTGCGGACTGAATAATAATAATAAGAATAAGAAGTTTACCACGGTGGAATAACAGTATAGTGCTTTGTTCCAAAGCACTATAACTAGATGGGTATTTCCTGAAGGAACTACAGATAGTGCTTTGGAATGGTGCCCGGGCTGCCCCTGCAAGACTTTCACACTTGGGTGCCCCTCAGGCGCTGGTTTGGTAGTTGTAGCCCCTCAGGGTTGAGGCCACTCTGGGTCCGATTTGGGGGGCGGGGTCACTCTGGGTCTGATTTGGCGGGCGGCGCCACTCTGGGTCCGATTTGGCGGGCGGCGCCACTCGGGGTCCGATTTGGCGGGCGGCGCCACTCCGGGTCCGATTTGGCGGGCGGCGCCACTCCGGGTCCGATTTGGCGGGCGGCGCCACTCCGGGTCCGATTTGGCGGGCGGCGCCACTCCGGGTCCGATTTGGCGGGCGGCACCACTCCGGGTCCGATTTGGTGGGCGGCGCCACTCTGGGTCCGATTTGGCGGGCGGCGCAACTCTGGGTCCGATTTGGCGGGCGGCGCAACTCTGGGTCCGATTTGGCGGGCGGCGCCACTCTGGGTCCGATTTGGCGGGCGGCACCACTCTGGGTCCGATTTGGCGGGCGGCGCCACTCTGGGTCCGATTTGGCGGGCGGCGCCACTCTGGGTCCGATTTGGCGGGCGGCGCCACTCTGGGTCCGATTTGGCGGGCGGCGCCACTCTGGGTCCGATTTGGCGGGCGGCGCCACTCTGGGTCCGATTTGGCGGGCGGCGCCACTCTGGGTCCGACTTGACGGTCGGCGCCACTCTGGGTCCGATTTGGCGGGCGGGGGCACTCTGGGTCCGATTTGGCAAGCGGGGGCACTCTGGTCCGATTTGGTGGGCTGGGTCCGATTTGGTGAGCGGGGCAATAATGATAAGACTACAGATAGTGCTTTGTAATTGTGCTGTACTGTAATTGTGCTGTACTGTCACTGATATTATCTGACAAAACTTGTGACCTGGTGGGCTGGTAGAGTTTATAGGCGTTGGCATAGTAACTGGGTCTCACTGCGGTAACTGGGTCTCAATGAGGTAATCAGCCAGGTGGCAGTTATTTTTAGAAATTGCCTCAGAAATCAGGCCCATTATAAACGTATTGGAAAATTTCCCTATTGAAATGCATTGAGACACTTTTTTCAAACGTAAATTGCGCCAAAACTACAAATCCGATCGACACGAAAAATACTTAGCACACCTCTCAGGAACGCTGGCTTCGAAATGACACCTCACTGGAGTCTGTGAGTTTAGCGGTTCGGGCCGCATTACGTGCGGACTGAATAATAATAATAAGAACTAGATGGGTATTTCCTGAAGGAACTACAGATAGTGCTTTGGAATGGTGCCCGGGCTGCCCCTGCAAGACTTTGACACTTGGGTGCCCCTCAGGCGGTCCGATTTGGTGGGTTGGGTCAATCTGGGTCTGATTTTGTGGGCGGGGTAAATCTAGGTCCGATTCGGTGGGCGGGGTCACTTTTGGTCCGATTCTGTGGGCGTGGCCACTCTGGGTCCGATTCGGTGGGCGGAGCCACTCTGGGTCCGATTTGGTGGGCGGGGCACCTTAGGGACCAATTTGGTGGGTGGGGTCACTCGGTCCGATTTGGTGGGCTGGGCACCTCAGGGTCTGATTTGGTGGGCTGGGCACCTCAGGGTCCGATTTGGTGGGTGGGGTCACTCTGGGTCCGATTTGGTGGGCGGGGTCACTCTGGGCCCGATTTGGTGGAAGGGGTCACTCTGGGTCCGATTTGGTGGAAGGGGTCACTCTGGGTCTGATTTGGTGGAAGGGGTCACTCTGGGTCCGATTTGGTGGGCGGAGCCACTCTGGGTCCGATTTGGTGGGCGGGGTCACTCTGGGTCTGATTTAGGGGGCGGGGTCACTCTGGGTCCGATTTGGTGGGCCGGGCCCCTCGGGGTCCGATTTGGTGGGCCGGGCCTCTCGGGTTCCGAATTGGTGAGCGGGGTAATCTACTATCTAATTGTCTAAGGGCACTTCCGTCTTTCTGTCTCACAACACCGCTACGTCATCATCTCGTGAGACCGCAATGCACTCTTGGGACCGGAGCGCGCAACAAGCATCGGGTACCGGCCACTCCAGGTGCAACAAGCATCGTGTACTGGCCGCTCTAGGAGGTGCAACAACCATCAGATACCGGCCGCTCCAGGAGGTGAGTATGTAACTTTTTTATTTTAATTCTTTTTTTTTTTTAACAGGGATATGCAGTATACTATGTGACTGGACAATATACTACGTGACTGGGCAGTATAACTACGTGGCTCTGCGCTGTATACTGCGTGGCTCTGTGCTGTATACTGCGTGGCTCTGCGCTGTATACTACGCGGCTCTGCGCTGTATACTACGCGGCTCTGCGCTGTATACTGCGTGGCTCTGCGCTGTGTACTGCGCGGCTCTGCGCTGTGTACTGCGCGGCTCTGCGCTGTGTACTGCGCGGCTCTGCACTGTGTACTGCGCGTTCTGCGCTGTATACTGCGCGGCTCTGCGCTGTATACTGCGCGGCTCTGCGCTGTATACTGCGCAGCTCTGCGCTTTGTACTGCGCGGCTCTGCGCTATATACTGCGTGGCTCTTCGCTGTATACTACGCGGCTCTGCGCTGTGTACTGCGCGGCTCTGCGCTGTGTACTGCGCGTGTCCGTGCTGTGTACTGCGCGTGTCTGCGCTGTATACTGCGCGGCTCTGCGCTGTGTACTGCGCGGCTCTGCACTGTGTACTGCACGTCTTTGCGCTGTATACTGCGGGGCTCTGCACTGTATACTGCGGGGCTCTGCGCTGTATACTACGCGGCTCAGCGCTGTATACTGCGCGGCTCTGCGCTGCATACTGCTTGGCTCTACGCTGTGTACTGCGCGGCTCTGCGCTATATACTGGGTGGCTCTGCGCGGCTCTGTGCTGTGTACTGTGCGGCTCTGCACTGTGTACTGCGCGGCTCTGCGCTGTGTACTGCGCGGCTCTGCGCTGTGTACTGCGCGGCTCTGCGCTTTATACTGTGCGGCTCTGCGCTGTGTACTGCGCGGCTCTGCGCTGTGTACTGCGCGGCTCTGCGCTGTATACTGCGCGGCTCTGCGCTGTGTACTGCGCGGCTCTGCGCTGTGTACTGCGCGGCTCTGCGCTGTGTACTGCGCGGCTCTGCGCTGTGTACTGCGCGGCTCTCTGCTGTGTACTGCGCGGCTCTGCGCTGTGTACTGCGCGGCTCTGCGCTGTGTACTGCGCGGCTCTGCGCTGTGTACTGCGCGGCTCTGCGCTGTGTACTGCGCGGCTCTGCGCTGTGTACTGCGCGGCTCTGCGCTTTATACTGCGCGGCTTTGCGCTGTGTACTGCGCGGCTCTGCGCTGTGTACTGCGCGGCTCTGCGCTGTGTACTGCACGGCTCTGCGCTTTATACTGCGCGGCTCTGCGCTGTGTACTGCACGGCTCTGCGCTGTGTACTGCGCGGCTCTGCGCGGTATACTGCGCGGCTCTGCGCTTTATACTGTGCGGCTCTGCGCTCTGTACTGCACGGCTCTGCGCTGTCTACTGCGCGGCTCTGCGCTGTGTACTGCTCGGCTCTGCGCTGTGTACTGCGCGGCTCTCCGCTTTATACTGCGTGGCTCTGCGCTGTGTACTGCGCGGCTCTGCGCTGTGTACTGCGCGGCTCTGCGCTTTATACTGCGCGGCTTTGCGCTGTGTACTGCATGGCTCTGCGCTGTGTACTGCACGGCTCTGCGCTGTGTACTGCGCGGCTCTGCGCGGTATACTGCGCGGCTCTGCGCTTTATACTGTGCGGCTCTGTGCTCTGTACTGCACGGCTCTGCGCTGTCTACTGCGCGGCTCTGCGCTGTGTACTGCTCGGCTCTGCGCTGTGTACTGCGCGGCTCTCCGCTTTATACTGCGCGGCTCTGCGCTGTGTACTGCGCGACTCTGCGCTGTGTACTGCGCGGCTCTGCGCTTTATACTGCGCGGCTTTGCGCTGTGTACTGCGCGGCTCTGCGCTGTGTACTGCGCGGCTCTGCGCTGTGTACTGCGGGGCTCTGCTCTTTATACTGTGCGGCTCTGCGCTGTGTACTGCATGGCTCTGCGCTGTGTACTGCGCGGCTCTGCGCTGTGTACTGCGCGGCTCTGCGCTGTGTACTGCGCAGCTCTGCGCTGTGTACTGCGCGGCTCTGCGCTGTGTACTGCGTGGCTCTGCACTGTATACTGCGTGGCTGTGCAATATACTACGTGGACATGCATATTCTAGAATACCCGATGAGTTAGAATCGGGCCACCATCTAATAATTATAAGACTACAGATAGTGGTTTGGAATTGTGCTGTACTGTCACTTTAAGAGCTGATATTATCTGACAAAACTTGTGACCTGGTGAGCTGATGTAGATTTCATAGGCGTTGGCATAGTAACTGTGTCTGACTGCGCATATCAATGAGCTAATCAGCCAGGTGGCAGTTATTTTTAGAAATTGCCTCAGAAACCAGCCCATTATAAACGTATAGGAAAATTTCTCCATTGAAACGCATTGAAAGACTTTTTTCAAACACAAATTGCGCAAAAACTACAAATCCGATCGGCACGAAAAATACTTAGCACACCTCTTGGGGACGCTGGCTTCGAAATGACACCTCACTGGAGTCTGTGAGTTTAGCGGTTCGGGCCGCATTACGTGCGGACTGAATAATAAGAATAAGAAGAAGTTTACCACGGTGGAATAACAGTATAGTGCTTTGTTCCAAAGCACTATAATAAGAAGTTTACCACGGTGGAATAACAGTATAGTGCTTTGTTCCAAAGCACTATAATAAGTTTACCACGGTGGAATAACAGTATAGTGCTTTGTTCCAAAGCACTATAATAAGAAGTTTACCACGGTGGAATAACAGTATAGTGCTTTGTTCCAAAGCACTATAATAAGTTTACCACGGTGGAATAACAGTATAGTGCTTTGTTCCAAAGCACTATAATAAGAAGTTTACCACGGTGGAATAACAGTATAGTGCTTTGTTCCAAAGCACTATAATAAGAAGTTATCCACGATGGAATAACAGTATAGTGCTTTGTTCCAAAACACTATAATAAGAATAAGAAGAAGTTATCCACGATGGAATAACAGTATAGTGCTTTGTTCCAAAGCACTATAATAATTATAAATATATGCAATACTACAATTAATTGGCAGCAATAAAATAATAATTCATCTAACTATTGATATACATGTTAAAAAAGAGTGGTATAAAATATGAAATTAAAGCAAATCCAGTGGTAAAAACTATAAATGTGTATATATTAAATATACCAATTTATTTAATAATCAAAGTGTCAAAGTGCAAAATACTCAACATATATACTAAACTGGACTCAGAAGTGTATCACCTTCACCAGTGCAAAAAGTGCATAAATCCAAGAGATGTCACCAAAATATAGTAATACCCAAGATCACAATTGCTGCCAAATATGAAGTGCCACATAAATTAGCGCATTATACCAAGCAGTATCAGGACCCGCTGCCCCGCACACACCACTCCAACGCACGTTTCGCTTGCCGCTTCGTCAGGGAGTACAAAATAGTCTGAATATAGAGTAAAAGCTTAATAGTGAGTGACTATTCCTACAACTGCATTGGCATAGAAAAGTTAGTGAATCATAGATGTAGGACTAATCTAATAGGGAACAAACCAACATAGTTCGCCTTAGAAACCCTGTCACCGAATTGTAGCCTAAAGAAATCACAGCACGTATGAGGGTTAATAGCCTGTTAAGGAACAGGAGGCTTTTCCTTATCCTTCCATAGCTGTATTAAGACAAATAATACCTGAGGCCATATCTCCTGTGTGGGGGACAGATCACCACAACAGCCCCATGCTGAGCTGCTCCTCAAACCTCCTAATATACAGGATTTATCAAAACTAGAGCAAAGCAAATGTGGAATAGTCTATAGCAGTGATGGCGAACCTTTTAGAGAACGAGTGACCAAACTGCAATCCAGAACCCACTTATTTATTGCAAAGTTCTAACCTTGGCAACTGAACCTGAATACTGAGGTTTTAGATGAAAAAACACTCTACATTAGCACGCTACACAAAGAGCATGCTATAGCAAAGAGCACTCCTAAGAGGCAAGCGTAAGATACTAGCCACCGATTGCAGTGGAGGTCTCTTCTTGAGAACAGATAGAATTTTTAATCAAAAGTAAAATGGCAAAGTTGGTTGTTTTTTCAACCTCTTTGCAATTGTAACCCTTTATCATGATGAGAATAACACCATTTAAGGCTGGGATGTCAAACTCAAGTACACAGAAGGCCAAAGTTCAAAGCTTGGACAAAGTCGCCGGCCGACCTTGATTTTTGTTAAAAAAATGTCTATAATTAAGGAAGTTTTTTCATAAAATAATTGACTTTTGGACTTATAGTGTAATTTTATAATATGCTATGTAAGAGCAGTAAAAAGAATATGGCTCAATGGCCTAATTTAAATATGTACGGTAATAACAAAGGATAAAAAAAACCTTGAATAAAACAGATAAAGTATGATGCAAACAAAAGTGCTCCAAAACACAGTATGATACCCCCACAGTGTACTCCTCCACACGCACAGTATGATGACCCTACAGTACCCCCCTCCCTCAGTTCCCCCAACAAAGATTGGTGACCCCATCACAGTGTAATTCTCCAACTGTAAACCCCATACATCTCTTCACATAGTATAATGTGCACAAAAAGTCCTCCATACAGAACAATAGGTCCACATAGTCCTCCATACAGTGTAGGGGCTCCACATAGTACTCAATACAGTATAATGGGCCCCATATAGTCCTGTATAAAGTGTAATGGGTCCCACATAGTGCTCCATACAATATAATGGCCCCACATAGTGCCCCATACTGTATAATGGCCCACATGATACTCCATACAGTATAGTGGCCCCACATGATGTTCAATAATGTCTAATGGCCCAACACAATGCTCAATATTGTACACTGGCCCCACATGATGCTCCATACTGTATAAAGGCCCCACACAATGCTCAATATTGTACAATGGCCCAACATGATGATCCATACTGTACAATGGCCCCACATGATGCTCCATACTGTATAATGGCCCCACATGATGCTCAATACTGTATAATGGCCCCACATGATTCTCCATACTGTACAATGGCCCCACAGGATGCTCAATATTTTACAACGGCCCCACATGATGCTCCATACTGTATAATGGCCCCACACGATGCTAAATACTGTATAATGGCCCCACACGATGCTCAATATTGTGCAATGGCCCCACATAATGCTCAATACTGTATAATGGCCTAATGGCCACATATGATGCTCCATACTGCATAATAGCCCCACATGATGCTGCATACTGTATAATGGCACCACATGATGCTCAATACTGTATAATGGCCCCACACAATGCTCAATATTGTACACTGGCCCCACATGATGCTCCATACTGTTTAATGGCCCCACAGGATGCTCAATATTGTACAATGACTCCACATGATGCTCCATACTGTATAATGGCCCCACATAGTGCTCCATACTGTATAATGGCCCCACAAGATGCTCAATATTGTACAATGGCCCCCCATGATGCTTGATATTGTATAATGGCCACATATGATGCTCCATATTGTATAATAGCCCCACATAATGCTTCATACTGTATAAGGGCCCTTCATGATGCTCAAAACTGTATAATGGCCCACATGATGCTCAATATTGTACACTGGCCCCACACGCTGCTCAATACTGTATAATGGCCCCACACGATGCTCAATATTGTACAATGGTCCCACATGATGCTCAATACTGTATAATGGCCTAATGGCCATGTATGATGTTCCATACTGCATAATAGCCCCACATGATGCTGCATACTGTATAATGGCCCCACATGATGCTCAATACTGTATAATGGCCCCACATGATGCTCAATATTGTACACTGGCCCCACATGATGCTCCATACTGTATAATGGCCCCACAGGATGCTCAATATTGTACAATGACTTCACATGATGCTCCATACTGTATAATGGCCCCACATGATGCTCCATATTGTATAATGGCCCTACATGATGCTCAATATTGTACAATGGCCCCACATGATGCTTGATACTGCATAATGGCCACATATGATGCTTCATACTGTATAATAGCCCCACATGATGCTTCATACTGTATACTGGCCCCACATGATGTTCAATACTGTATAATGGCCCCACATGATGCTCAATACTGTATAATGGCCCCACATGATGCTCAATATTGTACACTGGCCCCACACGCTGCTCCATACTGTATAATGGCCACATATGATGCTTCATATACTATAATGGCCCCACATGATCCATACTGTATATTGGCCCCACATGATGCTCCATACAGTATAATGGCCTCAAATAGTGCTTCATATGGTATAATATACCCACATAGTGCTCACATCAAAAAGTTTTTTTTAAAAATACTCACCTCAGCCCATCCCAACTCTGATCTGGTCTCTTCATATGTCACAGTCCTACCTGTGGGCATGAGCGTCATCTCCTCAGCACTAGTGCTGCCACTCTCCTCAGCACACATGCCATCCATCTCCTCACTAGCATTGCCATCCTCAACCTCCTCAGCAAGCACGCAGACTGATGGTAGGGCGCACAGCCTGATGGGAAGGTGCGTGGCTTGATAGAAGGGCGCGCAACCTGATGAGAGGGTGTGCGACCTGATGGGAGGTCGCACAGCCTGATGGGACAGCATGCATGCAGAGGGGAGTGGCCACGGCACTAGTGACGAGCGAGATGGTGAGCGGGCTCAGGAGAGTCTTGGTGGCGATAGTGGCACGAGCCCTTATCAAAGGACATTAGAGAAATAAGAACTGTGATTACACAGGTTTCAATAGGCAACTTTTTTATTTTCTTTTCAAAAGATCCATTGTTGTATTAAATTTTGTCTCTGACTGCCAATTTCAGGAGCCACAATGTCCTCCAGCTTAAAGACAACCATTTTGATTCATGTAACTGTACAGTATGTACCAGAGGCATAGCTAGGGTCTTGGTTCGGGGGGGGGGGGGGGCAGGGGGGGCAAACTTCTGAGTGGGCCCCTAACTAGGTGACCCTCATTACAACTATGGTGGCGTGCCCTAATTGTGGATGAAGGAGAATCTCAGCAGGTAACTGCGCTGTTGCTGAAAATAATCTCTATGCAAAGAACAACATTGATATTACCCCTTATGGTCAGTGTGAGATACCAGTCCAATGGAACATATAAGTGATTACAGCACAGTTACAGATAGAACGTCCTCAGTAAGTCACTTTATTAAGAGGGTGATGCTCACAGGGTAATAACGCAAAGCAACCTAAAGACATACCTCCACAAAATCCCGTGAGCAACACCCTATTGGTAAATACCATAAAACAAGCCGCAAATAAAATAGGCACATAAAACTGGAACCATATAGCAGATTTACAATAAAGAAACATCAAAAAGCGCAAAACTCAGGGATACAGATGGAATAAAAAGGAGGCCACGTTTTACCTGGTGAAATGTCCTCTCTAATAGAACTTACTTACAAAGATTGTGTTCATTAGACAACCCCTTTGATGATTCTGCTTTAGAGCTCATTCAGACGTCAGTCATTTTCTCGTATGAGAAAATCTATCCAAGTTTCATCAACATTTTCTTCTATTAGGGTTTCGTCAGTGTTTCATCAGTGGGTATATGCACACATTACAGATTTGCCTGTGGAATTTTCTGTGCAGATTCTTTCCTCTCTTGCCAGAAAACGCAGGTGCGGATTTGATGCGTTTTTATTGAACAAAAAAAAAATTGTGATGTAATTTCTTGTCCAACCTATTCATTTACATACTCCATTGAAGAATAATGTTTACACACACACAGACAGATAGATAGATATATCTGCAGATAGATAAATAGATAGCTAGATAGATCGATCTATAGATAGATAGATGTATAGATAGATAGATAGATAGATAGATCTATAGATAGATAGATAATACCAAGCCGATAGATAGACACATGCAGCAGCATACTTCGGTCCTAAGTGCCGACGGCAGTACCAGGTATTGAGACTTGTGTGAGTTTCTCGCAAGTGTGATCCCGGCCTTAAACGCAATATTTGTTTAATTTAAAACAATGGAAAAAAAATTGCGTGGGCTCCCGGGCAATTTTCAAGTCCAGAATGGGAAAGCCAGCGAATGGGGGCTGATGTTCATAGTCTGGGAAGGGGTAAATACCCATGGAGCATCCCAGGCTATGAATATCAGCCCGCAGCTGTATATTTACCCTTTACTGGCTATTAAAATAGGGGGAACCCCCCAAAAATGATGTGGGGTCCCCCTATAATTTATAGTCAGAAAGGCTATGCAGACAGCTGCGGGCTGATATTCATAGCCTAGAGAGGAGCCATGGATATTGGCCCCCCTGGCTACAAATGCCAGCTCCCAGATGCCCCAGAAATGGCGGCTGTAAGATGCGTCAATTCTGGCACTTAGCCTCTCTCTTCCCACTGCCCTGTAGCCGTGGCATATGGGGTAATTAGGAGTTAATGTCACCTTTGATTGTAAGGTGTTATTAAGCCTTGTTAGTAATGGAGAGGTGTCAATAAGATACCTATCATTACTAATCCTATAGTAGTGAAAGAGTTAAAAAAAGACACAGACAGAAAAAAGTATTTTAATATTCTTAATTTCACCATCCTTACAACCACCATCGATCACCTGCAAAAACTAAAAAATTATAAACCAACTGTATACTCCCTGTCTGATGCAATCCAATTAATAACGAATATCCCACGACGATCTCCCCTATAGAACAGTGACATTGGGTGATGTCACTGCTCTATAGGCCTCCTGTGATGCACTGACAAGAGATAATGGCTCCTGCAGTGCATCACTGAAGAGGTTACCTTAGTTCATTCTCTCGCTTTACGGTAATGTTGCATGGGAATTTTCTCACACAGCATTGCCGGCGAGAGAATGAACTTAAGTGACCTCTCTCCCGGCAGCAGCGAAGAGATATACATTATGGAGGATTACCCTTGCTGTCAGTTCATCGTGGGGCCCCTGTAGAGCGCTGACATCGGCCTATGACAGTGTTCTACATGGGAGATTCTTCGTGGGACACTTGTTATTAACTGGACTATGGCAGAAAGGTAAGTTTAGGTTGGTTTATTATGCTATTTTTTTATTACAGAAGAATCGAGGGCTTCGGGGACTAGGTGATTGGTAAGTGTTAGGTGTCGAGTTCCCACCGCTGCACAGGGGGAATCTCGATCAACCTCTGCTGCGGTCTCCCATTCTTCTTCAACCGCAGTGGAGCCTGGTCAGCGGAGACGTCCGTCCCAGCGTCTGGCTCAGGCAGATACTGTGCGCTTAGTTACTGCTGGTCTTCCAGGCTCAGCCTTTGTAACCAGCACTGTTCTGCGACGAGTAGATGCTCCTGGAACTAAGGCCTGCTTTTCCTCTACTGAGCATGCCCAGGGGACGACCTCTCATTGGAGGTCGGGGTTCACACGCTCAGGTCCTGAAGCAGTTCCTAGTTCCTATTGGACCATCAGGAAGGTCCTGGAGAGCTTCCTCTATAAAAGGTTTGCATGGCCGCACGACCATGCGCTAGTATCAACTTATATTCATGAGTGTATGAGCTAAGCTACTTTGTGGTCTGTGTCAGCATGTGCTCAGGGTCGGTTGTATAGCCACTAGAATTCCGGCACCTCCGGAGAGGAGTTGGTTTGTGTGAATTTAGGGCTGGCATATAGCCACTAGAATTCTAGCACCTCCGGAGAGGAGTTGCTTGAGTGCTGTTGCTGACTGTATGACCACTGTACGCTACCTGCTCCGTTAGTGAGGTTAACAGGGCACAGCGTTATCTTCAATCCCGGCGACTCTGTGAAGTAACAGAGTTCGCTCCTATACAGATCGGGTGACGGAACCCATGTCTATTCAGGCGTTCTACCACCATATAGTGCCGCCATTTACTAGCAGCAGGTTCCACTCCTGCACGGTGGACTCTGGGCAGTAAATGCACGTATATAATCTCTATATTTACTAGGTGCGTTCTGCCAGCCCTAACAGGTAAGTATGTACTCTATGTTATGTGTTGTATGTTATGTGTATGCACTGTATGTTTTTTTTTTTTTTTTTACTACTGATCAGAGCCATTGTCTGGTGATGGGACAACTTTCTCATCATCGGCAATGCTGTCCCTGTGAGCATTCATTGCCGGATGGGAGCAGTAGTCCTATCAGACAATGAATGCCTACACAGACACGCAAACACACAGGGACACGCACACAAACACACGCACACACACAGAGACACGCACACACAGGGACACACCCATGCACACCCACAGACACACACAGACCCGCGCATACCCGCACACAGACATACACGCATTCATGCAGCTACCGGCACACACACATAGCTCCACCCACACTCTTCCCCCTCCCGATCAGCAGCATTTAATCCGCAGCAAAACCGCAGATCTTTTTTACATCTGCGGGTTTGCTGCGTATGTGCCTGACACAATGGAAGACAATGGGTGCAGAAATGCTGCCGAGCCGCAAAAATAATTGACATGGTCCTTTTTTGAATCCGCTGCGTTTTCTGTGCAGATTTTTCCGCACCACTAGCACAGCATTTTTTTCCCCATTGATTTACATTGTACTGTAAATCACTTGCGGATCTGCAGCGTTTCTGATTGGAAAAAAATGCTGCGGATCCGCAGGAAATCTGCAACGTGTGCACATAGCCTTAATCTTGACACCAATCTAGAGTTCATGTCTAATATTGAAATCTATTTCACCTTTTGGCCTCATTAATATGTCAGTTTTTTATGTAGGAGAAAAACTAATCGAGTTTCATCCGAGTTTGGTAAGAGTTTCATGAGTTTTTTTTACTTAATAGGAATTTTTTTTTCTCCACCTTCTCCTATCTGTCAGGCATTGAAAAACGGACTGCAAATGGATGTCATCCGAATTATGTCTGATTTTTTCACAGACCCAATAGACTTGCATTGCTGATTTAAATATGAAATTATTACCAATATTTAACTCGTATCCCTGATTTTGCGTGGAACACTTAGACTTAAAAAAATATGACATTAACAGCCTTCTAGACTGTCATAGGCACAAAAATAAATGGATAGCACTCGTACATGAAAAACTGGAGTGTGAATGAGTCCTTCTCTTAAAATCCAAATGTAGAATTATTAATAAATAAGTTATCGTACCCAGACCCTTCTCTAAAAGAAAACAATTAAAATATTATCTTGTTTTGGAGATTTTATTATACTTTTTGGGTTTTTTTTCTCCTCAAAGCGTAATGTAAGCAGATATGATTCCTGTGAAAAAAAAAAAGTTTGTGCACATTCTATATTCTATTCCATTAAGTTTAACAACATTCGAAAACTGCATTAGGAAAGCAATCACTTAATTTTGCCACAAGGTGAAAGTACAGTACTACTCATGACGATATTGTAAATTTGCACAATTTTTCCATATCTGACTAAACTTCAGCAGAACAATGGTTGGAATCATTTCACAGTTATTAAGAACTCGTTACCTGTGTTCATGGATTGTAATTAGATTTCATTGTCAAAAACAGTTACAGGTCAAGGGCAAATGTTTGAAGTAATTAGGTGTGTACACATACAAGAGATGTGGCAATAGTCTTATACTTAATTTTGCAATTAGTCTATCATAACTTTTTGTATAGTCGTATAGTCCTAGTTAGACAGCGAGGTAGACCAGGGGTCCAGGGGACACTGCATGTTTTGAGCTGTACATACCTAGAAAACATACTGCCAATGTGGAAGATATATTATAGCCAAGAAAATATAAAACAATAAATTTGAGAAAGCAGTATAGCTAAATGTTAGTGTTACATACTGAAAATAATGACAATTTACCTGAAATACAGGTGCTTCTCACAAAATTAGAATATCATCAAAATAATTTCAGTTCTTCAATACAAAAAGTGTGTGTGTGTGTATATATATATATATATACATATATACTTTATATATGTATATATAAAGAGTATATATTATATAGAGTCATTACAAACAGTGATCTATTTCAAGCGTTTATTTCTGTTAATGTTGCGTATTATAGATCACAGCCAATGAAAACCCAAAAGTAATTATCTCAGTAAATAAGAATAATTAGCAAAAACACCTGCAAAGGCTTTCTAAGCGTTTAAAGGGAATCTGTCACCCCAAAATTCGCCTATAAGCTGCGGCCACCGGCATCAGGGGCTTATCTACAGCATTCTGTAATGCTGTAGATAAGCCCCCGATGTACACTGAAAGATAAGAAAAACAAGTTAGATTATACTCACCCGGGGCGGTCCCGATGCAGTCCTGTCCGATTGGGCGTCGCAGGTCAGGTCCAGCGCCACCCATCTTCATATGGTGACGTCTTCTTCTTTGCTTCCAGCCTCGGCTCATGCGCAGGCATACTTTATCTGCTCTGTTGAGGGTAGAGCAAAGTACTGCAGTGCGCAGTCGCCAGGAAATGTTAGAGAGGCAGATTCCCTTTAACCCTAAGCCCCAAGGGTGGTTTGCACGTTAATGACCGAGACAATTTTTAGAATTCTGACCACTGTCCATTTATGAGGTTATAACTCTGGAACGCTTCAACAGATCTTGGCGATTCTGACAATGTTTTCTCATAACATATTGTACTTTATGATAGTTGTTAAATTTCTTCGATATAACTTGCGTTTATTTGTGAAAAAATGGAAATTTGGCGAAAATTTTTAAAATTTTGCAATTTTCCAAATTTGAATTTTTATGCCCTTAAATCACAGAGATATGTCACACAAAATAATTAATAAGTAACATTTCCCACAAGTCTACTTTACATCAGCACAATTTTGGAACCAAAATTTTTTTTTGTTTGGAGTTATAAGGGTTAAAAGTTGACCACCAATTTCTCATTTTTACAACACCAATATTTTTTAGGGACCACATCACATTTGAATCATTCTGAGGGGTCTATAAGATAGAAAATAACCAAGTGTGACACCATTCTAAAACGTGCACCCCTCAAGGTGCTCAAAACCACATTCAAGAAGTTTATTAACCCTTCAGGTGTTTTACAGGAATTTTTGGAATGTTTTTTAAAAAATGAACATTTAACTTTTTCACAAAATGTATTTCAGCTCCAATTTGTTTTATTTTACCAAGGTTAACAGGAGAAAATGGACCCCAAAAGTTGTTGCACAATTTGTTTTGAGTATGCTGATACCCCATATGTGGGGGTAAATCACTGTTTGGGTGCATGGAAGAGCTCAGAAGGGAAGGAGCGCCGTTTGACTTTTCAATGCAAAATTGACTGGAATTGAGATGGGACGCCATGTTGCGTTTGGAGAAGCCCCTGATGTGCCTAAACATTGAAACCCCCCACAAGTGACACCATTTTGGAAAGTAGACCCCTTAAGGAACTTATCTAGATGTGTGGTGAGCACTTTGACCCACCAAGTGCTTTACAGAAGTTTATAATGCACAGCCGTCAAAATAAAAAATATTTTTTCACAAATATGATCTTTTCGCCCCCATCTTTTCACAAAAACTATTTTTTAGCCCCCAGTTTTGTATTTTCCCAAGGGTAAAAGGAGAAATTCGACCCCAAAAGTTGTTATCCAATTTGTCCTGAGTACGCTGATACCCCATATGTGGGGGGGAACCACCGTTTGGCCGCATGGCAGAGCTGGGAAGGGAAGAAGTGCCATTTGGAATGCAGACTTAGATGGATTGGTCTGCAGGCGTCATGTTGCATTTGCAGAGCCCCTGATGCACCTAAACAGTAGAAGTCCCCACAATAGTGACCCCATATTGGAAACTAGACCCCCCAAGGAACTTATCTAGATGTGTTGTGAGAACTTTGAACCCCCAAGTGTTTCACTACAGTTTATAACGCAAAGTCGTGAAAATAAAAATTATTTTTTTTCCCACAAAAATGTTTTTTTAGCCCCCCAAATTTTTATTTTCCCAAGGGTAACAAGACAAATTGGACCCCAATTGTGATCACCAAAAAAAGAAAAAAATCCAGCGCACAATCAGCACCGCCCAACCTGTGCTTCCACCTCCAGATTACGGCTGTTTTCATTAGCCACTTCAGTATGGGGTGCTCGTGAAAACAGAGACAGTCTCTAGAACAATTGAATATATAAGAGAAAACGAGCACTCACCATCTGTGTAAACAATGTCTTTCTTTATTATGGCTTCATGCGTAAAAAAGCAGGATAATGCAGGGAGAACCTTCGGTTCCAAGTGACGACGATCGTTTCGCTCCTCTGAGCTTCAACGGGTCTAAAGATGATGTTGAGGGGGAGGGTATATCTAACATTTCCGTCTCAGCGGCACACCTGCTCCCATCAACGTCACCTAACCATGGAAACCTACATTTAAAATTTTTTTTTGTGTATTAAAAACAAAATAACCTAAAGTGAAACAAAATTGAAATAGCACCCTTAACATGTAATGTTCACATCTTTTAACATATGACAAAAAATGACCAAAATATATTTATAAGAAAACCGACAAGTCAATCCGATCATTTAGTCCCAGGGGACCTGTTGCATTTAGTTTCAAAATCCATCTCTCCTCTTTCATTAATAACAACTTATGAAGATTACCTCCTCGTTCTGGTAATTTTACCTGTTCCAGACCTGCAAACTGCAGACAAGACGCATCTCCTTCATGTTGGGTACGTATATGGTTAATTAATTTAGGAACACATTTGCCTGTACTAATAGATTTGAAGTGTTCTTCTGAATCTAATGAATAATGGTCGTATAGTTTTGCCTATATAGTAGAAACCACATGGGCAAAGTACCACATATACGACAAATTTAGTTCTGCAGGATATAAAATCTCTCACTATATGCTGAACTGGACCTACATGAATCAATTTTCCTACCAAATGAAAAGAACAGAAATTACAATGCCCACATTTTACATTACCTTGGGGAACACCAGCTGTCAACCAATCAGTTTTTTTTGAGGAAACCACTCTATTATGTACTAGTATATCTTTCAGATTTTTACTACGGCGACATGCAAACAACGGGCCCTGACTAACTGGACCAGCTAAACTGGAATCTCTTTCCAAAATATGCCAATTTCGTCTTATGGCTGTCCTTATGTTTTGATCCATAGGGCCAAATGTAAAACTGAAGACAAATCTCCTTTGCGTTAATTCGTTTTTACTCAGTTTTTTACTTGTACCTGCTGTACTAGCTTGTATTAAAGCTGCGTCCAATACTTTAGGGGGATATCCTCTATTTCTAAACCTGGTGTACAATTCCTGTGATTGTCGAAAAAAACCTGTTTTACTACTATTAACTCTCAAGACTCTGAGAAATTGGCTGTACGGGAGGGATTTTTTTGTATAATCCGGATGGGCACTCTGACAATGTAAAATTGAATTTGTCGCTGTGGGTTTACGAAACACTTCAGTTTGTATTAAACCATCTTTTATCCAAACTTTAACATCTAAAAATTCAAGGTGTAACCCACCAAACACTGAGGTGAATTTCATATTCATATCGTTCGTTAATTCAAGATACTGAACAAAGGACTGAAAATCAGATGCTTCCCCATCCCATACTACAAATACATCATCGACAAATCTTATGTATAATTTTATATGTTTTAGGAAGGGATTGCTAACATTATACACAAATCGTTCCTCAAAAACTGCTAGGTACAAATTAGCGAGGGTTCAAGCTACGGGCGTACCCATCGCTGTACCCTCTATCTGGACAAACCAGCTGGTGTCAAACTTGAACGCATTGTGTGACAGTATAAACCGTAAACCTTCACTTATGAATGTTACCGCCCTTTGGTCTGTTGATGTATGTGACAGGACTTCTCTGACTGCCTCTACTGCTTGATCTTGGGGAATGCGTGTGTACAGGCTTTCTACGTCGATTGACGCTAAAAAGAAATTTTCCTGCCAGGTAAACCCCCTTATTTTTTCTAAGAAATGTTTTGTGTCTCGCACGTAGGAAGGTATGTCCAGCAGAAGAGGATGTAAGAGCCAATCTAAGTAGCGTGATAAAGGTTCCGTTACTGCTCCCACCTCCGACACTATTGGGCGACCTGGTGGAGCAATTTGTGATTTGTGTATTTTAGGTATGTGGTACCAATGGGGTTTGAGAGGAAAATCTATGAACAATTTTTCTGCTTGTCACCTGGATAGTGTCCCATTTTCCACAAAGGGTCTCAATAAAGCCCTTAATTCTTTCTTGTATTTCTCAGTGGGATCTGATTTCAATGGGTGGTATGTTTCTAATTTTTTAAGCTGCCTACAAGCTTCTGACATATAATACTCTTTAGACAATAATACTAAATTACCGCCCTTGTCTGCTGCACGGATTACCGTATCTTCCCAACGTCCAATTTCTCTCAAAGCCGTTTTTTCTTCAGTAGTCAAATTAGATGGCATTTGTTTATAAACTATAGCTTCTATGTCTTTAATGACTTGTTTTTCAAAAATTTCTATAGGTCCTCCTGATGTAATTGGAGGCATAAAAGTATATGGTGCATTACCTAAAAAAGGAACATCCTCCAATGGTCTAGTTATATTGGGAATATCAGAATTTGTTAGACTAAGTAATAAACGTGCATCATCCAAAATACCATTATCTTCATTAGGATTAACCATAAAGCCCAAAAGGCCTACGGAGCACCGAGTCTCACCTGGATATAATTCCTTAGCCATACCTGGAGAGGAAGAAAAAAACTTAAACAAATACATTTTCCTCACTGCTTTGAATAAATCTATTCTGAATTGAACCACATCAAATTTTTCTGGTAAACAAAAACTAAGTCCCTTCGATAACACTGAAAGATGTGCCTTACTCAATTCATGAGAAGACAAGTTCACAACTGTATTTATCGATGTGCTGGCGGATAAGTCCGTTTCCAAGAGACTTGTTTTCTCTTGCGCCAATTGTCGGGATCTGCATCTCCTCCCGCCCCTCCGTGTTTTTCTTCTAAAGGGGCTGTTTCTGTCCCTGATGTAGCACCCTGTGACTTGCTTGTTGACGGAAAAGGATCCTCATTTATACTAGAGTCTGAGTCAGTGGTTAAATAATCTCTTCTAAACTGTTTGGCAAAATGACGATTCTTACCCCCTCTAGGTTTGGAAAACCTGCGAGAATTTGGCATCTGTCTGTTTTTGTTCCAGGAAAAAATGGTCCCGCTATCGAAATCCGCTTTGTCTCGAATAAATTTGTCGCGTTTTCTTTGCTTTATTTCTGATTGAAGGATGACCAGTTTATTATCCAATTTTTTATCCATGATGGACCACTGTGATTCAGTCAGACGTGTTTTCATCTCTTCTTTAGTTTTTATTAAGTCAGTTTTAACTTTGTCATAATTTAATGTGTTTTGTCGTAAGACTAACTGGAGGAGATCTTGAGAGCATTTTAATAATATCTTTTCCCATTCTGTCACAAAACTGGCATCATCTTTGAATTGGGACATGTCTTTATAGACTCTCAGTCCTCTTGGGACTCTCCCATTATCTTTATAAGACGTCAAAGATTTATTGGTCCAAAATAGGTTGATCTCTCTTTCAGCCAGATTGAACAATTTCTGCTCCAGTGTCTTGGTGCTTAAAGATAAAATGTCATCTTGATGTTCCACTTCCAAAAAATAGGAATCTACGTTCTCCCTGCCTGCTAATAAGCCATGAGACAGTGGCAACGCCTCTGGATCAATTGTGGTTTTCTCAGCACACATTGTGCCTACGAGAAATTAAGCTACAGGAAATTATTTTTTAAAAAACAGTATTGCTGAGTGCTGCCTTGCAACAGTCTGTTTGCGATCACCAAAAAAAGAAAAAAATCCAGCGCACAATCAGCACCGCCCAACCTGTGCTTCCACCTCCAGATTACGGCTGTTTTCATTAGCCACTTCAGTATGGGGTGCTCGTGAAAACAGAGACAGTCTCTAGAACAATTGAATATATAAGAGAAAACGAGCACTCACCATCTGTGTAAACAATGTCTTTCTTTATTATGGCTTCATGCGTAAAAAAGCAGGATAATGCAGGGAGAACCTTCGGTTCCAAGTGACGACGATCGTTTCGCTCCTCTGAGCTTCAACGGGTCTAAAGATGATGTTGAGGGGGAGGGTATATCTATTATTATTATTATTATTATTATTATTGGAAGTGGAACATCAAGATGAAATTTTATCTTTAAGCACCAAGACACTGGAGCAGAAATTGTTCAATCTGGCTGAAAGAGAGATCAACCTATTTTGGACCAATAAATCTTTGACGTCTTATAAAGATAATGGGAGAGTCCCAAGAGGACTGAGAGTCTATAAAGACATGTCCCAATTCAAAGATGATGCCAGTTTTGTGACAGAATGGGAAAAGATATTATTAAAATGCTCTCAAGATCTCCTCCAGTTAGTCTTACGACAAAACACATTGAATTATGACAAAGTTAAAACTGACTTAATAAAAACTAAAGAAGAGATGAAAACACGTCTGACTGAATCACAGTGGTCCATCATGGATAAAAAATTGGATAATAAACTGGTCATCCTTCAATCAGAAATAAAGCAAAGAAAACGCGACAAATTTATTCGAGACAATGCGGATTTCGATAGCGGGACCATTTTTTCCTGGAACAAAAACAGACAGATGCCAAATTCTCGCAGGTTTTCCAAACCTAGAGGGGGTAAGAATCGTCATTTTGCCAAACAGTTTAGAAGAGATTATTTAACCACTGACTCAGACTCTAGTATAAATGAGGATCCTTTTCCGTCAACAAGCAAGTCACAGGGTGCTACATCAGGGACAGAAACAGCCCCTTTAGAAGAAAAACACGGAGGGGCGGGAGGAGATGCAGATCCCGATAATTGGCGCAAGAGAAAACAAGTCTCTTGGAAACGGACTTATCCGCCAGCACATCGATAAATACAGTTGTGAACTTGTCTTCTCATGAATTGAGTAAGGCACATCTTTCAGTGTTATCGAAGGGACTTAGTTTTTGTTTACCAGAAAAATTTGATGTGGTTCAATTCAGAATAGATTTATTCAAAGCAGTGAGGAAAATGTATTTGTTTAAGTTTTTTTCTTCCTCTCCAGGTATGGCTAAGGAATTATATCCAGGTGAGACTCGGTGCTCCGTAGGCCCTTTGGGCTTTATGGTTAATCCTAATGAAGATAATGGTATTTTGGATGATGCACGTTTATTACTTAGTCTAACAAATTCTGATATTCCCAATATAACTAGACCATTGGAGGATGTTCCTTTTTTAGGTAATGCACCATATACTTTTATGCCTCCAATTACATCAGGAGGACCTATAGAAATTTTTGAAAAACAAGTCATTAAAGACATAGAAGCTATAGTTTATAAACAAATGCCATCTAATTTGACTACTGAAGAATAAACGGCTTTGAGAGAAATTGGAGGTTGGGAAGATACGGTAATCCGTGCAGCAGACAAGGGCGGTAATTTAGTATTATTGTCTAAAGAGTATTATATGTCAGAAGCTTGTAGGCAGCTTAAAAAATTAGAAACATACCATCCATTGAAATCAGATCCCACTGAGAAATACAAGAAAGAATTAAGGGCTTTATTGAGACCCTTTGTGGAAAATGGGACACTATCCAGGCGACAAGCAGAAAAATTGTTCATAGATTTTCCTCTCAAACCCCATTGGTACCACGTACCTAAAATACACAAATCACAAATTGCTCCACCAGGTCGCCCAATAGTGTCGGAGGTGGGAGCAGTAACGGAACCTTTATCACGCTACTTAGATTGGCTCTTACATCCTCTTCTGCTGGACATACCTTCCTACGTGCGAGACACAAAACATTTCTTAGAAAAAATAAGGGGGTTTACCTGGCAGGAAAATTTCTTTTTAGCGTCAATCGACGTAGAAAGCCTGTACACACGCATTCCCCAAGATCAAGCAGTAGAGGCAGTCAGAGAAGTCCTGTTACATACATCAACAGACCAAAGGGCGGTAACATTCATAAGTGAAGGTTTACGGTTTATACTGTCACACAATGCGTTCAAGTTTGACACCAGCTGGTTTGTCCAGATAGAGGGTACAGCGATGGGTACGCCCGTAGCTTGTACCCTCGCTAATTTGTACCTAGCAGTTTTTGAGGAACAATTTGTGTATAATGTTAGCAATCCCTTCCTAAAACATATAAAATTATACATAAGATTTGTCGATGATGTATTTGTAGTATGGGATGGGGAAGCATCTGATTTTCAGTCCTTTGTTCAGTATCTTGAATTAACGAACGATATGAATATGAAATTCACCTCAGTGTTTGGTGGGTTACACCTTGAATTTTTAGATGTTAAAGTTTGGATAGAAGATGGTTTAATACAAACTGAAGTGTTTCGTAAACCCACAGCGACAAATTCAATTTTACATTATCAGAGTGCCCATCCGGATTATACAAAAAAATCCCTCCCGTACAGCCAATTTCTCAGAGTCTTGAGAGTTAATAGTAGTAAAACAGGTTTTTTTCGACAATCACAGGAATTGTACACCAGGTTTAGAAATAGAGGATATCCCCCTAAAGTATTGGACGCAGCTTTAATACAAGCTAGTACGGCAGGTACAAGTAAAAAACTGAGTAAAAACGAATTAACGCAAAGGAGATTTGTCTTCAGTTTTACATTTGGCCCTATGGATCAAAACATAAGGACAGCCATAAGATGAAATTGGCATATTTTGGAAAGAGATTCCAGTTTAGCTGGTCCAGTTAGTCAGGGCCCGTTGTTTGCATGTCGCCGTAGTAAAAATCTGAAAGATATACTAGTACATAATAGAGTGGTTTCCTCAAAAAAAACTGATTGGTTGACAGCTGGTGTTCCCCAAGGTAATGTAAAATGTGGGCATTGTAATTTCTGTTCTTTTCATTTGGTAGGAAAATTGATTCATGTAGGTCCAGTTCAGCATATAGTGAGAGATTTTATATCCTGCAGAACTAAATTTGTCGTATATGTGGTACTTTGCCCATGTGGTTTCTACTATATAGGCAAAACTATACGACCATTATTCATTAGATTCAGAGAACACTTCAAATCTATTAGTACAGGCAAAGGTGTTCCTAAATTAATTAACCATATACGTACCCAACATGAAGGAGATGCGTCTTGTCTGCGGTTTGCAGGTCTGGAACAGGTAAAATTACCAGAACGAGGAGGTAATCTTCATAAGTTGTTATTAATGAAAGAGGAGAGATGGATTTTGAAACTAAATGCAACAGGTCCCCTGGGACTAAATGATCGGATTGACTTGTCGGTTTTCTTATAAATATATTTTGGTCATTTTTTGTCATATGTTAAAAGATGTGAACATTACATGTTAAGGGTGCTATTTCAATTTTGTTTCACTTTAGGTTATTTTGTTTTTAATACACCAAAAAAAATTTTAAATGTAGGTTTCCATGGTTAGGTGACGTTGATGGGAGCAGGTGTGCCGCTGAGACGGAAATGTTAGATATACCCTCCCCCTCAACATCATGTTTAGACCCGTTGAAGCTCAGAGGAGCGAAACGATCATCGTCACTTGGAACCGAAGGTTCTCCCTGCATTATCCTGCTTTTTTACGCATGAAGCCATAATAAAGAAAGACATTGTTTACACAGATGGTGAGTGCTCGTTTTCTCTTATATATTCAATTGGACCCCAATTGTTGTTGTCCAATTAGTCCTGAGTATGCAGATACCCCATATGTTGGGGTAAACCCCTGTTTTGGCACATGGGAGAGCTCGGAAGGGAAGGAGCAGTGTTTTACTTTTTCAACGCAGAATTGACTGGAATTGAGATCGGACACCATGTCGCGTTTGGAGAGCCCTGATGTGCCTAAACAGTGGAAACCCACAATTCTAACTGAAACCCTATCCCAAAACACCCCTAACCCTAATCCCAACCATAACCCTAACCATACCCCTAACCCTGACACACCTCTAACCCTAATCCCAGCCGTAAATGTAATCCAAACCCTAACCCTAACTTGAGGCCCAACCCTAACTTAAGCCCCAACCCTAACCCTAACTTTTGCCCCAACCCTAACTCTAACTTTATCCCCAAACCTAACTGTAGCCCTAACCTTAACTTTATCCCCAACCCTAACCCTAACTTTAGCCCCAGCCCTAACCCTAACTTTAGCCCCAACCCTAACTGTAGCCCTAACCCTAACTGTAGCCCTAACCCTAACCCCAACCCTATCCCCACCCCTAACCCCAACCTTAGCCATAACCCAAACCCTAGCCCTAACCCTAACCCTAGTCCTAACCCTAACCCTAGTCCTAACCCTAGCCCTAACCCTAGCCCTAACCCGAGCCCTAGCTCTAACCCTAGCCCTAGCCCTAGCCCTAGCCCTAACCCTAACCCTATCTCTAACCCTAGCACTAGCCCTAGCCCTAACCCTAGCCCTAACCCTAGCTCTAACCCTAACCCTAGCCCTAATGGGAAAATGGAAATAAATACATTTTTTTTATTTTTTTATTTTTCCTTAACTAAGGGGGTGATGAAGGGGGGTTTGATTTACTTTCATAGCGGGTTTTTTTAGCAGATTTTTATGATTGGCAGCTGTCGCACACTAAAAGACGCTTTTTATTGCAAAAAATATTTTTTGCGGTAACACATTTTGAGACCTATAATTTTTCCATATTTTGGTCCACAGAGTCATGTGAGGTCTTGTTTTTGCGGGACGAGTTGATGGTTTTATTGGTACCATTTTGGGCATGTGACATTTTTTGATCGCTTTTTATTCCGATTTTTGTGAGGCAGAATGACCAAAAACCAGCTATTCATGAATTTCTTTTGGGAGGGGGGGGGGGGGCGTTTATACCGTTCCACGTTTGGTAAAATGGATAAAGCAATTTTATTCTTCGGGTCAGTACGATTACAGCAATACCTCATTTACATAATTTTTTTATGTTTTGGCGCTTTTGTGCGATAAAAACTATTTTATTGAAAAAATAATTATTTTTGCATCGCTTTATTCTGAGGACTATAACTTTTTAATTTTCTTGCTGATGATGCTGTATGGCAGCTTGTTTTTTGTGGGACAAGATGATGTTTTCAGCGTTACCATGGTTATTTATATCCATCTTTTTGATCACGTGTTATTCCTCGTTTTTTTTTTTTACGGTGTTTACTGAAGGGGCTAACTAGTGGGACAGTTTTATAGGTCGGTTCGTTACGGAAGCGGCGATGCTAAATATGTGTACTTTTATTGTTTTGTTTTGTTTTTTATTTAGATAAAGAAATGTATTTATGGGAACAATATATATTTTTTTCCTTTATTTAGGATTTTTTTTTTTACACATTTAAACATTTTTTTTTTACTTTTTTACTTTGTCCCAGGGGGGACATCACTGTATAGTGACAGATCGCTGATCTGACACTTTGCAGAGCACTCTGTCAGATCAGTGATCTGACATGCAGGGCTCCTGGCTTACCAGCGCTTGCTCTGAGCAGGCACTTGGTAAGCCACCTCCCTGCAGGACCCAGAAGTAGCCCCGTGGCCATTTTGGATCCGGGGCCTGCAGGGAAGAGACGCTCGGTACAAGGTGAGCACATCACCTTGTACCGATCGTCTCAGGGAAGCATGCAGGGAGCCTGCTCCCTGCGCGATGCTTCCCTTTACCGCCGGAACACTGCGATCATGTTTGATCGCAGTGTGCCGGGGGTTAATGTGCCAGGGGTGGTCCGTCACTGCTCCTGGCACATAGTGCCGGATGTCAGCTGCGATAGTCAGCTGACACTCGGCCGCGCTCTCCCCGTGAGCGCGGCCGATCGCATATAATGTACTATCCCGTCACTGGGAATTAAGTCCCAGGTCATCTTGACGGGATAGTTGTTATGATCCGGTGGTAGGATCTCAATACTGACCTGATACATATAACCAGAATGTTAGGACAAGTTCTGGGGATGTGGAAGCTATACTGACCGCAATCCTGATCCTATCCACACACACTAAAGGCAGCCGTGGAGCGTTACCTAAAAACCTAGACGCCTCTTCACAGCCTGAGAAACTGACTGCCCCTAGAGAGAAAGCAAAGACCTCACTTGCCTCAGAGAAATAACCCCAAAGTTATAGACAGCCCCCCACAAATAATAACGGTGAGTTAAGGGGAAAATACAAACGTAGAAATGAAACAGGTTTAGCAAATGAGGCCCGCTAACACTAGATAGACAGAAAATAGATAGGAATCTGTGCGGTCAGTACAAAAACTATCAAAAATAAACCACGCAGAGAGTACAAGAACCCCCACACCGACTCACGATGTGAGGGGCGCACTCTGCACCCCAGAACTAACCAGCAAGCAAAAAATCACATAAAAGCAAGCTGGACTGAACTCATCATGTACTGAGAAACGTTTTCAAGGAAATAATGAGCAAAATGAACAAGCAAACTTAGCTTCTCCAGCAGGAGACTGGTCACAAGGAATATTCAGGAGAGCTCAGAATCAGGACTGAATACACCGACAGCAGGCAACAAATGAAGGTCCAGGTGAGTTAAATAGGCCCAGCATAGAAGGAAATGAAGCAGCTGAGCCCAGCCATATCGCTAAAGGCCACCAGAGGGAGCCCAAGAACAAACTCACACAGTACCACTCATGACCACAGGAGGGAGCCCGAGAACGGAATTCACAACAGTACCCCCCCCTTGAGGAGGGGTCACCGAACCCTCACCAGAGCTCCCAGGCCGATCAGGATGAGCCGAATGAAAGGCACGAACCAAATCGGCCGCATGGACATCGGAGGCGACAACCCAGGAATTATCCTCCTGACCATAGCCCTTCCATTTAACTAAGTACTGAAGCTTCCGTCTCGAAATACGAGAATCCAAGATCTTCTCCACCACATACTCCAACTCTCCCTCGACCAAGACAGGAGCAGGAGGATCAACAGAAGGGACCACAGGCACCACATATCTCCGCAACAATGACCTATGGAACACATTATGAATGGCAAACGATGTTGGGAGGTCCAAACGAAATGACACAGGGTTGAGGATTTCCAAAATCTTATAAGGACCGATGAAACGAGGCTTGATCTTAGGAGAGGAAACCTTCATCGGGACATAACGAGAAGACAACCACACCAAATCCCCCACACGAAGTCGGGGACCCACACAGCGACGGCGGTTAGCAAAGCGCTGAGCCTTCTCTTGGGACAACGTCAAATTGTCCACCACATGGTTCCAAATCTGCTGCAACCTATCCACCACAGAATCCACCCCAGGACAGTCAGAGGGCTCAACCTGACCCGAGGAAAAACGAGGATGAAAACCAGAATTGCAAAAGAAAGGTGAAACCAAAGTAGCAGAACTAGCCCGATTATTGAGGGCGAACTCAGCCAATGGCAAAAAAGTCACCCAATCATCCTGATCAGCAGAAACAAAACATCTCAAATAAGTTTCCAAGGTCTGATTAGTTTGTTCGGTTTGGCCATTCGTCTGAGGATGGAAAGCCGACGAAAAAGACAATTCAATGCCCATCTTAGCAGAAAAGGACCGCCAAAATCTGGACACAAACTGGGATCCTCTGTCAGACACAATGTTCTCCGGAATACCATGTAAACGAACCACATTCTGAAAAAACAGTGGCACCAAATCGGAGGAGGAAGGCAGCTTAGGCAAAGGTACCAAATGGACCATTTTAGAAAAACGATCACAAACCACCCAGATGACAGACATCCTCTGAGAGACAGGAAGATCCGAAATAAAATCCATGGAAATATGCGTCCAAGGCCTCTTCGGGACAGGCAAAGGCAAAAGCAATCCACTGGCATGAGAACAGCAAGGCTTGACCCGAGCACAAATCCCACAGGACTGCACAAAGGAACACACATCCCGCGACAAGGAAGGCCACCAAAAGGACCTCGCCACCAAATCCCTGGTACCAAAAATCCCAGGATGACCCGCCAACACCGAAGAATGAACCTCGGAAATAACTCTACTGGTCCATCTGTCCGGGACAAACAGTCTCTCCGGTGGACAACGGTCAGGTCTATTGGCCTGAAACTCCTGCAACACCCGTCGCAGATCAGGAGAGATGGCAGACAAAATCACCCCCTCTTTGAGGACACCAGTCGGTTCAGAAACTTCTGGGGAGTCAGGTACAAAACTCCTAGAAAGGGCATCAGCCTTTACGTTTTTCAAACCCGGAAGATATGAAACCACGAAATTGAAATGAGAGAAAAACAGCGACCATCGAGCCTGTCTCGGATTCAACCGTTTGGCAGACTCGAGATAAGTCAAATTCTTGTGATCCGTCAAGACCACCACACGATGCTTGGCTCCCTCAAGCCAATGTCGCCACTCCTCAAATGCACACTTCATTGCCAACAACTCACGATTACCAACATCATAATTCCGCTCGGCAGGCGAAAACTTTCTTGAAAAGAAAGCACATGGTCTCATCACAGAGCCATCAGAGCTTCTCTGCAACAAGACAGCCCCTGCTCCAATCTCAGAAGCATCAACCTCGACCTGAAAGGGAAGAGAGACATCGGGCTGGCGCAAGACAGGAGCCGAAGAAAATCAACGTTTCAGCTCCTGAAAGGCCTCCACGGCCGCAGGAGACCAATTCGTCACATCAGAACCCTTCTTGGTCAAATCCGTCAAAGGCTTAACCACACTAGAAAAATTAGTGATGAAGCGACGGTAAAAATTAGCAAAACCCAAGAACTTCTGAAGACTCTTCACAGATGTAGGTTGAGTCCAGTCATAAATAGCCTGGACCTTGACTGGATCCATCTCAATAGTAGAAGGAGAAAAAATAAAGCCCAAAAAGGAAACCTTCTGGACTCCGAAGAGACATTTAGAGCCCTTCACAAACAAGGCATTGGCACGCAGGACCTGAAATACCATCCTGACCTGCTTCACATGAGACTCCCAATCATCAGAAAAGACCAAAATATCATCCAGGTACACAATCATAAATTTATCCAGATACTCTCGGAAGATGTCATGCATGAAGGACTGAAACACAGAGGGGGCATTAGAAAGCCCAAAAGGCATCACCAAGTACTCAAAATTGCCTTCGGGCGTATTAAATGCTGTTTTCCATTCATCGCCCTGCTTTATGCGCACAAGATTATACGCTCCTCGAAGATCTATCTTGGTGAACCAACTAGCCCCCCTAATCTGGGCAAACAGATCGGACAACAGTGGCAAGGGGTACTGAAATTTGACCGTGATGTTATTTATAAGGCGATAATCAATACAGGGTCTCAGAGAACCATCCTTCTTGGCCACAAAAAAGAACCCTGCACCCAAAGGGGACGAGGACGGGCGAATATGCCCCTTCTCCAATGACTCCTTTATATAACTCCGCATAGCTGCATGTTCTGGTACAGATAAATTAAAAAGTCGTCCCTTAGGGAACTTACTACCAGGAATCAGATTTATAGCACAATCACAATCCCTATGAGGAGGTAGGGCACTGGATTTGGGCTCATCAAATACATCCTGGTAGTCCGACAAAAATTCAGGGACTTCAGAAGGAGTAGAAGAAGCAATTGACACCAAAGGAGCATCGCCATGAATTCCCTGGCAACCCCAACTTGACACAGACATTGCTTTCCAATCCAGGACTGGATTATGAGCCTGCAGCCATGGCAGACCCAACACTACAACATCATGTAAATTATGTAGCACAAGAAAGCGAATCACCTCCTGATGTGCAGGAGCCATGCACATGGTCACTTGGGTCCAGTACTGAGGTTTATTCTTGGCCAATGGCGTAGCATCAATTCCCTTTAGTGGGATAGAGAATTGTAAAGGCTCCAAGATAAAACCACAGTGCCTGGCAAATGACAAATCCATCAAATTCAGGGCGGCACCTGAATCCACAAAAGCCATAACTGAGTAGGATGACAGAGAGCAAATCAAAGTAACAGACAAAATGAATTTAGGTTGTACAGTACCAATGGTGACAGACTTGGTGAACTTTTTTGTGCGTCTAGAACACTCTGAGATAACATGAGTAGAATCACCACAGTAAAAGCACGACCCATTCTGACGTCTGTGGTTTTGCCGTTCAACTCTGGTCAGAATCCTGTCGCATTGCATAGGCTCAGGTTTCTGCTCAGAAAATACCGCCAGATGGTGCACAGGTTTGCGCTCCCGCAAACGCCGATCAATCTGAATGACCAAAGACATTGACTCATTCAGACCCGCAGGCGTGGGGAACCCCACCATAACATCTTTAAGGGCTTCAGAAAGACCCTTTCTGAAAATCGCCGCCAGGGCGCACTCATTCCATTGAGTGAGCACAGACCACTTCCTAAACTTCTGACAGTAAACCTCTGCTTCATCTTGACCCTGAGAGAGAGCCAGCAAAACCTTCTCTGCTTGGTCTACCAGATTAGGTTCCTCATAAAGCACTCCAAGCGCCAGAAAAAACGCATCCACATTTAGCAATGCAGGATCTCCTGGCGCCAGAGAGAATGCCCAATCTTGAGGGTCACCACGTAACAAAGAAATAACAATTTTAACTTGCTGAACAGAATCACCAGAGGAGCGAGGTCTCAGAGAAAGGAATAACTTACAATTATTCTTAAAGTTCAAAAACCTAGATCTATCTCCGGAGAACAGCTCAGGAATTGGTATTTTAGGCTCTGACATAGGACTGCGGACTACAAAATCATGAATGCCCTGTACCCTTGCAGTGAGATGATCCACACTAGAAGACAGACTCTGAATGTCCATATCTGCAGCTGAGTTCACAACCACCCAGAGATTAAGGGGAGGAGAGAGGCTAAACACAGTGCAGAGAAGCACTGCATTAACACTTTGTGGCCTGCTGTACTGTTATGATCCAGTGGTAGGATCTCAAAACTTACCTGATACATATAACCAGAATGTTAGGACAAGTTCTGGGGATGTGGAAGCTATACTGACCGCAATCCTGATCCTATCCACACACACTAAAGGCAGCCGTGGAGCGTTACCTAAAAACCTAGACGCCTCTTCACAGCCTGAGAAACTGACTGCCCCTAGAGAGAAAGCAAAGACCTCACTTGCCTCAGAGAAATAACCCCAAAGTTATAGACAGCCCCCCACAAATAATAACGGTGAGTTAAGGGGAAAATACAAACGTAGAAATGAAACAGGTTTAGCAAATGAGGCCCGCTAACACTAGATAGACAGAAAATAGATAGCTTTTGTACTGACCGCACAGATTCCTATCAAAAATAAACCACGCAGAGAGTACAAGAACCCCCACACCGACTCACGATGTGAGGGGCACACTCTGCATCCCAGAACTAACCAGCAAGCAAAAAATCACATAAAAGCAAGCTGGACTGAACTCATCATATACTGAGAAACGTTTTCAAGGAAATAATGAGCAAAATGAACAAGCAAACTTAGCTTCTCCAGCAGGAGACTGGTCACAAGGAATATTCAGGAGAACTCAGAATCAGGACTGAATACACAGACAGCAGGCAACAAATGAAGGTCCAGGTGAGTTAAATAGGCCCAGCATAGAAGGAAATGAAGCAGCTGAGCCCAGCCATATCGCTAAAGGCCACCAGAGGGAGCCCAAGAACAAACTCACACAGTACCACTCATGACCACAGGAGGGAGCCCGAGAACGGAATTCACAACAGATAGTACGTCATATGGGATTAAGGGGTTAAAAAGGTTCATTAGTCTGTTTCAGTAGGATCCACAATCATGGGGATGACTGCTGACTTGACAGATGTCCAGAAGGCAGTCATTGACACAGGGTAAGGGTGTAAGGGTAAGCCACAAAAGTTCATTGCTAAAGAAGCTGGCTGTTCACAGAGTGCTGTATCCAAGCATATTAATGGAAAGTTGAGTGGAAGGAAAAAGTGTGCTAGAACAAGGTGCACAAGCAACTGGGATAGATAACCGCAGTTTTGAAAGGATTGTTAAGAAACGGCCATTCAAAAATTTGGGGGAGATTCACAAGGAGTGGACTACTGCTGGTGTCTGCTTCAAGAGCCACCACACACAGACGTATCCAGAACATGGGCTATAAGTGTCATGTTGTGTTTTCAGATGTAAATTTTGCTTGAGGTCTAGTGTGAAGTTTCCACAATCAGTTATGGTTTGTGGAACCATGTCATCTGCTGGTGTAGGTCCACTGTGTTTTATCAAGACCAAAGTCAGCACAGCCGTCTACCTGGAAATTTTAGAGCACTTCATGCTTCCCTCTGCCGACAAGCTTTTTGGAGATGGAAATTTCATTCTCCAGCAGGACTTGGCACATGTCCACACTGCCAAAAGTACCAATACCTGGCTTAAAAACATTATCACTGTGATTGATTGTCCAGCAAACTCGCCTGCCCTTAACCCCATAGTATTGTCAAGAGGAAGATGAGAGACACCAGACACAACAATGCAGAAGAGCTGAAGGGTACTATCAAAGCAACCTGGGCTTCCATAACACCTCAGCAGTGCCACAGGCTGATCGCCTCCATGCCACAACGCATTGATGCAGTAATTGATGCAAAAGGAGCCCTCACCAAGTATTGAGTGCATTTGCTGAACATACATTTCAGTAGGCCAACATTTCAGATTTAAGATAATTTTTAAATGATTAATGATGATTACGGATTCATGATAAGTGTTATAAAGTACAGTATTCTAATTTACTGAGATAATGACTTTTGGGTTTTCATTGGCTGTAAGCCATAATCATCAATATTAACAGAAATAAACACTTGAAATAGATCACTCTGTTTGTAATGACTCTATATAATATATGAGTTTCACTTTTTGTATTGAAGAACTGAAATAAATGAACTTTTTGATGATATTCTAATTTTGTGAGAACCACCTGTATGTACAGTTAGAGTATTGTAAGCCATGAGGTGCATGGCTGTGAGAATTATGGTGGGAGCCAAAATCCACAATGCAGGGATGGGATTCAAATTTTTAAAATGCTCCCTTCATAATCCCCTGGATCAATGTCTGTCGCTGAATCTAGTACCCATAAGTTATAAAATTATTTTTTTAAGAAAGGCATCTAGATCTTTCTCAGTGAATTGACCATTGCAATATCATGCTGCTGTAGTCCACTACTTTAACATTGATGACCTATCGTATTAATTTGAATAGGGGTGGATGTGCAGTATCCAGCAGCGGCCACTATCAGTAGATGGAGTAGCCCCGCAAACAAGCACTTCCAGCTGCGGTCGGCACCGAGAACAGCTGATGTGTTGGGGTTCAGGGTGTCGCACCCTGTTAGAAAAAATAACTCTTCCTTACTTTTTAAAGTAATAATACGGTGAGAATAGAAAAGGAAAGCAATATTGAATTGTGTGGATAAAACAAATCTTGTTTAATGTCCATTCCAAAAGTGATTACAAAAATGAAGAAAAAGTAAATTCATAAGTTCATACCACACAAATTAAGTATTAGATTATAAAAGAGAAATCAAGCATTGATCTTACATATGGTCTTGAGGTATGACGTGGTCCATGTGGAGAGTCTCAAGAAACGAGAGATCTCCCCAACAGTCAGAGCAGAAGGTTTATATACCATTTTGACCTCCTTACATTGGTTCCTATTTCCTATTTCCTAACCACATATGGTGATCTACTGCTATGTTCATAGCTCCTACCATATTAGCAGAGCCTAGTAGCTTGCAGAATATGCATATTGGTTTTGTACATTACTTCATTTCAAAATGGCCTAAACATATTGCCTGTGTCCATTAAAAGAGACATTTGTCATCTACATATAGCCTCATTTTGGCAGTTCTGACAAGTGTCCTCTAACTTTGACATACAAACAACAGATGTATAGACCAAGATCCTCAGAATAACTCGGACACACACTACCCAGAATCTCTGCTAGTCTCTCTCTAGTTGGATTTTGTAAATACTTTAAGTAATCTTCTATATTTTATTATTATTGATATATTAATATTTTACACACCCCAACCGATCAAACAGTGATGACTAGTGTTGAGCGATACCTTCCGATATGCAAAGGTATCGGTATCGGATTGCATCGGCCGATACCCAAAAAATATCGGATATCGCCGATACCGATACCCGATACCAATGCATATCAATGGGACACAAAATATCGGAATGGTTCCCAGGGTCTGAAGGAGAGGAAACTCTCCTTCAGGCCCTGGGATCCATATTCATGTATAAAATAAAGAATAAAAATAAAAAATATTTATATACTCACCCCTCGGACGGCCCCTGGCTCTCACCGGTCCAAGCGTCTGCCTCCGTTCCTAAGAATGCAGAGTGAAGGACCTTCGATGACATCGCAGCTTGTGATTGGTCGCGTGACTGCTCATGTGACCGCTCACGCGACCAATCACAAGCCGCGACGTCATCGCAGGTCCTACACTCACTGCATTCTTAGGAACGGAGGCTGCTGGTTACATCGCTAAGGTCCAGGGTCTGCCGGAGGGGTGAGTATATCCATATTTTTTATTTTTATTCTTTATTTTTTACATGAATATGGATCCCAGGGCCTGAAGGAGAGTCTCCTCTCCTCCAGACCCTGGGAACCATACACTGGGAACTTCCGATTCCTATTTCCGATATCACAAAAATATCGGAACTCGGTATCGGAATTCCGATACAGCAAATATCGGTCGATACCCGATACTTGCGGTATCGGAATGCTCAACACTAGTAATGACCTATCCTGAGGATAGTCATCAATGTTAAAGTAGTGGACAATATCTTTAAAGGATTCTCCTCCTATCATTGATGCAGGCCTATTAGAAAGATCTAGGTACTGATCTGACTTTGTACTGCTATCCACTCATTTAGTTAATAACATGAATGGAAACAAGCGTGGCAGAACACTGAAATCGGAGTGACACATTGCATGATTTCTTATGCAACCTGTGACACAAAAACATAAATGTTTCAGAATGTGTTGGATTTTCAGTCTCTGGTCGTAAGTTGCTGCTTCTGATTCAATAAGAGGCATTCGGAATGCCCATTAATCAAGAGAGTTTGAAAAGTGCTGTGCGCCACCGTGTGTTTCAACACAAATCTTACTCCAGCCCCGTTAGTTTGACGAGTGAAGGTTGCCATGCCCTCGTTCTGCCCCAGCTACACTCAGAAAATAGTGTGAGAACCATAAAAGTTGCAAGAATAGTGCAGCCTCGTGTTGTGCGAAAATTCAGCGAATTTTCAACGCTTTCAGTGCTGGAATTGTAACTAAAAGCATTGATGAATCAGGCCCATAGTCTGTCTGTGTAATGCAGGTTGTGCTAAATCTTCCAAATGAGAAGATTCCCTTGGAAACCACTCTCCACCCTGACTCATGGATGGGGCTAGTCAAAGAATTTTGAACATAGTACCACTTTTTTGAACTTAGAATATCATAAGGCTAGCGTTTCATACGTGCTTTTTTGATAGGTCTCTGGATATGTACACACCAGGGCCGGACTGGCCATCTGCCAATTCTGGCAAATGCTAGAAGGGCCTGTCTGGTCATGGGCTGCCTTGTCTGCTACGTTGTTAACAGAATCGTTGTTCTCAAGACACCCATACTGTTAGCTGTTGTGATGGAGCACAAACTCACTGACTCCGTCACAAACCCCAGCAGGCCATGGGTATCATTAGAAATATTGGTCTTGTAGAAAATCTTCCTTTCCTCCATCCAGGGTAATATTAGTAATATATCCCATCTGGTTCATGGGGACGGAGACTGCACGAGCCTGTGTGATTTCAAATGCCAGGGCTGAATTTCAGCCCCAGTCCATACCTGGTACACACATAGGAGAGACCAGTCAATCAACTGTGGGTGAAACAAGTTGGGGGCAATGTAGAACTAGTCTTGTCTCCCTTTGATTCCTGGTCGGCTCTTCAAGCTATATTCTCTTTAAAATTCCAGTGCGTTTTAGAGGAAAACATAATTGGCTGCAAACATGCAGCCAGGCTCTGGTTCATGCTGTCCGTTTTTTGGGCAGCATGAATCAAGTGACAGGTTCCCTTTATGTCAAGAAGTCTCAGCAACAGAAGTGAAAAAAATGAAACCTTCCCTGGTCTGTCTGACATCCATAAATGATTGAATTAATAATACATGTATTTTTTATTGGGTCAT
Organism: Ranitomeya variabilis; assembly: GCF_051348905.1. Lineage (NCBI taxonomy): Eukaryota > Metazoa > Chordata > Amphibia > Anura > Dendrobatidae > Ranitomeya > Ranitomeya variabilis. The sequence continues at coordinate 60,065,500 of NC_135235.1, forward strand.
TATAAAAATTTTCAGTGTAACATTAAACAAAGGAAAAGCCAAGGCATTACACATCACATAATGATCTAACATTTTTTTACTGATACCCCAACGCTGCTGCCATATGAGTCACTACTGCTACATCTACTGTGTGGCACTGTGTGCATTCTAAATTCTAAAGCAACCCTCTAGAATATAGCAATGCCGGATGCAAGTGCCCTAGAAAACAGTGCAAACATTTTGCCCCCTAGAAAGTAATAATACCCTCTGTGTGCTGCTTTGACAGTCACAGTAACCTGAGTTCCCTATAACAATAAGTACCCACTTTACATTTAATACTATCCCAAGTCTCCCCCCTGTACAGCTCCCCTATACACAGTATGATGGTCTCTTATACACAGTATAATGCCCCCTGACTGTATAGTAGCCCCACACACAGTATACTAACCCCTTAGTAGCCCCTAAACTGTTTGATGGCTCCAACACTGCATGATGGCCCACGCACTGTAATCCCCACATTGTATGATGATCCCCTAGATAGCCTCTATATAGTATAATGCACCAGATAGTCCTCAACATAGTATAATGCATTCCCCATCGGCCTCCATATAGTATAATGTACTCCACATAGACCTCCTTATAGCATAATGTACTCCCCATAGGCAGTCTCTATATAGTATAATGCATTCCCCATAGGCAGACCCAATATAGTATAATGCACCCCCATAGGCAGACTCTATATATTATAATGCACTCTCCATAGGCCTCTTTACTATAATGCAACTCCTATAGGCAGACTTTATATAGTATAATGCACCCCCATAGGCAGACTCTATATTGTATCATGCACTCCCCATAGGCAGACTCTATATTGTATAATGCAGCCCCATAGGCAAACTCTATATAGTAAAATGCACTCCCCATAGGCCTCTATAGTATAATGCAACCCCCATAGGCAGACTCTATATAGTATAATGCACCCCCATAGGCAGACTTTATATTGCATAATGTATCCCCTCATAGGCAGACTCTATATTGCATAATGTACCCCCCTATAGGCAGACTATTTTGTATTATGCACCCACCATAGGCAGACTCTATATTGTATAATGCACTCCTCATAGGCAGAATCTATGTTGTATAATGCACCCCCCATAGGAAAACTCTATAGTATAATGCACACCCATAGGCAGACTCTATATTGTATAATGTACCACCCATAGGCAGACTCTTTGTTGTATAATGCAAACCCCATAGGCAGACTCTATAGCATAATGCAGACCCCATAGGCAGACTCTATATAGTATAATGCACCCCCATAAAAAAATAAATAAATACAATACTCACCTTTTTTTTCCCCTGGTTCCTTTGCTGCTTCAAGCACAGGCACATCTCCGCACAGCGGGCGCCAAGTACTGACATCATCGCGTCAATGTCTGCATCAGGGATGTCAGATGCTGAGAGGGGGATGATGGGAGCAGGAATGTGACACTCCCACTCTCATCAATGCGGTGATGACGGGGCTGCTCGGGGGCCTCATAGTGGCCAGGCGGCCAATCAGGGAGATCAATTATCCCTGCTCTGCTGCTCAATGTAACTGTATTGGTGCGTTGTGCAGTGTAGCTCAATGTGGACCCCCTCAGAGCCCCCTCTGCCTCACCCAGAGATAATCCGAGCACTCCTTTTCCTCTTTCTGGGCGTTTTGCATAAGTCTGAAGAATTTGCTGAACTGTAAATGAGAGAATGTATCAGCTACAAAGGTAAGTACAAGAAGGTAAGCCAGGATTTCTCGCAGCGACACCGCTAATTCTCTCCAGCCACACAAATTTCATATCTCCTCCCAAGCCAGCGGCACTTAAGAAGAGCGATCCAGACCTCCATTCTACCTCCATGACCCCCCAGCAAGACCTAAAAGGAACACAAACCATGGTCAGAAGAAAAGAACCCCTACCTGCAAGCAGCGTCAGACTGGAGCACCTTGGACCCACCAGAGAAAATAATTATTGGGCCCCACTATGTAGCTACATAGAAATAAATACAGGACTACCAATTGTGCGCTAAAACACACTAATATCAGAGTATAATATAAGGTAATTATGTAGCAGTGGTTGGGGTAGCCCCCTCATAGAAAATAACGTAGCCTCCATCATTGCCTCCCCCACAACCATCATTGCCTTCTCCCCCACCACCTCCATCATTGCCCATTTCACCACCTCCATCCAGGGCTGGACTGATCATCGGGCACTTCTGGCAAATGCCAGAAGGCCGGTGCCAGTAGTGGGCCTCTCGATCCCTGCATGCTCTGCCACTGTTCCGATTCCCCCCACACCAGTGCCAACTCACCCCCCCGCCAGTGCCGCCACATTCAACTATGGCGGCGTCCTCACCGTCGGTGAGGTTTGTATGTTTTTTTTAAATATATCAATGAGTGAATATATCAATGAGTGATAACTGGATTTTGGGGCTATTGGGGGGGCGCTACATTACATTCTATGGGGGGCTGTATTACATTCTATGGGGGTTGTATTATATTCTATGGAGGGCTGTATTACATTCTATGGGGGGCTGTATTGCATTCTATGGGGGTTGTATTATATTCTATGGGGGGCTGTATTACATTCTATGGGGGGCTGTATTACATTCTGTGAGGGGGCTGTATTACATTCTATGGGGGATGTATTATATTCTATGGGGGGCTGTATTACATTCTATGGGTGGGCTGTATTACATTCTATGGGGGTTGTATTACATTCTATGAGGGTTATATTATATTCTATGGGGTGCTGTATTACATTCTACGGGGAGGGCTGTATTACATTCTATGGGGGGGCTGTATTACATTCTATGGGGGGTTGTATAATATTCCATGGGGGGCTGTATTACATTTTATGGGGGGGCTGTATTACATTCTATGGGGGGCTGTATTATATTCTATGGGGGGCTGTATTACATTCTATGGGGGGCTGTGTTACATTCTATGGGGGTTTTATCATATTCTATGAGGGGATGTATTACATTCTATGGGGGGGGCTGTATTACATTCTATGGGGGGCTGTATTACATTCTATGGGGGGCTGTATTACATTCTATGGGGGCTGTATTACATTCTATTGTGGGTTGTATTATATTCTATGGGGGGGCTGTATTATATTCTATGGTGGACTGTATTACATTCTATGGGGGGTTGTATTATATTCTATGGTGGGCTGTATTACATTCTATGAGGGAGGATTGCATCATACTCTTTTATGGGGCTACATTATATTCTATGGGGAGGTAGGCTGTATTATATTCTATATTAAATGTATTCTATGTATTAAATTTATTATATTCTTATGAGGGGTGATTGCATCATACACTATGAGGGGGCTACGTTATATTCTATGGGGAGCTGCATTATACTATATGAGGAGGGCTGCATTGTATTCTATGGAGGGGCTACATTATATTCTATGGGGGGCAGCATTATGCTCTATGAGTGGGCTACCATATATTATATATGAGGGACTGCATTATAATATATGAGGGGGCGGCATTATATTCTCAGGGGGTCACATTATACTCGGGGCTACAATATATTCTGTGGGGTGGCTGCATTATACTCTGGGGTGGCATCATTATACTATATGTGGGCTGCATTATACTGTATCGAGGACTATGGGAAATACATTATACTATATGAAGAATTATGAGGTGCATTATACTATGGGAAGTGAATTGTACTACATGGATGACTATGGCGGTGCATTATACCATATGGAGCACTATGAGGAGTGTATTATACTATATGGAGGACTGAGGAGTGTATTATACTATATGGAGGACTGAGGTGCACATTATAATATATGGAGGACTATGGGGTTGTTAAATATTAATTATTAATTGAATTATTCTTAATCTCAATTCTGTACAGAGCACATTGCCTCTCGCTGACATTACAAAAAGCTATTTCTGTGTGTGTAGCTCAGAGTATAAGTCAACACCATATAAAGGGGAACACGTGGTCTGTGGGACATATAAATAACGTCTCTTAGGAGGGTAGGGGGCTTTTGTCACGTGGGGGCTGTCACCTCCTGCCTTCACCATCATTCTCCATGGACATCAAACAAGTCACACAAGGAAGGAACAGCTGGTAGCCATAATGACTTCAGACTTCACACAAACAGATGGCTTTTACCATTCAGAACTTTGGGAAAGATGAGTAACAAGCGCTAATATTTAGACATGGACAATCTGTTCGGAACTATTTCATCTATTTTTATGTTTTGCTGCAATTTGGTTTTTCTGTGGACAATTCAATAAACCACAACATTTTTATGAGAATATCATGACATTTTTCTTTAAGAGTAATGCACCTGGTGAATAGTCTTGATTAAATAAATGTGCAAAATAAGAATATTTAACATTGGCCAAGCCAGCCAGTTTTGATTTTTTGTGCTATTTTTGCGTGAATTTCCTTCACCTTGCACACGGGGGAAGAGAGAAGAGCTTTGCTAGAGTTTGTGCAAGTTTTCAGGAATTCCACTTCAAAACTTCAAGTCACAAAGATCTCACAAGAACCTATGAGTAAGGAGACTTTAACAGGTGTCAGACGGATTGAAAAGCACTATGTCATGTCGGACGCTATTCACACCAGGGCGTCCGACAGACAGCGGTAATTCCACATTCATCCACTATACGCTCAGTGGCGCGGCTAGATTTTATTCAGGTTGTCCGGGGTTAATCTAGCTGGTAATCTGGTTGGAGGCTGGGTCATGCCTGTGGCCTTTAAATAGTCATTCTGGACTTTGGGCGTCGCCGATTATAGCTTGTGTCTTGTGCCTGGTGATCTCGGTCTGGAGTGGTGGTCTAGGAGAAGAAATATCGTATCTTGTGGTGTATTATCCTTTGTCATATTCCTCCTTCTTATATTTGTGTTTGTTTTGCCCTGTGCACATTATAGTGTTTTCCTGTGTGTCTGCGGCATGGTGCGTTTTTTAGTTTTCCTGTCTGTGCTTTCTGTGGAGGTTGGTGTGTGGTCTAATCACTGGGTGGCGAGTGGAGCAGCATAGGGCTGAAACAGTAGTCAGGGTCAGGCCTGGCGGCCCAGACAAGCACACCATCAGTGTAAATTCTGGGAGAGGGACAGACAGGGTTTTCCCTAGTCTGAGGGATATCACAGGGGCCCGGGTAATCAGCTGTAGTCTACCCATTACCCCCGTGACATTATAATCGGCCTAAATAAATTTTGGATGCCATGGATCCCATGACTTCCATAACCTGCCAGTTGGAGGGGCTGTCCTTACAGGTCATTGAGTTGAAGGGGGCAGTTCAGCAACAGGGTCTTGTAGTATCTAATGTGCAAACTGAAACTGCAGGTAGAGTTGCAGAGCCAAAGATCCCTTTACCTGAGAGGTTTGCTGGGGAACGCAGTAAATTTGTTGTGTTTCGAGAAGCTTGCAAATTATATTTTCATATGCCCCCGGTTTCCTCAGGTAATGAGGCTCAGCGTGTGGGCCTGGTATTGTCATTACTGAACCGAGACCCCCAAGCATGGGCATTTTCATTACCATCTGATTCAGCTGCATTTAACTCAGTGGAGTTTTTTTTTTCTGCTCTTGGACTCACATATGATGATCCTGACAGATTGGCTCTAGCAGAATCTAAAATACGTGCTCTCCGCCAGGGGGAGCGAATGGCGGAGGATTACTGTTCTGAATTTCGCTGCTGGGCGGTGGACACACAATGGAATGACCCTGCGCTGCGGAGTCAGTTTGTACATGGGGTTTCGAGAAGGGTTAAACAAGCCCTCCTGATGTATGAGACTCCTGCTTCTCTACAGTCTGCCATGAGTCTTGCTGTCCGCATTGATCGCCGTTTGTGTCAGGGGGTGCAAGAGACGCCGCTTATGGGGGAGGGCGTAGGTGCACGTGAGGTTGCTGCAGGTGAGCCCACAGAGCCTATGCAAATCGCAGGGGTGTCACATCATCGAGCCCCCTCACTTAGGAAGCAGGGAGCCTGTTTTTTCTGTGGTAAAATAGGGCATTATGTAAATGCTTGTCCTCTGTTTTCTAAGAAAAGCGCAACGGCGGAAAACTACTAAGCTCAGAAGGTGTGGAGGAGGCCAATCTGAGCTTATGCATATCCTCCATGGTGGTCTCTCAATGTATGCTCCCTGCCAGAGTTATGGTCGCTGGCAGAGAGCTGCCAATCACTGTTTTTGTGGATAGTGGGTCGGCCACTAATCTCATTGATGAGGAGTTTGTGCGCACGGCCGGGTTCACGGTCGAAAAACTGCCTCATCCTATCCAGGTGGTCATCATCAATGCTACTCCACTCCCACAGGGGGAGATTACTGAGTTTGTGGCTGAGGTTAAACTCCACATTGGGGTCCTACATTCTGAGCAGGTTACATGTAGGGTGCTCAGTAATCTTCCTGCGCAAATGGTTTTGGGTTTTCCATGGTTGTCTATGCACAACCCGGTGATTGACTGGAAAACTCAGGACATAATTCAGTGGAGCGGATTCTGCCAGGAGAATTGCCTGGCCACATGTGTGTCCGCTGTGACTCCTAGCATTCCTGAGTCACTGCTGGATTTCGCAGATGTGTTCTCTGAGAAGGGTTGCTCAGAATTGCCACCACATCGACCCTATGACTGTACTATTAGGTTTTAACCAGGGGCCAAATTGCCGAAAGCTAGGATGTTTAACATCTCTGGTCCTGAGAGGCTAGCTTTAAAAGACTACATTGCTGAGAGTTTGAGCAAAGGGCACATCAGGCCTTCGTCCTCGCCGGTTGGCAGCGGGCTTTTTCTTCGTTAAGAAGAAAGATGGCGGACTACGCCCGTGTCTTCTGGATTTTAGGGAGTTAAACCAGATTACGATTCGTGATCCATACCCTATGCCACTGATACCTGATTTGTTCAACCAGGTGGCTGGTGCTAAGTGGTTTTCCAAGCTTGACCTCAGGGTGGCGTACAACCTCATAAGAGTCCGTCAAGGTGATGAGTGGAAGACGGCTTTTAATACTCCTGAGGGTCATTTTGAAAATTTGGTGATGCCATTTGGGTTGACAAACGCGCCTGCTGTATTTCAACATTTCATAAATTATGTGTTCCCGCATGTACTGGGGAAATTCGTTATTGTGTACCTAGATGACATTCTCATTTATTCATGTGACCGTGATACTTATTTAGAGCATGTGAGGCAGGTGTTACAGCTACTCAGAGAAAATAAGCTCCATGCAAAAATTGAGAAATGTGTATTTTCGGTTCAGGAGTTGCCTTTCTTGGGTTATATTGTGTCTGCTTCAGGGTTTAAAATGGACGCCGCTAATGTGCATGCGGTGCTGCATTGGGAACGGTCTGATAACCTAAAAGCACTCCAGCGGTTCCTTGGATTTACTAATTATTATAGAAAATGTATCAAAGATTTTTCTACCATTGCTAAACCGCTTACTGACATGACTAAAAAGGGTACCAATTTCTCCGCCTGGCCTGAGGCTGCTGTGCGTGCATTCGAGTTTCTGAAGAACAGTTTTGCTTCGGCCCCCATTCTGGTGCAACCGGACGTATCAAAACCATTTACCGTGGAAGTCGATGCGTCTGAGGTTGGAGTGGGGGCGGTGCAGTCACAAGGCTCATCCTTGGGCGAGTTGCGTCCATGCACCTACTTTTCCAAGAAGCTGTCGCCCGCCGAACGTAACTATGATATCGGCAACAGGGAGTTGTTGGCTATCAAGTTGGCTTTTGAGGAACGGCGACACTTCTTGGAGGGGTCGGTCCACCAGGTTACAGTTATCACCGACCATAAAAATCTGCTTTATTTAGAGTCAGCCAAGCGTCTGTCCCCCAGGCTGGGCATTGTTTTTCACACGATTCAACTATTTTGTCACGTACCATCCGGGGTCTAAGAACACTAAGGCAGATGCTTTATCCAGGTGTTTTCCGGGGGGAGAACCTCAGGAAGATCCGGTACCCATCCTCCAAAAGGGTGTAGTGGTCTCGGCTTTCACGACAGAGGTTGAAGCTGAGATTGCCGAGGCTCAGGAGAAGTACCAGTAGTAGAGTGTCGGGTGGTTTAGTCAAACTCAATTTGACAGGTGGACCCGCCCCTATCAAAGTGTATCAAAGTGTGTAACCCCACCCCTCCCTGGCAGGCAGCTGTCCCTCCTTGTCTGGCTCTCCCCTTTTGATATAGTTTAATATTATTATCACAGTGAATATTATCCCAGTAATTGTTTTATATTAGATGTTTATATCTCATTTATATGTGTTTTATAATGGGCACATTATGTATGTGGCCATATTACAACACCCGCAAGTATGAAGCGTGGTGTTTTATACGTTTATAAAAAGCAAAGACACGGTATTGTAAAAATGTAAAAGATTTTATTGTAAAATAAACACATCTCAAGGCATTTCAATGCTGTAAAATTCTTGCAGAGTATAAAAAGCAATCACATTAAATAGTACAGGGGTCATACAGCAACACACTTCTTATAAAATAAATAGTATCACAAGTACAATGAATATACATCATTACACTTCTTATAAAATAAATATAGTGTTACAACCAGTGATTGTTTTTATATTAGATGTTTATATGAAGCTGATATGAATTTGAATGAGTTTGTGTTTCTGTAGTTCTGTAGCCTGTATTGTGTTCCTACATAATGACTGTGATACTGGGCTATGTCTGCAAATCCTGAAAACAGATGTGGTCATGATGCTGGGATATGTCTGCAAAGCCTGTTCACACACACACAACATGCATTCACAAACATCATACACATGGCTCATCAATCAACGCAGCAAAACTGTCTGCATTTGCTTCCCACGGATGTTTGGGGTGGGGGGTCCCAGCAGCTGTTTCTCCACTTCTGGTAGCCCAGATAGCTGCGCAAACACAGAATGGTTTAAAATCTTTTATTGCTAGCAGCTGTCACCCTGAATATCTTCTAACTAGATAACTGTCCTGGATATTCGTTTAGATCATCGAAAGCAAGTGCATTTTTTATTAAATTGATAACCGCGATTAGAACGAGTTAAATTTGAAAATGTTGATGCAATAAAATCTGTTACGGTTCTATCGTTTCTTTGTACATCAGAACTGAAACGCTGTAAAAGCGTCTTGAATGGTAATCCGAGCGCTAAATGATGCAAAACATATACGCAGTAATGTCCGCATGTATGACTATACACATCTTGGATTTGGGCGTCTTGATAACAATACGCGTCACAATTCTTGTTCAGGAATGTCACAAAATCGCGTGGGAAGATAATATTTTCAGGGCTAAAGCCGTAACTATCAAAAAATATGCCCGTCTTATCATCGCAGAGTACGATTAATACCCAGTGGCGTCCAGCTTGATTCGCCGGGTCTGTATTCACGATATATGCCGCTGGTCTCTGAGTCACCCTTTCTTCCGGAAGCAAATCACACGGAAACACACCAGCGAATATGCGGGCTGTATAATTATCGGCCTTCAGTATCGTTGTAAGCTGCAGACTGTCCATCGTTACTTAATTAAAATCGTACAAGATCTCTCTCCTATTATTAATTTCCAGAATGGTGTGATTGACTGCAAAAACAATCATATTTATCGTGTGGGGTGTCGCTAGCGCAAAGCGGACTTCAGCACGTAGGTTACCTGTTTTAATGAGCGAGAAATGTCCTCCAGGCTCTTGATCAGGCGATAAATCAAAAGCAAATAGAGTGAATCCATCCATAAATTCTTCACGATCTATCGCCATGGCACAATCAGCCTTTTGCTTGCCGGATATATGTGCAAGTGCCATATACTCTCTGATGGCTAAACCATCATTAAAATTAGGATTATAAGGTCTCGCGGGTATCTGCTGACCGTCTAGATATAAAGCGGCGTGATTGATATGGTAGTGTCCGAATTGTAGGGGATTTTTTGCGTAAGCCCCACTGAACGACTCATTATCTACAAATCCCAATATAACAGTCTTTGGTATCTGGCCTACGAAGAGGTTCTTGTGGTTCATTATCCGTGTCCCTGCGGCGATGCTGTACACTTTCAGACATGTTCGGTCAATAGCGTACTTGGCGGTTGCGGATAGGAGGGCCTGGCTGTGGCCGATTCGGACAGCCGGAGACACCTGCACTCTTTTCACGTAGAGAGCCGCTTGCGAGATTTGCACCTTCAGCGGCTCGGCTTCTGCGGACATGAGGCAGAAAGCATCCTTATTTCTTGTTAACTTAACCTTAAGGTCAAGACCGTTCAATATTAACTTTGGCTGATTAAATATATCCCCAAAGATGGGACCCAAGAGGTCGATGGGCTTTGAGCGAGAAGCTGCATTGGCTCTTTTGATAAACCCCGCATTTGCGCCATCCAAGCTCTGGTCATTATGATGGCCCGCAGTGTCTTTATAGAACAAACCGGCTGTAAATTGTGATGCCAGCGTCTGCGAGCTGTAATTTAAAAGGGTCTCTATGTACGCTCTATAGCTGTAGAGATTGTCCGATTGTGAGATAAGTCGATCTCCCAGAGTAATATCGACCTGGTTAAAAAGGGTGGCTAGAGGATAATTTATGAGGGCCACCCGGGCACCATCGGCAATAGCCGTATTATCTTGCTTCACGATGCGACAGCTTACGTACAACAGAGTATTGTTCAGATCATAATAATAATCGCCGCTCCCAGATATGAAAAATTCCAACGGGCCATTGTCTGACAGAGCTGCAACCGGCTGTACTTCTACAAATAGAGATTTCTCTATACTTGTTTGTGTCGGGGGAACGTCAAAAATATCCAGTTCAGATTTTGCGCACTCTACAGAAGCGTCATGCAGGAAAGCCATGATAACTGATTAGAAGATGTCGTCCGCAGAGCGTCTTACTTGTTTCTGACGGTGACGTCTCTTGGCGGTAGTTTAATTCATGAGCACTGGCGATAAAGGCGGGCAAGCGCGCCTCTTTCTTTTTTGCGCATTTTTAGCGACATAAATTAACCCAGATCCGTCTTGCTGCGGTTGTGTATTTATCCGTTTCATAAGGGCCGTTGAGGCGGTCGTGACGGCGTCCGTCGCGATGTTCCGGACAGCCGTCTTTATGTGCGGTTTTACTAATTCTAAGCCTTTTCTGAAAAGCGGTACGGCGCGCCGAAATAATCCTTTAAATATCCCGGCCAGGCCGGAGCCATACATGTACTCGCTCCCGCGGAATCCCTCTAGCCCGTGCCCCGACTGGGCAGTATAGTAGCGGGCATAAACAGCGGGATCTCCATACACCCTTTGAGACACCATTTTATCGTGTCAATACTGTCGCGGTCTGAAATGTAATCACACTATACACTTTCTGTATCTGAATTTAACAGGCGTAGCCTGGTCCGACATGACTGTAATGTTTATGGAGTCAAAGTGTTGTTTGCACAGCGGTATGTAATCGGGCCGCGTGTAGCGCACCGTGACAATATCATTATCATCGCCGCTAACTTCTACGGTTCGTAACAGCTGAACGTAACTGTTGCCTACAAGCTGGTGCTGAATTATATCAGTGTATACAAAAAGCGAATAAAAACCAGCCTTTGAATCGGGGTAAAAGCGCCGATTCCACGGCATTAAAGCAACGGGGGAGTCATCGACGGTCTGTAGCCTGAAAATAAATTTTAGCTTAGTACCCAGAGCAAACTGTATAGGGGCCGGGTCGGGCAGGATCACCTCTCGGCGTAGCTCATCATACCGTATTCTGTAGGCAGGCGCAGATAAATTCAGCGCCTCTATTCGGGCATTGACCGCGGCAACCAACTTATGAATGTTCGAGTAAAATCCTGATTTTATGTGATAATGTTCTAACGGTTCACCGTGTTTGGCGGCGTAGAAGTTCCCTTCAAAAGCCTCAAACGTGTTCCACGTATGGGGGTACTGTATTTCCGTTAACGCCACTTCATAAGCGTCTGAAAGATGAACGGCCCTCGCTAACTTGGTGTTGTAATTTGATATGGTGTTATCGGGGTAGATTTTAATTGAGGAATTACTGGGCAGTGTCACGAAAAACGAGCGCGCTTCCATGGCTATATATCTGTCAACTCCGAAGCCGGGATCCAACTATTGAATTTTTCGGGGTACCCCAGCCATTTGATGAGGCAGTGACTCCCCCGACACGTTTTTTTCTCAAAATCTTTTTCACTCTGTTGACGCGATTCTCATCCACAGGTATTTTCTGCAGTTCTTCCTTATAAAATGACCCCTCTACAGGGTCGCCGGCTAAATCACTAATTTTATAAAGAGGTTTATGAAATGTATTGGAGACGCCGGTAATTAAAAAAATCTCTTCACTGTACGATTTCTCATACGACTTACAGAATAGACCCTTATAGCGCGATATTCTGACATGATCTCCGACCTTTAAAGTCGGTTTAATCAGTTTATTAGTAATAGTAGAGCTGTAAATATTGCGCCAGATTTGCAGCACGTTTTTCTCTGTCACTTCAGCCGGGCTACAACGTATGGTAGAATGATAAGTATGATTGTAGCTATGCACCAAATCCGGTAAAATATCAATATACCTAAAGGTATTATGCTTCGGAAGCGCCACATATGGATTTTTAATGTGCGATTAAAGCGCTCTACCATAGCTGCTTTCACATCGTTGTTGGTAAAAAAGTGGTGAATATTATGTAAGTTACATAGTTGCTTGACTGACGAATTTATAAATTCTTTACCGCGATCCGTCTGCAATTTCTTCGGTATGCGCTTATCATTTTGAAATATTAATTCGAACGATCTGGCCACACTAGCGCCCGTTTTGTTTGATAAAGCCACACACCACGCGTATCTCGATAGAGTATCAATCACCGTCAGGATGTATTTGACATTATCATTTTCCCTTGAATAGTCGATTAAACTTACGAGATCCGCCTGCCATTGCGCATCAATGTTCGAGACATAGATTTTATTTGTCAAAAATCATTTTCTAATAGGCTTATGCAGCGCGTATGCGTCTTGTCTATTCAGCCACTCAGTCACGTCAGATTTCTTTATTCCGCGGTCTCTCGTCGCTCTAAATAATTTGTCAATTCCGCCGAATGATCCGGATTCCCTAGCTGTAAAATATTGTTTTTCTAATATGTGATCCCAGTTATTAGAACCCATGATTGAATAAAATGATTGTGTCTCGATAATCGGCAGCCTCCTTCTTTCAGAAATTTTAATCCGACTATCCCAGACCTAGATAATATTTTTCAGTCCTAGATAAGTTATTTAGTTTTTAACACAGCAGCTGCAAGTCATTAGTGAAATCCGATACTGCCTGGTTGAAAACGCTAAAGAGCTGGACACAGACACGTTGTTTGTTTTCTCTTTAAATACAGGTCAGACTGCTACAGCTTTGGCACAGAAGACACCTTTTCTGTGAGTCTGAATAGCTGTTATTTGAAAAGGTAGGTGCTAACTGATTTATTTGCTCCCCGATATTATAATTCATGTACAGTATATATTTGTCGCTGCAATGTCTAGTTAGTTATATTTATCTTTTTTATTATAATTCATGTACAGTATATATTTGCCGCTGCAATGTCTAGTTAGTTATATTTATCTTTTTTATTATGTTTCATGTACAGTATATATTTGCCGCCGCAATGTCTAGTTAGTTATATTTATCTTTTTTTATTATAATTCATATATAGTATATATTTGCGATAGTTATACACTGAATCTTTCTAATTCATATATAATTGTTGTCTCTTGTTTGAAGAAGCCGAAAAGCGAAACAGCACTTGTCGGGCACAGGAGGTGACCTGCCTTCCCACGTTCATCTCTACCCGTCCCCACTCAGCTTCAGGTAAATACCTCATGGCTTTGTGATCAATTTTTTTCGGTCTTTTTCATGTGCAGTCTGCCTTAGGAATTTAAGTTTCCTTCCGTGGTATCACACTGTCATCTAGTGGCCATCTCTTTAACTACAGTATTTTACTATCTCTCTCTTGCTTAGCAGCAATTATTATTTCCACCTTTGTGCCATTATAGAATCTATCAACACTAACACCAAAGCCATTTTTGATGTGAGGGCATTGCCATGTATATATTTATACTTCTGATTGCCTATTTTTAGTTATACCCTTCAATCAGATATAAGACTGCCATGCGGTTCTTCTAAAGAGGCGTTTGCCGTCCAACCACATTGTCAGCCTTCTCTTTCCTGTTTCCTATAGGGATACTAATTTAAGTTCAGCAACATTAGATACATGTATATTTATATAAAAAAAAAACACACATTGCCATCTGGGTTTGTGGGCCACCCCCTGTTTCTGTTTTGGAGGTCCTATTTCTTCCAACATCCTGTCTGTTAAAGATATGTAATTTTTAAAATAATATGTCAATAAAGATATTTTTACTTTTATTTACTAATGTGTCACTTCATACCTTGTTAGGTAATTTTTGTCAGCACTAATTCATATATAGTATATATTTGTTATATAGTTAAAATCTGTATTTATCGTCGGTATACATATAGATGAAACTCTACCCCTTTTTTATTTAAGATGGAATTCCAATATCCCCGCGATCAATACAGTCCTTTTCTTACAAGCACGCAACTAGGTATACCGAATATAATGTACAGAGTATTGGTTCATTCTGATTAAGTCATTATATTATAAGTAATTTATATTAATTATATATTCCTGCATTCTTTCTTATTTAAGAGGAGTGTATGTCTCCCGATTATTGCAATAATTTCGCCACTCAGAATTATGAACCCTTTGAACACGTAGCTGAGGAACCGTTAGAAGCTAATGAGCCTGCTCTTCACCTTATCACAGGTAATTAGATTCTCCTTTTTGCATTTAGATAGGGAAAAATATCGTTGTAACACGGTACCGTGATATTTATCTTTCCTGTATTACATGTAGGAAGCCTATATATATATAATCTATGTTAATCTCACACCACAGACAAACACATTTTATATACCGTAACAAATAAATTTGTGAGTTCGGCATAAATATGTTTATACTAAGCAAAAATAGGTAATAAGTATGCGCTGAATACGCTAGTTAGGATGTATTAACAGCTATTAACTACTGTATTACACAAATCATGGCATAATAAATACACGCTTAAATTATTAACACAAATAATGCCGCGATCCATCAATATAATACTATTATTAAAACTGATACAACATAAACAGTGATATACCGTAAACTATATTATACTGTATCAGCTGATTTAATCCCTGTATTTAAACACGAACTAAGTGCAATTTCTCATACAGATACTGACACGCAGCCATCGCTCTGTATACCGGAAAACTGGTGTGTTCCCGAACCATGCGGAAATCTGGATTCAGACGTCGAGATCATAGATGTCAAGAACACTGTAATTTCACCGATACCCGATGCTCCTAAAAGACGTGGAAATTCGTTAAGCAGGTGTCTCAAGAATAGAAAAGGTAACGGTTCACTTGAAATACATACGATTCACACTTTTGTGTAGAAAATCAGTTCTGTGTTAATAGTTATATTTTATTTACATACGCTAAACTAATTGCCAGAAAAATTCAATTTGAAAAGTAGAATATCTCTGTCTCAACGAGACAGTTTTGTGTAGAAAACCAATTCTGTGTTAACTAATAGTCATATTTTATTTACATCTGCTAAACTAGTTGCCAAAAAAATTCAATTTGAAAAAGAGAATATCCCAGTCTCAATGAGCTCGATCAATACGATGTCCATTAAACCAGGAGCCGCGGAGGTGCAATTCCCGCTTCATACTTGTAAGTGTATATCTGGTCTGCTCTATGCCGGGTTTATGCAAATATTGTTACAATGATTTCATGGATAACTGTCACAGTTAACTTTTCAAATATTACGCAGGATCATGGATAACACCCAGCGTGTCGCTTTTCCAATTTTACACCGATTTCGCGGGTAACAGACGCTTTTGTCTTTTCTTTTAGATACGCCGGATCTTCAACCACGAGTTTTGCAGCGGCGTAATTACGGATCTGCACAGAATCAACCACAAAGAGCTGATGTGGCTGTGAGAACAACTCCTCTTTTGCCCATCTGTGTTGTGGATCGAGAGGAAAGCTACGCGGCACCCAAACACACCGGGAATCCAAGCCCCAAGATTCCACATCAAAAATATAAGTATGTTTCAAGAGAGAGATCTGCGTCGCAGAACGTTAGCCCCTGCATAACTCAGGAAGTCAATAGCATAGTCAGCAGTCTGCAAGCTAGTCCTGAAAACAGAGAAATTACGCAGCTCGTCGCTGGTAAGAAGAGTAATAACCGTGGTAATATATGTGTGTGTCAAACTGTACAACCTGCAGATACTACTCTTGCAGGATCTTCTAGCGATTTTGCCAATGTATTACCTCTAAAGAAACGTTCAGTGTCACGTCGCCGTATAAGTAAAAAACAGAAAGTTGCTGAACAATCGTCTTACACAGGGGTGCCTGTGTGGGATGATGAACATGTCAAAATGTTTATTGGCATGTCTGCTCAGTACGTCCATAACAAACTCGCACAGATCAAACTAAAATCTTTCTGTGACACGTATGAAAGACTGATAAATGCATGTCCAACACCTGACATTATCGCCGAGCTATATGATTTTAAACTAAATCATGCCTGTGTACATACACCCCCTGTGAATCTAAATAAATCTAAAGCCACCTGACTAAGCTTGCTTGGGCATGGTTTGAAAAAATCCAGAAGGTCGCAAGCAGCTAGAAGTGGGCGAAAGACAGTTCACAGCGCTATAACTACACAATATCCCCAGAGGCTGTTACATGATTCAACTACTGTTTTACACACCCAAGACAACCCTGGAAGTGTCAACACCAGTGCTGTTCCAGATGCTCAGAGCAGCGGGCATCTTGAAACACATACTGAAAATGCGCATGATGCAGCCTCTGTAGGTAATGGTGTTTATGATAATTAAATGGTCGTAGATCGTTCAGACGTTTTACAGCATTTTTATCATCATCAAAGGGCTCTCCGCAATTTCAACGGCCATATACATACGGATCATTTTAGATTTGTAAATTTGGAGCGTGTACAATCATTTGTAGAGGCCGTGAATATTGTTCATGGCGGCGTTCAGTCATTACTGGATAGAATCATCAGGGACATTGAACCTGGTGACTTTGTACAGTCAAGGCTTGAATGCGGTGATACTTTAGACCCTATTTTCGCTACAAAACAAACCCGTGAAGATTTTAATTCTGAATCGTTTTTAAATGCCGTTGTCCGCACACTTCAAAGTAATGTTGAATGTCTAGCATCCAATTCGTTAAAGCTAGTCGTCACCATCATTAAAAATAGCGGAGGTGTGCATGTTTTACAACCGCGTATGCCCGGCTAGAGCTCTATTCGCTGCTGGACCGGCTGCAGGAGAGGTGCTTTTATCACGACACAGATTCTGTTATTTTTGTACAGAGAGATGGTGAGTGGCAGCCGCCTTTAGGCGATTACCTGGGGGAGCTGACCAGTGAAATACCTGATGGTACACACATCACAGAATTTGTATCCGCGGGCCCCAAAACTTACGGATACAAACTCAACACCGGTACAACTGTCTTAAAAGTTAAGGGGATAACACCAAATGTTGGTAACTCTCAATCTATTAATTTCAACAGTCTAAAAGATCTAGTTCTGGACTACCCGAGCAATTCTGACACAGATACACAGAAACGTATTGTCGTACAACAGCCGTCCATTGTAAGAAATAAAAAGTACTGGGAGACTGAAACGAGGCCGTTACGCAAAACACAAAAGTGCGTTTATACAAAGCGGCGACTAATTGACGGTTTCACAACCCTGCCTTTTGGGTATTAGCAGAGTACTGTGCTGATGGATACACGCTTGCAACACCCATTCTCGTGCATTCTAGCAGGCCCGTCTAATTCTGGAAAGAGCTATTTTGTAAAACAACTGCTGTATAATATTGAAACTAATTTTTCTCAGAAACCTGATAATATTGTTTGGTTTTATTCGTGTTGGCAAAAACTATATGATGAAATCTCTCTCTCTTTTCCCCACGCCAGATTTGTGGAGGGTCTGCCGAATACATTCGTAGATGACGAATTATTCCCACTGGAGAAGGTGAATTTGGCTATTGTTGATGATCTCATGGAGAGTGCTAGTGAAAATTGTGAGATAGAAAAAGCCTTTACCAAGTATGTGCACCACAGAAATCACAGCATTTTCTACCTGGTACAAAACACATTTTGCCAGGGTAAGAAAAGCCGTACGATAAATTTAAACACAAAATACATGGTGCTTTTTAATAACCCCTGAGATAAATTACAAATTTTAACTCTAGCTCGCCAGATGTATCCCGGAAAAACACGTTTTTTCCTAGAAGCTTTTGAGGATGCCACGCGGGAACCTTATGGGTATTTGCTTGTAGATTTGAGAGCTAATACCCCTGAGGAACTTCGCTTAAGGACCAGCTTGTTTCCAACAGCGTTGCCTGCTGTTTATGTTCAAAAGAAAAACACTTCTAAAAAGTGAATTTTACCCAGGTATCAGACATTCTACGCTGTCTGCGTTGTGCTGTAAAGATGTCTGAGAGACTCCGGCGTAACTGGGCTCTCTTAAAAACTCTGGTGAAGGCACCCCCAGCTGTCCGAAAGTCTATTTTGCGCAATGCAAGCAATGATTTAATTACAGCCATAGGCGAGATTGCTTTAAACATCTTAAAAGGCAGGATTCCGCTGAAAGAGCGTCAAAAAGGCATATTAAAGAAGTGGCGTAAAGCTATAAGAACCCTGAGCGACAGATGTCAGCCCATAAAGAAAAAGAAGCGGCTACTAAAGCAGGCCGGAGGGTTTATCGGCCCTCTTTTAGCTTTTGCAATCCCTATAATAACAAGTCTGCTCGCAGGAAGATAATGGAGCATACAGAGAAAATGTATCTAGTCCCCAAACAGGAGCTAGACAAACTAAGAACCGGCGCTACAGATAACATACGCGACAGCGTTATTCGTCGCCTTGATGGTGAAATTAGCGACATTTTACAACGTCGCGACATTCCCGATGATGTGAAAATTAAAATGTATAGCACCGTGCTACAGCGCTACTTGGTGCATACGTGGCACAGCTCAAAAGAAGTAACGGCTTTAAATCTCGTTAGCACTCCTGATCCTGGTCAGCAACAATTGTCAAATACTGACTCTGATAAAAATCAAGACATCTCTGAAATTGTCAGCCATATAAACCAAAGATATAAAAAGAATGCTGAATTTTTACTAAACAGGTTGCTGCAGAATAGAAATGTTACAGCCTGGAATAATAAAGCTGAATTTATTTTCAAAGGATCCGTAATACCGGGGTCTAACTTACTGGATTTGGTACGTAGTACTACGCAGAGCCATGCTCTGACCGACAGAAATTTACCGCCGGGTTGGGATTCATTTATGCAGGCTATGGCCGAGCTAAATATACCATCTACAGTTGTTGGTAACCCCACTACTAGGAAGCTTTTAGATGAATTAAAAATTTCCAGCAGCGAGACACACGCTGTATCTACGCCGCAGAAGCTAGCTCCGACGCCGCGTACAATCCAATCTTTACATTCCCCGTCATTAGGTACCACACGTGGAACTCTGCTACCTAAAAAAAGGTCTCTACCGATGCTACAAACCATGTGGCTCACGATGTAAAGAATGTACTGGATAAATTACGTACATGACTTGTAACACTATATTATTTTGTAAGAAGTGTAATGATGTATATTCAAGTGATACTATTTATTTTGTACGAAGTATGTTGCTGTATGATCCCTGTACTATTTAATGTGATTGCTTTTTATACTCTGCAAGAATTTTACAGCATTGAAATGCCTTGAGATGTGTTTATTTTACAATAAAATCTTTTACATTTTTACAATACCGTGTCTTTGCTTTTTATAAACGTATAAAACACCACGCTTCATACTTGCGGGTGTTGTAATATGGCCACATACATAATGTGCTCATTATAAAACACATATAAATGAGATATAAACATCTAATATAAAACAATTACTGGGATAATATTCACTGTGATAGTAATATTAAACTATATCAAAAGGGGAGAGCCAGACAAGGAGGGACAGCTGCCTGCCAGGGAGGGGTGGGGTTACACACTTTGATACACTTTGATAGGGGCGGGTCCACCTGTCAAATTGAGTGCGAAACCACCCGACGCTCTACTACTAGTACCACCAGAGCTTCCCATTAACAAATCATTTGTACCGCTCCATCTTCGCCTAAAGGTGTTGGGTGAGCATCATGATACTGTTCTGGCTGGCCATCCAGGGGTTAGGGGTACCTTGGAGTTGGTGTCGCATCGGTTTTGGTGGCCCAAAATCCGACAGGACGTGGTCTCGTACGTATCAGCATGTACCACGTGTGCTAGGGCTAAGATGCCGTCCTGCTGGCTCATTACATCCTCTAGGGGTACCCAGTGGGCCATGGACGGAGATCTCCATGGATTTTATTACAGACCTACCCTCCTCAGCTGGGAACATGGTCATCTTGGTGGTTGTTGATCGGTTTTCAAAGCACTTTGAGTCCTTGCCTTCGTTGCCTAACGCGAAGACTCTGGCTTAGGTTTTTGTGCAGGAGGAGGTCAGACTTCACGGGGTCCCGTCTGACATAGTGTCTGATAGGGGTACTCAGTTTGTGGCAAAGTTTTGGAAAGCATTTTGCTCATGGCTGGGGATCAAGTTGTCGCATTCTTCGGCGTTTCATCCTCAGTCAAATGGTCAGACAGAGCGCATGAACCAGAATTTGGAGCAGTACTTACGCTGCTTTGTTTCTGACAACCAGGAGGAGTGGTCGACGTTCCTTCCTTTGGCTGAGTTTGCCATAAATAATCACCGCCAGGAATTGTCTGGGGAGTCCCCGTTCTTTTGTGTTTACGGGCACCATCCTCAATTTTGTACTCTGCGTCAGGGTGGCTCTGCTGGCGTTCCGGAGGAGGACCAGCTAGGAGCACAACTGTCATCCGTTTGGAGGAGAGTGAAACAGCGCTTGCTGAGCATGGGTGCAAGGTACAACTGAGTGGCTGACAGTAGACGTGTGCCAGGCCTGGACCTGAGTGTGGGTGATTGAGTGTGGTTGTCCACAAAAAACATAAAACTCAAAGTACCATCCCTGAAATTGGGACCAAGGTTTATTGATCCATTTAGGGTCGCCGCCATCATTAACCCGGTAACCTACCGATTGGAGCTTCCTATGGTATATAAAATACACAACGGGTTTCACAGATCTCTTTTAAAGAAGGTGGTGGGTTCTGTGGATGCGGCGCCGATGCCACCTCCAGTCTTGGTGGATGGCAATTTGGAGTTTGAAGTCTCCAAGGTGGTTGACTCTTGTATAGTGCGCCGCACATTACAGTACCTGGTACACTGGCATGGTTATGGGCCGGAGGAGAGGTCTTGGGTTCCAGCTTCGGACATACATGCGGACCGGCTGGTCAGTATGTTTTACCGCCGCCATCCGGACAAGCCGGGTCCTATAAGTCGTGAGGGCCCTGGGGTCCCTCGTAGAAGGCGGGGTACTGTCATGTCGGATGCTATTCACACTAGGGTGTCTGACAGACAGCGGTAATTCCACATTCGTCCACTATACGCTCAGTGGCGCTGGCTAGATTTTATCCAGGTTGTCCGGGGTTAATCTAGCTGGTAATCTGGTTGGAGGCTGGGTCATGCTCGTGGCCTGTAAATAGTCATTCTGGACTTTGGGCGTCACCGATTATAGCTTGTGTCTTGTGCCTGGTGATCTCAGTCTGGAGTGGTGGTCTAGGAGAAGAAATATCGTATCTGGTGGTGTATTATCCTTTGCCATATTTCTCCTTCCTATATTTGTGTTTGTTTTGCCCTGTGCAAATTATAGTGTTTTCCTGTGTGTCTGCGGTGTGGTGCGTTTTTTAGTTTTCCCTGTATGTGCTTTCTGTGGAGGTTGGTGTGTGGTCTATTCACTGGGTGGCGGGTGAAGGTTTCAGCATAGGGCTGAAACAGGAGTCAGGGTCAGGCCTGGTGGCCCAGACAAGCACACCATCAGTGTAAATTCTGGGAGAGGGACAGACAGGGTTTTCCCTAGTCTGAGGGATATCGCAGGGGCCCGGGTAATCAGCTGTAGTCTACCCATTACCCCCGTGACACACTAGCATTGGAAGTGCTGAAAATAGACGTGCTGATGATCGGAGCCCAGCGTTGTCTAACAAAGGAACTACAAGCTGAGATATTTCAAGGTAAGAAAAATGAATTTAATTAATACGTATGCTAAATCAAGTCAGATGGAATTTGTAAGTTTGTACAAATCTAGCTTAGAAATTTTCTGGCTTAGCTTATTTGCAGAATGCAAGATAACAAATCTGAAGATAGATTCTAAGCTAATATCTAGGAAAAAAGAAAAAGAGCAAATTAAAAATGTTTTACATATGGTTTATGTATTTAACAAGTTTGTTACAGAGAAGTCCAAAAAAGACTGTGTAGAAAGAATTTCTAAGGAAATGAAAATTAATGATGTTCCCAAGATTGACTGTAATGTAAAGAGTGAACAAGATGTGACACACGTGTCTATAATGGCCACTCAAGGTGACCTTGTGTCTCATGATGAAAAACAAGATGGAGGAAACGTAGGAGACATGACAACTGACAAAGATGATGTACAAGAGACAAATGTACAAGAGTCACTAAAAATAGAAGACGACTCAGAGGCCCAACTTCAAACTAAATCTAGGAAAATCTTGTTAAAATTAAGCAAAATCATTCCTGCATATGATGACAAAATCCATGTGTGCAGAAATTCAGAGATATTTGAGAGTTTTGCTGATAAGTTTGATATGACTAATGAGGAGAAAAATCAGTTGTTTAAAATGTGGCTTCCAGTAACTTTTTCCAGAAGGTTCTCATTAAAAATGCAGAATGATGAATTCCATGAAGAAATGACGGATATAGAAAGATTAAAAATTTTGATATTCTGTGGATTAAAAGAAAATTATCCAGATATTGATATTCTTCTAAAATTGAAGATTGGCCGGAAAGAATGTACTTTCATTACAAATTGTAATAAACAATCAATGATAAATTGTTTTGTAAACAAATTTGGATTCCTAAATCCTGCATCTCGTGTTATTGCGTCACAAAAAGATTCTTTATTTGAATGTGCGCAATCCCTTGATTTTTCTAGAAAACATGAGAATCTTGAAAGGAAATCAAATTATACTAAAACTAATAACATAATTAACCCCTTAACGACCGCCGATACGCCTTTTAACGGCGGCCGCTAAGGGTACTTAAACCACAGCGCCGTTAATTAACGGCGCTGTGGAAAAAGTGAATAGCGCCCCCCAGAGTCAGATTTTCTCTGGGGTCTCGGTTGCCGAGGGTAGCCGAGACCCCAGAGAACATGATTCGGGGGGTTTTTACCGACCCCCGAGTTGCGATCGCCGGTAATTAACCGTTTACCGGCGGTCGCAACAAAAAAAAAAAAACGCGATTTGCCGTTTAATTTCTCTGTCCTCCGATGTGATCGCACATCGGAGGACAGAGAAATGTGGTCCCCGATGGCCCCCAATAGCCCCCCAATACTTACCTACCTC
This sequence comes from Ranitomeya variabilis, assembly GCF_051348905.1. Lineage (NCBI taxonomy): Eukaryota > Metazoa > Chordata > Amphibia > Anura > Dendrobatidae > Ranitomeya > Ranitomeya variabilis. The sequence continues at coordinate 60,089,029 of NC_135235.1, forward strand.
CCCCGGTGCTCCTCGTGTCTCCCCATGGGCGCCGCCATCTTTTTTCCGGGAAAAAATGGCGGGCGCACGCGCAGTGCGCCCGCCGCCCGGCACCCGGATGTTCTTTGGGGTCTCGGCTGCCGGGGGTAGCCGAGACCCCAAAGAACATGATCGGGGTCGATTTGCACCGACCCCTGCTTTGCGATCGCCGGTAATTAACAGTTTACCGGCGACCGCAAAAAAAAAAAAAAAAAAAAAAGCGATCAGTTATTTCTCTGTCCTCTGATGTGATCGCACATCAGAGGACAGAGAAATAGGGGGATTCGGGGACCCTATCATACTCACCCGGGGTCCCTGGGTCCTCTTCTGTCTTCTCCTGCCAGCCGGCTTTTTCATCATGGCGGGCGCATGCGCAGTGCGCCCGCCATCTGCTGCCATCTGCCGGCCGGCAGGAGAAGACAAGTTGGGGCTAAAATTAGGGTTAGGGTTAGGGTTAGAGTTAGGGTTAGAGTTAGGGTTAGGGTTGGGGCTAAATTTAGGGTTAGGGTTAGGGCTAGGGTTAGGGTTAGGCTACTTTCACACTAGCGTTTTTTGGCTTCCGTCGCAATGCGTCGTTGGAGAAAAAACGCATCCTGCAAAAGTGCTTGCAGGATGCGTTTTTTCTCCATTGGCTTGCATTAGCGACGCATTGCGACGGATTGCCACATGTCGCATCCGTCGTGCGACGGATGCGTCGTGCTTCGGCGGACCGTCGACACAAAAAAAACTACATGTAACTTTTTTGTGCGACGTGTCCCACATATTTCAGTGCCACGTGCCACGTATTTAAGTGACACGTGCCACGTATCAAAGTGCCACGTGCCACATATTTCAGTGCCACGTATCAAAGTGCCACGTGCCACGTATCAAAGTGCCACGTGCCACGTATCAAAGTGCCACGTGCCACATATTTCAGTGCCACGTATCAAAGTGCCACGTGCCACGTATCAAAGTGCCACGTGCCACATCTTTCAGTGCCACGTGCCACGTATTTAAGAGACACGTGCCACGTATCAAAGTGCCACGTGCCACATATTTCAGTGCCACGTGCCACGTATTTAAGTGACACATGCCACGTATCAAAGTGCCACGTGCCACATATTTCAGTGCCACGTATCAAAGTGCCACGTGCCACGTATCAAAGTGCCACGTATCAAAGTGCCACGTGCCACGTATCAAAGTGCCACGTGCCACATATTTCAGTGCCACGTATCAAAGTGCCACGTGCCACATCTTTCAGTGCCACGTGCCACGTATTTAAGAGACACGTGCCACGTATCAAAGTGCCACGTGCCACATATTTCAGTGCCACGTGCCACGTATTTAAGTGACACGTGCCACGTATCAAAGTGCCACGTATCACGTATTTCAGTGCCACGTATTTAAGTGACACGTATCACGTATAAGTGCCACGTGTCACGTATTTAATTGCCACATATTTAAGTGCCACGTATCAAGATTTTCCATGGAGAACAGACACATCCAGAGATATGTCTGCTCTCCACGGCTGCAGCAACACACTGACAGGAGCCATAGTTCCTGTCGGTGTGTCACTGCGCATGCGCGAGCGAGTTTACCGGCGGTCATTGACCCCGGCACTCTCGCTTAACGGCAGTGCTGCGTGGGAAAGTTCAACGCAGCTGTACTGCTGTTAACCGAGACGCCGGAGTCATTGAACTCCGGAACAGTACGCGATACACTGCTAGGAGCTTCGCTCCTGGCAGTGTATCGCCGGAGAGCAGCCGATCGGCGTGGGACACTCGTTTTATGGATTCTGCGGACAGGGAGTATGAATTTGGTTTATTATTTTTGGATTTTTTCCTGGAGGATCGAGGGCTTCGCCTACAAGTGTGCTGTTGGTGAGTATATACTCTGTGTTATATGTTGTATGTACTGTGTGTCATGTATGTGTATTGTGTGTAGGTGTTTTGTGTAACTTTACAATTGTGCTAAGTCGCCGGACACAGGGACAACTCTCCCATCCTAATACCGGATGGGAGTAGTAGTCCCATACGGCGACTTAGCACAATGGTGGCACTAGCGTCGCATGGGGACACACACACGCACACACACGCACACACACGCACACAGAAGGACTCTATGCTGCTTCACTGGGGGGCGGGGGCTTCCCTCTTCCTGTCCGACGTCACGTCCGGTCCTGGGTGTCAACCCCTCCGTACAAAGACGCCGACACCCAGGACAAAGGCGCTGTGTGTGGAAGGTAATATGGGGCCCTAGGGGGATACGCAGACACGCCGCTGCGTAAAGAATTGACATGTCAATTCTTTTTACGCCGGCGTGTTTGCAGACAAAAGCGCCGCGTTTTTTTGCGGTGTGTCTGAACGGCAAAGTGAATTTCTCATTCACTTTGCCGGCAGACGAAAATGACATTGCGCATTTTTGAAAAGCGCCCGCAAAATAGCGCTCAAAAATGCGCTATGTCTGAAAGTAGCCTAAGGCTTCTTTCACACTTGCGTCGGTACGGGGCGGTCGCAATGTGTCGGCCCGATGTACCGATGCACGTTGTGAAAATTGTGCACAACGTGGGCAGCGGATGCAGTTTTTCAACGCATCCGCTGCCCAGTCTATGTCCTGGGGAGGAGGGGGCAGAGTTACGGCCACGCATCCGCGGAAATGGCGGACGCGACGTACAAAAAAAAGGTTACATTGAACTTTTTTTGTGACGACGGGGGCTAAAGTTATGGTTAGGGTTGGGGCTAAAGTTAGGGTTGGGGCTAAAGTTAGGGTTAGAGTTGGGATTAGGGTTAGGGTTTGGATTAGGGTTGGGATTAGTGTTACGTTTGGGATTAGGGTTGGGATTAGGGTTAGGGTTGGGATTAGGGTTAGGGGTGTGTTGGATTTAGGGTTTTGATTAGGGTTATGGTTAGGGTTGAGATTAGGGCTGTTTTGGGGTTAGGGTTGTGATTATCGTTAGGGTTGTGATTAGGATTATGGATCAGGTTGAGATTAGGGTTAGGGCTGTGTTGGGGTTAGGGTTGGAGTTAGAATTGGGGGGTTTCCACTGTTTAGGTACATCAGGGGGTCTCCAAACACGACAGCCAATTTTGCGCTAAAAAAGTCAAATGGTACTCCCTCCCTTCTGAGCTTTGCCGTGCGCCCAAACAGTGGTTTACCCCCACATATGGGGCATCAGCGTACTCGGGATAAATTGGACAACAACTTTTGGGGTCCAATTTCTCCTGTTACCCTTGTGAAAATAAAAACTTGGGGGCTAAAAATCTTTTTTGTTGGAAAAAAATATATTTTTTTATTTTCACTACTCTGCATTATAAATTTCTGTGAAGCACTTGAGCTTTCAAAGTTCTCACCACATATCTAGATAAGTTCCTTAGGGGGTCTAGTTTCCAAAATTTGGTCACTTGTGGGGGTTTCTACTGTTTAGGTACATTAGGGGTCTGCAAACGCAACATAACGCCCGCAGACAATTCTATCAAAGTCTGCATTGCAAAATGGCGCTCCTTCCCTTCCGAGCTCTGCCGTGCGCCCAAACAGTGGTTTACCCCCACATATGGGGTACCAGCATACTCAGGACAAATTGGACAACAACTTTTGGGGTCCAATTTCTCTTGTTACCCTTGTGAAAATAAAAATTTGGGGGCTAAAAAAATCTTTTTTGTGGGAAAAAAAATATTTTTTATTTTCACTACTCTGCATTATAAACTTCTGTGAAGCACTTGGGCATTCAAAGTTCTCACCACATATCTAGATAAGTTCCTTGGGGGGTCTATTTTCCAAAATGGGGTCACTTGTTGGGGGTTTCTACTGTTTAGGTACATTAGGGGTCTGCAAAGGCAACATAACGCCCGCAGACAATTCTATCAAAGTCTGCATTCCAAAATGGCACTCCTTCCCTTCCGAGCTCTGCCATGCGCCCAAACAGTGGTTTACCCCCACATATGGGGTACCAGCATACTCAGGACAAATTGGACAACAACTTTTGGGGTCCAATTTCTCTTGTTACCCTTGTGAAAATAAAAACTTGGGGGCTAAAAAATCTTTATTGTTAAAAAATATATATTTTTTATTTTCACGACTCTGCATTATAAACTTCTGTGATGCACTTGGGCATTCAAAGTTCTCACTACACATCTAGATAAGTTCCATGGGGGGTCTAGTTTCCAAAATGGGGTCACTTTTGGGGGGTTTCTGCTGTTTAGGCACATCAGGGGCTCTCCAAACGCGACATGGCGTCCGATCTCAATTCCAGTCAATTTTGCATTGAAAAGTCAAATGGCGCTCCTTTGCTTCCGAGCTCAGCCATGCGCCCAAACAGTGGTTTACCCCCACATATGGGGTGTCGGCGTACTCAAGACAAATTGTACAACAGCTTCTGGGGTCCATTTTCTCCTGTTACCCTTGGTAAAATAAAAATTTGGAGGTAAAAAGATCATTTTTGTAGAAAAAATGCGTTTTTTTTATTTTCACGGCTCTGCGTTATAAACTTCTGTGAAGCACCTGGGGGTTTAAAGTGCTCACCACACATCTAGATAAGTTCCTTGGGGGGTCTAGTTTCCAAAATGGTATCACTTGTGGGGGGTTTCCACTGTTTAGGCACATCAGGGACTCTCCAAACGCGACATGGCATCCGATCTCAATTCCAGCCAATTCTGCATTGAAAAAGTCAAACGGTGCTCCTTCACTTCCAAGCTCTGCGGTGCGCCCAAACAGTGGTTTACCTCCACATATGGGGTATCGACGTACTCAGGAGAAATTGCACAACAACTTTTGTGGTCTAATTTCTCCTGTTACCCTTGTGAAAATAAAAATTTTGGGGCAAAAAGATCATTTTTGTAGAAAAAATGAGATTTTTTATTTTCACGGCTCTACGTTATAAACTTCTGTGAAGCACTTGGGGGTTCAAAGTGCTCACCACACATCTAGATAAGTTCCTTAAGGGGTCTAGTTTCCAAAATGGTGTCATATGTGGGGGGTCTCTACTGTTTAGGCACATCAGCGGCTCTCCAAACGTGACATGGCGTCCGATCTCAATTCCAGCCAATTCTACATTGAAAAAGTAAAACGACACTCCTTCTCTTCCAAGCTCTGCGGTGCGCCCAAACAGTGGTTTACCCCCATATATGGGGTATCGACGTACTCAGGAGAAATTGCACAACAACTTTTGTGGTCTAATTTCTCCTGTTACCCTTGTGAAAATAAAAATTTGGGGGCAAAAAGATCATTTTTGTAGAAAAAATGAGATTTTTTATTTTCACGGCTCTACGTTATAAACTTCTGTGAAGCACTTGGGGGTTCAAAGTGCTCACCACACATCTAGATAAGTTCCTTGGGGGGTCTAGTTTCCAAAATGGTATCACTTGTGGGGGGTTTCCACTGTTTAGGCACATCAGGGACTCTCCAAACGCGACATGGCATCCGATCTCAATTCCAGCCAATTCTGCATTGAAAAAGTCAAACGGTGCTCCTTCACTTCCAAGCTCTGCGGTGCGCCCAAACAGTGGTTTACCTCCACATATGGGGTATCGACGTACTCAGGAGAAATTGCACAACAACTTTTGTGGTCTAATTTCTCCTGTTACCCTTGTGAAAATAAAAATTTTGGGGCAAAAAGATCATTTTTGTAGAAAAAATGAGATTTTTTATTTTCACGGCTCTACGTTATAAACTTCTGTGAAGCACTTGGGGGTTCAAAGTGCTCACCACACATCTAGATAAGTTCCTTGGGGGGTCTAGTTTCCAAAATGGTATCACTTGTGGGGGGTTTCCACTGTTTAGGCACATCAGGGACTCTCCAAACGCGACATGGCATCCGATCTCAATTCCAGCCAATTCTGCATTGAAAAAGTCAAACGGTGCTCCTTCACTTCCAAGCTCTGCGGTGCGCCCAAACAGTGGTTTACCTCCACATATGGGGTATCGACGTACTCAGGAGAAATTGCACAACAACTTTTGTGGTCTAATTTCTCCTGTTACCCTTGTGAAAATAAGAATTTGTGGGCGAAAAAATCATTTTTGTGAAAACAAATGCGATTTTTTATTTTCACGGCTCTACGTTATAAACTTCTGTGAAGCACTTGGGGGTTCAAAGTGCTCACCACACATCTAGATAAGTTCCTTGGGGGGTCTAGTTTCCAAAATGGTGTCACTTGTGGGGGGTTTCCACTGTTTAGGCACATTAGGGGCTCTCCAAACGCGACATGGCGTCCGATCTCAATTCCAGCCAATTCTGCATTGAAACAGTCAAACGGTGCTCCTTCACTTCCAAGCTCTGCGGTGCGCCCAAACAGTGGTTTACCTCCACATATGGGGTATCGGCGTACTCAGGAAAAATTGCACAACAAAATTTGTGGTTAAATTTCTGTTTTTACACTTGTGAAAATTAAAAAAAATGGTTCTGAAGTAAAATGTTTGCAAAAAAAAGTAAAATGTTAATTTTTTTCTTCCACATTGTTTTAGTTCCTGTGAAGTACGTAAAGGGTTAATAAACTTCTTGAATGTGGTTTTGAGCAGCTTGAGGGGTGCAGTTTTTAGAATGGTGTCACACTTGGTTATTTTCTATCATATAGACCCCTCAAAATCACTTCAAAGGTGATGTGGTCCCTAAAAAAAACATGGTGTTGTAAAAATGAGAAATTGCTGGTCAACTTTTAACCCTTATAACTCCCTAACAAAAAAAAAAATTGTTTCCAAAATTGTGCTGATGTAAAGTAGACATGTGAGAAATGTTATTTATTAACTATTTTTTGTGACATATCTCTCTGATTTAAGGGCATAAAAATACAAAGTTTGAAAATTGCAAAATTTTAAAAATTTTCGCCATATTTCCATTTTTTTCATAAATAATCGCAAGTAATATCGAAGAAATGTTACCACTAACTTGAAGTACAACATGTCACGAAAAAACAATCTCAGAATCAGCGGGATCCGATAAAGCGTTCCAGAGTTATAACCTCATAAAGTGACACTGGTCAGAATTGTAAAAATTGGCTCGGTCATTAAGTACCAAATTGGCTCTGTCACTAAGGGGTTAAATCTTTTCAGAAACCAAAATCAAAATCTCCAAAACTGACCCAAAATCAAATCTATGAAATAGAAAGAAAATTACATATTTGTTATAAGCCTTATAAAATGATTAAGGACTTGGAGTCCTCCAATGAAGTTGCTCTAAAAGGGTTAAAAGCTGAAGGGTCAGATCTGTCTGTAAAGATGGCAGAAATTGACAGACGGAAAAAGGTGAGTATAGGGGGTGAACTGAACTCTTCATTATCACAGCTCATAAGTCTAAAGATGGCAATTTTGAATAGAGGTTTTCAACAGATTATCGACAGAGGGATAAATTTTGGTTTAGGAATTTGCTAAAAATGTAATTATATTATATGATGTGTAAATGAGTTATACAATGTATTATTTATTAATATGTAATTATTTTATACAATATAATTCTGCAGTTATATATATTTTAATATAGTATACAGTAAATACTGTAGCATATTTGTATAAGTAGAGATTATATTAACTGTATTTTTATATGTATAGTGAAATAATTAAAATTTACTCCAGTAATAATACTTAGAATTACATTAATTACATTTATTAAATATATACATATGTATAAGATATTTAAATTATTTTGTTTTTAAATAAATATGAAATTAACCTTTATCTTTTATTTTTCCTTAGAGCTTTCATTTCAAAGCAGGGATTGAACAAAAAAACTCTTACATGAATTTATGTCTTTATTTACACAGGAAGTTATAATAACTGCATGATTTTATATATATTTAACACTTAAGAGAAAATACATAACTAACAATCTAAAATTTGTGTACGGTAATTTTTGTTCTGTAACAATCTAAAATTTGTTTTTTTTCACTGCATGGTGCATGGCGTGACAACTGTGAGTTAAAAATAAGGATATCATATACCCTTGTTTTAGTTTAAGAAGAATTTAGAAACCCCCTTAACCTTTACAAGTCAAATGGATTCAGTTGCAGGCCCTGTACCAAATATAGCTGTAGAACAAATGCTCAAGTTTCTTATGGATGAGTCCTGTCTATAGGTTACAACATAGCGTTACTGTAGATAATGTATATTTGGGGAATATTCAAGGAAATATTAAAATATAAAATTTAATAGTTTACAATGCACATTGATAATTAGGATACAATATTTTGGGTTAATATGCATGTATTCTTATTCTTTGTATGTGAAATATGTAGTTTCAACTTATATGTGAGTCACAGTCTGAGATGACAGATGAGTGTATGAGCAGCTGCTAAGAGTGAAGTTAACGTAAGAGTGACTATGGTGGAATGTGTGCACAGTATGAAAGAGGCCTCATGGTATTCTATATATTATTTACTCAACATATATTTCTATATTTCTTTAGTAATTATTATTACTTGATTTAGTTAATAATGAGTGCAATCACACATCAATATGGTTTAATCAAGAAAATCTACATTTAGAATAATTTTTCCAAATGATTATTTTATGATATTCAGTGTTTTTTTTAGTTACATAGATGGATACACATCTTCGAACAAATATATGGAATAAGGCTGACCTGACAGTTATAATTTAATTATTTTTAATTTTGTTTTTTACAAATTAATTTTTTTCATAAAATAATATTTTTTGGTAATAAGGGGGAAATGTGTTTTTGATCCAGATTACATCATCACATTTCATCAATAGCTCTTCTTCACACATTTTAGTAAAGAAGAAATATTAATAAGGTATTATTGGGTATAATAACATTAAGTATTATAAAAGTATTTTTTTTCCTCTAATGAAGGATATTATATGCAAAGTTACATAATTTCAATATTTTGGTAATCCAAGGTTATGACAACATCTAAATGATGGAAATATTAAAGGGAATATGTTATTGAGACATAACCTCTGCATTTATCATCAACATATAAAGGCCTTATTCTTATTTTTATTTTTATTCTCATTTTTCATTTTCAATTTTTTTTACTTCATTTTTATTTTTATTTTTATTCTCATTTTTATTTTTCATTTTTCATTTTTTCTTCAATTTTTATTCTTAATTTTTATTTTTTATCTCAAGAAGAAAAAAATATTTGTTACATAATAAGACACACTGACATCTATGGGTTCAAAAAGAAATTACACCTATAACATAAAAATGTCCTATCACATGAAGAATATGGTTAATAATGTATTATCATTTATTATTATTATTATTATTATTATTATTATTTTATTTTTCCAAATATAAATTCCATATTAATATTCTGATAATAATTATATGGATATTATTGATTGCTATGGTAAGCTATGATATTATAGGTTAGGAAAATTACCAGATTTGGTATAGAATAGGGAATGAAGACTTCAATTAAGATACTAAAGTTATGTTAATAAAGACATTTCATATTTTTAAATTCAATTGATTCTAAAAAGTTGCAAGAAGAAAAAGCCGTTATCCAGAAGTTCCACAAGGTAACAATGCTATGATTTCTGAGAAATAATAGACTGTGTCAAATACAATTCATGTCACCACTCATAACTACAGCATCCATCACTGACAACTATGAGTACAGTATCTAAACTGACAACCACAATTGGAGAGGACGATGATCCTATGATGCTAAGATGAACTGTGATATTACGTTTTTATCATGTTCCAGTGGTTTCCTATCACCTATAAGACTTCCATGAAAGCTGGTGAACAATCAGGTAATTGTCAGGACGCTACAACCCTGACATGTGTCCTGTGCACTAAAGACTGGTTATGGTGCTATGATTAGCAGGGAAGAGTCAATTTAAGTGATATGATATCTGCGCTAGATTCAGTCCTTATCTCCCTATATAGACCAGTGGTAGGGAAATAGCCGCTGATGAAGGAACACGTTTTGATTCCGAAACGCGTAGGAACTGGTCCGTCGCGCTTGCCTTAGCCAGTCACATGAGCAATCATGTGACCGTGACGTCATGTAAGGTCCTGCACTGTCAGAGAACCGAGCGGCTTAATCTGACAGCACTGATTCACTCCACGTAGGAAGCGGGCGGAGGGTGTCCTGCCGCCGGCCGGGGCAGCGCCCATATCCCGCTCATTAGAAAGGAATTCAAGGTATTTATTGAATCTGGACTCTAGCGATACATACGGACTAAATAGCAGAAGACCTTACACTACAGTTGCAGCTGCACCAGGTAAATTGAACTTTTTTACCTCCTAATCGTGCGATGCGCTACCTTTTGGGCTTGAGGCTATTAGTCTGGTAACTGTCGCTATAAAACCTGTCTATTTACTATAAGAAACGCTGAACAGTCACCTCATCTTGGTTACGTTTTTTTTATATATTGTGGTCAGTTTTTTTACATTTTTAAACGGCTATTTCCCTACCACTGGTCTATATAGGGGGATAAGGACTGAATCTATCGCAGATATCATATCACTTATTATATTTATAGACATCGATACAGAAGAGTGGTACTGTATCATTATCTGCTGCAGGATTCATAGGGATTGAAGCGCTACTGGTACCTTAGTATATATCTTCAAGAGTCAATTTAACCCTTGCTGTGCTGACCAAAGATGTCACACCTGTTCCAAGACAAAAGCGGATAATATGGAAGGATTCCAGATCCAAGGCAAGCCAATGTAAGTCTGTAAGTCCAGGTCTTTAAAGGTGACACTGCACAGATATTAAAGCTACATTTCATCTATGAACTTTGTTTTCTTATCAACATTTGAATTTATGGACTTTGACACATGACACAGTCTCCAGAAAATCTACATGCTATAATCTATTTCAAAAAAATTATAATAAAGATTGTTTTAAAAGAACCAAGAAGAAGACATCAAGATGAAGACCAGATGACATCAGATGATGATCAGACCTGAGATGCTTCAAGTAGATATAGGGAAGTACAATATATATTTTACATAAATATTAGTCACGGCTTACCATAACATGAATTTACATATCATTATGCTATTGAGAATACTGTATATAACAATATTATTATTATTTATATTATTATGGACATTAAATTATTTTGCCAAAGGAGAAGAAAAGAAGAAAGATGATCTTATTAATATATTTTATTTGAGGGTTCCAATCAATGTCTGTCACCCTCAAAAGGGGGAATTGTTAAATATTAAATATTAATTATTAATTGAATTATTCTTAATCTCAATTCTGCACTGAGCACATTGCCTCTCGCTGACATTACAAAAAGCTATTTCTGTGTGTGTAGCTCAGAGTATAAGTCAACACAATATAAAGGGGAACACGTGGTCTGTGGGACATATAAATAACATCTCTTAGGAGGGTGGGGGGCTTTTATCACGTGGGGGCTGTCACCTCCTGCCTTCACCATCATTCTCCATGGACATCAGACAAGTCACACAAGGAAGGAACAGCTGGTAGCCATAGTGACTTCAGACTTCACACAAACAGATGGCTTTTACCATTCAGAACCTTGGGAAAGATGAGTAACAAGCGCTAATATTTACACATGGACAATCTGTTCATAACTATTTCATCTATTTTTATGTTTTGCTGCAATTTGGTTTTTCTGTGGACAATTCAATAAACCACAACATTTTTATGAGAATATCATGACATTTTTCTTAAGAGTAATGCACCTGGTGAATAGTCTTGATTAAATAAATGTGCAAAATAAGCATATTTAACAGGGGTGTATTATACTAAAAAAGCAAAATACTGCCTATTCATCGAGTGATCGGATTGTTTATGTGGGAACAGAAATCCTTGTTCTCAACAGCACATCGCTGGTGTAAATGCAGCGCCCCGTCATGGCAAAGGGGTACTCGGTACCGGGTCCGGTGTTCACAGGGGGGTGTCATGGTGGCTGCGACCCGGTCCATGGCCCTGGGACATCTGTGTAAAAGGGAAAGGGGATAAAGTTTGTGTTCGTGATGCCACCTGTGGTATTCGGTCAGGGTGACCGACGCTGCTTTAAGGGGTCCGCTGGGGTGATGTTATGGCAGCTAAGATGATATAACTTCTCACAGGTGAAGTATATCCACAGGGCTTCCCAGTGTGTAGATGGTAGAATGGTGAGAGGTGCAGTGAAGAATGAGGACACAGGATTGCAGTCTCTTTACCTTGTTTACTGTTGGTTTCAGCAGCCACAGTCCAGAGCACCAGATCACAGGGCAGGTAGGGTCTGGCCGGTTTGGAGGCAAGTCCAGAGTCCACTTGTCCAGGTGGAAATCAATAGCCTTCTCTTGCGCTGTAGTGCTGTAGTCCCTTACTGCTAAGCCTGTCGTAAGGTCCTCACAGAAGTGGTGTTTCTCTCTCTCTCTCTCTGTCCCCGTATAGGATAGGACAAAACCCATATGACTGGTGACTTGAGCCTGTTTATAGGGTCTCTTAGATAACTCGGCTCTGCGAGGTGTTACCGTGCCTCCTGGGTGAAAGTGCGAACAGGTAACCTGCATTTAGCTGTCCTGCCAGTCTCTGAAGTAAGGTGTAAAGGTCCTTACTCCCTCAGTGTTCCGGCTACCGGTTATCTGCACCTCAGAAGGAGGCAGCCTGCTCGGGGCTGGTCCCCTTCTGGTATCCTCTCCCGTGCTTTGCTTTCCTGCATGCTCACTGCAATGTATTCGGCTTTCTATGTCTCTTTCCTGGGAGCCGCAGCTCTTAGGGCATACACAGCCCTGTAAACCCTTTGTCCTCCTCAGACGGCTGTCTGGAACTTTCTAACTTTCCCTACAGACTACCAGTTATATATATATATATATATATATATATATATATATATATATATAGGGAGTCACCTAGTAAAATAGGATCAAAAGCTCCCCCTGGTGGCCTGGAGTATGAACATGTTGCATGCTTGTGGTACCTGGATGCAGTTATCCTTCCTTGCCTCCAAACGTAGCATCACTCTCCCCGTGAGGAAAGCGACACCACTGTGACAACCAGGACCCAGGGGCGCCACATAAACTGTAGTTGTGCTGATAACATGATACTGTATACAGATTGATCTAATTGTGATTGTTCTGTTCCCTTCATTCTTTCTCAGTTGGTGTAAAGAGGCCGGGAAACAAGCGAACGACTTCAGTATTGTCTATCACACTCGTTTAGTGGCATGAGATCAGCACATGTAAATACAACAGAAATGTTTCACAGGGAGACCAGGCAAGGATGATGACAATTGTAGTTAGCACCAGGCGCCTGGGAATAGCGCTAACTCAACTGCTTTTCTCAGCCGCCAAAGCATTTAATTCTGGTATGTGTAATGATTTTTAGGGTTGATGTCAGCTGTGTTAAGTCAGCTGCTATGAATCCGTGGTGTAAGTAATGGAGAGGTGTCTGTCAGACACCCCAACTACTAGCCCAGACCTGTCGAGATCCAGCGACTCTGAAGAGCGGTGATGGTAGTAACAATACCGCTCTTCACAGTCTCTGAGCTCAGCGCTAGACCCGGAATATCTGAAGAGCGGTGACGTTACTGATGTCACCGCTCTTCAGAGTCACCGGGTTTCGTGCTGTGCTGCGGAACCAAAAGTGGCTGTAGTCAAAGTTCATGGAGCATCAGAATGAGGTTATCTATGAGATCCAGCTATGTAGGTAAAGTAGCGGCTTTTCTTGGTACTGCAACTAAGAGCAATAAATAGGACTGAGCTGTAATGCTGGATTCAGCTGTAATTATATGTTATATAGTCGTGTTACACTCCCATCACTTCTTGTAACCTAAAAGTGTACAAAGATATTATACAGTCACCATGTGACAAGTGGGCCTGTGTAACTTTAAATGCCAGGGCTGAATTTTAGTCGCAGTCTGGCCCTACCTCCATCATTGCCTACCCCCACCACCCTATCATTGTCCTTTCATACCACAACCATCATTGCTTTTTCCCCCACCACCCCCATCATTGCCAATTTCAACACCTCCATCATTGCCTCCCCCACAACCATCATTGGCTTTTCCCCCACCACCCCATCATTGCCCATTCCATCACCTCCATCATTGCCCATTTCAACACCTCTATCATTGCCTACTCCACCACCCCATCATTGTCCTTTCCACCACAACCATCAATTCTTTCTCCCCCAACACCCCGATTGTCCTTTCCACCACCATCAACATTACCTTCTCCCACACCACCCCATCACTCTTCTCTCCATCACACACATCATTGCCAGTCTCCAATACACAGATCTCCAATACACACACACAGCACCATACACACAGCACCGCACCACTCTTTCACACACACACACAAACACACACACAAAGCACCGCACCGCATACGCCCACATGCACATATGCAGATACACAGCACCACTCACGTCTCTAAATGTTCCCAGCAGCATCTTTGTTGTCTGAAACAGCCACGTGCTGAATGATGACGTCATACAGCTGTGCTGTGTTAGACAGGAAGCGCCAGGCAGCGGGCAGAAAGCAGGATGGCATCAGATCCCTGCAGCTCCAATCCGCTGCCAAGCTGCAGGGATTGCTCCCCGCCCTCGAATTGCCCTCAGTATTAGCTGCCCTGCAGTGGCCCACCTCTGGGGCCCCGATGCAGCCGCACCGGCTTTACATGTGGGCAGTGTTAGCCTCAGCTTGTGGCTAACACTGCCCGCTGTTAAAGTGAAATGAATGTTCATTCCTCTCCATGCCCATGGGGGTGTAGGGAAGTGTAAATATTCATTTGTCTTTAGCAGCTGGGACAGGCTCCTGTCTCCAGTTGCTGGCCCCCTTGACTCAGGGGCCCCATAGCTGCTGGGTGTGCCGCTATTAGCGACACACCACTGGCTGGGGGCCCCTGGAGCAGTGAGGGCCCTAGGCAGCTGCTGGCCAGTATGCCAGCAGATGTCAGTGCCTCGGCCCACAAGGGAATCCTCCGGTTCTCTGGTGGGCCAGTGACCCTACCTGCAAGGATAGAACAAGCGTTGCACACCAACACTAAGGCCATGTGCACACGTTGCGGATTTCTTGCAGAAATTTCCTGAAGAAAACCGGAAATTTTCTGCAAGAAATCCGCATTTTTTTTTTTGCGTTTTTTTTCCGTTTTTTTCGCGTTTTTTTAGCATTCTGCAAGCGTAATTAGCTTGCAGAATGCTAAAGTTTTCCAAGCGATCTGTAGCATCGCTTGGAAAACTGACTGACAGGTTGGTCACACTTGTCAAACATACTGTTTGACAAGTGTGACCAACTTTTTACTATAGATGCAGCTTATGCAGCATCTATAGTAAAAGAGAGAATGTTTAAAAATAATAAAAAAAATAAAAAAATGCTTATACTCACCCAGACATCTCATCAGCGGCGTCCGTTCGTCTTCCTATAGCTGATCTGTGCGCACAGGGCCTTCCGTGACGTCACGGTCACGTGAGCGGTCACATGACCGCTCACGACCAATCACAGGACAGTGACGTCATCGGCAAGGTCCTTCGCCGCACATCAGCTACAGGAACCGAACGGCAGCGTGCAGTGGAGGCAGGAAGACATCGAGGGTGAGTATAGGACTATTTTTTATTTTATTTCTTATTTTTTGACCACTTATATGGTGCCCAGTGCGTGGAGGAGAGTCTCCTCTCCTCCACCCTGGGTACCAACCGCACATAATCTGCTTACTTCCCGCATGGTGTGCACAGCCCCGTGCGGGAAGTAAGCAGATCAATGGACCCCTAGGTGTGCGGAATCCCTGCAATTCCGCATTTTTAATGAACATGTTGCTTTTTTTTCCGCTATGCGATTTTTTCGCGGAAAAAATCGCAACATTTGCACAAAAAATGCGGAATACCTTGTAAATAATAGGAGGCATATGTTAGCGTTTTTTTCGCGTTTTTATCACGTTTTTATAGCGAAAAAAACGCGAAAAATCCTGAACGTGTGCACATGGCCTTAAAGATACACAGTGGTGAGTAAATCCCCTTTGTCACCATGCAGCTCAGCAAGGCTCTTTGATGATGTGGCGCGCCGTGCTGATAACAAAAAGGGGAGCTATGTTGTCAATAAAAAGCAGGACTACCGACAAGCTCTGGAGGAGTCCCTGAATTCAGGGTATCCCCCCAGAGCTCTCCCTGATAGCTCACAGGAGGAACGCTACGTCACAGCCGTGGCTCCAGAGGAAATCCCTGCAAATCAGTGTGACAGCTCTGCCAGGGACACGGAGGAGTGTGCCAGCAGTTGAGCATCTCACCCTCACATTACACATATGCAGGACGCCTCAACAGGGCATGGGGAGTCCCTGCATGAGGGGAACACTTTCCAGTCTACCTTTGCAGGATTGTAGCATTCACACTACGTGAAATCCATTACTCCAGTCTTTGATGGCAAATTAAAGCAGGAACTTACTCACGGGCAGAATTTCTTAAAACCTCCTCCTGAATTATCCCTAAACCTGGGGAATACCCCTCAATTTATATCTGACAAGTCTCTACAGCCACACTACTTATTAGTCACAGCTCCAGAATACAAACCCACTATCAAGCTTGCAAAATCTGGGGACGTTGTAGCGTATGATGTCATTAATAAAGATGGTAAATTGATAAATTTGACACTATCACTACACAGGGATGCATACAGAGGTCTGAAGAATCCTTTAATATTGGCACATACTCCTTGTTCTTCAGACATTGCAAGCTACAATGCAGCTCCAGATCCAGAATATGATTCTAATACTTGGTATTCTAGGAGCAAGATGACAGACGGTAATATAGACTTTACTGCCTATAAAACAGCTAAAGAAAGTTCCCTACATACAGTTATGGATACAACTTTCTTGTCAGGGGGACACGCTGCAAGAAATAAGAGGAACTAGCTAATTGTCGTGATAACACAAATATTAAAAATGTCATGTATGCATCAGACACAGATGAGGACTCTGAGGCTATTTTCCATAACATAACCCCTTACAAGCAAAAACCAAGACTGGACAATGGAAATTCCTCTCCTGCATATCCCACTCCTTCTATCTTTTCATAAATTATAACATCCATCAACGTCCTTCCCCTGTGGCAAATACACAGTCTTGTGGTATCTCTAAAATATTCGTCAGATCTTCTGTCACATTTTATCCAGTTAGTAAATTTGAATATTGACAACAAATTTGCGGCAATATGTATTCAATTAGAACAAATGATTGAAAAAAATTACATGCAAGTGAAAAAGGAAAACCGGTCATGGGAGCGCAGGATAGAGGACACAGACACCAGTTTGGGTTGAACCACAACGCGTTTCAATGGCATATGCTGTCTTCTTTGGTGTGGGTGTCATTGTTAAATATATGAAAAAAATTACAGACACAGTCAAAAAAGTTGAGTCTAAAGCCACCAAAGAGAATACACTGGAAACTGATCACTGCATGTTAAAAAATGAAGTTAAAGCATTAAAGGCAAAGCTCACGGACTTGGAGGATCGCAACAGAAGATGTAGCTTCAAGTTTAGAGGTGTTCCAGAAAATGTTACCTGTTGTGAATTTACCTTTTGGCTCCCTCTAGTGGTTACTAGTGATTTGACTCTGGGTATGTCATTCATCCCTTGTATGCTCACCTGGGTCGTTAGGTCAGGGGTGTTGCTATATAAGCTCCCTGGACCTTCAGTTCAATGCCTGGCAACGTTGTAATCAGAGCTAATCTGTTGTGCTCTTGTCTACTGATCTTGGTTCCTGCTAAATTAAGCTAAGTCTGCTTTCTTGCTTTTTGCTATTTGTTTTTGTTTGCATTTTTGTCCAGCTTGTACATAATCTGTATCCTAACCTTGCTGGAAGCTCTAGGGAGGCTGGAGTTCTCCCCCCGGGCCGTTAGACGGTTCGGGGTTTCTTGTATCTCCAGTGTGGAATTTTGTTAGGGTTTTTGTTGACCATATAAGTTATCTTACTACATTCTGCTATTAGTAAGTGGGCCTCTCTTTGCTAAACCTAGTTCATCTCTGTGTTTGTCATTTCCTCTTACCTCACCGTTATTATTTGTGGGGGGCTTGTATCCGACTTTTGGGGTCTATTCTCTGGAGGCAAGAGAGGTCTTTGTTTTCCTCTTCTAGGGGTAGTTAGTCCTCCGGCTGGCGCGAGACATCTAGCGACCAACGTAGGCATGTTCCCCGGCTACTTCTAGTGTTGGCGTTAGGAGTAGTTATATGGTCAACCCAGTTACCACTGCCCTATGAGCTGGATTTTTGTACGTCGCAGACTTACTTGTTCCTCTGAGACCCTCACCATTGGGGTCATAACAGTTTGCCAGGCCAGTATTAAATGTTAAATGCATTGCAGAAGCGGGATTATAAGAAAGAAAGTTCTGAGGTTTTTTTTTTCTCTCTCTCATTTTTTTTTTTTTCTTGTCCCCTTTACCTCTGAGTGGCTTGTGTTTGCTGCAGACATGAATGTCCAGACCTTGATTACAAGTGTGGATCAGCTTGCTGCTCGTGTGCAGGGCATACAAGATTATGTTATCAGAAATCCTATGTCAGAACCTAAGATACCGATTCCTGAACCGTTTTCCGGAGACTGATTTAAATTTAGAAATTTCAGGAATAATTGTAAATTGTTTTTGTCCCTGAAACCCTGTTCATCTGGAGACTCCGCTCAGCAAGTAAAAATTGTTATTTCTTTTTTACGGGGCGACCCTCAGGATTGGGCTTTCTCGCTGGCGCCAGGAGATCCGGCATTGGCTGACATTGATGCGTTTTTTCTGGCGCTTGGTTTGCTTTATGAGGAACCCAATCTTGAGATTCAGGCAGAAAAAGCCTTGCTGGCGATGTCTCAGGGCCAGGACGAGGCTGAAGTGTATTGCCAAAAATTTCGGAAATGGTCCGTGCTGACCCAGTGGAACGAGTGTGCATTGGCTGCAAATTTTAGAAATGGCCTTTCTGAAGCCATTAAGAATGTGATGGTGGGTTTTCCCATTCCCACAGGTCTGAATGATTCTATGGCCCTGGCTATTCAAATCGACCGGCGGTTGCGGGAGCGCAAGACCGCAAATTCCCTCATGGTGTTGTCTGAACAGGCACCTGATTTAATGCAATGTGATAGAATCCTGACTAGAAATGAGCGGAAAATTCATAGACGCCAGAATGGCTTGTGTTACTACTGTGGTGATTCTACACATGTTATCTCAGCATGCTCTAAACGTCTTACTAAGGTTGTTAGTCCGGTCGCCATTGGTAATTTGCAACCTAAGTTTATTCTATCTGTAACTTTGATTTGCTCACTGTCATCGTATCCTGTCATGGCGTTTGTGGACTCAGGTGCTGCCCTGAGCCTTATGGATCTGTCATTTGCCAAGCGCTGCGGATTTGTTCTTGAGCCATTGGAAAATCCTATCCCTCTTAGGGGTATTGATTCTACGCCATTGGCAAAAAATAAACCGCAGTTTTGGACACAGGTTACCATGTGCATGACTCCCGAACATCGGGAGGTAATACGTTTTCTTGTTCTGCATAAAATGCATGATTTGGTTGTTTTGGGTTTGCCATGGTTACAGACCCATAACCCAGTCTTGGACTGGAAGGCTATGTCAGTGTCAAGTTGGGGCTGCCATGGAATTCATGGAGATTCCCTGCCCTTGTCTATTGCTTCCTCTACGCCTTCGGAAGTTCCGGCGTATTTGTCTGATTATCAGGATGTCTTCAGCGAGTCTAAGTCCAGTGCACTGCCTCCTCATAGGGAATGTGACTGTGCAATAGATTTGATTCCTGGCAGTAAGTTTCCTAAGGGGAGACTGTTTAATCTGTCGGTACCTGAACATACCGCGATGCGTTCATATATCAAGGAGTCTCTTGAGAAGGGGCATATCCGTCCTTCTTCTTCCCCTCTTGGTGCGGGATTCTTTTTTGTGGCCAAAAAGGACGGATCTTTGAGGCCTTGTATTGACTATCGGCTTTTAAATAAGATCACTGTCAAATTTCAGTATCCTTTGCCGCTGTTGTCAGATTTGTTTGCCCGGATTAAAGGTGCCAAGTGGTTCACCAAGATAGACCTTCGTGGTGCGTACAACCTTGTGCGCATTAGGCAGGGCGATGAATGGAAAACCGCATTCAATACGCCTGAAGGTGATTTTGAGTACTTGGTGATGCCATTTGGGCTCTCTAATGCCCCTTCAGTTTTTCAGTCCTTCATGCATGACATTTTCCGGAAGTATCTGGATAAATTTTTGATTGTTTATCTGGATGATATTCTGGTTTTTTCTGATGATTGGGACTCGCATGTGGAGCAGGTCAGGATGGTTTTTGAGATTCTGCGTGAAAATTCTTTGTTTGTAAAAGGCTCAAAGTGTCTCTTTGGTGTACAGAAGGTTCCCTTTTTGGGGTTCATTTTTTCCCCTTCTGCTGTGGAGATGGATCCAGTCAAGGTCCGAGCTATTCATGATTGGACTCAACCCTCGTCAGTTAAGAGTCTTCAGAAGTTCTTGGGTTTTGCTAACTTCTACCGTCGTTTTATCGCAAATTTCTCTAGCGTTGTTAAACCGCTGACGGATATGACCAAGAAAGGCTCTGATGTAGCTAACTGGGCTCCTGCTGCCGTGGAGGCTTTCCAGGAGTTGAAACGCCGATTTACTTCGGCGCCTGTTTTGTGCCAGCCTGACGTCTCACTTCCCTTTCAGGTTGAGGTGGATGCTTCGGAGATTGGGGCAGGGGCCGTTTTGTCGCAGAGAGGCCCTGGTTGCTCTACTATGAGGCCTTGTGCCTTTTTCTCTAGGAAGTTTTCGCCGGCAGAGCGAAATTATGATGTGGGCAATCGGGAGTTGTTGGCCATGAAGTGGGCATTTGAGGAGTGGCGTCATTGGCTCGAGGGTGCTAAGCATCGTGTGGTGGTCTTGACTGATCACAAAAATCTGATGTATCTCGAGTCTGCTAAACGCCTTAATCCTAGACAGGCCCGCTGGTCATTGTTTTTCTCCCGTTTTGACTTTGTGGTCTCGTATTTACCAGGTTCTAAGAATGTGAAGGCCGATGCTCTGTCTAGGAGCTTTGTGCCTGATGCTCCTGGAGTCGCTGAACCTGTGGGTATTCTTAAGGAAGGAGTTATCGTGTCTGCTATTTCTCCAGATCTGCGACGTGTGTTGCAGAGATTTCAGGCTGGTAGGCCTGACTCTTGTCCACCTGACAGATTGTTTGTGCCTGCTAGATGGACCAGCAGAGTCATTTCCGAGGTTCATTCCTCGGTGTTGGCAGGGCACCCGGGAATTTTTGGCACCAGAGATCTGGTGGCCAGGTCCTTTTGGTGGCCTTCCTTGTCTAGGGATGTGTGGTCATTTGTGCAGTCCTGTGGTACTTGTGCCCGAGCTAAGCCTTGTTGCTCTCGTGCCAGCGGGTTGCTCTTGCCCTTGCCTGTCCCGAAGAGACCT
Source organism: Ranitomeya variabilis (assembly GCF_051348905.1). Taxonomy (NCBI): domain Eukaryota; kingdom Metazoa; phylum Chordata; class Amphibia; order Anura; family Dendrobatidae; genus Ranitomeya; species Ranitomeya variabilis. The sequence goes on from NC_135235.1 coordinate 60,110,319, forward strand.
TGGACACACATCTCTATGGATTTCATTTCGGATCTTCCGGTGTCTCAGGGCATGTCTGTCATCTGGGTGATATGTGATCGTTTCTCCAAGATGGTCCATCTGGTTCCTTTGCCTAAGCTGCCTTCCTCTTCTGATCTGGTTCCTGTGTTCTTCCAGAACGTGGTTCGTTTGCACGGCATTCCTGAGAATATTGTGTCGGACAGAGGATCCCAGTTTGTTTCCAGGTTCTAGCAATCCTTTTGTGGTAGGATGGGCATTGATTTGTCATTTTCGTCCGCTTTCCATCCCCAGACTAACGGACAAACGGAGCGAACTAATCAGACTCTGGAGGCTTATTTGAGGTGTTTTGTCTCTTCTGATCAGGATGATTGGGTGACCTTCTTGCCGTGGGCTGAATTTGCCCTTAATAATCGGGCTAGTTCCGCCACCTTGGTTTCGCCATTTTTCTGCAACTCTGGTTTCCATCCTCGTTTTTCCTCGGGACATGTGGAGCCTTCTGACTGTCCTGGGGTGGATTCCGTGGTGGATAGGTTGCAGCGGATCTGGAGTCATGTGGTGGACAACTTGAAGTTGTCACAGGAGAAGGCTCAGCGTTTTGGCCAACCGCCGCCGCGGTGTGGGTCCCCGACTTCGCGTTGGGGATTTGGTATGGCTGTCTTCTCGATTTGTTCCTATGAAGGTCTCCTCTCCCAAATTTAAGCCTCGCTTCATTGGTCCTTACAAGATATTGGAAATCATTAATCCTGTATCCTTTCGCCTGGATCTTCCGGTGTCGTTTGACATTCACAACGTATTTCATAGGTCCTTGTTGCGGCGGTACGTTGTGCCTGTGGTTCCTTCTGCTGAGCCTCCTGCTCCGGTGTTGGTTCAGGGCGAGTTGGAGTACGTGGTGGAGAAGATCTTAGATTCTCGTCTCTCCAGGCGGAGGCTTCAGTACCTGGTCAAGTGGAAGGGCTATGGTCAGGAGGATAATTCCTGGGTGGTCGCCTCTGATGTACATGCGGCCGATTTAGTTCGTGCCTTTCACGCCGCTCATCCTGATCGCCCTGGTGGTCTTGGTGAGGGTTCGGTGACCCCTCACTAAGGGGGGGTACTGTTGTGAATTTACCTTTTGGCTCCCTCTAGTGGTTACTAGTGATTTGACTCTGGGTATGTCATTCATCCCTTGTATGCTCACCTGGGTCGTTAGGTCAGGGGTGTTGCTATATAAGCTCCCTGGACCTTCAGTTCAATGCCTGGCAACGTTGTAATCAGAGCTAATCTGTTGTGCTCTTGTCTACTGATCCTGGTTCCTGCTAAATTAAGCTAAGTCTGCTTTCTTGCTTTTTGCTATTTGTTTTTGTTTGCATTTTTGTCCAGCTTGTACATAATCTGTATCCTAACCTTGCTGGAAGCTCTAGGGAGGCTGGAGTTCTCCCCCCGGGCCGTTAGACGGTTCGGGGGTTCTTGTATCTCCAGTGTGGAATTTTGTTAGGGTTTTTGTTGACCATATAAGTTATCTTACTACATTCTGCTATTAGTAAGTGGGCCTCTCTTTGCTAAACCTAGTTCATCTCTGTGTTTGTCATTTCCTCTTACCTCACCGTTATTATTTGTGGGGGGCTTGTATCCGACTTTTGGGGTCTTTTCTCTGGAGGCAAGAGAGGTCTTTGTTTTCCTCTTCTAGGGGTAGTTAGTCCTCCGGCTGGCGCGAGACATCTAGCGACCAACGTAGGCATGTTCCCCGGCTACTTCTAGTGTTGGCGTTAGGAGTAGTTATATGGTCAACCCAGTTACCACTGCCCTATGAGCTGGATTTTTGTACGTCGCAGACTTACTTGTTCCTCTGAGACCCTCGCCATTGGGGTCATAACAGTTACCCCTGAAGATTTTGCTCCATACATTCAAGATCTAATTCATAAGGCTCCATCAACTTCCTCCAGCATTGATCTGACTATTGATAGGGCTCACAGGTTGCAAAAACATAATTTTATCCCAAAAGAGGTCTCAAGGGAAGTGATTACTAAACTTAATTTCTTTCAAACAAAAGACAGACTACTAGATTTTCTTAGGGAACCCAAGAATTTGGACTCCTCAATATGAAAACATGAAAGTGTTTCCAGATTTCTCTAAAGAGACCTTAAACAAAAGAAAATCATTTGCTGGTATTACCAACATCCTGAGAGCTAATAATATTCCCTACAAATGGGGCTTCCCCGCCAAACTTATTGTGTTTATCAATGGAAATCTAATGCAATACTTGATACTGATGATGGATGGAATGTTTTGAAAAACTATAACATTCCCGGCTAAGACCGCAATCCCCATCGGAAAAGGAACAAAGAACCTCTGGAGTGACATCTTGAGAAGGTGTTCTACAAAAGTCTTCTGATTTTATGCTATTTGATATCTTAATTCTTTGAGTCCTAATTCCAGGACTCATGGTCAGAATCTAACAAACTTTTCTTTACCTCCCCAACCTGTGGAAAAGGTACTTGAGAGCCTGAGTCATGCTACTCTCATCCTCTTCATCAGATCGTCCGAAGGAACTCAGTTTTTTTTTCTGTTTGGTATTTCCATATTACTGAATTGTGACATTAACAATTCAAACAATTCAATTTTTTTTTGCTATTTAACATTTTTCTTCACAAGCTTTATTGCATAAATATTAACCTCTTCACCCCCCAAGGGTGGTTTGCACGTTCATGACCGGGCCAATTTTTACAATTCTGACCACTGTAAATTATTAGGTTATAACTCTGGAACGCTTCAATGGATCTTGACGATTCTGACATTGTTTTCTCGTGACATATTGTACTTCATGATAGTGGTAAAATTTCTTCGATATAACTTGCGTTTATTTGTGAAAAAAATGGATATTTGGCGAAAATTTTGAAAATTTCGCAATTTTCCAACTTTGAATTTTTATGCCCTTAAATTGCAGAGATATGTCACGCAAAATACTTAATAAGTAACATTTCCCACATGTCTACTTTACATCAGCACAATTTTGGAACCAAAATTTTTTTTTGTTAGGGAGTTATAAGGGTTAAAAGTTGACCAGAAATTTCTCATTTTTACAACACCATTTTTTTTTTTAGGGACAACATCTCATTTGAAGTCATTTTGAGGGGTCTATATGATAGAAAATACCCAAGTGTGACACCATTCTAAAAACTTCACCCCTCAAGGTGCTCAAAACCACATTCAAGAAGTTTATTAACCCTTCAGGTGTTTCACAGGAATTTTTGGAATGTTTAAATAAAAATGAACATTTAACTTTTTTTCACACAAAATTTATTTCAGCTCCAATTTGTTTTATTTTACCAAGGGTAACAGGAAAAAATGGACCCCAAATGTTGTTGCACAATTTGTTCTGAGTACGCTGATACCCCATATGTGGGGGTAAACCACTGTTTGGGCGCATGGCAGAGCTCGGAAGGAAAGGAGCGCCATTTGACTTTTCAATGCAAAATTTACTGGAATTGAGATGGGACGCCATGTTGCATTTGGAGAGCCCCTGATGTGCCTAAACATTGAAACCCCCCACAAGTGACACCATTTTGGAAAGTAGACCCCCTAAGGAACTTATCTATATGTGTGGTGAGCACTTTGACCCCTCAAGTGCTTCATAGAAGTTTATAATGCAGAGCCGTAAAAATAAAAAATCATATTTTTTCACAAAAATGATATTTTCGCCCCCAATTTTTTATTTTCCCAAGGGTAAGAGAAGAAATTGGACCCCAAAAATTGTTGTGCAATTTATCCTGAGTACGCTGATACCCCATATGTGGGTGTAAACCATTGTTTGGGCGCATGGCAGAGCTCGGAAGGGAAGGAGCGCCATTTGACTTTTCAATGCAAAATTGACTGGAATTGAGATGGGACGCCATGTTGCGTTTGGAGAGCCCCTGATGTGCCTAAACATTGAAACCCCCCACAAGTGACACCATTTTGGAAAGTAGACCCCTTAAGGAACTTATCTAGATGTGTGTTGAGCACTTTGACCCAACAAGTGCTTCACAGAAGTTTATAATGCAGAGCCGTAAAAATAAAAAATCATATTTTTTCACAAAAAAGATCTTTTCGCCCCCAATTTTTTATTTTCCCAAGGGTAAGAGAAGAAATTAGACCACAAAAGTTGTTGTTCAATTTGTCCTGAGTGCGACGATACCCCATTTCTGGGGGTAAACCACTGTTTGGGCGCATAGCAGAGCTCAGAAGGGAAGGCGCGCTGTTTTACTTTTCAATGCAAAATTGACTGGAATTAAGATGGGACGCCATGTTGCGTTTGGAGCGCCCCTGATGTGCCTAAACATTAAAACCCCCCACAAGTGACACCATTTTGGAAAGTAGACCCCCTAAGGAACTTATCTAGATGTGTGGTGAGCACTTTGACCCCGCGAGTGCTTCACAGAAGTTTATAATGCAGAGCCGTAAAAATAAAAAAGTCATATTTTTTCACAAAAATGATCTTTTCGCCCCCAATATTTTATTTTCCCAAGGGTAAGAGAAGAAATTAGACCACAAAATTTGTTGTGCAATTTGTCCTGAGTGTGACGATACCCCATATGTGGGGGTAAACCACTGTTTGGGCGCATAGCAGAGCTCGGAAGGGAAGGAGCGCTATTTTACTTTTCAATGCAAAATTGACTGGAATTAAGATGGGACGCCATGTTGCGTTTGGAGAGCCCCTGATGTGCCTAAACATTAAAACCCCCCACAAGTGACACCATTTTGGAAAGTAGACCCCCTAAGGAACTTATCTAGATGTGTTTTGAGAACTTTGAACCCCCAAGTGTTTCACTACAGTTTATAACGCAGAGCCGTGAAAATAAAAATTCTTTTTTTTTTTTCACAAAAATGATTTTTTAGCCCCCAGCTTTGTATTTTTACAAGGGTAACAGAATAAATTTGACTGCAAAAGTTGTTGTCCAATTTGTCCTGAGTACGCTGATACCCCATATGTGGGGGGGAACCACTGTTTGGGCGCATGACAGAGCTCGGAAGGGAAGGAGCGCCATTTGGAATGCAGACTTAAATGGATTGGTCTGCAGGCGTCAAGTTGCATTTGCAGAGCCCCTGATGTACCCAAACAGTACAAACCCCCCACAAGTGACCCCATATTGGAAACTAGACCTCCCAAGGAACTTATCTAGATGTGTTGTGAGAACTTTGAACCCCCAAGTGTTTCACTACAGTTTACAACGCAGAGCCGTGAAAATAAAAAATATTTTTTTCCCACAAAAATGATTTTTAGCCCCCCAAATTTTTATTTTCCCAAGGATAACAAGAGAACTTGGACCCCAAAAGTTGTTGTCCAATTTGTCCCGAGTACGCTGATACCCCATATATTGGGGTAAACCCCTGTTTGGGCGCACGGGAGAGCTCGGAAGGGAAGGAGCACTGTTTTACTTTTTCAACGCAGAATTGGCTGGAATTGAGATTGGACGCCATGTCGCGTTTGGAGAGCCCCTGATGTGCCTGAACAGTGGAAACTCCCCAATTCTACCTGAAACCCTAATCCAAATACACCCCTAACCCTAATCCCAATGGTAACCCTAACCACACCCCTAACCCTGACACACCCCTAACTCTAATCTAAACCCTAATCCCAACTGTAAATTTAATCCAAACCCTAACCCTAACTTTAGCCCCAACCCTAACCCTATCTTTAGCCCCAACCCTAACCCTAACTTTACCTCCAACCCTAGCCCCAACCCTAACCCTAGCCCTAACCCTAGCCCTAGCCCTAACCCTAACCCTAGCCCTAACCCTAACTTTAGCCCCAACCCTAACTTTAGCCCCAACCCTAACCCTAACTTTACCTCCAACCCTAACCCTAACTTTACCTCCAACCCTAGCCCCAACCCTAACCCTAGCCTCAACCCTAGCCCTAACCCTAACCCTAGCCCTAACCCTAACCCTAGCCCTAACCCTAACCCTAGCCCTAATGGGAAAATGGAAATAAATACATTTTTTTAAATGTATTATTCTTCCCTAACTAAGGGGGTGATGAAGGGGGGTTTGATTTACTTTTATAGCGTTTTTTTATATCGGATTTTTATGATTGACAGCTGTCACACACTAAAAGACGCTTTTTATAGCAAAAAAGTTTTTGCATCTCCACATTTTGAGACCTATAATTTTTCCATATTTTGGTCCACAGAGTCATGTGAGGTCATGTTTTTTGCGGGACGAGTTGACATTTTTATTGGTAACATTTTCGGACACGTGACAGTTTTTGATCGCTTTTTATTCCTATTTTTGTTAGGCAGAATGACCAAAAACCAGCTATTCATGAATTTCTTTTGGGGGAGGCGTTTATACCGTTCCACGTTTGGTAAAATTGATGAAGCAGTTTTATTCTTTGGGTCAGTACGATTACAGCGATACCTCATTTATATCTTTTTTTTAATGTTTTGGTGCTTTTATACGATAAAAGCTATTTTATAGAAAAAATAATTATTTTGGCATCGCTTTATTCTGAGGACTATAACTTTTTTATTTTTTTGCTTATGATGCTGTATCGCAGCTCGTTTTTTGCAGGACAAGATGACATTTTCAGCGGTACCATGGTTGTTTATATCTGTCTTTTTGATCGCGTGTTATTCCACTTTTTGTTTGGCGGTATAATAATAAAGAGTTGTTTTTTGGCTTTTTTTTTTTTTTTCTTACGGTGTTCACTGAAGGGGTTAACTAGTGGGACAGTTTTATAGGTTGGGTCGTTACGGACGCGGCGATTCTAAATATGTGTACTTTTATTGTTTTTCTTTTTTTTTTAGATAAAGAAATGTATTTATGGGAATAATATATACGGTATATTTTTTTTCTTTATTTAGGAATTTTTATTTTTTTTTTTACACGTGGAAATTTTTTTAAAAACTTTTTTACTTTGTCCCAGGGGGGACATCACAGATCGCCGATCTTACAGTTTGCATAGCACTCTGTGAGATCGGCGATCTCACTCATCGCTGCAAGCTTACAGAGCTGCAGCTGCAGCCTGCTCCTGACCCGGAAGTCCTCCCTGCAGGTCCCGGATGCAGCCCCGCGGCCATTTTGGATCCGGGGACTGCAGGGAGAAGACGCTCGGTACAAGGTGAGTACATTCCCTTGTACCGATCTTCTCAGGGAAGCCCACAGGGACCCCTCTCCCTGCGTGATGCTTCCCTGTACCGCCGGTACACCGCGATCATGTTTGATCGCGGTGTTCCAGGGGTTAATGTGCCGGGGGCAGTCCGTGACCGCTCCTGGCACATAGTGCTGGATGTCAGCTGCGATAGGCAGCTGACACCCGGCCGCGATTGGCCGCGCTCCCCCCGTGAGCGCGGCCGATCGCATTTGACGTACTATCCCGTCGGTGGTCATACAGGCCCACCCCACCTCGACGGGATAGTACATCAGATGTCAGAAAGGGGTTAAACCCTTAGTGATCGAGCCAATTTTGACCTTAATAACCAAGCCAAACAGTACAATTCTGATCAGTGTCACTTTATGTAGTAATAACTCTGGAATGCTTCAAAAGACCCCACTGGTTCTGAGACTGTTTTTGAGTGACATATTGTACTTCATGATAGTAGTAAAATTTCTTCTATATGGCTTGCGTTTATCTGTGAAAAAAAAGGAAATTCAGTAAAAATTTGGAAAATTTTGCATTTATCAAACTTTAACATTTTATGGCCTTTAACCACTTGTCTGCTTTGCGTCAGCACAATTTTCAAAATATATATATTTTTTGTTAGGAAGTTAGAAGGGTTAGACCAGCGATCTCATTTTTTCAACAAGATTTACAAAACCATTTTTTTAGGGACCACATCACATTTGAAGTGACTTTGAGGGGCCTATATGACAGATAGTACCCAAAAGTGACACTATTCTAAAAGCTTCACCTCTCAAGGTGCTCAAAACCACATTCAAGAACTTTATTAACCCTTCAAGTGCTTCACAAAATCTAATAAAATGTGAAAGTAAGAAATTAACATTTAAACTTTTTTTTTTTTTTTTTTACAAAAATTTTTAATTTAGACCCTAACTTTTTATTTTGACAAGGGTAAAAAAAGTAAATGGACCAGAATATTTGTTGTGCAATTACTCCTGAGTACACTGATATCCTATATGTAGGGGAAATCTACTGTGCACATGGCAGGGCTTGGAAGGGAAGGATAACCGTTTACTTTTTGAGTGCAAAATGGGCTGGGAGGGACATTGTATGTGAAAGGACTTAATAGTCCTTTCAAGAGGTATTCCACTTGGAAGAAAAAGAAAGGATCCAACTCTGAAATAATAGTGTTTCAGGAAACCAGATTGATATGCCGTGCTTTTTGGTCTCCAAACATGGTGTTCATTATAACATTCAAAGAGTTCAATTTTGGTCTCATGTGACCAGACTATATTCTCCAAAAAATTCACAGGCTTTTCTAAATGTTGCTGAACAAACTTCAAACACTCTTGAACATGCTTTTTGTACAGCAATGGAGTCTTGTGTGGTGAGCGTGCTTACAGGCCATGGACTTTGAATGCATTACTTATAGTTTTCTTTAAAACAAATGTATTAGCTGATTCCAGGTCTTTCTGTAGTTCCACAGGTGGTCATTGGCTCTTGGACAATTCTTCTGATAATTCTGTTCACTGAAATCTTGCAGGGAGCATCTGGTTATGGCTGGTTTATATTAAAATTATTCTCTTTCCACTTCCATATTATCACCCCAACAGTGCTCACTGGAACCTACAGTAGTTTAGATATTCCTATGTAACCAAAATCATCAGTATGTTTTTCAACAATAAGGTTGCTAAGGTCTTGGGACAGGTCACTGGTTTTACCCATCACGGGATGTTTCTTGTTTGGCACCTTGGCAGTGAGACACCTTGTTATACCAGTTGAACCAGCTGATATTTTTTTCACTAAATAGCATAGATTTCAGCTGGTGTCATGACAGAATTGCTTTCTAGTTACTGATAGATTTCAGCTGGATTCAATTGTCAATTGCAAGAACAAAATTTATATTTGTAATATGGCCCATTTCTGTCACCATGATGTTCTTGAGGTCTCCTGGATGACTCCCTTTTGATTGATTGTAGATATTGAATTCCACAGACAAGCATTATAGAATTTGATAAACAAGACAAAACATTAGTATAACAGGATAACACAAGAAGATATTTCTTCTAGCCAATAAGTGACTAAAATGTTACTATATTGTTCGCTGTATTTGCCATAAAAAATATCAGAATCCCAAGAGCACAAAATAATCCCAATGGGAGCAGGGATGACATATAATGTCATTACATAAAACTTTACTTTACATTGAAGATATCAGGCCGCCCCTTCATCTGTAGGTAGCTGTAGAAGTCACCTCAGTTCATGAATTTCAGACCAAGGGGCAAATGCTGCTGTTACACAGAACAGACATACAGTTATATTACCATATTATTAGAATATCTACATATGTGTTACAGATTATGATAACTTTTTAGCTATAGGCTATGCAATAGATATAGGATTATCTATATTCTCCTTCCAACAAAGACTACATTTGAGCAGTGCTGTGTGTCCCCCAATGGTTAAAGGGATTGGCTACCATTGATAACACTTGTTTTTTACTTGACTGTTTATGGATCTAAAAGTTACTGTAACAATTGTGTTTTTATTAAGTCACTACATTTGCTTTCTATAACCTCTGTCTTGCACTTTATTGCTGGCTGCAGAAAGGGTTAATTGAGAATCTGTTAATCCGCCCATTATCAGTAGTAGGAGATGTGGGGGTGCTTTGCTGATGGTTGATATGAAATAAGTAATATCTAAGGAGTCCATGGTATTGTGACATAGTTACAGCACTATATGGGGATGCGGCCATTTTCACCTGGTATTGTTAGAAGAAAACACTAAACACTTTGAGGGTTCCAGAAGATATAAATCCAGCTGCTGCTCCGCAGGTTGAAGGGTCCAACATAGAAATCAATTGTAGGAGATATGAGTGCTCTGCGCTGGTGGTCAATATGAAAAAAAATATCCAGGGAGCTCAGGTATTGTGAAATAGTAAATTTTAAAGTATCCAAAGTTCTTCAGCAGCAGAAACCTGGTTTTAGACATTAAGTAGACTAACACACATGTATTGCTATATATTAGGTAAAATTTATATTCCATTCATGATCTATAGGTACAATTATATGAAGCGCCGGCCAGGACTGTACTCGGGCCGGGTCCACCGGTTCTTCAGGGGTCTGTCACGGCAGCAGTGACCCGGTCCGTGGCCCTGGGCATCCAATAAAATTAATGAAATGAAGGGGACATAAAGTCTATACGGAGTTAGTTTGTGATGCTACCTCTGGTGTTCGGTAATGGATGGCTGACGTTGCTTAAGGGGACGGCTGGGCCCGATGGTGATGCATCTGGGATGGTTCTGCTCCCCACAGCTGGAGCGGGGCACCAGGGCTATCGGTACAGTTGGTAAGGAATCGTAGATAATGGGGTGCAGAAGTGAGGGTGCAGAAAATGACTGGAAGCCAGGTGGGTTTGGAGACCTTCCTCCTGCGCTATTCTGTTAGGTCCTTGCTGCTTTAAGCTCTGTTCAAGTTCCTCTCCTGCGTGTTGATTCTAACCTGTATGGCAGACAGCATGAGCCTATCATGGGCACTGCCTTTTCACTGGCAGCCCCAGGCTCTTGGCCTGCTGTGGTGCCTCCAGGTGTTCGGTGTGGCCAGGGAGCTTGCAGTTCCCTGCCCTCCATATTCGGCTGTCGGGGCATACAGCGCCCACACAGCCAAGGACTCTGGCATCCTCCTTATCATTGCTCTATTCTGGGGTGAGCTTGGTCATAGCTCCACTCCCCAGGTTCTCCTCCACTTCTCTCTTCTCACAGACTAGACTCTCTAACTCCGCCTCCAGGCCAGAACTTATAGGGAAGCTCCCCTGAAATGGGTGTTAGAGCTCCCCCTTCTGGTCAGGAGTCAGGAAGGTGTTGAATGCTGGTATTAGATGGTAAAGGGACCCCTCCTTGCTTCCAGGCATGACATCATCCCCTGTGAGGGAGGTGCAGCGCCCCAGAGATCTGGTCATTACAGTAATGTCGCTCTGCCACTAAGGGGTGTGATGTTACGTCTTATTGCACAAAAGGAGTTCACCTGACCAGGTATCACAGTCACACACTACATTTCACACTCCAGCCTCCAGGGGGAGCAAAGGGTTCTATGTATTAGGCCACTCCTCACACTTTGGTAAAACTGGGGGTTGGATAGAAAGTTAGAGAGAAGCTGACTGGGTTCGATCCAGGCAACATCCTGTGGCAGAGAGTGTTGCAGGAGAAGATTCATGGGGGTCTCTGTCAGGGGTGGGATCCTGAGAGTGACCTAGCGAACAGGACAGATCATTACGGAGCCGCGCCTGCACTTGAATGTGGCAGCATCTTAAGAAAGGATACGAAGCGAGATATATTGTGGAGAAGTGAGAAACGAGATCGCAGCAAAAAGGAGATAAAGCCAGTAGGAGTCATGCCCCGAGATCGGCAACATCCTACTGAGGCGCGTAGCCGGTGGCCGGAACGCCGAGGAAGTATTGGGCTCCAAGCATTACTTCAAACAGCGGCAGGCAGTTGATTATAGGTTGGCTGTCTCACCTAAAACACCTAAGCAGACATAGGGGGCAATTGTGGGAGAGGGGCGACGCTAGGGTCCCGGAAGAACTCCAGGCCTACCCGTCATACGGGTGCGTCCTAGCCATATCATCTGGGGGACGGAGAAGAACATCAGAACAGATACGATAGTTGTGAGGAAGAACATAAGATACAGACACAACAGCTGTGAGGACTATCCCGTGGTGCTCAGCAGGGAAGGACTACAACACACAGGCGCTAGTAGGTAGGCACAGATTTCCACCTGCAAAGGGAACTCTGGATGTGCCTTCGGACCGGCCGGTCTCAGCCAGCCCTGTTGGCAGTACTCTGGATTGCAGATCCCGAAGCCTTCAGTAAAGAGGTAAAGAGACTGCAACCCTGTGTCCTCGTTATTCACTGCGCCTTGCACCACGCACCAAACCACCATCACCTTTCATTGGACGCCCCTTAGCAGGGTCATGGACCGGGTCTAGCCACCGTGACAACCCCAGCACCGAGGCCCGGTACCGAGTACCCCGCGGCCCTGCGTCAGGGGGCACTCCAACTTGGTGTCACGAACAGGATCTACTTAAGCCTGAGGAATCAGGTCATGTGTGCCTTGGAATTGTGTCTGAATTGTGCTTGAACTGTGACTTATTGCAAAGACTGTGTATTGCCACTTGCCGCCAAAAGTGCCCGCCAAAACCGCCGCCACTACAGCGCCAGGGAGAGCGCAGGAGAAGAAGAAGGGCGTGGAAGTGGGCGTAAACAAGCTGAAGAGCGTGAAAGACAATGGCCCCCCAGTCTAAATGTTACTGTATCCTGAGGACGTGTCCGTCAGCGGCTGAGGTCCGCCTCCTTATCCTCTTTGGAGGGTGGAGACCATGGAGACGGGAAGAAGACCTAGAAGAAGGGACGGACATGGCGGCCTCCAAGCAGCCACGTGGGGATGACCCGACCCGGCGCAAGCCCGCATCGTTGGGAGCGAGCCCGAACCCACCGCTACAGCGGGCACTGACCGCTGCAGAGCTGCTTGCGAGAGGAGGGCTTAGCAGCCGCTCACTGGACGAATGGGTGGTCGCGTCTGAAGCCCGGCAGGAGGCGCGATGCCGAGAAGCCCACGCCCGAGTGAGGTCCTGGCTGGTCCACTCTGCAGAGACCCGCTTGTCCCCTGCGTTCCCCTCTTCACCCGACCCGACCGCGGAAGCTCCACGGACCCCGTCACCGGGCCGTGAACCGCGGGAGCGGGATCTGAAACTCATGCCATTGATGGAGCACCGGAGGCGCCTGGTGGCCGCGTGGAGGAAGGAGAAGGAAAGAGAGGCCCGACTTGCGGCTGTGATCGATCTGAAGGGCGAAGTGAAAGATCCTCCGCCAAAGTGGGGTGTGGTGGTCACCTTCAACTCCCAGGAAGGAAGGGGAGTTATTCAGGAGATTGGGGAGCCGCTGAAGGTACACGTCACCCGGAGCGAGGTGGAGCCCTGTTATGGGGAGATCGATGCAAACCGCGACTTGCAGCCTGGAGATGCAGTGGTTTACACCCGATGGCAAAGGGGAACTGGTTGGAGAGCTCAGGATGTCCAGCACTGTGCAGCTCTTCAGATTGCCCCTGAGATCCAGGAAACCGGACCCGTCATTGAGGAGTCGATTACAGCCTCCGTTACAGATCACCAGGCCGCCTCAACCCATCGTGTGACCTGGGGCCCCACCCGTTCTCGGCTGAGAGGGGTGGACTTGGGGCCAAGCCTTCCTAAGCCGCAGAAGGCCACCTGTGAGGTAAAGCCCTGGTGGAAACCACCTCCTGATTTATGAGCCTAAACTGCGGGAAGCTGAAATTGTATATAGTTCATTAACTGTTTGTCTTCCGTGTCCTCTGCTGCTGATACCCCACCAGGGTTATTCTTAAAGGGATCCCTTTGTTTACCCGGGATCCCTGTTGCTTTTTGTTTTTGCTCTTATTTTTGCTTTTGATTCATCATTGTTTACACAGACTGCCGAATCATGGACGGTGAATGGTTCACAAACTGTATTGTAAATAGTTCGCACCTTCTTAAAGGTGTCCTCTACTGGTTTTACAAAAGAGAGAGCTTTTTGAAGAGACTGTTCCTGAATACAGCACAGAAGCTCTTGCCTTAAACGGACTTGCAGATAGAGAGTCTGCATTACCTCAAAGAGACTTGGTTCCCTCTTAAAGGGAATGTTCACTTGTTGTACTTAAATATAATGTTGCCTTAAGAACGTTGAATGGTAATAATGTTTTACATAGAAGTAATATGTAGTTAGCTAGATAGTTATAAAGAATGTTTAATGATGTTACTAGAGATTGAGGACAGGAAAGAGTTGAAAGCCGAATTTCAATAAAGTGAACCCGTAGGGGTTAGTTAGTGAGTCCTCCTGAGAACCATAGAGAGATGGTTAATTGATCTTGTACCGTGAATAAAAAAAAAAATAAATAAATCGCGCTCCTAGAAGAAAAGAGGCAGTAGGCCTGGGCAAATAGACAGGCGTTCCTGCATGTGTGAAGTCAGAGAATAAAGAAAAAGTTAATTTGTATATTAGAGTTTATAGTAGGCCTTTAGTGGGTTCAGCTTATACGTCCTTAAAGGAAAAGTTAAATTATTGTTCAGAATTTGCACTTAGTAGAATACCCGGCTGGGTAAAGATAGTTATTTATAGTCAGTTATTTAATAAGTGTTATTTATAACCTTGAGTACAATGTAAATATGTTGCTGCTTGTAACGTTCAAGTGTCCTCACCTCCCATAAAGGGAAGCACTGTTATATTTACTTGTTTATTGCATTTCAAAATTTTGCATGTCTTTTGCTAACATGTATTGTTGTTCTTCTTCCCAGTCCAGGAGTACTGGATTTAACCGGGGGGGAGTGCAGCGCCCCAGAGACCTGGTCATTGCAGTAATGTCGCTCTGCCACTAAGGGGAGTGATGTTACGTCTGATTGCACTAAAGGAGTTCACCTGACCAGGTATCACAGTCACACACTACATTTCACACTCCAGCCACCAGGGGGAGCAAAGGGTTCTATGTATTAGGCCACTCCTCACACTTTGGTAAAACTGGGGGTTGGATAGAAAGTTAGAGAGAAGCTGACTGGGTTCGATCCAGGCAACATCCTGTGGCAGAAGGTGTTGCGGGAGAAGATTCAGGGGGGTCTCTGTCAGGGGTGGGATCCTGAGAGTGACCTAGGGAACAGGACAGATCATTACGGAGCCGCGCCTGCACTTGAATGCGGCGGCATCTTAAGAAAGGATACGAAGCGAGATATATTGTGGAGAAGTGAGAAACGAGATCGCAGCAAAAAGGAGATAAAGCCAGTAGGAGTCGTGCCCCGAGATCGGCAACATCCTACTGAGGCGCGTGGCTGGAACGCCGAGGAAGTATTGGGCTCCAAGCATTACTTCAAACAGCGGCAGGACAGTTGATTATAGGCTGGCTGTCTCACCTAAAACACCTAAGCAGACATAGGGGGCAATTGTGGGAGAGGGGCGACGCTAGGGTCCCGGAAGAACTCCAGGCCTACCCGTCATACGGGTGCGTCCTAGCCATATCATCTGGGGGACGGAGAAGAACATCAGAACAGATACGATAGTTGTGAGGAAGAACATCAGATACAGACACAACAGTTGTGAGGACTATCCCGTGGTGCTCAGCAGGGAAGGAGTACAACACACAGGCGCTAGTAGGTAGGCACAGATTTCCACCTGCAAAGGGAACTCTGGATGTGCCTTCGGACTGGCCGATCTCAGCCAGCCCTGTTAGCAGTACTCTGGATTGCGGATCCCGAAGCCTTCAGTAAAGAGGTAAAGAGACTGCAACCCTGTGTCCTCGTTATTCACTGCGCCTTGCACCACGCACCAAACCACCATCACCTTTCATTGGACGCCCCTTAGCAGGGTCATGGACCGGGTCTAGCCACCGTGACAACCCCAGCACCGAGACAGAGAGGCCCGGTACCGAGTACCCCGCGGCCCTTCGTCAGGGGGCGCTCCAGAGGCAATGCCACGGTGGCAACCGGACTCCTAGGTTGCCACATTCCCCCCTAGTGCAATTCAGTACTCCCGGACTGAGGAAACATAAACATTAATAAGTGATCAACTAATAACAACAATTAATGAAACATTACAAAGTCTTAAAAAATGGAAAAAAAATTACAAAAACCCAAAAAGAAAAAAACATCAACACAGTTATGGCAGCGCCTAGTGGTTTGGGCAGCATGAAACTGATGACAGGTTCCTGTAAAATTGTGTTACTTGCTATTGCCAGATACCCGTTAACAAGAAAAAACCTCGCATTGGCATTCTGTAAAAGTGATGTCTGTTTTAGTAAAACTCTTTTTGCTATAAGGATGCACTAATCATACTCTGCTTATAATGTGTCACACTGCTGAGATACCAGTAATCAGCTTTAGTTTGGGGAAATTTAGCTCAACTTTGGGCTTGCATGCCCCACAATGTTAAATATATGCAAGCTGTGGGATTCCAACTATAATTTTCACCAGTTTCCAGCATAAATACCGTAACTATGAATCTAGTAGGCGATTACTGCCCTGCTCCCTTCTGAAATGTACCACCCACTTAAAAGATAGCTGACATGTAAAAGCCTAAAAGTTGCATATTATTTTCAAACATTTAAAGCCAAAAAAATCATGAGATGGAATGAATTGGCACTTCTGCGGGAAAAATGAAGCAGTACACTAATTTTATGGAAACACTATGTGCAATGCATGGATGTAATGATTCCTCCAAATGTCTAAGGGGTAAAGGTTCTCATTATGGAGACTGACATGCCTGGGTAAGAAGGATTATAGGCCCTGTAATGCTTCTCTGGAAAACTAAATATGCAAACTGTCTTTTAAGAGAGGAAGAGGACATGAACTCCAGTGCCTCCTGTGAAGAGACAATTTTTATGTTTAATTTTCTAGAGCAGCATTGCAGGGCCTACAATCTTCCTTACCTTGGCATGTCAGGCATGTCACTCTCCATAAGGAGAAATATTACCCCTTAGACCCTAATCAGAGGCTTCTTACTCTGCCAAATCAGATCTCATGCTTGGCACTGAGGAGGGGAAACGTCCGGGAACTTGTGTCTGCATATTGAGGTGCTGCTCTGGCTTTTATCCTAAGTCATATGGCAATGCTCATTAAAAGGTTGATACTGACTTTTAGGATTGCAACATCTAATAGGTGACACTAAAGTTCATGTTCTCTTTCTCTTGAGGACACAATTGCTCTGCTCTGACTCATATATGAGGTTAAACATAAAGTCCTGAACATTATAAACATGGAGTATCCTAATAGGGTATTTGTAAATGCCTTTTTTTTTTACCGAAACAATCCATTAAGCTGAAGGAAAGATTAAACGTAAAATACAGAAATAATGGACATATCTTTCTGAGTACTAACTTAGACGGGATAACATATCCCAGTACATTACTTAAGAACTCTTTCAGGAACAAAAGTTTTAAAAAAAAGAAAAAGAAAGAAAAATTACCTGGTCAACCTGACACCCGTAGTTAATGATTGAAGTATCTTGGAATATTCACGTAGCTCTGCTTTGGTCGGTATTGTTAGAAACGTCTGTAAACTAAATAATGTATTTTATTTATGGTGTCATTATAAACTCTTTTCAAAGTAACTTTAAACAAAGGCAAATCATTTTCTCATATTCCAACATTTTCCCAGATGAAGAATTAGAATATTGAGGTACAAGGTTTACACTGTATTTAGATATCACAGATCTGATTTTGAATGTGAAACTTGTTGTTTTAACGAACACTTCACTCTGATGTACATATATATTGAGGTGCAGGGAATATTTAACCGTGCTGTATGAAATTCAAAATTATTGATAAATGGGAGGTTAGCATTAATATGCATACCTATGCACCCTGGGTGAGTACAGAGAGTTTAGAAGCTCCTATGTTCATTCATACAGAGAGAAAACTAGGGATGAGTGGATCTTTTGAGAACAAACCACTCCTCTCTGCTTCACACCTGAATGCACTTTGTTGCACATGGTAACACAAGACCTCTCTAAGAAACTCATATAGATAGGCCACAAGAATGTATAGTTAAAAAATACAAACTTTATTTCAAACAAAAGAAAAAAGTATCTCAATTATAAATATAAACACATGAATGTAATGTTAATGATGCCTCCAATCTAACATAGGTCCTGGTGAAAAAAATCCATACAGTATCTAAATCCAGGGGCTGGCTGGCACTTTTCAGCCTGGGGGGCAATCACAAGGCGGTGGCCCTCCATTTCCCAGCTTACTGCAGAGATATGGGAACAGAACCGAGCTTACTGCAGAGATATGGGAACAGAACCGAGCTTACTGCAGAGATATGGCAGCAGAACCGAGCTTACTACAGAGAAATGGGAGCAGAACAGAGCTTACTGCAGAGATAAGGGAGCAGAAAGGCACTTATTGCAGAGATATGGGAACAGAACCGAGCTTACTACAGAGATATGGGAGCAGAACCGAGCTTACTGCACAGATATGGGAGCAGAACCGAGCTTACTATGGAGATATGGGAGCAGAACTGAGCTCACTACAGAGATATGGGAGCAGAACCGAGCTTACTCCAGAGATATGGGAGCAGAACCGAGCTTACTCCAGAGATATTGAAGCAGAACCGGGCTTACTACAGAGATATGGGAGCAGAACTGAGTTTACTACAAAGATGTGGAAGCAGAACCGAGCTTACTGCAGAGATATGGGAGCAGAACCGAGCTTACTCCAGAGATATGGGAGCAGAACCGAGCTTACTCCAGAGATATGGGCGCAGAGCCGAGCTTACTACAGAGATATGGGAGCAGAACCGAGCTTACTACAGAGATATGGGAGCAGAACCGAGCTTACTGCAGAGATATGGGAGAAGAACCGAGCTTACTCCAGAGATATGGGAGCAGAACCGAGCTTACTCCAGAGATATGAGAGCAGAACCGAGCTTACTCCAGAGATATGG
This sequence comes from Ranitomeya variabilis, assembly GCF_051348905.1. Lineage (NCBI taxonomy): Eukaryota > Metazoa > Chordata > Amphibia > Anura > Dendrobatidae > Ranitomeya > Ranitomeya variabilis. The sequence continues at coordinate 60,128,872 of NC_135235.1, forward strand.
GAGCAGAACCGAGCTTACTGCAGAGATATGGGAGCAGAACCGGGCTTACTACAGAGATATGGGAGCAGAACTGAGCTTACTACAAAGATATGGGAGCAGAACCGAGCTTACTCCAGAGATATGTGAGCAGAACCGAGCTTACTACAGAGATATGGAAGCAGAACCGAGCTTACTACAGAGATATGGGAGCAGAACCGAGCTTACTGCAGAGATATGTGAGCAGAACCGAGCTTACTACAGAGATATGTGAGCAGAACCGAGCTTACTACAGAGATATGGAAGCAGAACCGGGCTTACTACAGAGATATGGAAGCAGAACCGGGCTTACTACAAAGATATGGGAGCAGAACAGAGCTTACTACAGAGATATGGGAGCAGAACCGAGCTTACTACAGAGATATGGGAGCAGAACCGAGCTTACTGCAGAGATATGGCAGCAGAACCGAGCTTACTGCAGAGATATGGGAGCAGAACCGAGCTTACTACAGAGATCTGTGAGCAGAACAGAGCTTACTACAGAGATATGGGAGCAGAACCGAGCTTACTACAGAGATGTGTGAGCAGAACAGAGCTTAATACAGAGATATGGGAGCAGAACCGAGCTTACTACAGAGATATGTGAGCAGAACAGAGCTTACTACAGAGATATGGGAGCAGAACCGAGCTTACTGCAGAGATATGGCAGCAGAACCGAGCTTACTCCAGAGATATGGGAGCAGAACCGAGCTTAATAAGTCTACTACATGGAACCAAGCCTGCTACATAGAAACTGGAGCAGAACCGAGATTACGACATACATACAGTACCATAATCTAGATTACTACATTGATACAGTACCAGAACCAAGCTTACTTAGATATGGTGCTATAACTGAGCTTACTTACAAACATACATACAACAATACAGCTACACAGTGCCTAGTACTATCACCACTACACAGCGAATACATAATATTATAATATCACCATTACCTCTACATGAAACTACATTCTATACAAAGACCAATGATGCCACCATACACTCCCTGACAGAAGTTATGTCGCTTATCCATGTTATGTAAATAAAAGCTTATAACCTGATGTTAAGTTCATCCATTGGTTGTATAAATTATTCTTTTGAAAGCTGAAACACTCCAAAATGTGGTTTAGGTTAAGAAAATAAATTGTCATTGTTAAATATGCTTATTTTGCACATTTATTTAATCAGGACTATTCACCAGGTGCTAACTCTTAAAGAAAAATGTCATGGTATTCTCATAAAAAGTATAGTGGTTTATTGAATTGTCCACAGAAAAACCACATTGCAGCAAAACATAAAAGTAGATGAAATAGTTACGAACAGATTGTCCATGTGTAAATATTAGCGCTTGTCTTGTTACTCATCTTTCCCAAAGTCCTGAATGGTAAAACCCGTCTGTCTGTGAACTCTGAAGTCATCATGGTTACCGGCTATTCCTTCCTTGTGTCGTGTCTTGTCTGATGTCCATGGAGAATGATGATGAAGGCAGGAGGTGGCAGCTCCCACGTGACAAAAGCCCCCCACCCTCCTAAGAGACATTATTTATATGTCCCACAGACCACGTGTTCCCTGTATATGGCATTGACTTATACTCTGAGCTACATACACAGAAATAGCTGTTTGTAATGTCAGCAAGAAGCAATGTGCTCAGTACAGAATAAGAATAACTCAATTAATAATTAATATTTAACAGTCATCAATGCAGAAATATTGATCAGTTAATGGACCCAGAATGGTCAGATTTTGGCAAGACAAAAGTTTTGACGCCCACAGAAAGTAATGTGATATTCAAACAATTAACTTAAAATACAAATATACGTTGCATAACATTGGTGAATGAAGTTGTGGTGCTATTAGAGTCATATTTAATATTTTATTTGACTTCCATGAGCTTGAAGGACTGCATCCATGCAGTTCAACAATGATTCATACAATTTATTAATGAAGTCATCAGGAATAGCAAAGAATGCAGTCTTACATGCCTCCCAGAGTTCACCTAGATTCTTTGGTTTTGTCTTCCAAGCTTCCTCTTTCATCCTACCCCAAACATGCTCAATGATGTTCATGTCTGGTGACTGGGCTGGCCAGTCCTTGTGCACCTTGATCTTTTTTGCCTGGAGGAACTTTGTTGTAGAGATGAATGAATGAGATGGAGCACCATCCTGCTGCAGAATTTGACCCCTTTTATGATTTGGAATATAAGAGGTACCTAATACTTCTTGATATTTTAGGCTATTGATATTGCCTTCCACCTTGCTAACGTTTCTCACGCAACCATACTGAATGTAACCCCAGACCATGATCTTTCCACCACCAAATTTAACTGTTTTCTGGGTGTATTTTGGATCCATACGGCTCCAGTAGGTCTCCTGCAGTATTTGCAGCGGCTGTGGTGTAATTATACTGAAGATTCATCAGAGAAATCCACCTTCTGCCACTTTTCCAGTGTCAATCTGTTTAGCAGGCTGTGGGACTTTGCAAATGTCACACGGTTTTTTATTTGCCTTTTGTTTAGTGCTGGCTTCTGGGCACTGATTCAACCATGGAGGCCATTTCGAGACAGAATCCTACAAACTATTCTAGTTGACACAGGGACTTGAAGTGACCAGGCCTGTTGGAGCTCTGCTGCAGTGGAAGAGGGGCTTGCTTTGGATTTTCTAACCAAAAAACATTCCTCCTGAGCAGTTGTCTTGCGGGGTCTGCCGGACCTGGGCTTATCAAACACATCTCCAGTCTCTTCAAATCTTTTTCGAATTCTTTGTACTTGATGCTGAGACACATTAAAGGTGCCCGCCACCTCTGCAGTGGATCTGGTCTCTTGATAATCCAGGCTTTGGTCGCAGGGTGGATTTTCGGCATGTTGTCAGAGCCTAAATTGCAGTTCAAGTGAAGGTCTGGGATGCTGGGTTTCTTTTTATACACACACACTAATTAACCGATCATTTACTGAGCACAGGTGAGGATGTAAACTAGGATTGGGTGCATTATATGACCGACAATAAAACTTTTGTCTTGCTAAAATCTGACCATTCTGTGTCCATTAACTGATCAATATTTCTGCATTGATGACAATTTATTTTCTTAACCTAAACCACATTTTGGAGGGTTTCAGCTTTCAAAAGAATAATTTATACAACCAATGGATGAATTTAACGTCAGGTTATAACCTTTTTTTTACATAACATGGATAAGCGACATAACTTCTGTCAGGGAGTGTACACCTTTTACAACTTGTATACTACAATACTGATCATTAATTTGAAAAAAAGCACAATACTAAGTGCCATTGTATACAGGAACTCTGTATTTACTGTCAGTGTAAAGATAATACAGTGATCACTGGTGACATTATACACAGGAGATCTGTATAAGGTGTCGGTGTACAGGTAATACAGTGATCACCACTGCCAGTGACATTATACACAGGAGCTTTGTATACAATATACAGTGTATAGTGTCAGTGTATAGGTAATACACTGACTCACTAGTGATGTCTCTAGCTGAAGTCCTTCATCTTTGCTTTTCATTTTCATCCAGCACAGACCGCCGTCACTTCTTCCAGCCAGGACTCGTCTCTGCACAAAATAACACAGTTACCTAAAGCACAGCTTCAAGAGCACATTCCCCACTTTTTCCCTTTCTTCTACACTACACATCTGAATACAGAGGTGCACCCACAATCAATATATAATTGGTTATTATGCAACCTCATAGATTGTAAGTTTGCGAGAGGGGCCCTCATTCCTTTTGGTATCTGTTGATCTATGTGTTTATTGTTATGCTTAATGTCCATTGTCTGCACAAGTCCCCTCTAAAATGTAAAGTGTTGCAGAATATGTTGGCACTATAGAAATAAATTATAATTATTATCCCATCATTCCAAATATAAATTATAATCCACCACTGTGCACCCACTAACTATAAATAGCCACTTTCCCCATTTAATATATAAATTAATTAGCACCTGTACCCTTTCCCCCAATTCATTACCAGTCACTTCATCCTCAACGCTCCCCACTATGTACCTACCACTCTAACCCTAACCCCTATTCATTATAGTTACATGCCCCTCCCGCCCCAATTCATTGTCATGTCTTTCTCTCCCACCCTCTATTCATTATCAACTGCTCTACCCCACATTCAATACAGCATTTACTCCCCCACCCTTAAAATTCATTATTTGTTCTTCCCCTAGATCATCATTTGCTCTCCCCACCCCCTCTTCAATTGATCATTTGCTCTCCCCACCTTCAATTAAATTGCTGTCCCCTGTCCCTCACACTGAATTCATCATTTGCAGTCCTCCCACTTTAATTTGAAGTCCCCTTACTTCATTCATTGCAGTCCCCTATCACCCCCTCACTTCACCTGCAGTGCCCGTTCATCATTTGCAGCCCCCTATCCCCCTTCCATTTAATCATGAGCAGTCCCACCTCAGACACACTTCATCATGTGCAGTCTTGCAGTCCCCTTCCCCCCACTTCATCATTTGCAGTCCCCATTACCCACCCACTTCATCATGTGCAGTACCCTTACCCCCCACTTCATCATGTGCAGTCACCCTTACCCCCCACTTCATGTGCAGTCCATCTTACCCCCCACTTTATCATGAGCAGTCCCCATTACCCCCACTTCATGCGCAGTTCACCTTACCCCCCACTTCATCATGTGCAGTCCCCCTTACCCCCCACTTCATCATGTGCAGCCCCACTCCCCCATTTCATCATGTGCAGTCCCCATTACTCCCTCCCACTTCATCATGTGCAGTCCCCCTTACCCCCACATCATCATGTGCGGCTCTATTCCACAATGTACAGCCCCACTCTCCCCACTTCATCATGTGCAGTCCCCCTTAACCCCCAATTCATCATATGCAGTCCCCCTTACCCCCCACTTCATCATGTGCAGCCCCACTCCCCCATTTCATCATGTGCAGTCCCCCTTACTTCCTCCCACTTCATCATGTGCAGTCCCCCTTTCCCCCCACTTCATGTGCAGCCCCACTCTCCCTTCATCATGCGCAATCCCCCTTACCCCCACATCATCATGTGCGGCCCCATTCCACAATGTACAGCCCCACTCTCCCCACTTCATCATGTGCAGTCTCCTTTATCTACTAAACTCCATCATGTCCAGCCCCACTCCCCTTCATCATGTGCAGCCCCACTTACCCCCTCACTCCATCATGTGCAGTCTCCTTTAACCCCCAAATTCCATCATGTGCAGTCTCCTTACACCCCCCACTTCATAACTTGCAGTTAGCCACCATTAAATTTATTTTATAAAGAAAACAAAAAAGTTTTTCATACTTACCTCACCAGTCGCTCCCCTGCAGCACCTCTCTGCTTCTAGCATTCGGGACATGTCGGCGCGTGCGTGAGGATGCCATCGCGCATGCCCGACACCTAACCTGGAAGTATAGAGAACATGAAGGGAGCAGAAGCTGTGCAGCCATCAAGGTGACAGCCAAGCATAGCTCCCGGCCCCAGCGCAGACGTGTGCGCTAACTATGATGCGGCTGTGTCTGCTGCCGGCCGCGTCACAGTACAGCGGATATGGCTGCGCACAATTTGCTGTGTGGCTGTAGCCACCTCCAGGCAGCCGGCACTGAACAGCTGCTGGGGGAGTGGCCCGGGGGGCATTTGCCTCTTTGTCACCTGGGCCAGTCAGCCCCTGTCTAAATCTCATACAGTATAAACATATCATTCGATATGCCACCTAGTGGCTATTAATATATATGCATCAATATGATAACGGCAGCTATACAGACAGGTTAAAGTGCATGGTGCCCATGTTTTTATATATATATATAACCGTGGCTTATTTTTTATTTTATTTTTTAACGATACCACACATGATTAGAAAAAAATCTATGGTGTACCCATACATATAATTAGCCACTGATATGCCTCAGATACTCCAAAGTCAAATACCGATATCAAACTTATTGGACTGATCTGCTCAGCCTCCCTGTAATAAAGTGCAAATGTGCTGACAGGAGGTACTATAGAGGAACCTGTGTCAGAGATCTAGCAATAGTATTGTAGCTTAGCAGACCAAAGTCCTCTGCATGTGGTATAAAGGCTCCCTGTAATAGAGTGCAAATGTACTGACAGGAGGTACTATAGAGGAACCTGTGTCACAGATCTAACAATAGTGTTGTAGCATATCAGACCAAAGTCCTCTGCATGCGGTATAGAAGCTCCCTGTAATAAAGTGCAAATGTGCTGACAGGAGGTACTATAGAGGAACCTGTGTCAGAGATCTAACAATAGTGTTGTAGCATAGCAGACCAAAGTCCTCTGCATGCGGTATAAAGGCTGCACACTAAAAGAACTGAAACCTGTAGCATAGTTACCAGGATAGAAGACACCGGACCTGAGAACCCCTACGCGCGTTTCGATGTATATTCTTCTTCCGGGGGCATGTGTGTTGTACATATATTGTATAGCATAAGTCTGCCAAGACGTCAGTCTGCCCCGTGTATCACATAAGTGTACCATAGAAGTGTAATGCTCAGAATTAATTCCAGAAGGGAACTGAAGGTATCTGGATACAGTCACTGTGTCACTGTAAACAATATTTCTGTTTGTTTTCACTCTCACCCCTATAATCTTTCACTTTCTGCTGACCCCCCTAATCCCGACACCTAGTAAGGAACTGGTCATCTCCTCTTCAATCCTCCCCATCCATCTCACCTCCTCCTCTGAACTGTTCCTCAACATACAATCTTCTGTCTCCAAACACAGACAGTCTCCTCATGCTCTCTAACGGGGTACCGTCACACAGTGCCATTTTCATCGCTACGACGGCACGATTCGTGACGTTGCAGCGTCGTATGATTATCGCTCCAGCGTCGTAGACTGCGGTCACACGTTGCAATACACGGCGCTGGAGCGATAATTTCATGACGTATTTGCGATGTAGAAGCCGTTGGTTACTGTGCGCACATCGTATACAACCTGTGTCACACGATGCGATCATGCCGCCACAGCGGGACACTAGACGACGAAAGAAAGTTTCAAACGATCTGCTACGACGTACGATTCTCAGCGGGGTTCCGGATCGCAGTAGCATGTCAGACACAGCGATATCGTAACGATATCGCTAGAACGTCACGAATCGTGCCGTCGTAGCGATGAAAATGCCACTGTGTGACGGTACCCACACTCCAACCTGCTAACACTTTCTCTGCTCCTCCTCACTGCCAGTGATATTGCTCCAAATCCTGGTCCTTTTCACTGCATTACCACAGTCATTTCTACCTCCCATCCACGCTCTATCACAACTTTCCATAACCTCTCTAACACTATACCCATTTGCCCATCACCTGCTTCCCCAGTCCCACTAACAGGAGCTCTATGGAACGCTCGCTATGACTGCAACAAACTTTCCTACATCCATGATCTTTTCATTACTCACAAACTTTCCTTCCTCGCCATCACCGAACCCTGGCTCACTCCCTCTGACACAGCCTCTCCTGCTGCACTCTCGTATGGTGTATTCCACCTTTCCCACACCCCCCAACCAAGCAGCAAGCATGGTAGAGGAGTTGGTTTTCTCCTGTCAGATAACTGCTCCTTCACCCCAATCCCGCTGCCACCCTCTGTTACCCTCCCTTCCTTTGCGGTGCACTTTGTGAGCATCTATTCCCCCTCCAACCTCCAACTGGCTGTCATTTACCGCCCCCCAGGGCCAGCCACCACCTTCTTTGATCACTTCACCACCTGGCTACTTCATTTCCTTTCCGTGGACATCCCCACTATCAGCATGGGCGACTTCAAGATCCCCATTGCACCTTCACTCTCAGCTGCCGCTAAACTTCTCTCTCTCTTACTCCTTCGGCCTCGCTTAATGGTCTTCTGCAGCCACTCACAAAGATGGCCACACATTGGACCTCATCTTCACCCACTTCTGCTCCCTATCTAACCTCTCTAACTAACCTCTCCCTCTTTCTGACCACAACCTACTCACATTCTCTTTCCTCTCCACTCCTTGTCCACAATCCCCACTCCACAAACTCGCACACCCTCGCAGAAATCTTAAACACCTCGATCTACACTCACTCTCTGAATCCCTCCTCCCTCTTACAGACATAAGTTCCATACACATTGCGGATGCCACTGCTGCTTTATATAACACCACAATAGCTGTAGCTCTGGAATCGGTCGCCCCTCTCACACATACCAAAGCTCGCAAAATCAACAGACAGCCCTGGCACACCAGCCCGATCAAAGAACTGAGAGGGGCTACCAGGGTTGCTGAGCGGAGATGGAAAAGATCCCACTCCAACGAGCAATTCATTGCATTCAAACAGTCCCTCACTACTTTCAAGGCCACACTCGCTGCAGCAAAACAAACTTATTTCTCATCTCTCAAATCCTCCCTGTCTCACAACCCTAAACAGTTATTCAACACTTTCAATTCTCTTCTCCATCCCCCAGCACCACCTCCCTCTCCACTCATCTCAGCTGAAGACTTTGCCTCATTTTTCAAGCAGAAGATTGATAACATCAGAAACAGTTTTGATCGACAACCCCCAGAGCCCTTCCTCCTAACTGCTCAGCCCTCCTCCTCCAAAACCAACTTCTCCACCATTACAGAAGATCGACTCTCCACCTTAATCTCAAGATCACATCTCACCACCTGTGCAGTTGACCCGATCCCATGTCACTTCATCCCAAACCTCACCATAGTCTTCATCCTAACCCTAACCCATCCCTTCAACCTATCACTAACAACTGGTGTTTCCCCCTCAAGCTTTAAACATGCCTCAATCACACCTATCCTCAAAAAGCCCTCTCTTGACTCATCCTCTGCATCTACAGGACAGACCAAAAGTTTGGACACACCTTCTTATTTATAGATTTTTCTGTATTTTCATGACTATGAAAATTGTACAATCACACTGAAGGCATCAAAACTATGAATTAACACATGTGAAATTATATACTTAACAAAAAAGTGTGAAACAACTGAAATTATGTCTTATATTCTAGGTTCTTCAAAGTAGCCACCTTTTGCTTTGATGACTGCTTTGCACACTCTTGGCATTCTCTTGATGAGCTTCTTCCAGTGTTGAGCGGTCACATGGTACCGCTCAGTACATTAATGAATATGGACCAACTCCACTCCCATAGGGGTGGAGTCGCATATTCATTACTGTAATGAGTACCATGTGACCGCTCAACACCGGAAGAAGCTGCCGGCACCTGGAGAACCAGGGACGTGCAGGGACCCTGCCAAGAGCAGGTGGGTATAAGGGGGCATTGCGTGATATTCACCTGTCCGCATTCCACCGCTGCTCCGTCTTCCGCATCCTCTACAGTGACGCTCAGGTCAGAGGGCGCGATGACGCGATTAAGTGTGCGCCCCGCCCTCTGCCTGAATTTCAGTGCAAAGGACGTGGAAGACACAGCGGCACCCAGCGGTGGAACGGCGAAAGGTGAGTATAGCAAGTGCTGGGGGCCTGAGCGACGATAGGTGAGTATGTGTTTTTTTTTTTTAATCGCAGCAACAACATATGGGGCAAATATCTCTATGGAGCATCTTATGGGGCCTTAATCAGCATTTGTGGAGTACTCTATAGGGCAAATGAGTCTATGGAGCATCTTATGAGGCCATAATCAGCATTTGTGCAGCATTATATGGGGCAAATGTCTGTATGGAGCATCTTATGGGGTCATAATCAACATTTGTACAGCATTATATGGGGAAAATGTCTGTATGGAGCATCTTATGGGGTCATAATCAACATTTGTGCAGCATTATATGGGGCATATTTTAATATGGAGCATCTTATGGGGCTCATCATGAACTGTATGGAGCATTATATGAGGCTCCTGATTCAATATGGGTATTCAAAAACACTTAACCTAGTGATGTCTCAATTAATTTTACTTTTATTGGTATCTATTTTTATTTTTGACATTTACCGGTAGCTGCTGCATTTTCCACCCTAGGCTTATACTTGTCATTAGGTTTTCCCAGTTTTTTGTGGGAAAATTAGGAGTCTTGGCTTATACTCGAGTATATACGGTATTTATTATTATATATAATAATAACATATATAGCGTCATTAACTCCACAACGCTTTAAAAACATTATCAGCAGAATCTAGATTCCCTATCAGAATGCCTTTGAAATGTAGGAGGAAACCAGAGAACCCAGAGGCAACCTACAGAAACACGGGGAGAACATACAAACTCCTTGCAGATGTTGTCCTTGATGGGATTTGAACCTAGGACTCTCCAGCACTGCAAAACAACAATGCTAACCACTGAGCCACCGTGCTGCCAATGTTCTTGACTTCTCTTTACAGAGTGCTCAATAAACGCTCTATATACAATGCAAGCATCAGTGGACCTGTTTCCTTCATTGGTCTAAATCTTTACATTATCGTAGGGACCATGATAATTTTTATTAAAAATAATCAAATTCAGCCATTAAAATAACCTCAATTATGTCTTATCAAATTCCATGTTTGGACCTGTTCACACATCCATATAAAACCGATACTGGAAAACACAGCACTAGTGTTATCAGTGTTTTGGATTAGTGTGTCATCAGGCTGTCATCAATGTCCAATCAATGTTTTTCTGGTATGGATAAAGAAAGCTTATCCTATACTTTGCAATGTTAAACACGTGGAGCACACGGATGGCACATAGATGCAATCTGTGTGCTGTATGTGTTTTTCACAGACCCATAGAATTCTATTGGCCCTTGTCATCTGTGCTGCAGGAAAAAAAATGTTCATGTATCCATGTGTTTCACAGGGACATACGGTCAGTGTAAAAACATGGACATGTGAAGATCGCCATGGGTTATAATGGGTAAGTGTGGTATCCAAGAAAGAATGGATGCCACACTTAACGTAAACATATACATGTGAATGGGCCTTAGACAAAGTAAGTAAAATGTTATCAGTAGTGTTGAGCATTCCGATACCGCAAGTATCGGGTATCGGCCGATACTTGCGGTATCGGAATTCCGATACCGAGTTCCGATATTTTTGTGATATCGGAAATCGGAATTGGAAGTTCCCAGTGTATGGTTCCCAGGGTCTGGAGGAGCGGAGACTCTCCTTCAGGCCCTGGGATCCATATTCATGTAAAAAATAAAGAATTAAAATAAAAAATATGGATATACTCACCCGTCCGGCGGCCCCTGGACCTTACCGCTGTTAACCGGCAGCCTCCGTTCCTAAGAATGAGGAGTTTAGGACCTGCGATGACGTCGCGGCTTGTGATTGGTCGCGTGAGCGGTCACATGAGCGGTCACGCGACCAATCACAAGCCGCGACGTCATCTAAGGTCCTAAACTCCTCATTCTTAGGAACGGAGGCTGCCGGTTAACAGCGGTAAGGTCCAGGGGCCACCGGATGGGTGAGTATATCCATATTTTTTATTTTAATTCTTTATTTTTTACATGAATATGGATCCCAGGGCCTGAAGGAGAGTTTCCTCTCCTTCAGACCCTGGGAACCATCCAGGATACCTTCCGATACTTGAGTCCCATTGACTTGTATTGGTATCGGGTATCGGTATCGGCGATATCCGATATTTTTCGGGTATTGGCCGATACTATCCGATACCGATACTTTCAAGTATCGGAAGGTATCGCTCAACACTAGTTATCAGTATGTGTATGCAGCATCCAGAATACTCTTTAAAATCCTTTATTATTTTCCAATTTTCCCAGGATTACCTGTGAGGCTGGTAAAAGGGGCTTATTGTTCTGGTCGTGTGGAGGTATTCTATAAAGGAGAGTGGGGAACAGTTTGTGATGATTTTTGGGATATACACGATGCTGACATTGTATGTCGTCAATCATGTTAGATGATGTGCAATGCGTAGGTAACGAAGCAACTTTATCACATTGTTCCCACTTTGGAATGAAGTAACACAACTGTGACCATACTGAAGATGCTGGAGTCATCTGTTCAGGTATGCAATCTCTATAGTATGATAAAATTCAGTGAGAATTACTAATTTTAATTTTTTTTCTCAGCTGTCAGCGTTAGCAAGGCTGGTTATCAAGAATAGAGGGGTCCCCGCTCTGTTTTTTTTTAATTATTTAAATAAATAATTGAAAAAAGGCATTTGGTCACCCTCTGTTAAATATGTGTATTTTGCACATTTTTTTAATCAGGACTTTTTACCAGGTGCATTACTCTTAAAGAAAAAATGTTATGATATTTTCATAAAAAATGTAGTGGTTTATTGAATTATCCACAGAAAAACCACATTGCAACAAAACATAAAATAGATGAAATAGTTACGAAGAGATTATCCATTTGTTCCTATCAGCGTTTGTTCCACATCTTTCCCAAAGTTCTGAATGGTAAAAGCCATCTGTCTGTGTGAAGTCTGAAGTCATCATGGCTCCCAGTTGTTCCTTCCTTCTGTGACTTGTCTGATGTCCATGGAGAATGATGGAGAAGGCAGGTGGTGACAGCCCCCACGTGACCTGCACCCTCCCTCCTGAGAGATATAATATATATACAGGTCCTTCTCAAAAAATTAGCATATAGTGTAAAATTTCATTATTTACCATAATGTAATGATTACAATTTAACTTTCATATATTATAGATTCATTATCCACCAACTGAAATTTGTCAGGTCTTTTATTGTTTTAATACTGATGATTTTGGCATACAACTCCTGATAACCCAAAAAACCTGTCTCAATAAATTAGCATATTTCACCCGTCCAATCAAATAAAAGTGTTTTTTAATAACAAACAAAAAAACCATCAAATAATAATGTTCAGTTATGCACTCAATACTTGGTCGGGAATCCTTTGGCAGAAATGACTGCTTCAATGCGGCGTGGCATGGAGGCAATCAGCCTGTGACACTGCTGAGATGTTATGGAGGCCCAGGATGCTTCAATAGCGGCCTTAAGCTCATCCAGAGTGTTGGGTCTTGCGTCTCTCAACTTTCTCTTCACAATATCCCACAGATTCTCTATGGGGTTCAGGTCAGGAGAGTTGGCAGGCCAATTGAGCACAGTAATACCATGGTCAGTAAACCATTTACCAGTGGTTTTGGCACTGTGAGCAGGTGCCAGGTCGTGCTGAAAAATGAAATCTTCATCTCCATAAAGCATTTCAGCCGATGGAAGCATGAAGTGCTCCAAAATCTCCTGATAGCTAGCTGCATTGACCCTGCCCTTGATGAAACACAGTGGACCAACACCAGCAGCTGACATGGCACCCCACACCATCACTGACTGTGGGTACTTGACACTGGACTTCAGGCATTTTGGCATTTCCTTCTCCCCAGTCTTCCTCCAGACTCTGGCACCTTGATTTCCGAATGACATGCAAAATTTGCTTTCATCAGAAAAAAGTACTTGGGACCACTTAGCAACAGTCCAGTGCTGCTTCTCTGTAGCCCAGGTCAGGCGCTTCTGCCGCTGTTTATGGTTCAAAAGTGGCTTGACCTGGGGAAATGCTGAAATGCTTTATGGAGATGAAGATTTCATTTTTCAGCACGACCTGGCACCTGCTCACAGTGCCAAAACCACTGGTAAATGGTTTACTGACCATGGTATTACTGTGCTCAATTGGCCTGCCAACTCTCCTGACCTGAACCCCATAGAGAATCTGTGGGATATTGTGAAGAGAAAGTTGAGAGACGCAAGACCCAACACTCTGGATGAGCTTAAGGCCGCTATTGAAGCATCCTGGGCCTCCATAACATCTCAGCAGTGTCACAGGCTGATTGCCTCCTTGCCACGCCGCATTGAAGCAGTCATTTCTGCCAAAGGATTCCCGACCAAGTATTGAGTGCATAACTGAACATTATTATTTGATGGTTTTTTGTTTGTTATTAAAAAACACTTTTATTTGATTGGACGGGTGAAATATGCTAATTTATTGAGACAGGTTTTTTGGGTTATCAGGAGTTGTATGCCAAAATCATCAGTATTAAAACAATAAAAGACCTGACAAATTTAAGTTGGTGGATAATGAATCTATAATATATGAAAGTTTAATTGTAATCATTACATTATGGTAAATAATGAAATTTTACACTATATGCTAATTTTTTGAGAAGGACCTGTATGTCCCACAGATCACGTGTGCTCTCTATATGGTGTTAACTTATACTCTGAGCTATATATACATAAATAGCTTTTGTAATGTCAGCGAGAGGCAATGTGTTCAGTACAGAATTGAGAATAAGAATGATTAATAATTAATATTTAACACCCTCCCCATTTTTGACAACCAGCCTTGCTAAAGCAGAAAGGTAGGGGCTGGTATTCTCAGGCTGGTAAGGGGCCATGAATATTGACCCCCAGCCTAA